>NC_136061.1:695334823-696534823 GCF_964261635.1 Lissotriton helveticus
GAGGTGCTACAGTCCTGGTAGACAAGGCTGGTTCCCAGAGTCATGGCTTAAGCAAGTGCTTACCTCCAGAGTTTGTACTTGCCTCCGGGGTTGGTGAAGGGGGGACCAGCAGTTGGTGGCTACATTAGATGTCAACTCATACACCAGTGGTGACAGTAGCATTTTGTCTTCAGAGTGAATTGGATAACTCAGCAGTTCTTTATGTTGTGTTTTCCCTTCCCTTGAGGCCGGCATCTAACGAATACGCTCTGTGTGCTGCTGTTGCTGAAACCAAGGACTGGTCACCAGTACCGAAGGAGACACATACCCCTAAAACTAGTGTTTACATTACTTTGATCTATAAAGAGTACTGTGAGGTAGAGCAAGTAAAAACCTTATACAATAAATCAAGGTTAAGGCTTTACCTTGCATCAAGTCGTGTCTGTAATACAACTTACAGTGGTGTCAGAAATGGGAGTTGTTGCATACAGAAAGATGACACAGCCAGTTACGATGCAGGTCTTAAACAACTAACTGAGCTGGTCATGGAACAACAGGCCCAAGCAGCCCAGCAGGACAGGGAGATTATTCAGACAGCAATAAAAATGCAGTCGACCATCATTGCTGTCAACCAACAAGCTCAGGATACACCCTTTTGGAAGCTCACTGATACCCCTGCCCACACTAAGGTACACCCTAATGTACCCAGTTCGGTACTGCAGAAATATGAAGCTGGTGAAGACCAGATTTCTTCTTCACTAACTTTAAGAGTTACCACTTCAAGAGAACTTTAAGAGGGTCACCTCCACTGCCGTCTGGCCTCACAGAATTGTGGCATCAATGCATTGCTCCCCTGTTGTCAGGTGAACTCCAGTCTGCCTACCAACCTGCGACTCCAACAGTCACAACTTCTTATGAGAAGATCAAGAAGACTACAGGAACGATCAGGCTTCGACATCGAATACTATCGGTCTTGCTTAAGGTAGGAAAAGTGGTCTTCTAACGATCACCCCCAAGCACTACTCTATCGAATCCAGGATCTGGGTAGTTGGTGGCTGAAGCTCAGTTCTTCCTCTACAGAGGAAGGGGTTTAAAAGTATACCTAGGACAGTTCCTCAATGCCCTCCCCGGGTCCATACATACCTGGATCAGGCAACACCACAATATCATTGTCCCGTTGGCCATTGAGCTAGCATGTGCATATCACATGTCCCCGAAATTCAGAGGTTCTATTTGAAACCCCACCCTACTTTGATCCCTTCATAGAAGACCCCAGTTATACCGTTGGTATGGCCTTTTTCAGAAAAGGGAGCCCCATAAAACCAGTGGGGAAAGATGCCACACAAGGGCCCCAGTGTTATCAGTGTGGCTAGTGGGGACACATAGCCAGGTTCTGTCAACAGAGAATGGCGGGTCATGAACTATGCAAGGGGGTGAGTCTTATGTATGCCAGGGGCACAGTGTGCCTATCAAACGAGTGTCCTCGTTAATAACCAGCTTGTCTCAGCCTTAGTGGATTCGGGGTGTCACTATTCTGTTGTCTGACGGTACTTGGTAGCACCTATCATAAACAAAGAAGGGGTTGTCTCCATCACCTGGGAACATCAAGGTTTGCCCAGTTGCTCAAATATGGATACAGTCCGTGGAACACGTAGGTCATCTAGCAGTAGGGATCATTCCCCACTTAACAGAGGAGCTGATAGTTGGGGCGATTACATACTGTTTCGCCTGTTGTTAATGAACTCCCGAACAGAAGCTATTGGTTCCGGGGTACTACAGGAAGGCCCCTTCCATTGTGGAGAAATAGCTGGGGGTAAGGAGACACAGAAAGTGACCAGATCCAATAAATGCTCCAACAAACTGATATGTGTGTTAGTGAACCATGCTAGCCCTCCTTGACTTTTTCACCCTACAGACAACAAGTGGGAATGTCAGCGCAGTTTCAGGGCGGCCCAGCAGGAATATCCCAATTTAGAATAAGCTTGGGCTCATGTTGCTACGGATGATGCAGCTCAGGTAGGACCTTTTTTCTTTATTCAGAAAGGCTTACTATATGGAATGGGAAAAGGAAATCACAATTGATTGTTCCATTTCCCTTCCGTATTCAAGTACTACATTCCCAGGTGAGAGGCAGTCGCTATGCCAGAGAAAAAAACGACCCCTCCCTGTCATTGATGTTCCCTTTGCATGAGTAGGGATGGACTTCATCGGTCATCTCCTTTCCTCCTCGAAAGGATACCAATACATACTGGTTCTAGTCGAGTATGCAGCCCGATACCCCGAATTGGTGGCCCTTAACAGTATGACCACCCCAGTGGTAGCCCAACCTGCTAGTTTTTGTTTTGCAGTATTCCCTCACAACATGGAAGCTCTGAGGAGGCGAACTGTTTAGTCACACATTCTTCAACGTAATTTACAGAGATGTTTAGGATAATGCTTGGTAACATGCAACAGTTACAATAGGTCCCCAAAAGCTTTCCTGAAATTCTTTTTGGAATTCAATGTAGGACCATGTGAAAGCATTTTTGCATGCATAAATATACCTATTCTATATCTATGCACGGCAACAAAAAAAACACTCTAGTGAAAGTGCACTTTAAAGCCTCTTATGACTTTTTCCAAAAGTAGAATATGTTTCCCAGTGGAAAAACAATTTTTCCTAATCCCCACACCAATTGTCCATCTATTTATTTATTCAACCTTCATATAAAATGGTGCTAGCATCTCAGGCATTAAGGTACTGTACATCTAAATGAAAACATCACTCACAGCTGAAAGCCTATAAGAAAACCAGAGTACAGCGAACCATTAGCATTAGAAAAATGGCATTAAATACACTTAATAATGGGTATGCTATTTAAGATAAGCTAAATATAGAGAGGAGACACATATAAGAGGTACCAGGAATAGACAGACAAGGCTGCTTTCTGGAGGCAAATAAGAACCATTAGTTTCCAATGTTAGGTATAAGGGAGTTCCAGGCTGAAGTTGCTGTTCAAGAGAATTTACGATTCTTGGTACAGGAAGTTCTTATCCCAGTGGTCTCAATCCACAGTGAATTCTGACTTTGAAGGTTTCTCGGGCCTCTGGAGATAGGCAGCAGCACTGAGAGATTAGGCGGGTTGTTTAGATGTGCCACTTTCTATTTTACATGCAGCTTAGTCTGAAAGTCACATTTGCAATAAAAGACATACCTGGTGGAGCTATCAGAGAATGTCTGGGATGAAATGGGATCACATGCCAGAAAGAATGGAGAATGGTAATACCAAAGTTGAGTCTTGAAATCACTACGGCATAGAATGTAATTTTAATATGCTCCTTAGAAATAAGATGTTTTATCTTTTAAAGTATGTGGACGAGAGGTTAGCGGTTAGCATCTATAGCTATATTGTTGTATAGTGGTCAGGTAATGGTCTAGTGTGAAAACTATGGATTTTAGTAAACCCAAAAGAATGGGCGAGAAACCACCAGGTTCTAGAGGTTGAACCAGCTTGTGTTTGACAAGAAATGAAGAGTAGGTTTGTTTCTATTTGGGTTTATTAGGAATACATTTTTGGCTCTGCAACTTTGGAGGGTAATTAAACATGATCGTAGCAATAGTTAATGTTGACAGATACATTTACTTATCATCTGCATGTTGGTGGAAGGACAAGAACACCATCTCCAGAAAAAGACTTAGGAGTTCTATGTATAATTTGAATTCTTAAGATACAAGGATCGAGCTTTTGGGTACACCGAACAGCAACTAAGTATTCCAAGAGATATGGTTCTCTAGGTCTCCCCTTGCACCTGTTGGGGAGCCTTTGGGTACACCAAACATTAACTGAGTCTTCTCAGAGATGCAGTTCTCCAACACCAACCTTGGTTTGTGTTGGAGAGGAAAGATGGTAACCAACTTAGTGCTAAGATATTGGTGCCTATGCAATGGTCCAAGGTATGCATAAATGTACAGTGTATTAAAGGTGCTCTAGTTCAAAAGTATGAGCAGACAAGAAACCCCTTTCTTTTTTTAGTTATGCAATACACATCATCCAAAATCTTTAGAGCCGACGTTTCAATGTTGAGACCTGGAAAGGATCCAGATTTGTGAACTGATAAATGTTTCCATGACAATGGTTTACTCCTTCCATGACCCAAGTAAATATCTGACTATGACAAAGGTGGCTATGGACTACAGAATCGTTTGTAAATACTCTCAAATAAGTTAGTTTGTTGGTGTGCATAATATTCCGAGGGAATTTCCTATAGGTACGCCCTTTCCTTGCCCCTATGAGTAGATTACATTTAGAGTCAGCTTTTATGCTGTCAGGGTTAGAGAAAAACTCGGAGGTTCCCAAGAATGTTAAAAACAGATTTCACAGGGAATAGCTAAGGCATTGTCCAATGAGAAACAATCTAATCAAATCTCCTTGGTAAAGCTTGCTTCAGGTGAACCCCAAAAACTTAACCACAGTAACAATGGGCTGATCCTAATTTTGTCTATCATAAAATCCAGCACAGTTTCAGCATGACTCATAAAACATGGAGTGGATTTTGGCAGGGCCAGTAGTCTACACATAAACCTATTTTCCTCCCTTCTTAGCAACTCAGCTCCTTTATACCTCCAAACCCCTGCCCCTGAACTCCCTATTGCAACACACTTAAATAATAATCTCCTTTACTTGCTTTTGACTTAATTTTCTAGTAAAGGTAAAACAGATTCTATGGATATCTGGAGTTGAAGATCCCTAGATTTACGTCAAGACTCCAGTTCATAAGGGAATCCAAATGGTTGCCCAAATATGTAGCATTTTGCACCTTGGCTATCAACCCCATCCAGTTGAAATGTCCTTGTTTTATCATTTTGGGGCCCTATTTCATTATAACAAGATTTGGATAAATTGGTTTTATTATCCAAATCATTCATAAAAAAATTAAAATCATCATGAAGCATTTGGAGACCGTTTGCAGTTCTCGATATCAAGACTGTGTTGTCCGCATACAGCATGGCCAGGACTGGACAATTCCCCACTTAGGCATGTCTTTCCCAGCTTGACAGAGATGCTTATCTAAGCCATTTATATATAACAGAAAAAGCAATTGGGCCAACACACTCCACTGACGAACTCCCAGTATGGAAATTATTTTAGAGGAGAGTTCACCATTAACTCCATATTGAATTCGTGCTGCTATATCTTGGTGCATTCAGTGAAGCAAGTCTACAAAGGCTAAATCTAACCATTGATCCAAAATGGCCCAGAGTTTGGATTGATTAACCAAGTCAAAGGCACAGGAGCCATTCATAAAAGCTAAATGGATGGACCTCTCCTGTCCTTGATATGCTTCCCTAGAATTAACTGTAGATTAAGAAGGGTCTGCTCTACTGTGCTTACGCCAGGGAGAAAACCAATCTGTACCATAGACAAAATCTTATTTCCTTCACCCAGATTTCCAATTTTTAGACTAAAATTCTGCCTACATTTTTATGAGCTATCTAAAAGAGAAATCGGGCAGGTGAATTCCAATTCCCTATTTTAAAAATCGGAACCACTACTACCTCCTTTCAAGAAGGCCCAAAATGCCCTAATATAGCAGCTCTTATGACAATTGTCAGCACAGGGAGCCCAAAAGAACTGTATTCTTTATTTAGGTCCATAGGGGCTCCATCCGGGCCATGGGATTTTCCTGGAGGTTTTCGCTTAATTGCATTCATGACATCCTTTATGCTTATAGACAGGCTCAGTGATAATAGGACCCCTCTCACCAACCAAATTGAGGTGAGCACGAACTACGCCAAGAAACTCTTCAGCATCATCAGAGAGTTCTCCTCCCCAGCTTCCACAAAGAACATGATCCACCCCTCTCAGGCTTCCTGCCACAGCCTGGTGGACTACTTCCACCAACAAGATCACAGAAATCTACAGCAACTTTGACCCACAACCCACAATCCTAAACCAACCCTGCACATATTACTAATGCCACCTTCAGCCACCAGCTCACCGACTGGAGACAGCTCTTGATCCAAGACACCACTATCATCATGAACATAATTCACTCTGGGGCGCCCACGGATCCCTGCCCACACCACATCAAAAAACCTAGGAAAGAAAGAAATCAGCAGCAGCCTCACAGAGAACCTCAACTCTTCCATCACCACAGCCACCATCCCCGATGCATGAAAGCATGTTGAGGTTAAGCCGCTCCTGAAGAAACCCTCCGGTGACCCTTGCGAGCTCAAGTATTACCGCCCCATCTCACTACTCGCTCTCCCCGCCAAGGTCCTGGAGAAAGCCATCAACTGCCAGCTCACAGAGTACCTCAAAGAAAACAACCTGCTTGATGCCTACAATTCTTGTCTCTGATCCAACCACAGCACGGAGACTGCCCTGACCGCAGCAACAGGCAAAATCAGATGTCTCCTTGACCAAGGTGAAACAGCAGCGCTCATCCTCCTCAACATCTCAGCGGCCTTCGACACTGTCTCCCACCACACCCTCATCACCAGACTCCATCACATTGGCATCCAAGGCAACGCCCTCAGCTGGATCTTCTCCTTCCTCTGGCTGGCGGTAAACTATGCTCCTCTTGTTGAATTCACAGAGTTTTTGGCACAAACTCCGTGCTCTGACGCATGGCGGTGTTTACAGCGCTCACCTCGCCTTTAGAAATTAGAAGCTGGACTCAGAGTCCCTACCCTTACAAGCATGCAGTGGACCAATTACAACTACTTCTAGCCGCATCTTTGGCCCATCACAAGTGACCTTGTTTGGGGGTTCAAAGATGTTGGCATAGGGGTGCTTGATTGTTACTGTCCCTTTTGTTTTGCGGCAGCAGGCGTTGTCCTGGAACTCCCTGGAGGAGAACTGGGTCAGAAGGAGGAGAGCTGGGTCAGAAGGAAGAGAGCAGGCAGCAGTAAAGTCATCCGAGAGCCACAGAATGTTGTTGGAGTGCCAGCATGACACCAATACAAGCAGCCTCTGTATAGCGTTAGAATGGCTAAGTCATGGGCGTTAGTTTCATTTCAAATTCATTAATTATTGATTTATTCAGAGGAGTCTTTCTGTTCACATATACAAAATGGATGATACTTTTTGGTGAATATTGAATGAAACTTACTGTAACTTTTGCCCCAGCTGATAGCTCGAGCACACGTGTACCTGCTTAGAGCCCGAGACGAGAGCACACTATCAGAGAGCCGGTGCAGCATTTACAGCAGAAGTATCACTGTAGCAGTAGTGAGAGACATTGTGTGAGAAATTCTTCAGCACTGCCAACAGCATCCCTGGGGAGCCACTCTAGTTCCACTGACAGCAGAAAAAGCTGGCTCTCCTGCCCCGCAGCCTGGACTCTGCACAGCCCCCGGAGCCTGCAGACACAGTTTGGCCGGGGAAGACTCCAATAGAGACAAGTTCTTCCATTGCCTCAGCAGCCAGGATTAAGCATGCTAGCAAAGAGAGGTGAGATTCCAATTTCTAAAGGTGAGCTATTGCACTAATTTACTAACTGTGAGCAGGCCCCCATGTTTGCTTGGGGAGCTGGGTGCCAGCAAGTGTAGTCAAACATTCTGTCAAGGCCTACTATGTTCACTGTAGGAGTAGTTAGCAGCCGCACTACTGTTGTTTGGCAAAGGTGGACAGACTGCCGCTCATGCTACTCCACTGTCGATGAGGGGGTCATTGGCAGAGCTGCGTGTGTATACCAGTAACGTAAAAGCAGTAAATGCAGATTAGTCCCCAAGTTCATTGGCCAGCCTTGTACAGATACTGCAGGTCATTTTAGCCACAAAAATATCAAACTGAGCACATAATCTTACCTGATTATTGTTCTGCCTCTTTTTTATTGGACCTCCATTCTTGTAAACCGTGGACCGCGATGGGGTGAGCTGGAGTGCCTGAGATCATCTGGAGCTGAGCCAGGGGATGTCTCTGGGACTCCTGTTAATCAGATTACGGTTATCCCTGGAGCTCTCAGTGGCTGGGATATCCCCTTGCCCTGCCCCTGCATGAGAAAGGCCTAACAGGACCTCACAATCATTAGATATGGACTGGAGTTGGTAACTCCGTCCGCTTGCAGAACTCCATGGAATTTGGAAATTCCGCGGAATTCCATGGATTGAAACTGTTTGAGCTCCGCCCAGGCCTACTCCTTACTCACTGGCCAAACTCAGAGGATCCATCCACCTCCCTTCTGCTCCATACAGAAAAACATCATCTGCGGCATGCTCCAGGGCACCTCACTCAGCACCACCCTCTTCAACACCTACATGACGCCGCTTGCAGACACCCCATTGCAGACATTATTTGCACCCGCGGACTCAACATCATCTCATACACTGACGACACACTGTTGATCCTCTTCCTCACAGAAGACCCCAACACCACCAGATCCAACTTCTGAAACGCCATGTCTGATGTCGCCACCTGGATGAAATCCAACTGCCTAAAGCTCTACTCGGACAGAACAGAAGTGTTCCTCTGTGGGAATGAGCCCTCTCCCTGGGACGTCACCTGGTGGCCTACCGAACTCCGCCACACACCAACCCCTAATGGCCAGGCATGCAGCCTTGGAATCATCCTGGGCAGCCAACTGATCATGAAACAACAGGTCAATGCTGTATCCTCTTCCTGCTTCCATACCCTCTGGATGATCTTCAAGTGATTAAAACAGTCACCCAAGCCCTCATATCCAGCCGCCTTAACTACGGCAACACACTCTAGGCCAGAGCCACCAAACAGCTTCTCAACCGCCTCCTTCCCGTCTACAACACCACAGCAAGACTCATCCTCAACCTTCCCAGAAAGACTAACACCACGCCCCATCTCACAAGCCTTAACTGGCTTCCTATCCTGAAAAGATGCCTCCTCAAACTCCTGACACATGCCTCTGAGAGTCTATAATCCCTTGTGAAAACCAAATTTCTGGATGGTATATTTACATTTAATGCCATATGGGCCATGGGTCATATGGGCCATGCTTACAATGGGGTTGGTCCCCTCCTATACCAGTTAACCAACACAGTTTAATATTACCTGAGCTATACAAACATAGGTTGAAATCCCCAACCCTTAGAATTAAAACTTCTCTTTGGTATTCATCTTAGAAGAGGGCATAGTGATTGCCAAAAACCTTGCAATAATAATTAATCAACAGAATTTCAAAGGAATAAGGAATCTTTAAAGCAGCATTTGGTAAAACAGAATGATACTTAAGTCTTTCACAATCAGGTTTGTTAGTGTAACTGCAACTAAAACTGCTAGACCTCCTTTTGTTCTACCTGGACATGATGGGTGTTAGAGCTGGGGTTTCTTATCGTCAGAGTATGCACCCTGCACAAGAAGGAACCCCCACTCTAGTCAGGGTAAGCTAGATGCACACTAAAAGATAACCTGTGCTCACCCTCTGGTAGCTTGGCACAGAGTAGCTAGGCTTAACTAAAGAGTCAATGTGTAAAGTATTTGTGCAACACAACACACACTCACACGCAGTAACTCAATGAATACACCATAAAAATACTCCACAAAGGGTTAGAAAAATAGATTATATTTTTATGAGAAAAACAAGACCGAAATGACAAAAATCCAATAAGTGGAACCAGAGCTTTAACGAATAAATCAAATTCTAGTGCTTAGAGTCAAATAGCGGTTAGGGGTTACTTCAGGTCACACTGGACCAGGGTAGATCCAAAGTTCAGGCTGACTGAGATGGAGGGTAGGTCGGCTACACGACTCACGCAGGTCCTGCTGAAAAAGTACCTTGGATGGAGCAAATGTTGAAGACATGATGCGTTGGTTCCGATCCGTGCAGGCGTTGATGGCTACGACGATGAACCCCTTATAATGCAGGCACGCTGTCGTCATCGAGTGGCACAGTACGTCAAAGCGATATCGACAATCGCTCCTGTGTTGAAGGGCAATGTGTCGGTTCCGATCAGCGCAAAGTCGTCACTGCGCCGATTTTGATGGATCAGCACAGCAGAAATCACCTTTCAATGGCACAAGACTGGATTGCCACCAGTTGGCAGAGGAGGACTCACAGGTGGCAGAGTCCAGGTGCTGTTGCATGGTTGAAGGAATTCTTTGACAGCACTGAGACTTCAGAAGCGGGAGGCAAGCCAAAATGCCGTTGGGACCACTCTGGGTTCAAGTGAGATGGGTCCAGTGCTTGTCCTCATCAGGGCAGAGATCAACAGGTAGTAGGGCAGCTCAGCAAAGCAGAGAGGAGTTCCTTCTGAGCAACAGCCAGGAAAAGTGGCAATCCTTGTAGCGCAACAGTCTTTGCTCCTGGCAGAATTTTTCACAGGTCCCTTAGTCTAATGTCTTTGTAGGGTCAGAGCCCAAGTACTTATACCCAAAAGTGCTTTTGAAGTGGGGGTGACTTCAAAGCCGACCCGAAGTCCTTCGGTCCCCTTTCATTCCTGCCTTATCTACCAGGCTACCTATGGGGGTAATCAGCCCTGTGTGTCGGAAACAGGCCACTGCCCATTGAGGTGGGTCAGCTCACCCTCCCTCTTCCTGCCCAGGAATAGCTAACAGAATGTAGAGGAAAGCAGATGAGTTCTCTGTCTCACCCACCCTTCCTGTGTTTGTGTAGCTGTCACTCACCCCAAAGGCGTATTGGAAACAGGCTGTCAGGCATGCAGGGCAATACGAGCAGAGAAATGTCCACTTTCTAAAAGTGGAAGTTCTACAATAGGAATGTATTTCCAAGTTTACCAGTAAGGAGGATTTATCATTACCATTCCAAAGATATAAAACCTGATAAGCTATTCCTCTCTGATCAGAAATTGCAACTTAAATGCATATTAAGGAATTTCCAATGAAAGCCTATGAGAGGGTTAGGCCTCACAGTAATGTAAAACGAATGTGGGTGCTTGTCACTACCAGGACATGTAGAGATTAAACACAAATGTTTTACCTTTTACTTTCATGGCACCCTGCCCTTGTAGTTACTTAGGTCCTAACTTAGGGGTTACATATTTAATAAAAAAGAGAATGTAAGGCTTGGCAAGAAGTTTTAAATGCCAAGTCGATGTGGCAGTAAATTAAATACTAGGCACAGCAGTGGCAGACCTGGGGATGTGGTCTGACGGCTAGACTGCCGACTTTGGAGCTGGGAAAACAAGGTTCAGGCTTCGGGGTCGGGTCCACATCCTGTGATTCTGGGCAAATCACTTAATCTCCCCGTGCCTACTAACAAAAAAAGAAAAAATGAATGTGTTCTTGTGTAACGTAACCGGTGCTCATGTAAAGTGCTCCAATACCTTCGGGCGAGTTCGCGCTATATAAATCTGTAAAGAAAAAGACAGGTTTGAAAGGCTACTTCTGTGGGTCGCACAATTAGTGCTGTGGCCCATTTCGCCCTTTAATCCACCTCTTTTAAAGATATATGTCCATGAAAGGAGTGAAAAGAATGACCAAAATAGATAACAGCGCCTTGGATAGAAGTAAGTTGATTCCACTACTTAAAAAGAGAGCAATATACAAATAATTTAACTTGGAACTGAACTTTCTTTTCTGTTTTTCTGTTGTTCTTTGTAATTCTGTTAGCTCTACAGTATTATGAATGAGAACAGAGAGTATAATTTTTGTTGAACAGATGAGATCGGCAGATCTGATAAAGAGGTAATCTCATTTTAATCACTCATGCACGGAGGGTGCGGTGTGTAAGAATAGTTTTTGATATAACGATGCACTTGGTATCACAAGTTTAATTCTTGTTTTTTAGCTTTTGGTCCTGAGGAGAACCCCATGAACTTGTAACTGGGTTCGAAAAATGACGACCGCTTATTATCCAAACCAGTGAAATGAAAAGAATCCACCCTTGTTGCTGTCAAGTATAGAAATTTAAAATACTTAGGAACCTTGTTTTCATGCCTAAATACGATGGGGATGTTGTGAATAGTGCACGGTTTGGTTATTTGTCCAAATGAAAGGCTGTAAAAGTTAATTTAAAGAACGAAACCTAGCTTGGTTTCACTGTCTTGTAGTCTCCTTTATGTGTTCATATGTTTTGGCATTGTCCAAAATCTGTCATTAATTGTTGTATGGTATATGTGTTGTTTGGGTAATTTTTCATTTGCCATTGTAATTGATTTTAGAGAATATAATGTTTATGAATTGTGGGTGTGGATTGTTAATAGCGTACTTATAATGCTTGTATTAATGATGATTTTTTGATATATGAATTTAAAAAGAAAAATGTATTTCAAAAATCGAGTTGGTTTATGTGTGTCCTATTCAAAGAATTGACTAAAGGATTATCAGTATTAAATTTTTGGTTATTGTTTATGATTAATTGGCTCCGCCTTACTGATTAATGCCATAACCCTGTGTTGTTAGTAGGTGGCCCACTAGCAGCATTTAACCGCATCGATGCGGCGCATTTTCCCGCTGTGCGCTGAAGTTTTAAAAAACCCACGGTTCATGACGAGCTCAGCTCGTCATGAGCGTACGAGAGGTGTACCTCATGACGAGCTGAGCTTCTCATCAGCGTCCATGTGGTTAAAATAAAGGCCCAATTTACAAGGGACTTACCTATAAAACAAATATGCCACTCAGGTATACAACAATGTCATCATGTTTTGTGGTAAAGTGCTCAGAGGCTTAAGGCCAAAAAAGAAGAATCAGCAAAGTCAAAGGAATGGAGAAAAACCACCCTAAGGATGACAGGTCTAACAGCGATCTTATATAGTTATTTTCAGCAGTTGCCAAAGTTGCTCTTCACAGGTTTAGAAGTATACTGCCTTGGTAGGGTCAAAGCCCCAATGCTTATACCCAAATGTGTCTTTGAAGTAGGGGTGATTTAAAAGCAGGTCCTTGTGGTGCACAGGCCCTCTTGTATTCCAGCTCTGTCGGTTAGCATATCTTGGAGGGGTTAATCAGCCCTTTGTGTGGGAAACAGGACACTGCCTATTCAGGTGTAAGTGTCAGCTCGCCCTCCCGCTTCCTGCTCAGGAAAAGCTATCAAAATGTAGATGAATACAGATGAGTTCTCTGTCACAATCACCCTTCCTGTGTTTGCGCCTGGCTAGAGGAATGCAGAAAGTGTAGGTATGTTTGTGGATTGGCAAGTAGTTTTAACTGCCAAGTTGAAGTGGCAGTGAACCGCACACACAGGCCTGGCAATGGCAGGCCTGAGACAGGTTTGAAATTCTACTTGTTTGGGTGGCACAACTAGTGCTGCAGATCCACCAGTAACAATTAGATCACAGACCCTGGGTATATGGTATATCATTTTACAAGGAACTAATAAGTAAACTGGCCATTTGCCAACAACGGGATAGCCAAAATATACAAACACTGAAAGCCATTAATACTGAAGGTATCATAAGTCCAGGTTTCCTGGATACAAATAATGTTGAATTCACTTAGACTGCTAACCATTCTCTGTTGGAGAGTTTTGAACAAATACCTGTGATATTCCACAAAAGCACCTTGACACAATCTGTTGAGGTGGTACAGTCCCTCGTGTGGGTTACCGTAATGTGGTTTGAGTAACCATAACTTCCCTCATATCTCCCATGGGGCATTTTCGCTCACAAGACTTGGGAATAGCATTAAGGACAAGTCAATCCTGGCTATCCAACGTAGTTAAAATATAAAAACTGTTCCTTGTCTCAATTTACTAGACTTCTGAGCCCTAGGTGAATTAACATTTGTTGCAGTCAGTATATATACACATTAGATTTAGACAGATCCTTTGGGGCAGGCTTGCCAGAGATGGTTCCATTATTTGATGTACAATTGGATTCTACCTTTTTAGTAGCTAGCCGCCACACACCCCCTTCTCCTCTAATGCTGTAGAGTAATCTTATTTCTTCTATTTGGGCAGACCTTGAAATTACAGAGCGCACCTGATATGGAATCTACCCCTGGGTCTGGACATACACAAGGGTTTCCTTTATAGTATGACTGACTGCAATCATGTTGTGTGCTTTCGATTGAAATTCCTGTAGCATTTTCATGTAATTCTGGGTCCCTCCTTAAGGCATTAGTAAATGATGTTTGTGGTGTTGGAGTTAAGGATTGCCTCCCAGCAGAATTAATCTGGCCTTCCCACTAGGCTAATTTCAGAGTTTACTGCCTCCATAACAGTGGTCAAATAATTTGCGAGAGAACCTGGATCAGTATCAGCGATCCCCTTCCTCTCCAATGGGGATTAGCTTTTCTTTTTGCCATCTTGGTTACAGTCAAAGAAAAAAACAACAACAAAAAAACAATACCACCTAATGCAGCAAATTCAAAAGCAAGGACAATACCTTTAATTTCCAGCTCTCAGCCTGTCCTCAGTCCTTGCGCCAAAAGTGTGGCCCAGCTCTGCCTTGTCCGGGCGCAGATGGGCCCAGTCTCGGCACAGTCTTTGCCTGGGCACGTGCCAGGACGCAGCCCACCTTGCAGGCTTCTCACTGCACTTAATAGCGCTCGCTCACCGTTGGAGCTCCTCCTTCTGGGTACTGATGTATAATGTTGAATGTAGAGAATGCTGGAGAATGGAGTCCCCCTCAGGTGGCAGTGGTGCAGAACATCCTTAAAGCACTCGCTCACTGTCAGAGCCCCTCCTCCTGGACTCAGATCTATAATGCTGGGGAATGACGTCCCCCTAAGGCAGCAGAGGTGGAAAGCATGTTCAAAAGGCTCTGTCTTGGGTGGAAGGAATCAGATCCAAAGGAACACCTAATACTTTTCCGAACAGCATTCTCTCAGCACTCGTAATGACAACCTCATACATTGCCCCCATGTGTGCAACCCAAGGCAGCATGCTAGACCATGAAGATGGAAGGGAAGGGAAGGATGTCATTTAGTGAACCATAGCAAAGACAGGACATACAAATATTCCAGTCATCACGAGTCCAAGATGATACATAAAATAGGCACCTTTGCACAGAAACACTATCTATTTATCTATCTATCTATCTATCTATCTATCTATCTATCTATCTATCTATCTATCTATCTATCTATCTATCTATCTATCTATCTATCTATCTATCTATCTATCTATCTATCTATCTATCTATCTATCTGTCTGTCTGTCTGTCTGTCTGTCTGTCTGTCTGTCTGTCTATCTATCTATCTATCTATCTATCTATCTATCTATATATCTATCTATCTATATATCTATCTATCTATCTATAGATCTATGTATCTATCAATCCATCTATCGCAAATGCATAATGGGTAACTGTGTAATATAGTAACATATATTCCCATCAAGGAGTTCTGGTGACATGAGAACCAGCAAGGTTGAAGGCCAAGTGATCTATAAAGTTCAACTAAATACCAAGATGGGAATATAGGACCACATTACATGTTTCCAGTTATTCATTTTTAAATGATGTATTCGTTTTAGTACTTTTTTAAGATGTGGGTCATTTGAGCATCATTCTGAGTTTAGTATTCATATTTTCCCTGAGAATGGATCTATATCTGTCAATATTTTGATAAGTGTGTGTTTTTAATGCCGAATATGTAATGTGCTAATATTTAAAATGCGTTTCCATGTAACAATGTGTATCATTAAAAGTCAAATTTAAAATGTAAGCCGCATTGTAAGGACATTTAAAATATGCATTGTAAAAAGGGGTTTTCTTTTGTAGTACACTGACCCCATACATTCAGGCACAACAGTGTATGAAAATGGGAAAAGAAAAATGCAAGGGGGCTCTGATTTTACAATGTTTATTATCACACACTGGGGAAGACTTATTGAAAGATGCTTGCATCAAGGATCAGCCTGCAAGTGTGAGCTTGTGAGGTGGGCTGATTCATGCTCTGAGACCACCACTATTATTGTGAAAGCGTTTCCTTTTTTACCAGCACTGAAAGTAAGAGCAGTGTTAACCTACCATTTAACTTTTTTTTTATAGAGAAGCTAAATGTCCTGCAACTGAAACTAGCCCTCTAAATTATGGAAAGAAATGATATACAAAGTTGCGTTACGTGAGCTCTCGGTACAAAGAAACTCCGTACAGATTATGTTCTGCCAAAATGTTTATTCCCCTAAGCGTTTCGGCTGCGTCCGCAGCCTTGCTCATGTGTAAAGTGCACGGAAGGAGTGGCAACTTTTAAAACATGGTGAATTGTACAAACATAAACGAGGGACAACCACAACAAACATGTTTTTGGCAGACATGTGCATGGCAAACAAAAAAAAAGTCTCAATATTGTGAATACACGAAAAACATTGTAAGCGCATTGGTGGGATAGATGCACACACAAAAATAACCTAACAATCTCAAGCATTAAGTAGTAAATGAGCTGTCTGGTTAGTGTTGCAATAATAAAAATCAAACATGTTGGGATGAAAGTTGCCGTGTACACTGTAGATGGCATTCAAAATCAAAGAACTTTACCAATGTACAGCTGTAGCGACGGTCATCAAGCAAATGTTGAAAGTGCTCCACGAAAATCCGATTGTTTGTAAAAAATTATGTGGGACTCTACAGTGTTGTATAATATAAATATACAGTACCTATAACTGTGTGATGCATAGGGTATACTGTGGATGGTATTCAAAATCAAACACATTTATCAATGTTACGGCTGCAGCAACTGCCAACTCGCAAATGTTAAAAGTGCTCCACATAGATCCGATTGTTTGTGAACGATCATGTAGGACTCTACAATGTTGTATATGAATATACATTACCTCTAAGTCCCTCGTCCTCGACCCAGTCATCACAAATGAGGTATTCCACAGAGGACAGGAAACAAAACAGGAAACGCTTTTATACTCCGCCCACCCTCCTGTCAGGTGCTATAACACACCTCACCACCAGAAGCACATCCTGTTTTGTTTCCTGTCGGTGGATGCTGATGGGTGACGCTTGGGTGAGTGCTGGGCGCTTACCTGCTATGTTTTTGTCCTGTGGTTCCCTCCTTTGCCGGGCTCTGGGGGGGCTCATGGACCTTCATGGGATTTGGAAGTCGGGCTGCTGGGCTTCCTGGACTTTCCCTGGCTCTGGGGGACCTGGTTTGTGGGGCTTTTTTCGGTCCCCCGGTTTTTCTTCGTGGTTCACTTTCCTCTTCTGGGAGCTGCAGTGGCACAATCGGTTGGTGGGCGGTTCTTATTCTGCAGTCCTTGCCCTGTGCCATGGATGGTTCGGCGCGTGGTTCTTCGCGCTGGTCTGCCGTGCGGCTTTGCTGTCGGCTCTTTGCTCCGTGATGTTGGGCGGGACCAGACGCCTTGCTTCTCCCCCTCATTCCGCCTGTTCGGGAACCGGGTTGGGCTCCGGGTGCTCATTCCTCTTGCCTCATTGGTCGCTGGCGCTGTGACGTTATGGGCGGATTCCCCTTCCGGGTGTTTCCTTTGCCGGCAGCTGATTGGAGACTCGTTTTCAGCCCCTCCTTCTTCACCATACTTTTTGGCGTGGATTCGACCGATAAGTGAGTGAACTCCTTTCCTGACGGGGGTCTGGTGTTTGTTTGGAGTTTGGGAGTGCCGGCTGTACGTCCCTGTTCTGCGCTCTTGGCTGGCTGTCTGGGACTCTCCTGCGCTATGGGGAAGCACCACAGGAAAAGAAAGCATGTCTCTCCTGTTCGGTCTCCCTCTTCTTCCTCGGACAGTGGGGATTCTGCTCCAGCTGCTAGGGGTGCCAGTTTGGATGACACTAAGCATTTGAAGCACCTGATATTGGAAACGTTGTCTGATATCCGTGCTTCCAAGAAGGGTGCTGGGGGTCGCTCTGAGGCTGCTGCTGCACTTTACTTGGATATTTCTTCCTCTGCTTCCTCGGATGAGTCTACCTTGGGGGCGGTGGATCTCAAGGGCAAATATGTTTCCAAGGAGCTGTTACCTGACCTTCTGTCTCACGTTCGGGAAAATATGGGTTTCCCAGATGACTCTGTGCTCAGCACCTCCCTGGACTCTGTTCTGCCGCAGTTTCGGAAGCCTGTGTCTTCTTCTATGCCTGTCCACCCCTTTGTTATGGGTGTCCTCCTGCAGGAGTGGAAGGTCCCAGATCGTATTACGATGCCGAGGTTCATGTCGAAGCTCTATCCTTTGCAGGATGTGGAGGTTGCCTTGCCCGATTCCATGCAGGTGGATTCGGTTGTGGTTTCTCTGGTGGGTCGGCCTTCCATGACGGATGATAATATCCTGGAAGATGGCGTTGATAAAAAGGTGGACTCTGCGCTGAAGAAATCCTATGCTGGCTCTCACTTGGCTCTTCGTTCTGGAGTTTATGGTGCCTACATTGCTCAGTCTTTGCTGGCTGACTTCAAGACTTTGTTTTCTTCTATGCAGGAGGAGGGCAGTTGTCCGGAGTTGCTGGAGTCTATGGAACGTCTGGTGGAATTCCTTTTGGACTTTGCCTTTGACTCGGTCAGGGCTTCCGCTCTGTCTTGTGGTTCCTCTGTTGATGCCCATCGTAATTTGCTGCTCCGGGACGGATGCGGCGCAGCGTTCTATGGCCTTGAGGTTGCCGTTTTCCGGGATTCATCTGGTTGGACGCTCTGGAGGATAAGCTCCATACGGTCTTTAAGGAAAGGAAGCATACTTTGGCATTCCGTCATGCTCCCTCTCAGAGGGGGTCCTCCTTCTCGAATGCCAGGTCTTTTCGCCAGCCTTCCAGGTTCCAGCAGTCCTCGTTTAAAGGCCAGCGGGGTGCTGGTAGATCCTTTCCGAGGAGGTTCCAGAAGAAGCCCCCGCCGGATGGTGGATCTGGCGTGCCTCGTTCCTGACTACGCCGTTCCGGTGCCCGGTCTCGTTGGTGGTCAGCCAGCGGTTGGTGGGAGACTGCAGCTGTCCCTCCCTGCTTGGCTACTGACGACCTCCGACCAGTGGGTGCTGGATGTTGTTTCCAGGGGTTACCGGATAGAGTTCCTGTCTCCTCTGCCTCCCTAAGGTGTTGTGGTGACCCCCTTGCCTTCGGACCCGTCTGGCCATCTGGCGTTGCTGGAGGGTGTTCAGGTTCTGTTCAGCAAGCTGGCGATTGTCCCGGTCCCCCCCTGGAATGTGGGCTGGGGACTTATTCCATCGTCTTTGTGGTCCCGAAGGTCACTGGGGTTTCCGTGTGGTCATCAATCTTCGGGCCCTGAACTTGTTTGTGCGCAAGATTCCGTTCAAGATGGAGACTTTGCAGAAGGTGATTCCCTTGATCAAGGAGGACTGGGTGTTCACCTCGCTCGATCTCCAGGATGCCTACCTCCATGTTCTGATGGCGTTGGGGGATCAGAAGTTCCTGCGCTTCTGCCTGGCGGGTCGTCAATGGCAGTTCTGCGTCCTTCCCTTTGGTCTCCGGTCCGCACCCAGGGTGTTCACCAAAAACAAAAAATGTAAAATGTAGGTGGCGGCTCCCTTGGTGGCTCATCTACATCTCCTGGGGGTGTCAGTGTTTCCATACCTGGACGACTGGATGTTGCAGGCTCCATCTCCGGAGTTCATGTCTCTGCACCTCTCCTTGACCATGCGTACGCTCGGGGATCATGGCTTCCTCGTCAATCTTCCGAAGAGTCACCTGGTGCCTATCACTCGGAGGTCCTTCATTGGGGCCGTGTTCGACTCGGTTCTGGGCAAGGTCTTTCTTCAGGAGTCCAGGATTCTGCGTCTTCAGTCGTTGCTGAGGAGGCTTCTTTCCCGGGGTTCGGCTCCTCTCCTGCAGTGGCTGGTGGTTCAAGGTCACATGTCTGCCACTGTTTTCAAGGTGCCCTGGGCCAGGGTTCATCTTCGGCCTCTGTTGTGGCACGTTCAGCGTTGGGTGACCTATCCTGTCCAGGACTTCTCGGTTCCTGTGCCTGTGTCTCCGGAGTTGGTGTCTTCTCTCCGGTGGTGGCTGGATTCTTCGAATCTGTCGAAGGGAATGTGGTTCCATCTTCCGCCCCCCTTGGTGTTGACGACGGATGCCGGTGCTTCCGGCTGGGGTGCAACGTTGGGTCCTTGGTCGGTGCAGGCGCGTTGGCTTCCTTCGGAGTCGCGCCGGTCTTCCAATTGGAGGGAACTGTCTGCCTTGGAGAGGGCGCTTCGCCTTTTCAAGGATCGTCTTCTGGGGTGCAATGTGTTGGTGAGGTCAGACAACACTGTGACCGTGGCCTACATCAACCACCAGGGCAGTACCCGCTGCCTTTCACTGAACTTGGTGGCGTGTGCAATTGCGAGTTGGGCCGAATGTCATCTTGTGGCCCTCTCGGCTTTGCACATTCTGGGTGTGGACAATGTGGTTGCCGATTCCTTGAGTCGGAGGTTCCCGTCCTCTCTCTCCCTGTGTCTCGCCCCTCGGATTTTCCAGTTGCTCTGCCGGAGGTTCGGGACTCCTGTGCTGGACCTGTTTGCCTCCCGGTCCGATGCCCTGCTTCCCTTGTTTTGCTCCAGGGCTCCGGAGTCGGGTGCTTGGGGGGTGGATGCATTGTCTGTCCTCTGGCCCCCTTGGTTCCTCTATGCATTTCCTCCCTTTCCTCTTATTCCTGCTTTCAGGTTCAGCGGGTGGGGACTCAGGTGGTGGCTGTTCTCCCTTATTGGCCTCGCCGTTCCTGGTTTCCTCTGCTGCTGGGTCTGGCGGTGGGCCATCCGTGGATTCTGCCCCGCTACCCGTCTCCTCTGGGTGCCCCGTCTCCCTCCCTGTTGGTTCCTCTCAACCTGGCGGTCTGGAGGTTGAATGGCTGTCTCTTGGCGCCCAGGGTTTGCCCGACCACCTCATCACTGTGATGCAGGCTTCTCGTCGGAAGTCCACTTTGTCCTCCTATTCCAAGCACTGGGCTTCCTTTTCTTCTTGGTGTGCTGCCCTGAGCCTGTCCCCTGCCTTGTGTGGTGGTTCTTCTATTCTCCAGTTCTTTTTCGATGGCTTTCAGAAGTGCTATGCGCTGTCCACTTTGAAGGGTCATTGGCCTGCTATCCGGGCCTTTCGGGACCCGGCTTCTCTTCTGCCTTCGGACGGGGTGTTGGTTTCCCGTCTGTTTCGGAGTTTCTCTCTTTCTGCTCCTTCTGTCCGCTCTCCGGTTCCTCCTTGGGTTCTTTCTTTGGTTTTGGGTGCTTTGCAGTCCCCTCCCTTTGAGCCTTTGGAGTCCGTGGATGTGAAATTCCTGTCTTTTAAGGTTGCCTTCCTGGTGGTTGTTACTTCTGCTCGGAGGTTGGGCGAGCTTACAGCGTTGCGTTGCTCTCCCCCTGTTTGAAGTTTCTGGACGAAGCGGTGGTCCTTTCTTTGGACCCCGGGTTTTTGCCTAAAATTCGTTCCTGTTTCCATTCCTCCCAGGAGTTGGTTCTTCCTTCTCTCTGTCCTTCTCCTTCCTCGCCTTCTGACGTCTTGCTCCATTCTTTGATATGGTTTGCCTTGCCCCTCGGGGGTTCAGGTGAGATCTACCAGGGGTGTGTCTGCTTCTTGGGCTGCTTTCCACGGGGTTCCCCTTGAGGAGATTTGTCGGGTGGGGACCTGGGCGTCCGAGTCCACTTTTGTGCGACATTATCGCTTAAACTGTACTCTGTCTGGTCGCCCCAATTTTGGTTCTGGTGTGTTGCAAGCTGTGGGGGTCCCCCCCTCTGTTTGATTCTGTTTGATTCTGTTTGTTATTAAACTCTGTCTTGCTGCACTCCTTGGTGTCTGGTTGTTTCTGTTTGTGGTGTGCCAAAGGCCTTTGTGGGGGTTGCTTTGGTATGCCTCATATGTGATGACTGGGTCGAGGACGAGGGACATGGAGGTAATGTTATGATTACTGGGGGTAATCCCCATTGCTCTTAGTCCTACTCGTCCTCGACCAGTCATACAACCTGCCCGCCCTCCCTTTCCAGGCCTTTGGTGCTTGGTACATCAGGATGTGCTTCTGGTGGTGAGGTGTGTTATAGCACCTGACAGGAGGGTGGGTGGAGTCTAAAAGCATTTCCTGTTTTGTTTGCGGAGTAGTGTGGCTCACTTGTTAGAGGCGACAGACCCGGGAGCAGAAGTCGGCCTGGAACCAGGGTTCAATTCCCGACGCGGCAGGGTCGTGGACTTGGGTCAGTGGACTCGATAATTCTCACTTCGGTGCTTACTCTAATCAGGGGTTCCACTCGGCAACTCTGGGCATTAGCTTGCCTAATCTCCACAATGGCCCCATCAATTCCGGGGATGCCTGGCTCCACCTTGGGGACTCCCAGCAGGGACCATCCCACAGGGAAAGCCAGGACGGGTTCCCCAGAGTTATACAGCGCCATGAAACCTACGGACGGGTAGCAGTGCGCTTTACAAGCTCAAATACATTTACATTTACATACATTCCTGTCGTGTGTGGAATACCTCATGTGTGATGACTGGGTCGAGGACGAGTAGGACTAAGAGCAATGGGGATTACCTCCAGTAATCATAGCAAAACCTATAACTGTGTGATGCATAGGTTAGTAGCATCCGAGACGTGCATACAATGTTTGTAATTGGGGACACATATTGGCACAGTGCCATATTAAACCCTAGTAGGTCTCTAAGCAATCAGAGCCCTGACCGGACTGTCAATCAATATCATTGCGAATTCTGTCAGTGACTGACTGCTATAGAGTGATACACTAAAATGCTACTGACTCGCAATGCCAACAGCATCGAGTGAATATAAAAACCCTTGTGACAGAATATGTGTCAATCCCAGGCGATAAAGGGGAAGTGCCCCAATTCTCATGTCTAGTCACGAAGTTGATGATAGTGTAATAAAAATCTAAAGCTGACACATACAAATGCATTGGCTCACAAAAATATTAATAGCCCTGTGGCATGAAGTCTAAGTAACTTGAAGGAGCCCTGACCATCCATTCCTCATGTACAACATACTGTGTAAAGCAGTTACCAGATTGGTGATACGTGACAGTGCTGCCTAAGGGAGACCTGTGGTGCAGCGGCCAGGACAGCTGACTTCGGAGCACAAGGCTCACGGTTCGATCCCCGGCTCCGGCGGCAGCTCAGCTCAGCTTTGTGTGACGCTGGGCAATAGCTCACTTAATTTCCACGACGGCCCCCAGCGCCTTGAGTCCCATAAGGGTGAGGAGTTCGCACTTTTCATGGATTTATTTAAGGGGAAAAGGATAGGTGAACCATAAGGGTGCGTGGTTCGCTCTTTTCATGGATTTATTTATTTATTCAAGGGGGAAAGGATAAGTGACCCAAGCAGGTGAGTACAGGTGAATGGGCCCCTTCCTTTCCTCCTGCAAAAGAAACAAAGGAAAAGAAAATACTGTTAAAATTACCATGTGATGCTGCAATTAAAAAGAAATGATTCGTATTACCAAATACAGTTTCTAATGCACAGAAAATGGAAGAAAGAGTATATCATCCTAATGGAGAACAAGTCAAACCAAGAAATGCTTGAAACATAAAACAACTACACAATTGGATGTATATGCAGCAATACATTTGAAAATATAGACAGATATGTGCAGCACACATTTGTTATTGCTCTTTAAGTTGTATAGGGAGTTCCTCATCCTGGCTAAGCCCCCCTGGATCTTGGTCTAAAAGTCGACGATGTACTTGGACTCTCTGTCTCAGTTTGAGGACTCTATCTCCCCCTCTAAGGTTTCTGTTTATCTGTTCCAGGATGAAGAAACTGAGATGGGATGAATTAGAATTTTTTTTGTCATGGAAATGGCCTGCTACAGGGTATTTTTGTGTTTGATTTGCTCAAGCGCTCGGTCCATCATCTCCTTTTGTATCGCTTTGTTCGCCCTAAGTGTGGCAGGGTATGCTCAGACGTGAGTCCCTTGCTCACTTGGCCACTGGATTCAAGATAGCCTGGCTGATGAGGATTATGAATCTGAAACCGGTCCCAGGATGCTTGTTTCCGGTCCAGGGAAGACATGGCTTGGCAGTTCGGGCTGGACTGTTCCCATGAGGCACAGGGTCAGACTGATTTGCATATAGCCATGTCTGAACTGGGGTGTCCGAGTGAGCTAAAGAATGGTGATGGATTAAACCCAGATCAGTTGACTGGGGGTGAGTGTTTGATTTGCTCAAGCGCTCAGTCCATCATCCCCTTGTGTATCGCTTTGTTCGCCCTAAGTGTGGCAGGGTATGCTCAGACGTGAGTCCCTTGCTCACTTGGCCACTGGATTCAAGATAGCCTGGCTGATGAGGATTATGAATCCGAAACCGGTCCCAGGATGCTTGTTTTTGGTCCAGGGAAGACATGGCTTGGCAATTCGGGCTGGACTGTTCCCATGAGGCACAGGGTCAGACTGATTTGCATATAGCCATGTCTGAACTGGGGTGGCCGAGTGAGCTAAAGAATGGTGATGGATTAAACCCAGATCAGTTGACTGGGGGTGAGTGTTTGATTTGCTCAAGCGCTCCGTCCATAATCCCCTTTTGTATCGCTTTGTTCGCCCTAAGTGTGGCAGGGTATGCTCAGACGTGAGTCCGTTGCTCACTTGGCCACTGGATTCAAGATAGCCTGGCTGATCAGGATTATGAATCCGAAACCGGTCCCAGGATGCTTGTTTCCGGTTCAGGGAAGACATGGCTTGGCAGTTCGGGCTGGACTCTTCCCATGAGGCACAGGGTCAGACTGATTTGCATATAGCCATGTCTAAACTGGGGTGGCCGAGTGAGCTAAAGAATGGTGATGGATTAAACCCAGATCAGTTGACTGGGGGTGAGTGTTTGATTTGCTCAAGCGCTCCGTCCATCATCCCCTTTTGTATCGCTTTGTTCGCCCTAAGTGTGGCAGGGTATGCTCAGACGTGAGTCCCTTGCTCACTTGGCCACTGGATTCAAGATAGCCTGGCTGATGAGGATTATGAATCCGAAACCGGTCCCAGGATGCTTGTTTCCGGTCCAGGGAAGACATGGCTTGGTAGTTCGGGCTGGACTGTTCCCATGAGGCACAGGGTCAGACTGATTTGCATATAGCCATGTCTGAACTGGGGTGGCCGAGTGAGCTAAAGAATGGTGATGGATTCAACCCAGATCAGTTGACTGGGGGTGAGTGTTTGATTTGCTCAAGCGCTCCGTCCATCATCCCCTTTTGTATCGCTTTGATCGCCCTAAGTGTGGCAGGGTATGCTCAGACGTGAGTCCCTTGCTCACTTGGCCACTGGATTCAAGATAGCCTGGCTGATGAGGATTATGAATCCGAAACCGGTCCCAGGATGCTTGTTTCCGGTCCAGGGAAGACATGGCTTGGCAGTTCGGGCTGGACTGTTCCCATGAGGCACAGGGTCAGACTGATTTGCATATAGCCATGTCTGAACTGGGGTGGTCAAGTGAGCTAAAGAATGGTGATGGATTAAACCAAGATCAGTTGACTGGGGGTGAGTGTTTGATTTGCTCAAGCGCTCCGTCCATCACCCCTTTTGTATCACAGGGTATTTTGGGTCATTGTTAGTAATGGCTCTACTGTGGTTCTGTAATTCTCAAACCTGACTCCATTTTAGTCTTGCCCTCACGTAGGCCTGTGAAGTAGGCCCAACGAACAAGTGGTCTGCCCTTCTGAGTTCGTGCATATATTAACTTGGGTTTTTCTGACTCTGAATGAACTGCAGAGAGAGTAACCCTTTTCACCTGAAACTGACCTTTTGCAAAAACCAGTTTCACTAGCTGATCGTTGTCTGAGTTTTTTAATCACTGTTCAGGACCTCGTGAACCTTTAGTTTCCTTGCACATATCTTATCCTAAACAATATCTAAATTGTTTCTTTCCTTACGACTTTCTTTTCTAAACATGGGTTTTTGCCATGTGTCGTGACTGCCATCTGGTGTTGCCTTTTCCTAGGCCTCAGAAGTTAGTCTGCAAGCAAAGCAGTATGACATTTTTTGGGTCATATATACATTAACTTAGGTTTTGTTCGTGCACTGGAGTTAATTTCAGAAGCTGGCCTTTCACCTAAAAATTGACCCTGCCAAGCCAATTTCCCTGCAAGATCGTTATCCACTTTTCCCAATCACCATTCAAGACATTTGTTAACTTTTAAGTTTCTTTACGTTTCTGTTATCTTGCACATTATCTGAAACTACTTTTCTTTACTGTTTCTTCATTTCATGGGTTACGCTTTCAATTAAGGGTTTGTTCGGCCCTTCCAGATTATTATTTAGATATGCCTAAATAGTAACTTGTGGGTTGGCACACTGTAAAATGAGCTTTACTGTATGATGCTGTGTGATGTCATGTATTTTCTATTGGTTGAATTTTGGTGCAGGGGCGTGCATTTTAAATGTACCTTTTTGTGTATAAATAGGGATGTCTCGCCTTAGTAAAATTGAGCAGTTTCTTGAGTTGTACACCGTGTTGTATTACTGGGATTTCTGCTACTGGCTGCAGCTAATAAATTTGATCTCCGACGCCACCTAGAAGTATTCAGTGTCTCTGTATACCAAGGCAAGGGAACCCAGAGGACTTTGGGAGTGTCCCTGGCGCCGCTGGGTACTTGAAAACCCAGTTCTTCAGTTGGCGCGGCCAACGTGTGGGCGACTTCAGTGGTACCGGTCCAAGCCCGAAGATTGCGAGGAGCCACGTGAGGAAACTCTGGAGGTGGGCCCCCACTTCATCGACCCCTGCATGTCGACGTGGACCAAAGGTCTTTTCTGCGAGGCTTCCCGCTTTCCAACGGCTACGAAGGACTGCTGCCCTGACTGTCGCCTTGCCTTGGACCCTCCGATTGATGTTCATAAAGCGAGACGATAGACGGTCTTCTGGTGGCGTGACAGATATTTGGTTAAGTATAAGTGGGTCGCTCCCACGACTTTGTTTGGTTCCTTGGTTTTGATTTCGTTGCTGCAGTACCCAAAGCCGAAGGGCTTGTATATTTACGAGTGTATCATTTTTTGATTCCCTTTGAAGTTTGAAACCAGACTAGTGAGCAAGATGCCTGGTCTTGGTAAATTTGGTAATTGGTTTGTTTGTGGTAGTAACAGGGATTCCCGATTGGAGGATTCATGTCCGATACCTCCGGTTGGAACTCCGACTTATGACCTCTATTCAAAACACGGAGTGGGCCCTATTATTTATAATGAAGTATGGGTCCACTACACTAAAAATGATGGTGTTTTGCAATGGCCCCCACATGGTAGTTTTGAAACAGAGATTTTAGACAATCTAGAAGTTAAGCTATTTAAGAAGAAAGCCCGGCCGGCAATGTTTGACTCTTTCCGCCTTTGGCGTAAGGAAGCCAAACAGAGAGAAATTAAACAAGCAAAGAAAGATAGGAAAGATAAGAATATGTCAGTATTACAAGCTGCTAGACAGTTTAAGGAAGATGGAGAAGAGCGTGCGAGTGAAGTTTTAGATAGACAGTGTTGTATGGCCATAGATAAATGTTATCCGGCCTTCCCGTCTTCTCCTCCAAAAGTGATTGAAGACCTTGAAAAAGATCCTTTGATCTCTCATTTACTGAGATTGCCACCTCCCTATGTGCAGGGTGCTACTGCGCCTCTATTATCCCCGGTTGTTCCCTTTGTTGTTCAACCTCCTGCTGTTGTTCAGCCACCCGGTGCTCCACAGATGGTTTTGCCTCCTCCTGCGCAACCCATTCTAAGGTCGCCAGCCTTGCTACCAGCTTTGCCTCAAACTCCTTTGCCGTCTGCTTCTGCATCTTTGATTTCTACTGTTCTTGTCCCTACACCTTCTTTGCCTCAAAATACTTATTCTCCTGTTCTTATGTCTGCTTCTTCTCCTTCTGTTCGAAAACGAATGACAGAAACCGTTTCTAATTTGTTGTCACCATTGTTTGGGTCACTGAATATGACCCCTGTTTCGGAACGTAAACAGAGTCGTAGTCAGCTTCCTAGTTCTGAAGAATGGACAGTGTTGGATTTGTTGGCTCGTAGGTGGATTTTAAATGCTCCAAGGTATGATTTGTCAGCAGTTATGGATGTTTTCTTTCAGTGGGAGCCGCCTAAGCAAAGTTATGTTTTTAATGTGATGTGTATGTTTTTGTGCCAGGAATGGGAAGATAATGATTTGGGTTTGAACCCGCAGGAATTACTTGATGTTCAGTCGGATTTTGCTAAAGGGATGATAGTAGAATCTGATATTACAGATGCCGTAGAGACGATACTGGCTTTTAGATCTAGGCTTTCGCCTCAGACATTGTATGAACCTGATTCCTCTGTTAGGAGGAAAGTGAAACAGTACCCTATGAGAAAAGTTCCTCCTGTATGGAAAGAAGCAGTTCGGGCTAATGTAAATCAGGGTATTCAGGCCGCTCCGGCTCATTTTCAGCGAATATGGGTACATGTCCCTTGGAAGAGAGCAGAGGTCTTGGCTCTTAAGCAGACCTTACCTGACCCTCGTAAGAATCCTGCTGGTTATTACAAGGAGTTGTCCCAGACAGTTGAAGCGTGTATTATGAATTTAGCTGACATCGATATGTTGATGGGTAATGTAGTCCCCCAACCCTTGTGGGCGAAGATTCGTCATGAGAATCATGCTGCTGAATTAGGTGATACCTGGGCGAATATTGTTGCCGCAGATGGTAGACAGGAGGGAGGTGCTAAACCTGAACCTCTAGTTTCAGAATTACCAGGTAGAATTATTAATCTGATGAAAACGATGATGCCCGCTTTACGAGTGAATTGGGATAAGTTAGCAGCATGTAAGCAGAAGAAAGACGAGAGTGTATCTGATTTCTTCACTAGGTTTGAAGAGACGATTATTGATCATAGTGGTCAGGATATGAGTACGGAGGGTGGTCAAAGGTTGTTTGTGGATAAATTTGTCTTTAATTTGCTTCCCGAACTTTCTAATAAGTTAAAGGACTCTGAGAGTTTATGGGCTGTCTCTTCGTCGGCCCAGATATTGGCTACTGCACAATATTACGAGAATAGGGATAAAGATGAGAAGGATAAAGTGGAGAAGAAAACTGAAGAGTTAAAGACGAAAGTACTTTTGCAGCAAGCTTATCCGCCTCGTCAGAATCAGCCTCAGTTTCAGCAACCTCCACAATTTCAGAGATTGTTACAGAAGCCTGAGCCTTATGTTCAGCGATTCTTTCCTAGCCCTAATAAGTGTGCTTATTGCAGAGAGGAAGGTCATTACAAGAATAGTTGCCCGGCTTTGTTACAGCGTGCAAATGGTGTATCTGGTCAGAGAGGTCGTGGTAGTTTTCAGCAAGCTCCTAGGGGTAGGGGACGTGGTGTGTTTCCCCAGAATGAGCGTTCCTCTTCCCTACAGAATTGTGCGAATTATTTTGACAGACAGAATGTTCCG
The DNA here is from genome assembly GCF_964261635.1 of Lissotriton helveticus. Lineage (NCBI taxonomy): Eukaryota > Metazoa > Chordata > Amphibia > Caudata > Salamandridae > Lissotriton > Lissotriton helveticus. Next base: position 695,363,871 of record NC_136061.1, read on the forward strand.
AGTGGTCAATCTGCCCAGTATTATGTTGAGGATTACTATGTCGAAGGTGAGTGTTCTGGTTATAATGATAACTAGGACAGCCAAGAACAAAGTGAGGGAGTAGTGTCAGTTCCAGTAGACCAGAGTGGACCTTATGTTGAAGTGATTACATCAGGTGTGGTAGAACCTTTTCTTTTGGATACTGGTGCGATGAAGAGTTCTATTATGCACTCTAAACTTCCTGGCGCACCTTTGTCTGGCTTGACCAATGTTTCAGTAGGATTTTCAGGCGCCCCAGTTCGTAATCCGGTTTCTAGTCCTTTGTCCCTTTCGATTGGCCCTTGTGAATTGGAAGCTCCACTTATTTTAACGACTGTTTGTGGTGAGAATCTGTTGGGTTTGGACTTGCTGAAAAGATTGTATGCAACATTGCATTGTTCTCCTTCGGGAGTACAACTTACCCTTGGTAAGAAAGTGATTTCCCCAATGTATTTGTCTAAGGATTGTTTGCCACTGGAATTGCGTTCGCTTCCTGATACACTTTGGGCTACAGGTCCAAATGATGTTGGTCTTTTGCAGATTCCTCAGTATGTTGTTATTCTTAAGTCGAATGCTAGGCTACATCGTATTCCCCAATACAAGATTTCGAGCGATGGTGAGAGAGCTCTTTTAGAGATTGTTTATGATCTGGTTGAGAAGGGTGTAGTTGAGGAAACGAGAGGTAATGTGTGTAACAGTCCTGTTTTGCCTGTTCTTAAACGTACTGATGCTTCTCAGCCACCTGTGTACCGGTTTGTGATCGACCATCGAGAGGTAAACAAGATAGTCGTGCCACAGTTTCCTGTGGTACCTGATATCACTGCTTTGTTGACTTTGATTCCTGCTTCGGCAGCTTGGTTTTCTGTCATCGATTTGAAGAATGCTTTCTTCAGTATTCCTATTGCTGAGGAGAGTAGGGATATTTTTGGCTTCACATTAGGAGGCCGAAGCTTCCGGTTTAAGAGAGCTCCCCAAGGTTATTGTGAAAGTCCCTCCATCTATAGTCAAGCGTTGAAAACTCAGCTTGACGGTTTTGTGTTACCTGTTGGTGCTACTCTTATTCAGTACGTCGATGATTTGTTGGTTACTGCTGATGATGAAAAGATTTGTAAAGAGGCTACTCTTTCTTTGTTGCGGTATTTGTCTGACCTTCATCATAAAGTGTCACCTTCAAAGTTGCAATATTGTCGCCAAGAAGTGACCTACTTAGGTCATCTCTTGTCGAAGGAGGGAAGTAGATTGACCCCAGAACAAATTCAAGCAATTGCGCAAATGAATGTGCCATCCATGCAGAGAGAAGTGCGTGCCTTTTTAGGTATTACATCGTATTGTAGACAGTGGATCCCCAATTTTTCACTGTTGGCGAAACCTCTGTTAGCATTGACTCTGAAAGATACTCCGCATCCTCTTCCTTGGTCTGACGAATGTCAGAAAAGTTTTTCTGAACTACGCGATGCATTGTGTTCGGCTCCTGTGTTGGGCACTCCAGACTATAGTAAGTCTTTCACGTTGTACGTGCACAAGAGAGAAGGTTGTGCGTTGTCAGTGTTGGTTCAACAGTTCGGCGGCAAGCAGCGTCCAGTCGCGTATTTTTCAGCAACGTTAGACCCAGTTGCTAAGGCGTTGCCGAGTTGTCTGAGAGCTACAGCTGCAGCGGCTGTTTCTATCCGACAGTCTGCTGGTTTGGTATTGGACAATACGTTGATTGTGATGGTCCCACATGCAGTGGATACCTTATTAAACAGGACTAAGACACAGCACCTTACTAGTGCACGTCTTTCAGGTTATGAGTTGACAATGTTGGCTAGCCATGTTCACATCAAACGATGTAATGTGCTGAATCCAGCTACGTTGTTACCGATCTCTACAGAGACGGATCCTCAGGAACAGCATGATTGTTTTCTTCGTACAGAGGAAGAAACAAAAGCTAGAGTTGACCTGAGGGATACTCCCCTTACGGATGTTGATGGTACCCTATGGGTAGATGGTTCGTGTTTTAAGCTTCCGAATGGTGAAACGACTACAGCGTATGCTATTACAACTTTACATACAGTTGTTGAGACAGCACGCATACCACAGAATTCTGCGCAAGCTGCAGAGTAGATTGCACTGACTAGAGCGTGCGTGTTGTCAGAAGGAAAGCGAGTGAATGTTTATACCGATAGTCAGTATGCGTTTGGAGTTGCCCATAGTTTTGGGCGTTTGTGGAGAGAGCGTGGGTTCCTTATTTCGCATGGGACAAAAATACAGCATGGGCAGTTGGTGAATGAACTTTTGGAATCTCTCACTCTCCCAAAGCAGATTGCAATTCTGAAGTGTAGTGCGCATAAGAAAGTTGTGGACGATGTTGGTCGAGGGAATGCGTTTGCAGATGAGGTTGCGAAGGAAACGGCGAAAGACATGATGAGCCGTATGTATGTTGCAGGCCCAGCTAATTGGGTTATGGCTGGTGGAATGTGTGAAGACACAATAGAAAGTGTAAAAACGATTCAGGCTGAAGCGACTGAGAAAGAAGTGAGTGTTTGGAGAGAAACTACGGGTATGTTGGATTCGACAGGTTGTTGGGTTGAGTTGTCAGAACACCAGCGATGGTTGTTGCCTGACGCATATGTGCTCCCAGTGGTTACAATGGCCCATGGATTGGCTCACATTAGTTCTAAAGGGATATACAAGTTGTTGGCTCCGGTATGTCAGAATAGTGGAATTCCCAAATGTGCAGAGAATCTGGTCAAGAATTGTATGGTGTGTTTGATGCATAATCCTGGTAAGGGGACTCCAACTCCTGCAGGTCATTTTGCTCCTCCAATGTATCCGTTCGAGGTTCTACAAATAGATTATATACACATGGAAAGATGTAATAACTTGAAGTATGTCCTTGTGGTTGTTTGTGCATTTTCCAGATGGATAGAGGCCTACCCCCTAAAGGATAATACTGCCTTGTCTACTGCCAAGGTTTTGCTCAAAGAATTTTTCCCTAGGTATTGAATGCCACGGAGTGTATGGTCTGACAATGGAAGTGAGTTTGTGGGTCAGATAATGAAGAAAGTGTGTGCGGGCTTGGGTATCAAGCAGAAATTTCATGCTGCGAATCACCCACAGTCAGCGGGTTTGATTGAGGGTTATAATGGGACATTGAAGCTTAAGTTAGCGAAAGTGCAAGCAAGCACTGGCCTTACATGGCCCGATGCTTTGCCGTTGGCTCTTATGTCGACAAGGACAACAGTGCATTCTCGTGTGGGACTTAGCCCATATGAGATTGTGTTTGGGCGTCCTGCCAACGTTTGGGGTGTCCCTAGACCGAAGGAATATAGTGACATCAAACATCCTATGCTAATTGACTACTTGCATGATTTGACTATTAAACTGCGTGTCCTTCATCAACAGGTCCACAACCAGCTCCCATCAGCATCTGTGGACCCAGGCCATACCCTCAATCCAGGACAATGGGTGCTCGTGCGTAACTTCCAACGAACAAAGAACCTACAGCCTCGTTGGACTGGTCCCCACCAAATTCTTTTGGCTACTCGGACTGCTGTTAGGGTGTTTGGAAAAAAGAATTGGGTGCACGCTGCCCATACGAAGCGCGTACCCCTGCCTTTGCCGTACGACACTTGGGTTAGAGAGGGTGTGGGAGATTTTGAAGGAGAACGCGTCCCTAGGTTTGTCCCTTTTAGTGACGCACAGCTTGAATGGACTCAATCTGAACTGGAAAATGACAATGTGTTGCAAGAAGCTGTTCCTCCACGTTTGAGATTGGACACTACCGAACCTGAACTTTTGTTTACGGACCAAACTGTGCCGACTAAATTACGTTACAACCTCCGATCTCGGAATAAATAAAGAGACTTTGAACATTATTTTTTTCCACACTGAGATCAAAAAGAGACAATTTCTTCGAGTATTTTGCATTTGACTTTTGTTTTTCTTTTTCTCTTGCTTTTTCTGAAATTGTATTAGGGTTTTCTGTTAAATTTTTGATTGGTTACCATTTGCCAGTTGCAGGGTCACGTAGGAGTACCAGCGGTTCAGTTTGTGACCTGAGTAGTGGCAATAGGTTGGCAGGACTTGCGGTGTCCCTACGGCCTGCTAATAATCACAGCTAAAGTACTCTGTCAAGATTGCGTGAGCAACATTAGAAAATGAAGATTGTATTGAGGAATGACGATAAAAGGCAAGAGATGAAAAACCGATATTATAGAATGTTGTTCTCCAAGTGTGGTATAGCTTTATCTATTTTAATACTTTTATGTATTCTATTAGCTACTATATTCTGGTTTGTTCCTTCTACACAATTGACGTCTGCACCAACTTCTCAACCTATGCTTTCCTTTACTACTGTTTCTTCGCACCAATTTCATACTTTGCCTGAACACGAACAGATAAGGAGATCAGAGTTTGTCAACAATTCGTTTATTCAGCTGTTGCATCAGCATCAGTTAGTAGTCAATACCACTAATCGTTGGGTGTGTGGTCTTATGCCTCATACAACAGATAGAGGCATGCCATATTTGGTTTTGCCCTTTAGTTTTAATGGTTCTGCATGGGCTTTCCAGACTATGTTCATCTATGCCAATGAGGTATATCCTTTACGTTCCATGAAAGACAATCCGAGCAATAGTGCCTTGATAAAGGGAATAGCCGATATAATCAGAGATATTGATGCGTACAAGGCTATCCCTAAGGATGAGGTGCTGCCTTACATTGGTTGGAATGTGACTGGTTACAGTACTAAGTTGACAGAGAAGGAGAGACGAAAAAGGTCTCCTCCTATTTGGATTGTGCCACATCGAGGTCAATTTTGCTTACAGGGTAATGGTCGGAATCCGAGAGCTCAGTTAGGTAAAAGTGTTTGTGATCACACCTACGTTTATGCATCCAGAACTTCTCCACCGTTTGTGCCAGCTAAAGGTACATATTTTGTTTATCACGACAGAGCCTACACTTGGTTGCCACCTGATTTTTCAGGAACGTATTATGTGGCGTTTCTGCTTCCCCCGACATATACTGCCTCCTCGGACTATCATAGAACAAGATATGGTAGAGGTGTCTTCGATCAGGAAGATACTGCTGCACAGGAAGTAGGAGACTTCTTTAAGCATTTCCTGCCCTTTTGGGGTCTTATGATGAATAGTAGGCATATTCGACAGCTTGTCCGCGTAGTTGAAGCTACCATTAACGAAACAGCTGGAGCGTTGAGTAATATTACAGCGGAGCTTCAAGCGGACCGCCTTATGACTTTGCAGAACCGTATGGTTTTAGATATTATACTTGCAGATCGAGGAGGAGTATGCAAATTGATCGGATCCAGTTGCTGTATATACATACCAGATAATGCCCCGACAGTGTACCAGACCATCTCTAGATTGCACAAGATCTCTGAGTCTATTCACGTAGACGAAGGAGATTGGTCATTGACAGGATGGTTTTGGGGACTACTGTTCACATGGGGATGGAAGATCTTGACGTTCCTTGGTATGGTTTTGGCTATTCTCTTCTCTTGTTGCCTTTGCATCCAGTGTGGTCCCGCCATTTGTAGTCTTTGTGCTACAATCTGTGTGAGAAGACCCGTCCCGAGAGAAGTGAAGGCTAATAAGATGATGTTACAGCAACACCTTGATGACCTGATGAGAATCGATATAGACCTAGATTCAGATTGACATGAGTTTAGGTTAATGCCTACGTAATTGCAAAAGGAGGGTCTGTGGTTCTGTAATTCTCAAACCTGACTCCATTTTAGTCTTGCTCTCACGTAGGCCTGTGAAGTAGGCCCAACGAACAAGTGGTCTGCCCTTCTGAGTTCGTGCATATATTAACTTGGGTTTTTCTAACTCTGAATGAACTGCAGAGAGAGTAACCCTTTTCACCTGAAACTGACCTTTTGCAAAAACCAGTTTCACTAGCTGATCGTTGTCTGAGTTTTTTAATCACTGTTCAGGACCTCGTTAACCTTTAGTTTCCTTGCACATATCTTATCCTAAACAATATCTAAATTGTTTCTTTCCTTACGACTTTCTTTTCTAAACACGGGTTTTTGTCATGTGTCATGACTGCCATCTGGTGTTGCCTTTTACTAGGCCTCAGAAGTTAGTCTGCGAGCAAAGCAGTCTGACCTTTTTTGGGCCATATATACATTAACTAAGGTTTTGTTCGTGCACTGGAGTTAATTTCATAAGCTGGCCTTTCACCTAGAAATTGACCCTGCCAAGCCAATTTCCCTGCAAGATCGTTATCCACTTTTCCTAATCACCATTCAAGACATTTGTTAACTTTTAAGTTTCTTTACGTTTCTGTTATCTTGCACATTATCTGAAACTACTTTTCTTTACTGTTTCTTCATTTCATGGGTTACGCTTTCAATTAAGGGTTTGTTCGGCCCTTCCAGATTAATATTTAGATATGCCTAAATATTAACTTGCGGGTTGGGACACTGTAAAATGAGCTTTACTGTATGATGCTGTGTGATGTCATGTATTTTCTATTGGTTGAATTTTGGTGCAGGGGCGTGCATTTTAAATGTACCTTTTTGTGTATAAATAGGGATGTCTCGCCTTAGTAAAATTGAGCAGTTTCTTGAGTTGTACACCGTGTTGTATTACTGGGATTTCTGCTACTGGCTGCAGCTAATAAATTTGATCTCTGACGCCACCTAGAAGTATTCAGTGTCTCTGTATACCAAGGGAAGGGAACCCAGAGGACTTTGGGCGTGTCCCTGGCGCCGCTGGGTACTTGAAAACCCAGTTCTTCACTACTATGTTCTAAAATTCTTTTCTTCGCCATAAAAGTTGTGCTGCCTATATACCAAAGCATGCTAGGGCATTCAATTGCATATATAATAAAAGTGGAGCTGCAAGTGAGGAACTGGGTTATGGATTTGCTGACATTGCTGTACACAGCCAGCTACGGAAACTGCTGTTTTGGTAGGCCTTGCATGGCTGCAAGGGAAGAAACCAATAAGACCATGTTCAAACCTTTTTGGATAGATGGTAATGTCACTGTGCACTAGCATGTCCCTCACATTTCTACCTCTTCTGTATGTTATATTGCGTCTGTCAGTGATGGTGTCACCAATTGTGTTGTCACATTTCAGAATGTCCCAGTTTTTCGACAAAATACGTTTAATGTTGTTGGAATCTGAATTGTACGTCATGATGATTCTCGTACTATCCTCACCTATATCTGTTTCCGACATTGTAGTATCAGAAATAGCCTGAGCACTGTTCACCCCATCTGCTCTGTCTTTGGCTTTTTTGAGCACCCAATTAGGGTATCCTCTTATTTTGAAGCGCTCAATCATAGCTTTGCATTCATGTTGGTATGCTTCTTCGGTGTTACAGTTCCTTTTTGCCCTCAGCAGCTCTCCATAAGGGATGCTCCACTTAAGGGCTTCCGGATGGCTGCTGAGTGCATGAAGTATGCTATTACTTGCGGCGGACATCCTGAACAAGGCGGAATAAACTTGAGTCTGTCTTATTTCAAGGCTAACAACCAGGTATTCTGCTCTAGTTTTGCTGATGCTGCCTGTGAGTAATATTTTGTGGTCATTTATGCAAGGAGGTGCTAGTGAAAGCTTGTATAATCAGACATTGAATATTAACAGAGAAACTAAGACACAAACACTTTATAGTCAACTAGAGAAATTGCACAAGAAGGAATTGTCAAAATGGTGGGAGGCGGAGTCACTCTAGAGATATATCGGGGTCTCAGGATATTTACGATTCCAACCTTTGAAGATCCTGACCCTGAGATGCTAGAGGAATGGTCCAACAATTCGGCAGCCTGTTCGACAACGATGATGTGTATTTTGGTAAAATACGCCCTCAAGGATAGAAGCAAATTATTGGCAAAGATTGACACCATTCTAGAGGGAATTGGGCCATGCAGTCCCTAAAGAGGCACTGGAGGAATATGTAAAACAGCTCAATATTAAAATGGCTAAACTTGAGGCGGAGATAACAATGAAAAAACAGCGAAAATCTTTACGAGACTACAAAGTTTACCAGGCTGGCCGCACACTTACATTTCATCGTAAAAATTAACATCTGTTTGAGAAAAAAATAGGAGTGGCAAGTACAACTAACTTAATGAAACAAACAGTGGTCGAAGTAAGTGAAAGTGATGTATCGGATGGCAGTCTCCCGGATGTTTCAGCAGTGGGTCTGAATCAGGAAACGAGTTTGAAGCCACAGAAAAGAAAGAGTAATTTTTTGTTACAGTTCCAAGTAATGAATCAAGGTCGGATAGAATTTAATCAAGAGCAGGGGAATCAGAGGGGAAGGGACCGAGGCCGACAAGGAAGAGCAAGAGGAACAAACAAGCCAAAAATCAGGAGAAAGAAATGAAGAGAAATTGCCCGTGGCAATGATGACAAGGGGCAGGAAGACCAAAGTATGACCGTAATTAATCTTTCTCAAAGAACTCTTTCCACCCAGGAAATGGAAGTCCTCGCATTAGGTCTGTCCTTTTGCCCTTCTATGAACCTTAATTACACCCAAACGAGAATTGACTTGTTTTATTTCTCTAGAAAGTTAAAGTTAAAAAAATGTTTTGAGACACACTCCAACAGTAATGTGATTGTAAGGGAGCCAAATGTAATGAGCAATCTTGACATTAATGATATTGAAACCCTTCAGATGTTATCTTCCTTGGAAGGGAGTGATGGGGTAAGAGAAGAGATGTTGGATAATTGTGAAATTGACTTAGGGATAAATCCAGTATGTAGTTTCAAGCCCAAGTCGAGATTCTTGCCTAATATTGTATGTGAGGCTGTTGAAGTCTTTAAAAAAGGAGTTTTAAATGATATAAAAAGATTGAGACATACGAAAATCCCGGTCAATAGAAAACATCTTTCTTTTGATCAGATAAAGGCAGTGGAAAGATTGAAAAACGACAACCAAATAGTGATACGTCAATCAGACAAAGGTGGGAATGTGGTGGGGTTAGATAGAGATAAATATCTAGCTGAAGGAGTCAGACAATTTGGCGACGCCACATGTTATAATATCTCCACTTTTGCTGAGATTAGAGAGTCCAACAAAAGCTTCTACCAAAACTAGATAAAAATGTGTTGAATCCTCCAGGGAGACCCATAGCTTCTTCAATGGGATCCCTATTGGAAAATACCTCACGATTCATTGATCATTATTTGAGACCGTTTGTAGCAGCTCTTCCTGCCTATCTCAAAGACACAACTCACTTTTTTACAATCATTGATGGCATCCAATGGGAAACAACATATACTCTTGTTACCCTTGGTGTGTGTAGTCTCTACACTAGTATCCAACATGATCTTGGAATACAGGCTTTGAAACACTTCTTGAAGACACGTTCCATCTCTTTACTGCACCATTCGAAAATGTTGGTTGACATGATTTATTTTTGTCTTCCCAACAATGTTTTCATTTTTGATGATTCGGTGTACAGGCAGTTGCAGGGCACCGTGATGGGCACTTGCTTTGCCCCCAGTTACGTTAATTTATTTGTGGGCAGGTGGGAGGAGCAGGTGTCAAGGCAAATGGAAGAGTTTGAGAACAATGTGGTCCTGTGGCTGCAGTACATCAATGACATTTTTATGGTGTGGAATGGGTGTGTTGAAGCAGCTAAAAACTTTGTGAGCAAATTGAATGTGAACAATTGTAATCATATGTTCACTGAACAGATAAGTAATACATCTATAGAATTTCTAGATGTTTTAGTGGAAATCCAAGAAGAAACATTGGTAACAAGTCTGTTCCGTAAAAAGACACCAGGGAATAGCATACTGAATGCTAGAAGCTCACATCCCCGTAATCTCGTTGACAACATCCCCTATGGGGAGCTGCTACGGGTGAAATGGAATTGCAGTACAGAAGCAGCATACCAGATAGAGAAGGAAATTATGTGTAATTGTTTTAAGGAACGAGGATACAAAATCGCAACTATCAGACAAGCCTGTAATAGGGTAGACACTACCACAAGAAGTGTACTGCTACATCCTAATAGACTTGAAACCAACGAGGAATCAGTGAGATGTGTGATCACCTTTTCAGGACAAGCTCTTGAGATTAGAAAGATCTTTAGAAAACATTGGCATGTGTTATCCACTGATGGGCATCTCAAACCGTATATATATCTAGTAATCCACAAATTACCTTTAGAAAATGTAGATCACTGAGGGATGACTTGAGTCACAATCATATGACTAAACAGGAAAGAAGTAGGAATGAGACTAGATCTGGAGTCAGGTGTTGCAAGAATTGCAAAGCATGTCGTCGAAGCATTGACTGCTGTGCATTGATTATTCCCAATACTGAGAGAGAGTTTTCAATACGGAAGTCTTTGACATGTTACTCCATGTATTGTGTCTATGTATTAATCTGCCCATGCAATAAGTGGTACGTGGGCAGCATACACCATGCCAAAAAGAGAGTAATGGAGCATGTTCGTGCTATCAGGAATAACAACAAGCAGTACCCGGTAGCACGTCACTTCTATGACTGCCATTTCCAAGATGAAAATCTTCTGAGAATGGTGGTGATTGACATGGTTGACATGGGAGTCAGAGGTGGGAACAGAGAGCTATCCCTGCGTAAATTAGAGTCAAAATACATTATTGATTTTGACTGTTTGACCCCAATGGCTTGACCTCGAGCGAGGAACAGGCAGTTCACTTAGTAGAATGAAATTTGTATATGAAAGAATATTAAGCGGTGTTCAACCTGAATGTGATTTTAATTGTTTTTACATTTTAGATTTTTTGGTATGGAATGGCATCTTGTTGTTCGTGGCACTACAATATATTGGAGGGTCTAATCATGTTTTCCATCGATGTGCTATATTAGGATAACCGACATTCACAGGAATATTGATTTTGGACTAATTGCTCACTGGTGCGGGATGGAGTAGTATGCATAGTATGAATTATATAGCTGTGTAGTACTTCAGCAGTGAATTTGCCCACATGGGCGTTATGGCCAAAGCTAGAGGTCACAGTATGTGTATGTGATTCTAGCAGATATTCAAAGCAGAGAAACGTTATTATTCGATGTGCAATCAGGGAGGAAGCCCCAAATATAACTTTTGCCGATTGGCGTACACAGTATATTTCGGTTCAGTAAAAGCGCACTTGCAACTACTGTGAAAAATATAGCGAGGGAATAATGTGTAATATTTTATTATTAACTATTTGAGAAAAAATATTGTAAATATTTCTGCTAAGCATCTTCATAGGAAATGTGATTGTGAGGTATAATTTTCCTTGCTAATCATTGATAATGTGAAAAATGTTTTGAGTTACATTTTATACTCAGGGGTCTAAAGACTTCCAAACTGAATGCCATGTTTCGAGAGGATGATACACGTATGCAGTGTTAGTCCTACGTCTATGGCAGGCACAGGTTAAATTCAATCTCTAGTTGTTGCAATGTTGAAACGTGAACAAGGAGAAAGCTGAAACGCGTTGTTTCCTGCAATTAAATATTTCACAAGCATCGTGTTGTGTCCGAGTATGTCTGTTGGAGGAGCAGAGCGGAGTTAATATATAAATATATATATATATATATTAAAGCTCCTGCAAAACACCAATGGCTCGCACTCTCTGGTGGGTGCTCCTCGTAGTGGGGGTGCACCCACTAAATAAATTACTGCTCCGTTATCCAACATTTTCCCTACTCTTACACTCACTGGAGTGGCAATATTAAGTTTTACCCCTCCGTTATCCAACACTTTCCCTACAGTTGCACCCACTGGAGTGGGAATACAAAAATTTACTTCTCCGCTATCCAACACTTTCCCTACTGTTGCATACACTGGAGTGGGAATAGTAATTTTTACCCCTCCGTTATCCAACATTTTCCCTACTGTTACACTCACTGGAGTGGCAATATTAAGTTTTGCCCCTCCGCTATCCAACACTTTCCCTACTGTTGCTCCCACTGAGGTGGGAATAGTAATTTTTACCCCTCCGCTATCCAACATGTTCCCTACTGTTGCACTCACCGGAGCGGGAATAGTGTGTTTTACCCCTCAGCTATCCAACACTTTCCCTAATGTTGCACTCAATGGAGCGCATAATTTTATTTTTAAGACTGTTAACATATTTTAATGTTTTAATTTATAATATAATGCTTTTTATTAGATTTTATGTTATGTATTTAGATATTTATATTTATTTGTAAATTGTAATATATTTATAAAATATTTATAAAATTATAAAAATGAATGTATTATTTGTTTTAAAGGAAATCGATATATATATATATATATTACCTACTGGCGGTCGCCAGTAGGTATATATAGTTAGGATTTTTTCTCTATGGGTTTTTTGAAAATTCTATGTCTAATAACTTTGCCGTTTGTGGACGGAATTGGCTGAAATTTTCAGGAAAATGGCACATTTTGTTTCTGAGCAGCCTTTGAAAATTTGGGGGGGGTTCGTCAAGGGGGGGCCGAGAAAAAAGGGGGGTCCCAAAACGCGTTTTTCCCATGTTAATTTCCATAGGGCGGTTGGCCTCACTTTTAGCCCGAACGGCTGAATGGATTTGCACGAAACTTGGCAAAATTGTAGGGACTGGTAGCCCGATGTGCCTTTTGTAGGTCTCAATATATGTGCTCCAGTGGATTTTGAGAAATTAACGTTTAAAAAAAGATATATATCTGTAAGCGCGGACCGGGCAGCGGCCTAGGACGCGTACTTTTCGCGCAACGGAGCTTTGTGAAGCGAAGCTGATTGGTTCTCCGGCGTCTGTCAACATTCCAAACAGTCCGTAGTGGCCGCAAACAGTCCGTAGTGGCCGCCATCTTGTCTCTCGGTAGGATCGAGAGACAAGAGGAGGCCAAAGCGAAGGGGCAAATGACCATAAGGGGGAATAGTAGATCCTCGCTGACCCCCTAGGTTTGATGTGGAGGTTTTAAAAGGGCCCCGCGGGGCAAAAAAAAAAAAATATAATAATAATCTTACGGCTGAATGGATTTGCACGAAACTTGGCAAAATTGTAGGGACTGGTAGCCCGATGTGCCTTTGCTAGGTCTCAATATATGTGCTTCAGTGGATTTTGAGAAATTAACGTTCAAAAAAAGATATATATCTGTAACAGCGGACCGCTTCGCGTACTTTTCGCGTTACGGAGCTTTGCGAAGCGAAGCTGATTGGCTCTCTGGTGTCTGTAAACATTCCAAAGAGTCCGTAGCGGCCGCCATCTTGTCTCTCGGTAGGATCGAGAGACAAGAGGAGGCCAAAGCGAAGGGGCAAATGACCATAAGGGGGCATAGTAGATCCTCGCTGATCCCCTAGGTTTGATGTGGAGGTTTTAAAAGGGCCCCGCGGGGCAAAAAAAATAAATAATAATAATAATCGAACGGCTGAATGGATTTGCACGAAACTTGGTAAAATATTAGGGACTGGTAGCCCGATGTGCCTTTGCTAGGTCTCAATATATGTGCTTCAGTGCATTTTGAGAAATTAACGTTCAAAAACAAGATATATATCTGTAACAGCGCTCCGCTTCGCGGAGATAAAATTATATCTGTATTACGTAGCTGTTGCTAGCACCAGTTAGCGACGGCTAGTAGGAGATAGCGACCATCTTGGGCCCCACTTTGCATGTGAGTGATATTTATCACTAATGACATGCAAAGTGGGCATGCCAAGATGTTAGCGACTGGAAACAGTCGCTAACATCGCTATCTCCTATTATCAACTTTTGGAAATATTCGAGATAAGCGCGAATATCTCCAAAAAGTAACAGCTGCCCTGAGCAGTTCTTAGCCATGTTATCCAATGGGAGGTGGATAACATGGCTAAGAGCATTAGCTCGGTAATGCATGAATATCGCGGAGTTTTCAGCGATATTAATGCATTGCGCTCGTTTTTTATCGTATTTGCGATAAACCTTGATAATAGCAAGGTTTATCTGCGATAATTTCTGACGGTAAAAAAATCTTTGCAATGCATCGTTAGGGATAAATATCGCTTAACTTTGGTAATATGCCCCAACGTCTGTTAACGTTCGATTCGAAGGAAATCAGGAATTGTTGAAAAACATTGTGTGCGCCATCTTGTCTTTTTTCAAATGCCACACTTTTGTCGTGCACGGCAGCCATTTTAGATGCCTTGACCAGATCCACTCTGTGCACGCTGTCGATCCTTAGCATGGCTCCCCACCCTCGCAAGCATCTCCCCCAGGCAGTGGTCACCCCCGCTCTCTGTTTTATGCATGGGTAATAAACCTCCCCCCATCTGCGCTGTTCTTCCCTGAGAATCACACCCTGTGCCCGCCCGACACCTCCCTTTCGCCCTATTCACTACCGCACCCTCTGACACTCCTTTTCCTCTGTGTCCGATTGTCCAGGCCGGTCCTAGGCTATCAGCTAGCCCTGCAGATGTAGTTTATAGCCACAGCTGTAAAGAATCACCCGTCTTCAAAGGAGTTATAGTAGATCAAGGCCCACACTCGATGAGATCCGTCACAGCAGAAGCGTTGCTATTATCTGAAAACCATCCTGTATTGTGATTGGGGAGGGGACCGAGCGTGAAGCGGAAGATTCCAGGGATGACTCTTTGTACATCAAAGTTTTTACAATTATGTGTCACATTAAAAATATATAGCACTCCGACAAAGTAGTAAGATTATAAAACTTTAATAATTTATAAATATATACAAGAAAACAAAAATAGTAATAACATATAAACATTTTTAGAGAAAAACAACGAAGTAGCGGTCGGCTGTGCGAATAGTCCCAACGCAGCACAACGTCCAGATTTCCGGCGTGGGGCGTCGCGGGGGGTGGGTGATCAGTAGCAAACTGTTGTGCGAATAGTTCCAAGGCAGCAGAACGCGCCGAAATCTAGATGACACAAAAGTGATGTCTAGTAAGTTGCCACCCAGCAAATAACGGCGTGGGGCGTCGCGGGGGGTGGGTCATCAGTAGCAAACTGTTGTGCGAATAGTTCCAAGGCAGCAGAACGATGGCACCAAGGTGATGTCCAGTAAGTTGCCGCACTGGTTTTGGTATCCTACAATGCTGCTCCGAATAACGGCGTGGAGCGCCCCGGGGGAGGCGGCGTGAACGGGCCTCTCCAGGTGGAGTCTCGTCTGTTGTAGTGGGGCGCCCCTTTACCGTTTCAGTTGCCATTCCGTCCGCTTTTGGTCCACTGTGTCAAAATCCGCCATTCAGCTGAGTTGCGCCCACTCTTGCGGTGCAGCGATAGGCGGCTGTCACAGGACTCTCAAAATGGCGGCAGGCTGTTTCCTTTTTGGGCCTGGTCCACTGAAATGGCCCTGGGACACCTTGGAAATCGGACGCTTGTCTGCTAGGTCTTGGACCCCATTCTCGAAAGCGTCCCCTCCGCCTTGAGAATTCATCAAAAGTTTTGGGGGCCCCGACTCCTGCAGGCTTCTGGTGGGGAGCGGCTGCCATGATTGCTCGCGGAATGACCACGACGGAGCTACGAGATGGTGGTGCTCTCATGGTGACGCCAGCTTCAGTCTGAAACATCCAGAAACAAGGTGGGGCTTTCATCGTTTGGGGGAAAAAAAAAGTTTTCATCCAATGAAAAGTGTTGTTTTTAGGTCATATGATCAAGCCTTCCATCATTAGGAAACCAAAAGTAAAATGAACCAATGAAAAGTTTTATAAACAAGTCACATGACCTGTTATGCGGCATAGGGTATAAAATGCGGAGAAAATACGTTGGCACGTGAGGCGGCGTCAGTAGCGGACCGATGTGCGAATAGGCCGAAGGCAACACAACGCGCCAAGATCCGGATGGCATCGAGGTGGTGTCATAGTTGAGAGTTCTGAGCAGCGGTTGTAACACTGTCTGAAGCTTATTTGCAGCTGCTGCAGCTTCACTACGCGCCAAGATCCGGATGGCACCGAGGTGGTGTGTAGGAAGTTGCCGCACTGGTGTGGCCATCCTACAATGCTGAAAGTCGGCGTGGGGCGCCCCGTTGGCCTGTGAGTTTGCGTCAGTAGCGGACCGATGTGCGAATAGGCCGAAGGCAGCACAACGCGCCAAGATCCGGATGGCACCGAGGTGGTGTCTAGTAAGTTGTCGCACTTCTGTGGCCATCCTACAATGTTGAAAGTCGGCGTGGGGCGCCCCGTTGGCCTGTGAGATGGTGTCAGTAGCGGACTGATGTGTGAATGGGGCCAAAGGCAGCGCAACAATATTTTCTACTATATTTCCGGTGTAGAAGAGACCACAAGGCGCTGAGATGCCAAGATCCGGATGGCACCGAGGTGGTGTGTAGCAAGTTGCCGCACTGGTGTGGCCATCCTACAATGCTGAAAGTCGGCGTGGGGCGCCCCGTTGGCCTGTGAGATGGCGTCAGTAGCGGACCGATGTGCGAATAGGCCGAAGGCAGCACAACAATATTTTCTGACTGACACCACAAGGCGCTGAGATGCCAAGATCCGGATGGCACCGAGGTGATGTCTAAGTTGCGGACTGATGTGCGAATGGGGCCAAAGGCAGCGTAACAATATTTTTTGTATGGAAGATACCACTAGGCGTTGAGATGCCAAGATTCGGATGGCACTGAGGTGATGTCTAGCAAGTTGGTGTGGTCATCCTACAATGCTGAAACTCGGCGTGGGTCACCCCATTAGCCTGTGAGATGGCGTCAGTAGCGGACCGATGTGCGAATAGGCCGAAGGCAGCACAACGCGCCAAGATCCGGATGTCACCGTGGTGGTTTCATAGTTGAGAGGCACTTCATCTGCAGTGGGGCGCCGAGATCCGGATGGCACCGAGGTGATGTCTAGCAAGTTGCTGTACTGGTGTGGTCATCCTACAATGCTGAAACTCGGCGTGGGTCGCCCCATTAGCCTGTGAGATGGCGTCAGTAGCGGACCGATGTGCGAATAGGCCGAAGGCAGCACAACGCGCCAAGATCCGGATGTCACCGTGGTGGTTTCATAGTTGAGAGGCACTTCATCTGCAGTGGGGCGCCGAGATCCGGATGGCACCGAGGTGATGTCTAGCAAGTTGCTGTACTGGTGTGGTCATCCTACAATGCTGAAACTCGGCGTGGGTCGCCCCATTAGCCTGTGAGATGGCGTCAGTAGCGGACCGATGTGCGAATAGGCCGAAGGCAGCACAACGCGCCAAGATCCGGATGTCACCGTGGTGGTTTCATAGTTGAGAGGCACTTCATCTGCAGTGGGGCGCCGAGATCCGGATGGCACCGAGGTGATGTCTAGCAAGTTGCTGTACTTGTGTGGTCATCCTACAATGCTGAAACTCGGCGTGGGTCGCCCCATTAGCCTGTGAGATAGCTGTTCTTTGGATTTGGGCCTGGCTCGTCTGCTGTAGTGGGGCGCCCCTTTACCGTTTCAGTTGCCATTCAGCTGAGTTTCGGCTGCTCTTGATGCTACAGCGACAGGCGGCTGCAACAGGACTCTCAAAATGGCGGCCTGTTCTTTGGATTTGGGCCTGGTCCACTAAAATGGCCCTGGGACACCTTAGAACTCGGACGCTCGATTTTTTTTTCCTTTCCTGTACATGCAAAAAAAGGTAAATGCCCGGTACATTACACGCTTCATCTGCCACGATGAACTCTCCAGAGGAACCGAAAAAAAATATAGTTGTGGTAACTATACCATGCATCGTCATATGGAGAGGTGGCACCAATTAATTATAGTGCTGCATAAAAGAGAGATTTGGAGGAGAACCCCTGACCTGCTAGTACATTCATCAAAGAAGTGGCACTGAGAGCTTCAGAGGCAAGGGAAACGGTCCCAAATTTTTAGAAGAACTTTGGAAAGATTAAAATGACATGTTTAGATTGTGGCAAATTAATTTCATGTGGACAGATGAGTGTTACTCTAATAAATACAGCATATGAACATCATCATAGTCGATGGTTGGTAGAGACATTTTGACTATATCCTGGACCTGCCCGTCCTCGCCCAAAATGGCGCCGGAATAAATGGGACTCGTAACTCCTTGTTGTGTACTGGTTGCAGAACCTTGAAATCACGAGATACGTATGCAGTTTTGAAGCACATGGCGGGCGGGGACGAGAATTGATTGAATATTTCGACATCCCTATTGATATTAAGTTCTGATGTGTTATTGATTACTGTACTGTTGAAAGTTCGAATTAACGTCACCCATGGTACTTGCCCGCAAATGTATATCTAGATAATTTTATTGTAACTGGCCCTGTCGTATTTTAATTATAAAATGTACGTCCACCGATTCCGTAACTGTTAGACACCTTAGTTCTTGCAACCTAATGGCCCGCCCGTTACGTTCCTCTACAGTGTAAATGTCTACTCATCACATACGATTACAGTTTGCTCCGTGGCCGGCCCACGTGGTTATAGGCTCGTATTTGTATAATGAAATTTTCACAATAAAGGTTTTTAAAAGAAAACATGGTAGTAGTATATACATTGGTAAAGTTTGTAATAATAGTCACTGTTTTAGAATCATTAAAAGGCAAGTGAAATAAAGCAGACCAATTACATGAAGGGTAAAAGGTATAATACGAAGGAACGCAGTAAAGATAAATGGTCAAGGGCTGTTGTGTTTTCTATTCCTGCAACATAAAGTGATCGATAAGAATCTCATATTCAGGCGTATCGGCGACTAAGACAGCAGGTCGACCCTCTTTTGCTCAACGGCTCCATCATGGGACGAAGAAACGCTCTTTTTCTCGAAAAAAGAATATATTTTACTTGCAGGACAGTTGTAAAATTTCCGGGAAAGTACATTAGTCTGGAACATTATAACATATATTTAAGAAAAAATAATGTTCGGAAGTAATGAAAAGCGTAATTTTTAGGTCATATGACCAAGCCTTTCATCATTACAATAAGAAAAGTAAAATGAACCAATGAAAAGTTTTATTAACAAGTCACATGACTTGTTATGCTTACGTTACGCGCTGCGCGCCCCGGATGACTTCCGGATGCGCTAACGCGGCGCGTCATATGACGCATTACGCGACAACGCAGGTCCAGAATATAGTCAAAATGTCTCCACCAACCAGCGGTCGGAACACAACCCCTTTCAGCAGGCTAAATAGTTCTGTTAAATGACAACAGAAGGGACAGGCAACAAGAACCATCAGTCAAAGAGGGGAGGGCTAGTTCTTCTCTACCGGGTTACATTGGGGCGCTACCGGAACTGATCGAATTGGTAGTCTACAGTGTTTCTGGATGTTTCAGACTGAAGCTGGGGTTAGCATGAGAGCAGCATCATTTCGTAGCTCCGTCGTGGCCATTCCGCAACCAATCATGGCAGCCGCTCTTTATCGTTATTTTGGGCGGGGTGGGTGGCGGAGCCGAGCTGTTTTGCAGCCATCATTGTGTGGAGTTCAGTTCATCTCACTAGTTTTGTATTTGTCATGAGGGGTTGTTCCTAATGTTTCTATTTTAGCGAGGTCAAAAAGAGATCCCATTAGTGGCCTACTGATTTTGCTCGATTCCTTTTCTTTTTTTTACACGATTTTTCGTTATCTGCAAAGACTAAACAGAGTATTGCGACTCTGTGTTTGTTTGTAAATAGAGAATGAACCAAAGAGAACTAATTCTAAAACAGTAAATACTTGGATAACAATCAATCAAATGGAGAGAGAAGCAGGCACGACGGATTACAACGGGGGCAAAGGCCTGCGTTAACTACCTTTCACTATCTGCAAAGAGAGAGTACTCCTAATAGAAATGAGGGGGGGGGGCACCATTCAAAGCAGATCAGTGTGCATAAACACGAAAATGTTTTCACTTACCACGTACTTGACATTCGACAGCTTATGATATTTGCTATTAAAAAACCATTGAAATTCACTGAAAAAACCATAGGTTATAGACCATATATAGTTAGGAATTAGCATTTACAAAACCTTGAAAATTCACTGAAAAAACCATAGGTTATAGACCATATATAGTTAGGAATTAGCATTTAAAAAACCTTATTTTACTCACACAAAACCATTGAAATTCCATATATAGTTAGTTGCACTAACTATATATTGCGCACCCGCAATCCACTGCTGATCATGTCACATATTACATCATTCATGACATGGTCAGTGACATCACTGATGACATCACTGATGACATCTCAAATGACATCACTGATGACATCACTGATGACATCTCATTTGACATCAATGACCACATCACTGATGATATTATTCATGTGACAATACAATGCATCTCTTCACATTTTAATATAACCTCTGTTTCACCCAGTGTTAAAAACAGAGTATAATTTTTGAAACCATTGACACACCAATACTGGTTACTACATACGTACTCACTGATTCCTACGTCTACACACACATTCACTCATTCACCCATACAATCATTCATACATACAATCACTCATGTTTACAACACAATCATATGCACTCATACACCTATACAGACACTCACACTCTGCCACTCATCCATGGAGTTACTCACACACCTAGTCAGTCCTGTAAAGAATCAATCACACTTCCATTTTCTACTCTATACAGTTAAACATAGAGCACCTTACGTTTTCAACCATATACTAACACATACTTACTCTCTTATACAATCATTGATACAAGTACACATTGATCTGTACAGAGTCACACACCTCCCATCCAGCCACACACACACTCAGTCTCCCATGCAAATACTTGGGCAATCAATCAATAACCCATATAGTTACTCATATAGCTACTGATCAACACATGCAGCAGTTTACAGAACAACAGACATAATGATGCACAAATTAAGACAGTTTAGTCACTAACCCATGCACTCAGTGAGACACATTTAATCACTCACTCATACATTCAGTCATGCACCTACTAAATCCTTCGTCCAGACACTTATACATCCACTCATTCTTCAATATGTAAGACATATTTTAACTTTACAGAAACATAGTCACTGGATGTTGTCATCAGTGATGTCATCAGTGATGTCATTTGAGATGTCATCAGTGATGTCATCAGTGATGTCACTGACCATGTCATGAATGATGTAATATGTGACATGATCAGCAGTGGATTGCGGGTGCGCAATATATAGTTAGTGCAACTAACTATATATGGAATTTCAATGGTTTTGTGTGAGTAAAATAAGGTTTTTTAAATGCTAATTCCTAACTATATATGGTCTATAACCTATGGTTTTTTCAGTGAATTTTCAAGGTTTTGTAAATGCTAATTCCTAACTATATATGGTCTATAACCTATGGTTTTTTCAGTGAATATATATATATATATATATTACATTTCATATATGTATGTTTAACTATTTTATAAATTAAATTTCTTTTATTATATTTGTTGAAATGTATATTAAATCGAAATAATTTTTTAAGTTAGTTTTATTATTTAATATATTTAACATTAATGTTCATTTAAATCAAAAAATCGATATTTTGTGTATCTATATTTTTTACATCAATATTTTGTTTCAATGTTTTTGTACTTACAATTTTAAATATATATTGTCGATATTTTTGAATTCGCTATTTGTGTATGGGGATATTTTGGTTATCGATATTCTATCAGCGGCGGCTGGTCTTTAGGGGAGCCGGGGGCAGTGCCTCACTAGGCAGAATCAACAACAGAATCACGGGCAGCAAGAAAAGTAAGCAGCTGCAATTTGTCTGTTTACATTTCCGGCCTGTGCCCGCGTAAGGACACATCCATTGACCTCGCGGTGAAAAAAGCACTCTCGAGGGATGATTTGGAAAATGTATTCAAACTCCAAAACACTGCATGACGAACAGACGCGTTTCGGTAATAAACCTTAATCTTTGTTTACCGAAGCGCCATCTTGGCACAGCTTAAAAACACATGGTTAGTAGAAAGCAATGAGGGACATGGGAAATCAAATGAAGAACAAGTCCCAATACGAGCGCCATTTGTGAATAACAAATAACATCCATCACTCGCAATAATGCCCCTGGATGGGCATAACTATATACACCACAAATCGAAGTATATATTAAACAACCAACATATAGTTAAACATAATTGAGCCCTGAATGGGCATAAGCCTCCTGCTTCTAAAGACCTGTGACGCTGTGACCAAAAAGAATAACAAAGGAGGAGGGAGACTGAGAAAAATAGGAGAAATCAGAAGGAAAAAGGATAAAGAGGTTAGAGAGGAATATATACATATAATACAATATAATACAAGTGGCAAATTCAGTAAAGATTGGAACTCCTGGCTGGGGAGAAGCCAAACAAGGTTGTCAACCGAGCAGAATACTACAGTACATATCAACATTCTAGTCACCCAAATGTACAGCTAATTCTTCACTGATGTTGAGACCTAGGGGGTGCTTTGTCTGCATGTCAACGATATATCGGGACTCTAGCCTCCGGAGTCTGAGCAGTCTATCACCTCCTCTGGGATTACTGCGGACATGATCCAAGCCAAAATAACTTAATAAATCCCTGTTGCGTTGATGAACCTTGTCAAAATGACGCGCAACAGGGTAAGTCTCATCGCCCTTCGCGATGGCCCTCATGTGTTCCAGTATTCTCATTTTCATGGGATTGATGGTGCTCCCTACGTATCGTAGCCCGCAATTTGTGTGTATATGTGAAGAGTGTGTGGGGGAGATTTTTTGTGTGTATGAGGTGTGTGTGTGCTGTGTATGTGTGGGGTGTATGTTAGAGGTGTGTGTATGTGTTGAGAGGGGGATGAGATGTGTGTGTAGGAGTAAGGTAAAAAATTAAGAAAAACAAAATGAATGAAAAACCAAAGCAAGGGAACAGACAGTAAGTGAAGTAAAGAATAGGGATTGAAAGAAGTTGAATATGAGAGGAGAAATAGGGAAATTGGAGTAAACATGGAGAATAAGAATAAGTGAGGGAAGCAGAGTAAAGACACAGGAGTGAGGTTGGTTGAGAAAATATTAGTAAGCTTTAAGCAAAGGGTGATGATAAACTAAATTATTTTAGTCATACTTACCATATAATAAATGTAACTTGAATTATTCTTTTTTTACTACACTTTGTATCTGTGAAAGAGAGAAGAAAAAATAAGTTATAATTAGTAAAATGTATATTTTAAATTAAAATATACAAATGAAGAGGTTAAAAATCAAAACACTGTATTTAGAAATAAAGTAAGAGTGAAGGACACAGAAAGGGAAATAAAGTAAGGTAGAAGGATAAAAAGAGAAAAAAGAAATAGAATGAGCGCAAATTACTAAGAGTAAGGCATATAGATTCACTGACACAGAGGAAGAGAAGAACAGAGAAATGAACTGAAGGGAAGAAAGATACTAAAACAATGTGAGTTAGCAAAACTAAATCAGGAAACAGTAGTAAGTAAAAAGATAATGACTGAGACAGAAAACAGTCTAATTAAGGATGCATTTAGAAGAATGAGGAATAGAAGATAACTAAGAGTAAGTGAAGAACAGTCATAGAGTGAAAGGATGAAGGGCGAGAGGGTAATATACAACGATTGAGGGAAATGGACTGAGGAAGTTAGTAGGCAGACACACTAAGAGAAAAACTGAGTGAGGTGGAGTACAATGAGTGAGAAAAGGAAATGAGTAAGGGAGCAAAAAAAGGAAAGAGAGGAGAAGACGACTAAAACAGTGGTACTGAGAGAAAATAATTTGGTGATGAAAGTAAAGAGAAGGACATTGAAAGAAAGAAAATCAGGGATAGTAATACAATCAGAGTAAAAGAAATGGGATGAAGAACGATGAGAGAAGAGCAGTGAAGTTGTTCTAAAAGAAATGATAGAAGGTAGATAAACACAAGTGAACATAAGACAAGGAGAGTGAGGCACTGGGAACATAGAAGTAGTGAACAAAAAATAGAGAGAAGAGGTCAAAAGTAAGGATTAAACAAAGATAAGCGAGGAAGAGTGGGTGATTTATAGTGATAGAGTGCGACAATACTGCTGAGTGAGTAAAGAGGAATTACTAAAAGAGCAAAGGAGTAAAATACGGAAAAAGGAAGTAAAGCAGAGAGACTGAAAGCTGAAAAGTTATGCAAGGAGAGAGGGGATGCACACAGTTGAAATGAGAATGAGGAGTGTCAAAGAAGTGGAGTAAAGGAACGGGGGTTACAGAGAGTGAGAGAAAGACATTATAAGTGAGTAAAAAGAGCTGAAAGAGGACGGAAAAAGAAAAGTGAGTGTCAGAGAATGGGAATACAATTTAATTTACACAATCCAAAGTATACAATAACTTGTACAACATGTTACATAGTTTATTTTTGCTGTTCTCAGAATATATTGAATTTCACTTAAAACAGTGAGTTCAAATTACTCATCATATGACAGCGGGAAAAAAAAACACAATCTAAAAGATTGTGTTTTAAAAAACCTTAGATACTGACAAATGACAAATGTACACTAATCTTGGATTGACTTACTTTTCCTTGAGGCCAAATAGTATATCATGGAGGTCTTTTTCTCATTGCAAAGTACTTTGCTGTTCACTTAAAAATCCATTTCATCGACTTTCTATAAGAAAAGCTCCAAGAACATCTGAAATATTTTCATTATTTTCATTATTTTCATATACTCCTTTTTTTCAGTCATGACTCTTTACTCATTCCTGCACCTTTCCATTTGGCCAAATAGTGTCAGATGTATGAGTATATATGAGTACTCCTCCCGTCTTCATAGGCCAATTACCTTTACCTAAATTTTGGCTGTAAAAACACTAGGTATGAATTTATAAAGCCAAAAGGCAAACGTTGTTTGAAAGTCAAATGAGTGTCGTTACATTGGGTCCAACCTTTAGAAGTTTTTAAATAGCATGTGTAATGCCCTGATGTTGTAGAAGAACCGTCATGAAAAATAATAGCTACAGTTGTAAAGGTTCTTCCTGATATCGATAACTGAGAAGCCACAAAATTTTTTATAGAAGTTGTCAATTTAGTTCCATCAGGTCTACATCGTTGGAACATTAAAATGATATAGTGACCATAATTTTGTAGAAATAATGTGGACAGCATTGCAGACTTACATTGGGTACACACCATATTGTGATCCGCTGCTTTAACTAGATTATTAAAAGGCACTGATTTGCAGTCTGGTAAAGTCAATTATATAAATCTTTCAGAGTCTATTCTAGTAGTACTTGATGAAGCACAGTTATCACAGTCATGTTGCCATTGATAAGAAAGGATAAAAAGATTTTTTATATCTACTCCTTCATCTTGCAATACATCAAACATATACATTAAAAATTCCTGACAATCCTGCTGAATATTCTGTGAAAATTGATTTTGACCTGAACATATGTCTAGAAGATTTCTAATTTCTGAAACACTTTCTATTTTTGCTCTATCACTACTACATTTCTCTAACACAGAATTCAATAAACAGCACAATGTTTGTTCCCGATTTTCGACAATCTGTTTTTGTAAATTTTGAAGAAAAAAAACAACATTAACTACTACATTAGCATAGCAGTTGACACCAGAACTGTTTTCAAACTGATATCCAACAACATCTTCAACAGAATCCTTTTTCTTTCTCTTTACAATTACACTTTTATCTACTTTATGCCTTTTTTTTGATACCTCACTGCAATTACTCTCATTTCTTCTTTTTCGGCCTACCACACGTTTTTCAATCAGAGGCTATTGAGGCAAATGTGGAGCATACTCTCTTCTTAACCTATTGTATTCTTTAACACAATCTAGATCTGCACAAATCTTTGTTTCATCACACTCAATCAAGTACAATCCTGATAAAGTTCTGACTCGTGATAATGCCACATATGCCATACCCTCTTTAAACACAGAACTTCCAATGTTCACCAAAGCGCTATCTACACTTAAACCTTGAGACTTATGAATTGTCACCTCATATGCCAAACAAATAGGAAACTGTTTTCGGCGAACATATAAGTCTTTCACGAGCAAAAATCTAGCTGAACAATGACAAATTTGTTCTATTTCATCAATGCCATCAAATTAAATTTTTAAAATTTCAATTCCATCTCTATTTTTGTAATTCACAAAACCAACAACATGACCCATTGCTCCATTTACCAGACCTCTTTCAACATTTAAATTCCTTCTCAAAATGATACGACAATTTAAACACACATTCAGAGTCTTTTCAAAACCAGCAGTTTTAGATATAGTCTTCTCTAATTAATCCAATTTTGATTTCAAATGTTCAGACAAAATAATTGTTGCTCCCATATGCTCTATTTTATCTGTAGCTTCCAGTTTCACTATCTCTTCATTTTCTAACTGTAACATTTTGTTATTGAACATGGAACATTCTTTCAGAGTTGGCATCAAACATATGCCAGATTTCTTCTTGTTAATTTTCTTAAAAATATTCTCTGGAAGAATGTTTTCATTTGGGTACAAAATTGAAATTAATCGTCCATGTAAAGCTTCTTTCCCTTGCTCACTTAGTTTTCCGATTCTTACATCTTGTAAAATATTTTTATAATATTCATCCTTTGCCTGCCGCATATTTTGAAGCAGTTCTGCATATTTGAAGTTTAACCATATATTAACGTTTCCAATGCTCCCTAAGCACTTCCTGGTATCTTCATGCGTGAGCATTTTGAACACAGGTTGTCCTTTCACTGGAGTCAACTGCAGAAGATCTCCAAAAACAATAATATGTTTTCCGCCAAATAAGACATCATAGTCTGTTCTAAGAATTTCTTGCATTCTCAAATGCACAAAAGCAAGCATTATATTTGACACCATGCTTACTTCATCAATGATAAGAAGTTTCATTTTCTTCAGGACTCTCGAAACTTCGGAACACGCATCTCCAGATAGCTTGTGATACTCCAATTTGTTATCATGCTGCACTGGCAGCATCAGTAAACGATGTAAAGTAATCCCTTTAATGTTATGTGCTGCCAGCCCAGTTGGAGCGGTAACAACACAAGACAGCGATGATTCAGTCCTTTTCTGCAGATAAGTTGCAATTGCTTTATTCAGAAAACTTTTTCCAGTTCCCGCTTCTCCACTCACGTACAGTTGGACAGGCTTAAATGATGTACATGAGCACTCTTTTTTCTCATGACTGAATCCATGTTCAATCTGTTCTGTGACTTCGTCATATATCTGTTTCTGCTCAAGGTTTAGTTGTTTCACCAAATCTTCTAAGTTAACTTCATCATCTTGAGCTTGTTCCATAGCTCTTTCCACCTCATCCATGGCAGTGGCAGCTTCATTTTGGATAATTGGTCCTCCAAGTGGATCCTGACTCAATGAAGCAGAACTCTGACTGTCTTGAGAACTGTCTCTAGCAATCTCTGCAGCAATTGTGGCTTCTTGCTCTATTTCTTCGTTCAACATTTGCAGATAATTTGGAAAAACAGGACATTCTATGGTATCCTTGGTTACATTAAAAGAATCTTTGTAACAGAGAAAATCTCCAAGTAGTTCCTCTTCTGTACGCCATGGCTTAAAGAGTTGCAAAAGAGCTAAATAGTAAAATTCCCTTTTCTCTGGATTTTCGCAACTCAATTTTCGATGATTAATCAAATGGCCTTTTTTCTGTCTCACTAGACATCCTTCACACCCAATGATAACATATATTCCATTGTTAATATCTTCTCTGATGATTCTCTTATAAATATAGTTTTGCAGAACTTAATACAAACAAACGTTCTCAAGATGACTACTTCTATTTGGATAGTATGTATCCAACATGTTGGTCTTCAAAATATCTGTACTTTCTGGTTCTTTCTCTTCCAAATACTCTATTTCTTGTACAGATTTCAAAACTCGATTTCGTGTTGCAGCAAGACCTAGACTCACCCAAATGATGGTTCTAGATTTGGCATATAGACTTGCTGATGACAATCGATCAGAACATTCATATGCTCCAATTTCTCGATGCGACAACATCTTCAGACTGTAACTGTATAATTTCTTGCTTAGACTCTTTTCATGTGAAATGTCCTCCCACATTTCCTTCAGTTCTATCTTTTCTTTTTTTGTGATGTAAGACGTCACATATCGAGCCACAGCAATAGAGTTGTCAGCAACGAATTGAATATCCATGTTAGCATTCCACATTGACAAAATCACTGGGTTGTAGTCGTTGATGTACTTGGACTCTTCGTTTCTTTTTAAATTGTATGTATTTTTTGGGGATTTCCTCGTCACAGTATGTCGCAGAGAAGACATCAAATTATTTACTCTTCCTTTCGAAATCACTGGTCGTGGAAAGGCGAAACGACATTTTGTGTACAAATTGTCCTTGTTTCTGAATTTTCGACGACAGTACTTTCCACAACGATGGGATTGAAACTGTAAAACTTGTTGCCTTAAACTGTTTTCTTCAGTAGTTTTCGGAACAGCACATGTTGAATACTCTTCAATAAAGCTCATCACTGTCTCATCCGAATCTGTTCCAAATTTGGGTGCATCTTTAATCCACAACAACATATGTATGTGAGGAGCACCTCTCGCTTGATACTCCAAAACCTCTCCAAGAGGAGGATTTTTTTTGTTGGTAATAAAAGACATCATAGCTTCAAATCTATGATTGAAATATCTGTATACATTTACTGGATCAAAAGAACACAGTTCTCCAGGTGTTTTGAATACTATATTTTGTATATTTGCATTTGCCTCTCGTAGAAATTGAAGTAAGTCATCCCATGCATACTCGACACAGCTAAGAGTGAGGAACCATGTAGGAGTTCCTAAGTTTCTTAGCATATATTTCAATTCCCCATGACGACGGTACCAATACTCGTTTGTACCACGCTGACATGCCATGAGATTGATTAGATGAGATTCCAAAATATTATCTTGCAGATTCACTTTCTCCATAAAGTCCCTCGCCGAAACATTTTGCAGATGTGCTCCACTTTTCAGTATATGGTTTACTGCATAAGAAAGCCCAGACAAGTCACTTTCATACAGTAGATGAAACAAATAGGGAATGCATTGGCGAAACCTTGGATCTTCAGCATATAATCTTACAGTTCGATATTCAGATGCAGGAATTTGAAGTGATCGATCGTCATATCGTCCACCTCGACCTGTTGGAAATAGCTGTGGAAAACAACGAGCTTCCAAACTTTCTTCCCATACACTAACGGGACTTCCTTTTGCTGCTTTCATTTGAAACAATTTAATTGCATTCCCCATTACTTCTTTGGAATGCAAAGGATGAACAGTATAATGTTCATATATTTCTTCACTTCCAGAGACATCAACTTTTTCAATTTGGCCGACTGAACAATCACTGTCTTCATCTGCAGCTGTTTCCTCTGCTGCAACACATACATGTTTATAATACTCATTGTTTTTGACTAAATACAACGTTGCCTTTTTGACTTTCCTGACATCCACTAAATCTTGCCAGATTTTTTTACTCTTTGTCGGAACCCCATTAACTAGAATAACTAAAGGTTCCTCTTCTACTTTTTCTATACCAATTGTATCAATATTTTTTTTTAAATCTAGAGGCAAATAAACAACTCTTCCCTTTAATCCTCTCTGCAAATCTGTAGGAGGCAATTTCCCTATCTTAGGCTCCATGCGAACAATTGCCTGAAAAGGGTGGACACATTGAATCAAAATAGACTCATATGTATTTAAATCCATCAATTCAGGGGGAATGTCTACCAACTCCAGATTATTATGAACAGCTCTAGCAGGCATTCTGTTTTGATTTAATTTATCATAACAATATTTACAAATACGCTGATCAGAACTCAAATCAAAACAATTCTCCACCCACAAATAAGTTGCAAAATCCTTCCACTCATAATTATTCATCTTTTCACTTTTTACGTATAAATCAACTAATCTAGTTTGATGCTTATAATGACTTCGTTGACAACACACACAAGTAAAATTCGGCCTTTCACTTGATTTCACCTTAAACCTGGTAATTTCCTGCTCAAACTTTTCTGTACTTGAAATCTGTACATTGTCTTCCACATTACCTTGAATTGCTGTGTCAATTTCTACACTATCCTCTTTTTTTATCAAAATAACAAATCTCAATTTCTTCACAAATCTTCTTCACATCTAATTCAGTTCCGTGCAAAAGAGCACTGTTTAATTGTTTAAGCTTAAGTGCTGGACTTTTTGCATAATACAACATTCTCACTAATTTCCTCATTTTGGTATGATGCACTGCTAACATCCTAAAATGATGAAAAACACTCTGACAGACTTTTCTAGAAAGACAAGCCAGTGAATGGCCTTGCAAACCTGTCTTTTCTCTCACTCTGCAAGGATCTAAGTCTTGCAACAACTTCACTTTCTGCTTTAGACTTTTCTTACTATATGTACGTCAGAAATTACAAAACAAATCAATTGATTCCTGTCGCACACTACAAATACGACTCCACTTCCAAGTGTACACTGGACCCTTAGTACGTTTCCCTAAAACTTCATCAGTTAACACCTCTTCTGGTTCTCTAGGCACAAGTTTCTCTTTTTCAATCGGACAACCGTCTTTCACTTCATACGCTCGACCACTGGTGTCAACTGCATGCACTAAATCATTCTCCTGAAAGTAACTCTCCTCATTAAAAAATGGCTCACAACTTGAACTGTGCATCCATTCTCCAGAAAAAACTTTACAAAAATTATTCCGATTAATTACTCTTTTCCATCTACTGTTTGATTTGAAAACATCAATTGTCTTGTTAAGTGTCCTAATTCTATTGATTATTAAAATAAATAATTTTTTCTTAACTTCAAAAGCCTGATCAACAATCTTCTCTACACTTTTCTTTTTCTTATAAAAAGCAGCTCTCTGTTTACCTTTCCTAATGTTTTTTAACAAATTTAAAACCACCCTATTGCGAAACATTCGTCTACGAATGTCTCTAAACTGATTCTGCCTTCTATTCCTATACATATTATTCTCTCCTGCTCCAGTTGTAGGATTCTTTGAGGTTCTCTCCTTCCTTTTCAAATTTACTCTCTCATTTTCTTTTTCTACATGCTGTCCATCATTTTTTTTTAAAGTACATATGTTCCGAATAAAAGACTTAGTTGCCTTACCAGGAGCTTGGTTCCTGTTTTTTGAAGTATTTGTTGTGTAAGAGTACTGTAATTCCGTTGCTGTTTTTGATTTTTCTCGGTTACGTTGTTTTCTTGTCCTTTCCCTTGTGGGCATGTTTGCTTACTCTTGAAATCTTGATTTCAATCTGTGTTAAAGAAAAAAATAGCACATTATAGACCACTATTACCAAACAACAAAGCAATGACAAAAAGCAAACGATCTATTCAGGGTTACAGATCAGGTGAGGATTCTCCAGGGGTACACAAAAGGTGAGGCCTGTGTTGAAGAGTATAGTGGAAGACAGCTCTGTCCACAGGTACAAAGAAGATGAAACCTGTGTCTAAGTCCACTGCACTCTTATACACAGGCTTCACCACCTATGCTTCCCGGGAAAGCCCTCTCTCCCACTACAGTCTTGATCATAAACCTCACCTCCTCTGTCCCTCTGGACATGTCTCACCTCATCTGCACAATCTACTTCCTAATCTCAGGTAACACAGATGACATAATTGATCCTCATTTATAAAGCCATGCGTCAGTTTTGCGCTACTGAAGCGTCACTTTTTGTGACGCATTGTCATTATAAAACATGTGCCTTGTTGCACCATATTTAAAAAGTGACGCATGTAGGTAGATGCGTCATTTTTAAAACCTTTTGCACCACATTATACCTCTGTCAAGTGTAATGTACAGAGAGGGGTCATTTCTCTGCAAAAAGCCTCGTAATAATGACACAGTGAAATCTATAAAACTTCACTGCGTCACTTTTAGGAAACTGTTATGTCAAAATCTTGCACCTGCCTCACAGTAGGGATAAGACTGAGGCAAACGCTTTCACATGGGGCTTTCCCCATGTGATACGATTCTCAAACCTAAGCAGGAGTGCAGATGAGATGAAGACTCTCCAGGGGAGCACAAAACGTGAGGCTTGTGTCCAAGAGTGCAGTGGACAGGACTAAACAGTCTTCATCTCATCTGCACTCCTTCTTAGGTGTCAGAATCCTATCATATGGGGAAAGCTCCATGTGAAAGCGTTTGCCTCAGTCTTATCCCTGCTGTGAGGCACATGCTTGTACATAGGACCTGTGCTGTGTTTCCTAAATGTGATGTCAAAAACGATTTTGGGGAAAATGAATGGCTTTTACATTTTTGAGTATAATGTGGCGCAGAGGTTTAAAAAGTGACGCATCTACCTACATGTGTCACTTTTTAAAAATAGCGCAAAAAGGTACATGTTTGGACTTTGCTGGGGAGCGTAGGTGGTGAAGCTTGTGTCTAAGAGTGCAGTGGACTAGACTTCATGAAGCCTATCCCTGACTGCACTCTTAGACACAGGCGTCAATTTCACTCTTTACAATGATGTTACCTGTGTTAACTCAGTGTAGGAACCATATTCAGTTTGTTTACATAGAGGAATTGTATTTTGTAAAATAGTGAGGTTTCAGTAATGACATGGAATGCTTGTACATAGGACCTGTGCTGTGTTTCCTAAATGTGATGTTAAATAACGATTTTGGGGAAAATGAATGGTTTTTACATTTTTGAGTATAATGTGGCGCAGAGGTTTAAAAAGTGACGCATCTACCTACATGCGTCACTTTTTAAATATGGCGCAAAAAGGTACATGTTTGGGCTTTCCTGGGGAGCTTAGGTGGTGAGGCTTGTGTCTAAGAGTGCAGTGGACTAGGCTTTACGAAGCCTATGCTTGTACATTGGACCTGTGCTGTGTTTCCTAAATGTGATGTCAAAAACGATTTTGGGGAAAATGAATGGCTTTTACATTTTTGAGTATAATGTGGCGCAGAGGTTTAAAAAGAGACGCATCTACCTACATGCGTCACTTTTTAAATATGGCGCAAAAAGGTACATGTTTGGGCTTTCCTGGGAAGCGTAGGTGGTGAGGCTTGTGTCTAAGAGTGCAGTGGACTAGGCTTCATTGAGTTTTCCCCATGTGTGGGGGGGGAGGTGTGTGTGGGGGATGGTGGGGTGTGTCTGTGAGGTGTGTGTGTGTATGTGTCTGGGGGGGTGAGGTGTATAGGTGTATGTAGGTGTATGGGGTATGTGGTGTTGGTGGGGGTGTGGGTGTGTAAGGTGTGTGTGTGGGTGTGGGTGTGTGGGGTGTTTGAGTGTAGGTGGAGGTGTGGGTGTGTGAGGTGTGTGTGGGAGGTGTGTGGGTGTGGGGGATATGTGTGTAGGATATGTGTGCATGTGTGGGATGTGTGGGTGTGTCTGTGAGGTGTGTGTGTGTGTGGGGGGGGGAGGTGTGTGTGTGGGATCTGTGGGGTGTGTCTGTGAGGTATCTGTGTGCGTGTATGTGTTGGGGGGGTGAGGTGTGTGTGTGAGTGTAGGTGTGTGGGATGTGTGGGTGTGGGTGTGGATGTGTAAGGTGTCGGTGTGGGGGTGTGGGGTGTTTGGGTTGGGGTGGAGGTGTGCGTGTGGGTGTGAGTGGGACGTACTTGTAGGTACCTAAATCAGCCACAGAACCCAAAAGCTCTTTTCAGAGCTACCCTACCTCTAATCACTCAAAATTATTATTTTACACTACTATTTTCACTATTTTTCACCAAAGTACGCACCCTGGTACGCTCCCCGGTGCGCGTACCGGGGCTCCCCCCGCAAAAATCAAAAAAAAGTAATTTTTTTTTTTTTTTACTCGAGGGACCCTTTTATGGTCCCCACATCAAACCTAGGGGGTCAGGGGGG
Organism: Lissotriton helveticus; assembly: GCF_964261635.1. Lineage (NCBI taxonomy): Eukaryota > Metazoa > Chordata > Amphibia > Caudata > Salamandridae > Lissotriton > Lissotriton helveticus. Next base: position 695,397,510 of record NC_136061.1, read on the forward strand.
GTGTACCCTGCCCCCTTTTGGTCATTTCCCCCTTTGTTTTTCGCCACCTCTTGTGTCTCGATCCTACCGAGACACAGGATGGCGGCCGCTGCGGACTGTTTTGAATGTTTACAGATACCCGAGAGCCAATCAGCTTTCCGTGCGCAAGTCGCGTGGCGTGCCCGGAGCGTTCCCCGGTGCGCGTACCGGTGCGCGTACCAGGGCGCGCTTACAGATATATACATTTTTTTAACCTAAATTACTCAAAATCCTGCAATCCACTGCTGATGATGTCACATATTAGATCATTCACGACATGGTCAGTGACATCACTGATGACATCTCAAATGACATCACTGATGACATCACTGATGACATCATCCAGTGAATGTGGTTTGCTTTGTTATTTAAATATGCATTATATATATAGCAATTTGCATTGAAGAATAAGTGGATATATATAAATAAATATTTGGATGGAGGATTTAGTAGCAGTGTAATTGACTGTTTACTTGACCAATTTATAATGTCTCCCTAAATATAGTGGATAGTGACTAAACTGTGTGAATATCTGTATCACTTTGTCAGTTGTTGTGTAAACTGATTCTACAGTTGGTTACTAGCTATGTGAAAGTCTATATTAGTTATTGATTAGTTAACTGAGTATTTGTATGGGCGTGTGAAAGTGTGTGTGGTTCGGTGGGGGGGGTGTGACTGTCCAAAGATGTGTGAATAGTTGATTCAGTAGATATATGAAGTTAAAACTACATGTTCTAACAGTTGTTTGGGTGAGTGAATATCTTTATGGGTGTGGTGATGAGCAAATATATTTCTCAATGGTACAGGTCCAACAAACTAGAAAAATAAAAGGCAGTGTATGTGTCAGTTGTTGTATATAAATAAGAATACATAAGACACAATGATTGTGTGAGTGACTGTATGGATAACTGTATACTTGTAATAATGATTTTATAATTCACTAAGTATGACTTACTATCTAAATGAATAGAAGAAGTGGTGTTTGTATAAGTGTTTTGCTAAGTAAATATGTAAGTATGATCCATTGTTTGCATAAGTGAGTAGGATGACTTCATATGTGAATAGGATGCGTGCTGTTGTTTAATGTCGATATAGATGTATAAGTATTTTTGATAGTGTTCTATTGTTCATTGACAGCATGTATGAGTGAATCCATAGGTAAGTGATTAGATGTGTGTATACATCTATGAATCACTGAGTGGATTTTTAGATACTTGTATTGCTGTAACAATGGATTTAAATATGATACTCTGTATTTTACAAAGAGTGATGAAAAATTGTAATAGTGTATGAAAAGGTGTATGTGATTGTCACGTGGATGATGTCATCAGTGATGTCATCAGTGATGTCATTTGAGATGTCATCAGTGATGTCACTGACCATGTCATGAATGATCTAATATGTGACATCATCAGCAGTGGATTGCGGGTGCGCGAAATATAGTTAGTACAACTGACTATATAGGAGCAATTTCAATGGTTTTGTATGAGTAAAATGTCCAGCTAACTATAACACCACTAAAACTTATAGTTTTTTGAGTGAATTTCGAAGGTTTTTTAAAAGCTAATTCCTAACTATATAACTCCTGAAACCTATGGTTTTTTCAGTGAATTTCAAAGGTTTTTTAAATGCTAATTCCTAACTATATAAGGCCTGAAACCTATGGTTTTTTCAGTGAATATATATATATATATATATTACCTACTGGCAGTCGCCAGTAGGTAGTTATAGTTAGGACCTAGCTACCATAGGAAATCCGCAACATTCTATTGGGAATAACTCTGGCGCCGGTTGAGGAATTTGTCTGTAATTTTCGAAAAGTTTGGCCAGCTCCGCTCCGCTCCTTCCCTGTAAGTTTCGGGGGGATTCGTGAAGTGGGGGCTGAGAAAAAAGGGGGGTCCCAAGACGTGTTTTCCCCATGTTAATTTCTATAGGACGGTCTGACAAGTCTACAGCCCGAACCGCTGAATGGAATTACGCCAAACTTGGCAAAATTGTAGGGACTGGTACGCAGATGTGCCTTTGCTATATTTGGTGAGAATTGCTCCAGTGGTTTTTTCGAAAATTAACTTCAAAAACACATATATATCTATAGGCGCGCTCCGAGCGCTCACCGGTACGCGTACCGGGGAGCGCACCCGGCGCACTACGGGAGTGCGCGAGCGGAAAGCTGATTGGCTGTCGGGTGTCTGTCAACATTCTAAACAGTCCGGAGAGTCCGCCATCTTGTGTCTCGGTAGAATCGAGACACAAGAGGTGAAAAAGAAAGGGGGAAATAATTAAAAGGGGGCAGAGTAGACACCCCCTGACCCCCTAGGTTTTCTGAGGGGGGCCTAGAAGGATCCTGAAGGGCAAAACACTTTTTTATTTTTTTTATTTTCGCGGGGTAAGCGCTGGGTGCGTTCCCAGGTGGGCTCTCCGGTACGCGCACCCTGAGCGCACCAAGGAGAAAACAGTGAAAGAAAATAGTTTTAAAAAAGAATTGGGGGGAGGGGCACTCTACCCTGCTCTCTGTTCATGTTTTGAAGTATTGCATTTCACTCTTTTCTGAAACTACACAAAATGGCGGCGATAGGGTGTATCAGAGACAGATAGTGAGAGAAAGGAGGCAGGAGATGAAGAAGAGATATTAAATATACATTGGTAAAAATACAGTGGGAGAAGGGCAGTAAATATGAGTAAACTTAAAATTGTGCACTCTATACTATATTTCATTATACTACAATCACTTCGATTTTACCTCATAAATTAGAAATAAAAATGAATAATACGCAACTAATTTTGAATTTGTAATTAATAATTTATTGTTCAGATTTCTCATAATTTAATAGAACTTGTAGCATGTCCTCATCTGGTATTTCATCTTCATTCGTATATTTAATCTCCTCATGAAAATTGTTCATTGACGTTTGTTGGCATTCTATTTCATCCAAACATTCAATTAATTCTTCTTCATCTAGAGATTGATTCAAAAAATCCTTTAAGTCATCTTCTGTATGTGATGAAATGGTTTTTTCAATATCCATGACATTTTCATTTTCAAGATGTGTTGGTGTAATTTCAAAAAAAATTCCTTGCTGTCCTCCATTTTAATTTCAAATTTCTTGCTGTAAATTGCAGAAAAAAGTAATCACTTTGAATTATCGTTTTTAGTAATACATAACATAAAAGTAGCGTAATCAATTATTTAGTTCTTTAAAATTAATTGGGCAGTGTATAGTATCAGACAGGAAATAGAAATATAAAGCACTGCATGTGATGAAGCCAATCTTAAACAATAATTATAACAGAAGGACTGTAAGTAACTAATGGAAAACATTTTCCAAATTATCTTAAATTGTACAACATAGTTCCCATTACAAATTAACAACTCACCTTTTTGAAAATAGAAGAGTTAGTAGTGTGTTATTCTAAGTCCAGCAATTGAGCACCCAAAGTTTCTCTCAAAAGTAGCTCAGACTGGGGTATTACAAAATGGCCGTGTTTTCCTCTCATATGAGATATATACATAACCAATCAAACTTCATCATACACAAATTCAAAACTAAAGTAATATTTTGATTGGTTCTAAATTTCAATACTTTCAAATGTGTTTTCCCAATGCAATTTTCCATAGGACATTTAGACACGCCTACAGCCTGAACAGATGAATGGAATTACACCAAAGTTGGCAAAATGATAGGTACTGGTATGTAGTAGACCTTTTCTATATTTCTTTGAAATTGCTCCTGTCGTTTTTATGAAAGGCAACTTAAAAAAAACATATATATCAATAGGCGCGCTTCGAGCGCTCACCGGTACGCGTACTGGGGAGCGCACCCGGCGCGCTACGGGAGAGCGCGAGCGGAAAGCTGATTGGCTGTATGATGTCTGTCAACATTATTAACAGTCCGGACAGTCCGCCATCTTGTGTCTCGGGAAAATCGAGACAGCTGAGGTAAAAAAGAAAGGGGGAAAATATTAAAAGGGGGCAGGGTAGACACCCACTGACCCCCTAGGTATTTTGAGGGAGGCTTAGAAGGACCCTGAAGGGCCCAAAAACTATTTTTTTTTAATTTTCGCAGGGTAAGCGCTGGGTGCGTTCCCGGGTACGCTCTCTGGTACGCGCACCCTGAGCGCACCACGGGGAAAAACAGTGTATAAAAATAGAGAAAAAAAATAATGTAGAGTGTTTAGAGGTAAGTTAGCTCTGAGAAGAGCTGTTGTGTTATGTGGGTGTTTTTGTACCTACAAGTAGGTACCAATGCAGAGTCTTATATTCAAGAGGAAAACTCTATTCCCCTCATCTATAAAATGCACACCATCTCTCCTATACATGCCTTGCATGTTGTAAAGCAAGTTGTTGTGATAAATGGAACCCATACCATAGTCTCTGAGGAAAGCAGAAACAGATTTATTCACATGTTTCCTTGCTTTCTCAATCTGTGGACAAAATTGGTTGGACCAGTTCCATTTTTGCCTTTGGCATATATTATAAAATACCAAGGTAGTGTTTGGAAAAAGTGACATCAATTGCCCAAAGATGTCCTTTAAAAGCATTTCCAGACCTACCCCAGTCAAAGTGCCCAGGTCATTTCTACCACAGTGCACAATTATAAGGTCAGGGTGTGGTAAATGCATAAAGGATTTTACCAATGGTATCAATTGGTGACTTCTCAATCCTCTCTGTCCAATCCATACAATGTCCACATTTGGTAAATCAAGGTTGTAAATACCTCTGTTAGCTGCGTATTTTTGACTCCAGTGGACATAGCTATGACCCACAAACCAGACTTTTGGCATTTTGAAGGTAGATGTGCTTCTAATCAGATGAGTTGTGGAAATGAAATGGCAGTTTGATTATAAAAAAAAAGTGGTTGAGAATCAGTGCAGTTGAAAAACCAGAAATGATTGGTGCTTTCTTAAAAATCTCCACTGAAAATTAGGGTGCATGCTTTTTTTTGTTGTAAAAAGTCATTTCAATGGTTGAGAAAAAGTCATTTAAAGAAACATTGCAGTTGATTAGCTAGTACATTGAGAGGTCAAACACCTTTGATTGATTCTTTTGCAACATAGTATGATGAACTTGTGAACTGTGTGCTGGGTTAGAAAGGAGTTACCATGGTTACAGGGTGAATGAGCACTGGGGGATGGGTGAATGTTATGTGAGTTTCAAAGTCTTGAAATGTACAACCAATTAGAATGTGCAGTTTGGTTTTGAATTTGTGTGGGACCAATTTTGATTGCTTAGGTACAAGAATATGGGTCTGAAATGTGAAAGTATCTGTGCCATTATTCTCAGGCTCCAGTGAAAGAAGCATTATTTAGAGATTCTGCTTAAGAATATCTGGCCCCTCTCTCTCGGCACCCCCCCTCGCCCGGTCAGCTCTGTGAAAAGCCTTGGAGTGGTCATCTCTGAGGATCTATCTATGAAACCCCAGATCTCGGCTGTGACATCTTCCTGCTTTTTTCAACTGCGTAGGATCCGTAAGATCTGCCGTTTTCTTACCAGAGAGGCACTCATATTAGTCATACTGGCTTTGGTCATCTCCAGGGTTGACTTTGCTAACATCTTGTATGTGGGGATTCCTGCCTATCAGCTCCAAAAACTCCAGCTAATTCAGAATCAGGCGGCCCGCCTGGTGTTTCACCAACCTAGACACCAGCACGTTTCCCCCCTTTTGAGGAGCCTTCACTGGCTCCCAGTGGTCCAACGGTGCTCCTTCAAACTCGGATGCACCATATTCAAATCTCTCCATAACCGTGCCCCTGAATTTATCTCTTCCAAACTAAAGAGATACCTCCCTACCCGTAATCTCAGATCGTCTGCTGATAATCTTCTCTGCATCCCATCTAACCGCCGCAAAAAGCACGGCGGACTGCGTTTTTCTTTTCTAGGTCCCTCCTTTTGGAATTCCCTCCCTTCCTCCTTCCGCCACTGCCCCTCCTATGAGTCATTTAGGAAAACCTTGAAAACTTCTCTCTTCAAAGCGGCCTCAGTATGATACCCTTCGCCCTGGCTCGCTATGTCTGTTATGAGCGCCAAGAAACCGTCTCGGTGTACGTGCGCGGTATAACATTTTTAACATAACATAACATAATATCTGTTGACTGTGACTGACACTGTTTTACATCTTCCAAAGCATTTTTAAAGGTGAGTAATGATTCTTTTAAAAAGATAGAGAGCTTAAAGATTTTTGACAAGTATCACAGTGAGTGTCTGTGTGAATTAAGGTATTATATTTTTACCCTTTTCCATAATGTTAGCTGTGTGTGCTAAGAGTTTGTATTTTTTAGTTTATACGGTAGACTTCTTTTTAAATTGTTTTTTATGCTTGGATTCAATACTGGTATAGAGATAGTGTAATGGTTTCATTGGACTTGTAAATATGCTCCTTTTTTAGAAGCGCCTTGTGCAACCTTTAACATGGGTGGAAGCAGTGAATGTATGGAGAGGGTTAGGAATAGCAGATAGAAAACCATATGAAATGGTGTGGGAGATGCATAAAGTATTTCAGTAATGGCATCAATTGAGATGGAATATGAGATAAAGAGGGGCATATTTACAAGACCCTTGCGCGATGTTTGACATGGGTGCAAGCAGAAAATGCATGCAGAGTAATAAAATTGGCACCCAGACAAGAATATGAAATGCCGTGAGAGATGCTTAAAGGGTTTTTCTAATGGCATAAATTGAGATAGAATATACAAAACAAGAGAGGCATATTTACAAGCCCCTTGTGCAATGTTTGACATTAATGCTGGTACAGAGATAGTGTAATGGTTTCATTGGCATATTTACAAGCCGCTTGCGCAATGTTTGACATTAATGCTGGTATAGAGATAGTGTAATGGTTTCATTGGCATATTTACAAGCCCCTTGCGCAATGTTTGACATTAATGCTGGTATAGAGATAGTGTAATGGTTTCATTGGCATATTTACAAACCCCTTGTGCAATGTTTGACATTAATGCTGGTACAGAGATAGTGTAATGGTTTCATTGGCATATTTACAAGCCGCTTGCGCAATGTTTGACATTAATGCTGGTATAGAGATAGTGTAATGGTTTCATTGGCATATTTACAAGCCGCTTGCGCAATGTTTGACATTAATGCTGGTATAGAGATAGTGAAAGGGTTTCATTGGCATATTTACAAGACCCTTGTGCAATGTTTGACATTAATGCTGGTACAGAGATAGTGTAATGGTTTTAATGGCATATTTACAAGCCGCTTGCTCAAGGTTTGACCTTAATGCTGGTACAGAGATAGTGTAATGGTTTCATTGGCATATTTACAAGCCCCTTGCGCAATGTTTGACATTAATGCTGGGACAGAGATAGTGTAATGGTTTCATTGGCATATTTACAAGCCGCTTGTGCAATGTTTGACATTAATGCTGGTACAGAGATAGTGTAATGGTTTCATTGGCATATTTACAAGCCGCTTGCGCAATGTTTGACATTAATGCTGGTACAGAGATAGTGTAATGGTTTCATTGGCATATTTACAAGCTCCTTGTGCAATGTTTGACATTAATGCTGGTACAGAGATAGTGTAATGGTTTCATTGGCATATGTACAAGCCGCTTGCGCAATGTTTGACATTAATGCTGGTATAGAGATAGTGTAATGGTTTCATTGGCATATTTACAAGCCGCTTGTGCCATGTTTGACATTATGCTGGTACAGAGATAGTGTAATGGTTTCATTGGCATATTTACAAGCCGCTTGCGCAATGTTTGACATTAATGCTGGTACAGAGATAGTGTAATGGTTTCATTGGCATATTTACAAGCCCCTTGCGCAATGTTTGACATTAATTCTGGTATAGAGATAGTGTAATGGTTTCATTGGCATATTTACAAGCCCCTTGTGCAATGTTTGACATTAATGCTGGTATAGAGATAGTGTAATGGTTTCATTGGCATATTTACAAGCTGCTTGTGCAATGTTTGACATTAATGCTGGTATAGCGATAGTGTAATAGTTTCATTGGCATATTTACAAGCTCCTTGTGCAATGTTGGACATTAATGCTGGGGCAGAGATAGTGTAATGGTTTCATTGGCATATTTACAAGCCGCTTGCGCAATGTTTGACATTAATGATGCTGGTATAGAGATAGTGTAATGGTTTCATTGACATATTTACAAGCCCCTTGTGCAATGTTTGACATTAATGCTAGTACAGAGATAGTGTACTGGTTTCATTGGCATATTTACACGCCGCTTGCGCAATGTTTGACATTAATGCTGGTATAGAGATAGTGTAATGGTTTCATTGGCATATTTACAAGCCCCTTGTGCAATGTTTGACATGAATGCTGGTACAGAGATAGTGTAATGGTTTCATTGGCATATTTACAAGCCGCTTGCGCAATGTTTGGCATATTTACAAGCCCCTTGTGCAATGTTTGACATTAATGCTGGTATAGAGATAGTGTAATGGTTTCATTGGCATATTTACAAGCCCCATGCGCAGTGTATGTGTGACCCTGTCTAAGATCACAGTGATGGGTGAATCAAGCTTCAGTCACAGTGTGATTTTAGGCGCATGATCAGAATGTTACATATAATGTACCATGTCTGTCTCTGCCAACAGTATGTGTGACTCTGCCGAAGATCACAGTGATGGGTGAATCAAGCTTCAGTCACAGTGTGATCTTAGGCACATGATCAGAATGTTATATATAATGTACCATGTCTGTCTCTGCCAACAGTATGTGTGACTCTGCCTAAGATCACAGTGATGGGTGAATCAAGCTTCAGTCACAGTGTGATCTTAGTCACATGATCAGAATGTTACATATAATGTACCATGTCTGTCTCTGCCAACAGTATGTGTGACTCTACCTAAGATTACACTGATGGGTGAATTAAGCTTCAGTCACAGTGTGATCTTAGGCACATGATCAGAATGTTAGATATAATGTACCATGTCTGTTTCTGCCAATAGTATGTGTGACTCTGCCTAAGATTACACTGATGGGTGAATCAAGCTTCAGTCACAGTGTGATCTTAGGCACTTAATCAGAATGTTAGATGTAATGTGCCATGTCTGTCTCTGCCAACAGTATGTGTGACTCTGCCTAAGATCACAGTGATGGGTGAATCAAGCTTCAGTCACAGTGTGATCTTAGGCACATGATCAGAATGTTAGATGTACCATGTCTGTCTCTGCCAACAGTATGTGTGACTCTGCCTAAGATTACACTGATGGGTGAATCAAGCTTCACTCACAGTGTGATCTTAGGCAGATTAGTAGGATGTTAGATATAATGTACCATGTCTATCTCTGCCAACAGTATGTGTGACTCTGCCTAAGATCACAGTGATGGGTGAATCAAGCTTCAGTCACAGTGTGATCCTAGGTACATGTCCACGATATTACATGTAATCTACCATCTCTGTCTCTGCAAGCAGTATGTGTGTCTCTGCTCATATTATTTCACTGTATCTACAGGCCAAAAACAGGCCACCTATATATAAGCAAGACATAACATTAATTAGTAAATCATTTTTGACACAAAGCAAAGCACATGTAATGTAAATCAGCCTTTTGTTGTAACTAGTGTTTATATCGTTTACTTATTGTAATTGCTATGTAATCTGTTTGTAGTGGTCTATAATATGTTATTTTTTGTTTACCACAGATTATAATCATCTATACAAACAAACAAAAAGATGCCTTCGAAAGCAAGACGTGAAAAAGTTTATAAAAGAAAATTAAGGTCTAAGGAAAAAGAAAATTAAGAAAGTTTAAGGTCAATTCAAGTGAAAGGCCTAATTTTTCTTGTGTTTGTTGTCAACGAACTCATTATAAGCATCAGACTAGATTAGTTGATTTATATGTATAAAGCGAAAAGATAAATAATAATGAGTGGAAGGATTTTGCAACTTATTTGTTGGTTGAAAATTGTTTTGATTTGGGCTCTGATCAACGTATTTGTAAATATTGCTATAATAAATTAAATGAAAGCAGAATGCCTGCTAGAGCTGTTCATAATAATCTGGAGTTGGTAGACATTCCTTCTGAATTGATGGATTTAAATACCTATGAGTCTATTCTGATTCAATGTGTACATCCTTTTCAGGCTATTGTTCGCATGGAGCCTAAGACAGGGAAATTGCCTCCTTCAGATTTACAGAGAGGATTAAAGGGAAGAGTTGTTCATTTGCCTCTAGATTTTAAGAAAAATATTGATACAATTGGTGTCGAAAAAGTAGAAGAGGAACCTCTGGTTATTCTAGTTAATGGTGTTCCGACAAAAAGTAAGAAAATCTGGCAAGAATTAGTGGATGTTAGGAAAGTCAAGGAGGCAACGTTGTATTTGGTAAAAAATAATCAGTACTATAGAAATGTGTATGTGGGAGAAGAAGAAACAACTATAGAAGAGGACACTGATGTCTCTGCTGGGCAAATAGAAAAAGTTGATGTTGAACAGCTGCAGATGTAGACAGTGATTGTTCAGTCGGCCAAATTGAAAAAGTTGATGTCTCTGGAAGTGAAGAAATATATGTTCATCCTTTGCATTCCAAAGAAGTAATGGGGAATGCTATTGACTTGTTTCAGATGAAAAAAGCCAAAGGAAGTCCCATTAGTGTATGGGAAGAAAGTTTGGAAGCTCGTTGTTTTCCACACTTATTTCCAACAGGTGAAGGTGGACGATATGACGACCGACCTGTTCAAATTCCTGCATCTGAATACCAGACTTCAAGATTATATGCAGAAGATACAAGGTTTTGTCAATGCATTCCATATTTGTTCCATCTACTGTTTGAGAGTGACTTGTCTGGACTTTCCTATGCAGTAAACCATATACTGAAAAGTGGAACACATCTACAAAATGTTTCGCCAAGGGATTTTATGGATAAAGTGAAACTGCAAGACAGTGTTTTGGAATCTCAGCTAATTAATCTCATGGCATGTCAGCGTGGTACTAACGAGTATTGGTACCGTCGTCATGGGGAATTGAAATGTATGCTAAGAAACTTAGGAACTCCTACATGGTTTCTCACTCTTAGCTGTGCTGAGTATGCTTGGGAAGACTTACTTGAATTTCTACGAGAGGCAAATAAAAACATTGAAAATATTGAATACAAGACACCTGGAGAACTGTGCTCTTAGGATCCAGTTAATGTATGCAGGTATTTCAATCATAGGTTTGAAGCTATGATGTCTTTTATTACAAACAAAAAAATCCTCCGCTTGGAGAGGTGTTGGATTTCTTTTGGAGAAAGGAGTATCAAGCAAGAGGTGCTCCTCATATACATATGCTGCTATGGATAAAAGATGACCCAAAATTTGGAACAGATTCAGATGAGAAAGTGATGAGTTTCATTGAGCAGTATGCTACATGTGCTGTTCCGAAAAGTACAGAAGAAAACAATTTAAGACATCAAGTTTTACGCTTTCAAAGCCATGGTTGTGGGAAATACTGTCGTTGAAAATACAAATCCAAGGACAAGTTCTACACGAAATGTCGCTTTGCATTTCCACGTCCAGTAACATCGAAAGGAAGAGTCAACAATTTGATGTCTTCACTGGGACATACTGTGACAAGAAAATCACCCAAAAATACATACAACCTAAGAAGAAATGAGGAATCCAAAATCATAAATGACTACAACCCAGTCATTTTGTCCATGTGGAATGCTAACATGGATATTCAATATGTGGCTGACAACTCTATTGCTGTGGCTCGATATGTGACGTCTTACATCACAAAATCAGAAAAGACGGAAATGTGGGAGGAAATTTCACATGAAAAGAGTCTAAACAAGAAATTATACAGTTACAGTCTGAAGATGTTGTCGCATCGAGAAATTGGAGCATATGAATGTTCTGATCGGTTGTCATCAGCAAGTCTATATGCCAAATCTTGAACCATCATTTGGGTGAGTCTAGGTCTTGCTGCAACACGAAACCGAGTTTTGAAATCTGTACAAGAAATTGAGTATTTGGCAGAGAAAGAACCAGACAGTACAGATATTTTGAAGACAAACATGTTGGATACATTCTATCCAAATAGAAGTACTCAACTTGAGAATGTTTGTCTCTATGAAGTTCTGCAAACCTATATTTTTAAAAAGAACGTCACAGAAGACATCAATATAGGTGCATATGCTGTAATTGGTTGTGAAGGCTGTCTAGTGAAACAAAGAAAAGGCCATTTGATTAATCATCGAAAATTGAGTTGTGATTCTCCAGACAAAAGGGAATTTTATTACTTAGCTCTTTTGCAACTCTTTAAGCCTTGGCGTACAGAAGAGGAACTACTTGGAGATTTTCTTACTTATGAAGATTCATTCAATGCAACCAAGGATACGATAGAATGTCCTGTTTTTTCAAATTATCTCCAAATGTTGAACGAGGAAATACAGCAAGAAGCTACAATTGCAGCAGAGATTGCTAGAGACAGTTCTCAAGATAGTCAGAGTTCAGCTTCATTGAGTCAGGATCCACTAATAGGACCAATTATACAAAATGAAGCTGCTACTGCCATGGATGAAGTTGAAAGAGCCTTGGAACAAGCTCAGGAGGATGGAGTTGACTTAGAAGATTTGGAAAAAGAACTAAACGTTGAGCAGAGACAAATATCTGAGGAAGTCACAGAACACATTGAGCATGGTTTATCTCATGAGAAAAAAGAGTGCTCATGTACATCATTTGTACCTGTCCGACTATATGTGTGTGGAGAAGCAGGAACTGGGAAAAGTTTCCTGATTAAAGCGATTGCAACATATTTTCAGAAAACAACAGAGTGATCGCTCTCTTGTGTTGTTACTGCTCCAACTGGGTTGGCAGCACACAACATTAAAGGGATTACTTTACATCGCTTATTGATGCTGCCAGTGGAGCATGATAACAAATTACAATACCACAGGCTATCTGGAGAAGCTTGTTGTGAAGTTTCAAGAATCCTAAAGAAAATGAAACTTCTTATCATTGATGAAGTAAGCATGGTATCAAATGTAATGCTGGCTTTTGTGCATTTAAGAATGCAAGAAATTCTTAAAACAGAGTATGATGTGTTATTTGGAGGCAAACACATCATTGTATTTACTGCAACTAACTCCAGTGAAAGGACAGCCAGTGTTTAAAATGCTTACGCATGAAGATACCAGGAAGTGCTTAGGAAACATTGGAAATGTGAATATCTGTGAATATCTGGTTATATTTTAAATATGCAGAACTGCTTCAGAATATGCGACAGGCAAAGGATGAAGATTATAAAAATATTCTACAAGATGTAAGAATTGGAAAACTAACTGAGCATGGCAAAGAAGCTTTACATGGACGATTTCAAATTTGTTTCCAAATGAAAATATTCTCCCAGAGAATATTTTTAAGAAAATTCCTGAAAACAAATCTGTCATATGCTTGATGCCAACTCTGCAAGAATGTTCAATCTTCAACAACAAAATGTTAAAGTTAGAAAATCAAGAGGTTGTGAAACTGGTAGCTAATGATAAAATTGAACATGAAGGAGCAACTATTATTTTGTCAGAAAAGTTGAAATCAAGATTGGATTCTTTAGAGAAGACAATATCTAAAACTGCTGGTATGGAAAAGACTCTGTATGCATCTTTAAATTGTCGTATAATTTTACGATGTAATTTACATGTGGAAAGAGGTTTAGTAAATGGAGCAATGGGTCATGTTGTGGATTTTGTGAATTACCGAAATAGAGATGGAATTGAAATTATAAAAATTAAATTTGATGGTATTGAAAAAGTACAACAAATCAGTCGTTGTTCTGCCCGTTTTTTGCTAGTGAAAGATTTATATGTCTGCAGAAAACAGTTTCCTGTTTCTTTGGCATATGCAGTAACTATTCATAAATCTCAAGGTTTAAGTGTTGATAGTGCTTTGGTGAATATTGGAAATTCTGTGTTCAAGGAGGGGATGGCATATGTTGCTTTATCTCGAGTCAGAACTTTATCAGGATTGTACTTGATTGATTTTGATGAAACAAAGATTAATGCAGATCTAAATTGTGTAAAAGAATATAATAGTTTAAGAAGAGAGTAGACTCCAAATTTACCTCAATATCCTCTATTTAAAAAGCGTGCGGTAGGCCGAAAAAGAAGAAATTAGAAAAATTGTAGTGAAGTTGTAGCAAAAAGAAAAAAGGTAGATGAACCAGTAATTGTAAGCATAAACTAAATGGATTCAGTTAAAGATGTTGTTGGATTTCAGTTTGAAAATAGTTCTGGTGTCAACTGCTATGCTAATGTAGTGGTTAATGTTGTTTTCTTTCTCCAAACTGTACAAGAACAGATTGCTGAAAATCGTGATCAAACATTTTGTTGTTTATTAAATTCTGTATTAGAGAAATGTAGCAGTGATAGAACAAAAATACAAAATGTTTCTGAAATTCGAAAGGTTTTAGACATATGTTCTGGTCTAAATCAATTTTCACAGAATATTCAGCAAGATTGTCAGGAATTTCTAATGTATATGCTTGTTGTATTGCAAAATGAAGGTGTAGATGTAGAAAATCTTTTTGGCCTTTCTTATAAATGGCAACATGACTGCGACAATTGCTCCTTTTCAAGTAGTACTACAGTAGACACTGAAAGATTTATATATTTGACTTCACCAGATTGCAAATCAGTGTATTTTAATAATCTAGTTAGAGAAGCAAATCAAAACATGGTCTGTACTCAATGTAAATCTGCAATGCTATCAACTTTATTTTTACGAAGATGTGGACAGTATGTTATTTTAATGTTCCAATGATGTAGACCTGATGGAACTAAATTGACAAAATTAATTAAAAATGTTGTGGCTTCTCAATTATCAATTTCAGGAAGAACCTTTACAACTGCAGCAATTATTGACCATGATGGACCTTCAACAACATCAGGACATTACACAGCGTATTTAAAATGTCAAAAAGGCTGGAAACACTGTAATGATACTCAATTGACTTTCAAACAACGTTTGCCTTCTGACTTACTAAATTCTTACCTAGTGTTCTTACAACCGTAATTTCAGGGTAGGTAATTGGCCTATGAAGATTGCAGCAGTTAATATAACTTAGTTTGGTGTTCAAAATTACTTTCTGAATAAGAGTGATGAAGATAATAAAAAACATGCAGTTGTCATAGAGATAGTATATGTATATCATATAGTGTGTGCTGTGAGTATTATAAAAATTATTTATAAAAAGTGAGCTAGAGGTGGATATAAAACTCTTGTTTCATAATTTAAAAGATGTTGGAGCTTTTCTTTCAGAAAGTAGGGTAAATGACAAATAAAGAATACTCTGGACTAATTTCCAAAGAAAAGGACTTTCCATATACTATTTGGCCTCGTGGAAAAGTGTGGATCAAAAGTGAGTTTAGATATGTTTTTTCAAAATTTTTCATTATTTAAGAAAAGATTTCATGTTTTTTTTAAACACAATCATTTTGATTGTGTTTTTTTTGCCTGCTGTTATAAGATGAGTACTATTGAAGTCACTGTTTTAAGTGAAATTTAATATATTCTGAGAACAGCAAAAATAAACCATATAACATGTTGTTTCTCAAGCTCACTTACTTTTATCCTCTCTTTATTTTCCCTTTTTCATCAACCTCCCTGCCCTTCACTCACCCTCCCTCACCCTTGTTAATCTCCTTCTTTGTCTCTTGTATTGTAAAATATATTTTATAAATATTGTAACTTATTTTGTTTTGTCTTTCACAGATATAAATTTAAATGAAAATATGAAACTAAGTTTACATTACTTATAAGGTAAGTTTGATGTACAAAATTTACTTTCCCTATACTCTTTTCCTTAACCTCACTACTCTTCTCTGATGCTCCCACACCTCTGTTCCCTTATTGCGCTTGCCTCACTTGTTCTGAATTCCCACGTTTACTCCCCTTTTCCACACTCTTCCCTTACACTCACCTTCTTTCAGACCTTCTCCTTTACTTTCTTTCCTCTCTCTTCTCTTACTTCATTGCTTTACTCTTTTCCCTTCCCTTACTCTCCTTACTCCACTTCACTAACTCCTTCTCTTTCTCCCTCTGTCCTCTTAGTTCTACACTCCCCTTCCCTCAATCTCTTTCTGTTAGCCTCATTCTCTCTGTCCCCTTAGTCTCTCATTACTCTTCTATCACGCTCACTCCCTATAACTCAGCCATACTCCCACACTCACTTTTTTTTAAACCTTCTCCTTTACTTCCCTTCCTCTGTCTTCCCATCCTTCGCTCCTTCACTCTTTTCCCTTCCCTTACTCCCCTTCAGTAACTCCTTTTCTCAATCCCTCTGTCCTCTAACTTACTCACTCCCCTACTCTCACTCTCTCTCTGTTACCCCCATTCTCTCCGTCCTCTTAGTCTCTCACTCCTCTTCTATCAGGCTCACTCCCTATAACTGAGCCATACTCCCACACTCACCTTCTTTCAGACCTTTCCTTTACTTTCCTTCCTCTCACTTCCCTTCCTTTACTCCTTCACTGTTTTCCCTTCCCTTACTCTCCTTACTCTACTTCACTAATTCCTTCTCTTACTCCCTCTGTCCCCTTACTTCGACACTCCCCTTCCCTCATTCTCTCTCTGTTAGCCTCATTCTCTCCGTCCCTTTAGTCTCTCACTCCTCTTCTGTCACGCTCACTCCCTATAACTCAGCCATACTCCCACACTCACCTTCTTTCAGACCTTAACCTTTACTTTCCTTCCTCTCTCTTCCCATCCTTCGCTCCTTCACTCTTTTCCCTTCCCTTACTCCCCTTACTCCACTTCAGTAACTCCTTCTCTCAATCCCTCTGTCCTCTAACTTACTCACTACCCTTCACTCACTCTCTCTCTGTTACCCACATTCTCTCCGTCTCTTAGTCTCTCACTCCTTTTCTATCACACTCACTCCCTATAACTGAGCCATACTCCCACACTCACCTTCTTTCAGACCTTCTCCTTTACTTTCCTTCCTCTCACTTCCCTTCCTTTACTCCTTCACTGTTTTCCCTTCCCTTACTCTCCTTACTCTACTTCACTAATTCCTTCTCTTACTCCCTCTGTCCTCTTACTTCTACACTCCCCTTCCCTCATTCTGTCTCTGTTAGCCTCATTCTCTCAGTCCCTTTAGTCTCTCACTCCTCTTCTGTCACGTTCACTCCCTACAACTCAGCCATACTCCCACACTCACCTTCTTTCAGACCTTAACCTTTACTTTCCTTCCTGTCTCTTTCCTTCTTTTGCTCCTTCACTCTTTTCTCTTCCCTTACTCTCCTTACTCCACTTGACTAACTCCTTCTCTTACTCCCTCTGTCCTCTTATTTCTACACTCCCTTTCCCTCATTCTCTCTCTGTTAGCCTCATTCTCTCTGACCCCTTAGTCTGTCACTCCTCTTCTATCATGCTCACTCCCTATAACACAGCCACACTCCCTCACTTATGTTTCTTTCCTCCCTCACTCAGTCTTCTACTCTCACTTATTCTTTCACTTTCTCTATCTCTTCACTCCCTTACTCACCTTGTCTCACACTCACTTGCATTTATCCAGTCTGTATCTCCACTCTTTCCTCAACATCACTGCTCTTTTCTTACCCTTCCACCCCCGTTCCTTTACTACATTTTCTTCACTTATCCTCATTCCCCATGTTCACTCTCCTTCTCCTCACTCACCTCCCACACTCACCTTCTTTCAGTCCCCCTACTTCACTTCCCTTCCCCTCTCGTCCTTTTCTTTGCTTTCTCACTCATTTTCCTCTCCTCTCTTACTGCACTCCACTTCAGTTACTCTTTTTGATTTTTTTAAGAATACAGCTCTTTTTTGAGAATTGGAGGTAGTTCTAAAAAGAACTGTTTTTTTCTTCTTTTTTCGTTTTTTTCTCAACAAAAACAGAAACAGGGAATGTCAAACCGCTCAACAGGAGCAAAAAAAAAGAATCACAATTAGGGCTGGGGACGGCAGCGGTGATTTTCTCTGGTTCGGACAATGTTCATAATACTTTGTTCACCATAACAAAGTAGGTCACCACAATCGTTACAGTTGTTTGTGATGCCATGAAAAACAGGCTGAATATTTGGAATCAGCTGTTCTGGTCGCCCCCTCACCGACGATACAGTTGCTCCTCCAGTCGAAGTAGAAGCACCATCCCTTGGAGCATCTCGTGCCAGAGCTCTGACATTCTCCCGGGCATAGTTCTGGGGGTGCCTCCTCTGAACGTGCCGAATCATGGTCGAATTTCCAAAAGAGTATTTCCTGGTAGGGTCACCCCGTGAAAGGACAGTATGACAAATTTGGTACAAAAAGGGGTGGTGATGGACGGAGCATTTGAACCAATCAAACACTCACACCCAGTCAAAAGATCTGGGTTTGATCCATCACCGTTCTTTAGCCCACTCTGCCACCCCAGTTCAGACATGGCTATATGCAAATCAGTCTGACCCTGTGCCTCATGGGAACAGTCCAGCCCGAACTGCCAAGCCATGCCTTCCCTGGACCGGAAACAAGCTTCCGAGGACCGGTTTCTGGCATTACAGCCGTCTTCAGCCCGGCTTGCTTAAATCCAGTGGCAAAGTGAGCAAGGGACTCACGTCTGAGCATACCCTGCCACAATTATGGCGGCCAAAGCGGTACAAAAGGGGGTGGTGATGGACGGAGCATTTGAACCAATCAAACACTCACACCCAGTCAAAAGATCTGGGTTTCATCCATCACTGTTCTTTAGCCCACTCTGCCACCCCAGTTCAGACATGGCTATATGCAAATCAGTCTGACCCTGTGCCTCATGGGAACAGTCCAGCCCGAACTGCCAAGCCATGCCTTCCCTGGACCGGAAACAAGCAACAATGACAAATTCGGCACTCCACCTTTGGAGCATTCACTTTTTTTTTATCTAGTGGTATTGTGAAAAATTTCCAAATGAAGTGCTCCTTTACTCTAGGCTGAGGAGCCTCTTCCTCTATGAACCCATCTGAGTCCTCACTGCTACTGGTGGGTCTAGCAGCCATTATAATCCCAAAAAGGTTGAGCGGCAAAAAACAGGTCTTTCAGTCACAAAAGTGAAAGAAGAAGTGAAGGAAATGGGTGAGGTTTTCATTCTTTGTAAAAAAAACTGTTAGCAACCAATGAAAAGTGTTAATTTAAGGTCACATGACTTGACGCGCTTACGCTGTGCGCACCGGAGCGCTTCCGGGGGCTCTTACGCAGCGCGAAAGTAGGCGCTTCCGGGGGCGCTTACGTGGCGCGCCTGAGTGACTTTTTGGTACCTTTACGGAAATGCAAAATCATTTTTATTTGGAAAATCAAAAATACTACTTTTATAAGCATGGTACTGAATTTCTTGCATTATTATTTACTTTTCATACATATTTTTTTTACGAACGCAGAAATAGTGCTCTCGCTGCGCTCTCGGGAGAGCTTACCGGTGCGCGCACCCTGAGCGCTCCAAGTCAAAATGATACGGGTAAGCTTACCGGTGTGCGCAGCCTGAGCGCACCAAGAAAAAATGATAAAAAAAAGAAAAATACATTGAAAAAATAATTTTTTAAAATAAATTAATAATAATTAATACTTATACAAAACAGCTAATAAAAAAAAACACTAATAATCGTAGGATACAAACTCGATACAAAAGGAATTAGATTTTAAAAAACCTTTGAAATTCACTGAAAAAAACAGAGGTTTCACAATTGTTATAGTTAATTCCTAACTATAACGATTGTGAAACCTCTGGTTTTTTCAGTGAAAAAAAAAAAATATATATATATATATACAAATATGTGTATATATATATGTGTGTGTGTGTATATATGTGTATATCTATCTATCAATCTATCTACATATATGTATATACATACATATATATATATATATGTATATATCTATATATATTACCTACTGGCGGTCGCCAGTAGGTATATATAGTTAGGATTTTTTCTCTATGGGATTTTTGAAAATTCTATGTCTAATAACTTTGGCGTTTGTGGACGGAATTGGCTGAAATTTTCTGGAAAATGGAACATTTTGTTTCTGAGCAGCCCCTGGAAATTTGGGGGGGGTTCGTCCAGGGGGGGTCGAGAAAAAAGGGGGGTCCCAAAACGTGTTTTTAACATTGAGTTTTCCATAGGGCGGTTGGCCTCACTTTTAGCCCGAACGGCTGAATGGATTTGCATGAAACTTGGCAAAATTGTAGGGACTGGTAGCCCGATGTGCCTTTTGTAGGTCTCAATATATGTGCTCCAGTGGATTTTGAGAAATTAACGTTTAAAAAAAGATATATATCTGTAAGCGCGCTCTGGGCAGCGCTCCGGTCCGCGGACCTTAAGCGTACCGGAACTTCGCGTAGCGAAGCTGATTGGCTCTCCGGTGTCTGTCAACATTCTAAACAGTCCGGAGCGGCCGCCATCTTGTCTCTCGGTAGGATTGAGAGACAAGAGGAGGCCAAAACAAAGGGGGAAATAACCATAAGGGGGCATACTAGATCCTCCCTGACCCCCTAGGTTTAATGTGGAGGTTTTAAAAGGGCCCCGCGGGGCAAAAAAAACAAAAAAAATTGTTTTGTTTTTTTTGCGTGGGTAGCGCCCGGTCCGCGAACCGGGAAGCGTTCTGGGCAGCGTACTGTAATGAAAAATGAATGATAGACTTTTCAAATACTGTATGTTAATTGATTGTTGGTTTTGTTGATTATTTTTTATTTTTTTTTATTTTTTAAGCAATTATTTATTATTGTGATTGTGTTTCAAAATTTAATAACATTTCTAACATTTCACTGTCTGAAATGTCGTCATTTTCATTGAACATAGCTTGTAATCTATGAGGGTGTAAAATGTCCTCATTTTGAAGGAGGTCATCCACTGCTTGCACACATTGCAGTAGTTCTTGGTCCCAAGTTTCATCCATAAATTCTATATAATTTGGATCAATTAATTCTTGGCTGCTCTCTAATGAGGTTTTAGGAAGACGTGCTAAGGGTCCTGCGTACACCTGGAAGTGTAGTAGTATTTGTAGTGTGCGACAGGATTCCATCAATTTGCTTTGTGATTTTGTACGGTCATTTAATAAGAAAAGTTTGAAGCAGAAAATAAGGTTGTTGCAAGAATTAGATCCTTGCAGAGTGAGAGAAGTGACAGGTTTGCATGGTCATTCACTGGCTTGTCTTTCCAGGAGAGTATGCCAGAGTGTTTTTCATCATTTCAGAATGCTAGCAGTGCATCATAATAAAGTGAGGAAATTAGTTAGAATGTTGTATTATGCTAAGAGTCCAGCAATTATGCTTAAACAATTATGCGCTGCTCTTTTGCATGGTTCTGAAATAGATGTGAAGAATATATGTGAAGAAATTGAGTTTTGTTACTTTGGAAGTAAAGAGGAGAATGTTGAAATTGACCAAGAAGAAGCGGGTAATGTGGAAGATAGTGTACAGGTTTCCAGTACAGATAATTTCCAGAGGGAAATTGTCACATTTCAGGTCAAATCAAGTGAGAGGCCAAATTTCACTTGTGTGTGTTGTCGACGCACTTATTATAAGAATCAGACTAAGTTAGTGGATTTATATGCAAAAAGTGAAAGGGAAAATAATAGTGAATGGAAGGATTTTGCAACATACTTCATGGTAGAAAATTGTTTTGATTTGGGATTGGATCAACGTGTGTGTACTTATTGTTGTTGCAAATTAAATCAAAACCAGATGCCTGCTAGAGCAGTTCATAATAATCTGGAATTGGTTGAGATTCCTTGTGAATTGAAGGATTTAAATACTTATGAATCTATTTTGATTCAAAGTATCCATCCCTTTCAGGCTATTGTAAGAATGGAGCCAAAGACAGGGAAATTGCCTCCATCAGATTTACAGAGAGGATTAAAGGGAAGAGTTGTTTATTTGCCTCTAGATTTGAAGAAAAACATTAACACAATTGGAGTAGAAAAAGTGGAAGAGGAACCTCTGGTTATCTTAGTTAATGGGGTTCCGACAAAGAATAAGAAAATATGGCAAGATTTAGTAGATGTTAGGAAAGTTAAAAAGGCAACATTGTATTTGAAAAAAAATAATAAATACTATAAGAATGTATATGTTGCAGAAGAGGAAGTAAGTGAGGAAGAGGATAGCAATTTGTGTGCTGGTCAAATTGAGAAAGTAGAACCCTCTACTAGTGAAGAAATATATGAACATTATAGTGTTCATCCTTTGCATTCCAAGGAAGTCATGGGGAATGCTATTGAGTTGTTTCAAATGAAACAAGCCAAAGGGAGTCCCATTAGTGTTTGGGAGGAAAGTTTGGAAGCTCGGTGTTTCCCACAGCTTTTTCCAACAGGTCAGGGAGGAAGATATGATGAGCGACCTCATCAAATTCCTGCTTCTGAATACCGGACTTTGCGATTGTATGCAGGAGATGCTAGGTTTCGACAATGCATTCCTTATTTGTTTCATCTCCTGTTTGAAAGCGATCTGTCTGGACTGTCATGTGCAGTGAACCACATCTTGAAAAGTGGTATACACATGCAAAACATCTCGGCAAGTGACTTTATGGATAAAGTCAATGTCCAAGACAGTATTTTGGATTCTCACCTGATTAATCTCATGGCGTGTCAGCGTGGTACTAATGAGTACTGGTACCGTCGTCATGGTGATTTAAAATGTATGCTGAGGAACTTAGGTACTCCCACATGGTTCCTCACTCTGAGCTGTGCCGAGTATGGCTGGGAAGACTTACTTGAATTTCTACGAGAGGCAAATGCTAACGTAGATAACATCGAATTCAAGACACCCGGAGAACTGTGCTCTTTGGATCCAGTCAATGTATGTAGGTACTTCAATCATAGATTTGAAGCTATGATGTCTTTCATCATGAATAAGAAGAATCCACCTCTTGGAGAGGTGTTGGATTTCTTCTGGAGAAAGGAGTACCAAGCAAGAGGTGCTCCTCATATACATATGTTGCTGTGGATCAAGGATGCACCTAAATTTGGAACGGATCCAGAAGACTCAGTGATGAGTTTCATCCAACAGTATTCTACGTGTGCTGTTCCAAACGCAAAGGAGAAGAAAAGCCTAAGAGAAAAAGTTCTGCGTTTCCAAAGCCATCGATGTGGAAAGTACTGCCGTCGTAAATTCCGAAACAAGGACAAGTTCTACACCAAATGTCGTTTCGGCTTTCCACGACCGGTGATTTCTAAAGGAAGAGTAAACGGTTTGATGTCTTCGCTGCGACATAATGTCATGAAGAAATCACCTAAAAACACATACAATTTGAAGAGGAACGAAGAGTCCAAGTACATCAACGACTACAACCCGGTGATTTTGTCCATGTGGAATGCTAGCATGGATATACAGTTTGTGGCTGATAACTGTATGGCTGTGGCTCGGTATGTGACGTCTTACATCACCAAAAAAGAGAAGACAGAATTGAAGGATATGTGGGAGGACATTTCCCATGAAAAGAGCCTCAGCAAGAAGTTGTACAGTTTCAGTCTGAAGATGTTGTCGCATCGAGAAATTGGAGCTTACGAATGCTCTGACCGGTTGTCTTCAGCAAGTCTCTATGCCAAGTCCAGGAGTATCATTTGGGCGAGTCTTGGTCTTGCTGCAACGCGTAATCGAGTTCTGAAACCTGTGCGGGAAATTGAGTATTTGGCGGAAAAGGAGCCAAACAGTACCGACATTTTGAAGACCAACATGTTGGATACATATTATCCAAATAGAAGCAGTCACCTCGACAATGTTTGTCTGTATGAGGTTCTTCAAAATTACATATTCAAGAGGAACATCAAAGAAGATACTGAGAAAGGAGTGTATGCTGTAATAGGAAGTGAGGGATGTCTGGTCAAGCAAAGAAAATGCCACTTGGTAAACCATCGAAAATTGAGTGGCGAATCTCCTGAAAAAAAGGAGTTTTTCTATTTAGCACTTTTGCAACTTTTCAAGCCTTGGCGTGCAGAAGAGGAACTGCTTGGAGATTTCCTCTGTTACGAAGAATCTTTCAATGCCGCCAAGGAGACCATAGAATGTCCTGCTTTTCCCAAATATGTAGAAATGTTGAATGCGGAAATTGAGCAGGAAGCAACGATTGCAGCCGAGATTGCCAGAGACAGTTCTCAGGACAGTCAGAGTTCTGCTTCATTGAGTCAGGATCCACTAGGAGGACCTGTTATCGAAAATGAAGCTGCCACTGCCATGAATGAAGTGGAAAGAGCCATGGCACATGCTCAGGAGGATGCGGTTAACTTAGAAGAGTTGGAAAGACAACTCAACGTTGAGCAGAGGAAAATATATGACGAAGTTACCATGCAAATTGATCATGGATTAAGTCATGACAAGAAAGAGTGCTCATGTACGTCGTTGAAGCCTGTCCGACTGTACGTGAGTGGAGAAGCGGGAACTGGAAAAAGTTTCCTCATTAAAGCAATTTCATGCTATTTGCAGGAAAGGACAGAGTCATCGCTGTCTTGTGTTGTCACCGCTCCAACTGGACTGGCAGCACATAACATTAAAGGGATTACTTTACATCGTTTACTGATGCTGCCAGTGGAGCATGACAACAAATTACAATATCACAAGCTATCTGGAGATACTTGTTTTGAAGTTTCAAGAATCTTGAGGAAAATGAAACTTCTTATCATTGACGAAGTAAGCATGGTTTCCAATGTCATGCTTGCCTTTGTGCATTTGAGAATGCAAGAAGTTCTCAAAACAGAGTATGATGTGTTATTTGGTGGCAAACACATCATTGTTTTCGGAGATCTTTTGCAGCTGACACCAGTGAAAGGGCAACCTGTGTTCAAAATGCTCACGCATGAAGATACCAGGAAGTGCCTAGGCAGCATTGGCAACGTCAATATATGGTTAAACTTCAATTATGCTGAACTGCATGAAAATATGCGTCAGGCGAAGGATGAAGTTTACAAGACTATTCTACAAGATGTTAGAATTGGAAAAGTGACCGAGCATGGGAAAGAAGCTTTACATGCACGATTACTGTCAAATTTATATCCAGAACAAGATGTTGTGCCTGAGAATATTTTTCAGAAAATTACTGATAAGAAATCTGGAATATGTTTGATGCCAACTCTTGCAGAATGTGCCAAATTCAACAACAAAATGTTGCATTTAGAAAAGCAAGAGATTGTGAAACTGGAAGCTATTGACAGAGTAGAGCATATGGGATCAACAATTATTTTGTCTGAGAATCTGAAAACAAAATTGGATTCATTAGAGAAGAGTATATCTAAAACTGCAGGTTTTGAAAAGACTCTGAATGTGTGCTTGAACTGCCGTATAATTTTAAGAAGGAATTTACATGTTGAAAGAGGTCTGGTAAATGGATCAATGGGTAATGTTGTTGATTTTGTAAAATACAGAAATAGAGATGGAATTGAATTTTTAAAAATTAAATTTGATGGCATTGAGGAAGTACAGCTAATTGGTCGTTGCTCTGCTAGATTTTTGCTTGTAAAAGACTTATATGTTCGCCGTAAGCAGTTTCCTGTTTGCTTGGCATATGCGGTGACAATCCATAAATCGCAAGGTTTAAGTGTAGACTGTGCATTGGTGAATATTGGCAGTTCTGTGTTCAAGGAGGGTATGGCATATGTGGCATTGTCACGAGTTAGAACTTTATCGGGATTGTACTTAATTGAGTGTGATGTCACAAACATTTGTGCGGATCTAGATTGTGTTAAGGAATACAATAGGTTAAGAAGAGAGTATGCGCCACATTTGCCTCAGTATCCTTTGTTTGAGAAACGTGTGGTAGGCCGGAAACGAAGAAATGTGACCAATACTGGGGAGGTTGTAGCAAAAAGACGAAAAGTCGATGAACCTAAAATTACAAGCAGAAACAAAAAGGATTCTGTTGAAGATGTTGTTGGTTTTCAATTTGAAAACAGTTCTGGTGTCAACTGCTATGCTAATGTAGTGGTTAATGTTTTGTTTTCTCTAGAAAATGTAAAAGAAGAGATTGTGGTCAATTCTGATCAAAGATTTTGCAGTTTGTTAAATTCTGTGTTAGAGAAATGTAGCACTGATAGAACAAACATAGAAAGTGTGTCTGAAATTCGAAATCTGTTAGACAGATGTTCAGGCCAAACACAATTCTCTCAAAATATTCAGCAAGATTGTCAGGAGTTTTTAATGTATATGCTTGATGTATTGCATGCTGAAGGCGTAGATGTAGATCAGCTGTTTGGGCTTTCTTATCAATGGCAGCATGACTGCGAGAACTGTATGGTATCAAGTACTACTAGTGTAGACTCAGAAAGATTTATATATTTAACTTTGCCAGACAGTAAATCAGTCTCCTTTAATAAGCTAGTAAAAGCAGCTGATCACAACATGGAGTGTAGCCAATGTAAATCTGAAATGATGTCCACATTATTTATACGAACATATGGCCAGTATGTCATTTTAATGTTCCAACGATGTAGGCCTGATGGAACAAAATTGACAACTTTAATTAAAAATTTTGTAGCTTCGCAGTTGTCAATATCAGGAAGGACTTTTGTAACTGCAGCAATTATATATCATGACGGCCCTTCAATAACATCAGGACATTACACAGCTTATTTAAAGTCTAGAAATGGCTGGTCATTCTGCAACGATTCTGTTTTAATTTTCAAAAAAAAATTGCCGTATGACCTTAAAAACTCTTACCTGGTGTTTTTATAACCAAAATTTTAGGGAAATAATCTCGGGATGTGCTCTGTGGAATTTCAAGAAGTTCTAATGGCTCCTACACAATTTGGCCTTGAGGATAAGTGTAGTTCAGAGACATAACTTCAACCATAAGACTGGACGTCATGGAGAAATTAGTGCACTTTGAATGAGTTCAGAAAAACTATTTCCTTTTATAAGCTAATTGAAGCAGCCAATCAAAACATAGAGTAGAGGGAATGTAAGTCTGCAATGCTGTCTACTGTTTTACATTGCTTTGTGATTGAAAGTGATGTAGAGAATTAAATAATTGTACTAGTCATAGAGTTAGTGTAAGTCTGCTTCATAGTAAGCAGTATCAGTGTCATAGGAAATGTAGAACATGACTGAGCAAGAAGAGGAAGATATTACTATTCCTGGATTGTGAAAATGATCTTCAACATTTTAATTCTGAAAGTTGCAGAAATGCCAAATGACGGGATTGGCTTACAAGAAATCCAAGAGTTATAAATGGCTCTGACAAGATTTGGCCTTGTGGAAACTTGTGGTAGAGAGCAAGAAGTCATTTATTGCATGTAACATGTTTTTAAAAACAATGGAGATTTTCTTTCAGAAAGTGGCGGGCTGAAAGTAATAACAGCACAACAGAGTGTAAGCTGTTCATAGGACATCCTTTGACGTCATGGAAAGTAAGTTAACTTTAAGGAGTTCTGAATTCTGATTTGTTATGTTGTATGGGTTTTTTAAACACAGTTTCCCGTGCCTCTGCTGGTGTCAATGAAATGGATATTCTTGATCTGGCCACAGGAGTTGATCTTGGATTTTCCTGCAAATCCCGTATTTCCGCCCGGCTATAATTGAGTGGATGCTTCCTTGTCATGTGCCTGTGCATAGTATGGTTGCCATAACTATATTTCTTATCCGTCCCTCTGGATAATTTTTCTTTACAGATGAGGCAGGTGACATACCTCTCATTCACTTTTTTTTGGCCACGAGGGATCGAATAAAACTGCCAGATGAAACTGGCTTTCTTATGGGAAACCCGGGGCACTTCTTCTAAGAACTGTGGTTCTTCTCCCTCCTCTTCATCCATTTCTTCCTCTTCCTCCTCAGTGTTGGTCATCACCTGGGGAGGTGGTCCTCTCTTCCCATGAGGAGGTGGAGGTGGTGGTGGGGGTCCACCAGCTGAAGCAACTACTGAAGCCATTTCTGATATAGTAATAAAGGTCTTCCTCTCACAATGATGAAAGTCAGAGTGAGGAAAGAAGGAGGGGTTTTCATCATTTGGGAAAAACAATACTTCTCAACCAATGAAAAGTGTTATTTTTAGGTCACCTGACCTAGCCTTACATCATTATGAAACCAAAAGTGAAATGAACCAATGAAAAGTTTTATTAACAAGTCACATGACCTCTTACGCTCATGTTACGCGCTGCGGAACGCGCCCCGGTTAGCTTCCGGGTCACTGAGCTTCGCGCCTCGGTCCGCGCCCCGGGACACTTCCGGGTGCGCCAACGCGGTACGTCACAAGACGCATTACGCGGCAACACGATACATCGCGCTTTCGCGACGCGCCGCGGATCGCTTCCGGAGAGCTGCGTTTCGCGCCTCGGTCCGCGCCCCGGGGCACTTCCGGGTGCGCTAACGCAGTACGTCATAAGACGCATTACGCGGCAACGCGATACCGTCACTATGTTGATTTCTTACCGGTTCGCGGACCGGGTCGCGGCATCAATTTGAGCTAACGGAAAGCTTCCCGGTTCGCGGACCGGGAGCGAAACAAAAAAAATATTTAAAAAAAAATATTAATAAACATATAAAATATATTTTTGGATTTAAAGAAGAATACATTTTACAGCTATAGATATTAGCTTTTAAAAAACCAATGAAATTCACTGAAAAAACCATAGGTTATAGACCATATATAGTTAGGAATTAGCATTTACAAAACCTTGAAAATTCACTGAAAAAACCATAGGTTATACACCATATATAGTTAGGAATTAGCATTTAAAAAACCTTATTTTACTCACACAAAACCAATGAAATTCCATATATAGTTAGTTGTACTAACTATATATCGCGCACCCGCAATCCACTGCTGATCATGTCACATATTACATCATTCATGACATGGTCAGTGACATCACTGATGACATCACTGATGACATCTCAAATGACATCACTGATGACATCACTGATGACATCTCAAATGACATCACTGATGACATCACTGATGACAACATCCAGTGACTGTATTTTTCTGTAAAGTTAAAATATGTCTTACTTATTTAAGAATGAGTGGATGTATAAGTGTCTGGATGAAGGATTTAGTAGGTGCATGACTGACTGTATGAGTGAGTGGTTAAATGTGTCTCACTGAGTGCATGGGTTAGTGACTAAACTGTCTTAATTTGTGCATCTTTATGTCTGTTGTTCTGTAAACTGCTGCATGTGTTGATCAGTAGCTATATGAGTAACTATATGGGTTATTGATTGGTTGCCCAAGCATTTGTATGGGAGACTGAGTGTGTATGTGGGTGGCTGGGAGGTGTATGACTCTGTGCATAGATGTATGGGTTCAAAAGTGCATGTGGAAACAGCTGTATGGGCGGTTGACTGTGTGCATGACTGTATTGGTGAGTGAATAGATATCTCAGTGCTACATGTCAAAGTAAGTACATATGTAAAATACAGTACATGTGAGAGTTGACATATATAAATAACTGTGCATAAGAGCCAGTGAATGTGTGAGTGGCTGTATGGATCATTGTGAACTTGTATCCAGGATTGTATAAGTGAGTAAATATGTTTTAGTATATGTTTGAATAAGTAAGGTGTGTATAACTGTATAGTTGTGAAAATGGAGGTGTGATTGATTCTTTGCATGACTGACTAGGTGTGTAAGTAACTCCATGGATGAGTGACAGTCTGTGAGTGTCTGTTTACACTGAGTGTATCTAAGGTTATATTAGAGTCTGAAGAGGTTCATCGTATTATCACATGAATGATGTCATCAGTGATGTGATCAGTAATGTCAAATGAGATGTCATCAGTGATGTCATCAGTGATGTCATTTGAGATGTCATCAGTGATGTCATCAGTGATGTCATTTGAGATGTCATCAGTGATGTCATCAGTGATGTCATTTGAGATGTCATCAGTGATGTCATCAGTGATGTCACTGACCATGTCATGAATGATGTAATATGTGACATGATCAGCAGTGGATTGCGGGTGCGCGATATATAGTTAGTACAACTAACTATATATGGAATTTCATTGGTTTTGTGTGAGTAAAATAAGGTTTTTTAAATGCTAATTCCTAACTATATATGGTGTATAACCTATGGTTTTTTCAGTGAATATATTTATG
Source organism: Lissotriton helveticus (assembly GCF_964261635.1). Classification (NCBI taxonomy): domain Eukaryota; kingdom Metazoa; phylum Chordata; class Amphibia; order Caudata; family Salamandridae; genus Lissotriton; species Lissotriton helveticus. Next base: position 695,427,476 of record NC_136061.1, read on the forward strand.
TATCCATTCCAAGTCTATCGACAAACGAGAAAGAGTGGGCTCTCCAGACGAGGTAATAATGAATTCCTTTATTATTCACAGTGTTCAAGTTCCCTGACACGTTTCGGCTAGTACCAGCCTTTCTCAAAGTTACACTGGCCACGAGGCCCTTTCTTTTCAAAGGTACAGCATATCATAAATATGGGAGACATGTTTCCATAGTCTTTTTTCAGTTTTTCTTTTTTTCACTTTTTTCTTTTTACAATAAAATTCATGTAGTGTAACAAGATCATGTTGATATCATACACAATCATTTTTATCAAAATGTAAACCAACTTTTTCTATTTTTTATAAAATTCATTCATAGAAAAAAGATATCTTCACACTTATTTTGACATTATTCAAAGTGTACAAGATTTTGATCTGGGAACCAAGAGGTCTAAATTGATCCAGTGGAATCTTGGGCCAGTGCCCCTCATTTACTGTTTTCTGTCTTACATTTTTTCGATACTCTGTGATTTTTTGGAAACCATCTCCTACCTAATCAATAGCTGATAATCATTCCCTCATAATGATTATTAAGAATATATACTCAAGTTGAAATTTTTATGAATCTTCTCGAATTTTGTAAATATATACATATGTGTATATAACAATCCTATCCAGTGCCTCAGGGTAAAACCACTTCCCCACAGACAGTCAATAAATACTAAAATTTGATTCTTAAATATATCATAATCTGTATCAAAAGTTTTTTTCCTCCTGGGGTATTAATAATGAGGAATATATAATTACAAAATGTCAATAATATAAATTCATCATATCAGGCTATTAATTTCATCAATATATCAATAATATCAAATGAGAGGTACTCATGGTGCAGTAATTACATAATGAGGACAGGTCACGTCTCCTAATCTATCTACTTATTGAAACATGAAAAGACTACTCCAAAGTGTCATATGGTGTAGGCATCATTCAATTGTCAGTAGTCAACCCAGATGCACTTCTAACTCCTCATTCTTATTCAGACAAGCCGGAGATTTTGTATGTAGGTCTAAGATATACCTAGAATCAAGGCGTCTTAAATTATTAACTCTATTCCCTCCTCATATATTTGGGACAACTCTGTCTACCACAATTTAGTTCAGTAATCCTGGGTCACTCTCATGCTGATCATAAAAATGTCTAGCCACCAAGTAAGTAAAATCATGATTTATGATTGCTCGTTGGTGTTCCAGAATATGCTTTTTCAATGGAAAAATGGTACTGCCAACATACAAGTGTTACAGTTATAAAGCCCATTAACCCTTCTTTTTTGGCCATCTGAAGTCTGGAACACTGATATATTTGTAGTCATCCTAGGCTTTGCAAAGATTGCATTTAAAAAAACCTCTTAGTGGTAGATAGCCAGGTATCCGATTTGCATCTTCTTACAAAGTAACTGTGTGTCAGGCTGTATCCCATTGTCCTCCCTTTCCTGTAAGTCACTGGAGGTACTGAAGGCAAATCTTTCTTTCCCTATCACTGTATCGCTTTTCACTAGCTTCCAGTGATGTCTCATTATTTGAAATACCTTTGGGGACACAGAATTAAAAGACATGACGAATCTGGTGATAGAATTACCTTTCTCCGTTCTGGTATTCAGATAAAGTACCTGATTTCTAGTTATAATGCTTGATTTCGATTTTGCAATATTCAAAGTTTGCAAACAATAACCCCTCTTTCAAAATCTACAATTCATTTTCATCACTTGTTTCGCGAATTCTTGCTCCAGAATACAAATCCTTTTCAATCTGAGGGTTTCTCGGTAGGGAATGCTGTCTTTCAAATTCTTCAGGTGCTGACTTTTAAAGTGCAGAGAGCTATTTCCTGCGGTCAGTTTGCGATATACTGTGGTGTTAATACTCCCATCCTTCTCTTGCAGCAAAATATCTAAAAAATGAATTTCACTTGAACTCATATATGATATAAAGTGCAAATTAAAGGTATTATCATTGAGTACCCTTGTATACTCCTCAGCTTTAGACCTGGACTCATTCAATAACAAAAATAAATTGTCGATATAACGGGTCCATATCAAGGTATTCTGAACATATTCAGAATTCGCAACAGCCCAGGCTACCTGCTGCCCCCGAAACCAGCCCATCACCAAGTTGGCAAAGCTGGGGGTGAAGCAAGTCCCCCTAGCAGTCCCCATCTTTTGCCTATACAAGGTACCATCAGGCATGAAGAAGTTGTCTTTCAAACATATGCTAATCATCTTAAGAAGCATACAATTATGTTCCAAGAAGCAAGCCTGTCTCTTTTTAAGAAAATATTCGCAGGTCTATACCCCAAAGTCATGGTCAATAGAAGTATATAGGGCGGTTACATCTAGTGTGACATAATATACGAGTCTGCCCAGACAAGATTATTGATCTCAGCAAGGAAGTCACCACTATCATTGCAATATGAAGGAAGTGTTTTCACAAATGGAAATGAGAAATAATTGATGTAAATGGCAGTATTCTCCAGAAAACTTTCATTAGATGAGACAATGGGCCTCCCTGGTGGATTCTGCAAACCCTTATGCACCTTGGGTAATAAATAGAACAATGGGATTCTCGGATATTCTGATTTAAAAAATATGTATTCTTTATATATATATATATATATATATGTATATATATATATACATATATATATATATATATATATGATACCAGCAAAGTTTTCTTCAAAAGAAGACGCCGCACACCACCTCAGTTATATGACTAGTTTGTTTATTTCATGTAGGTTCCCCACCTACGCGTTTCAGACAGATACACTGTCCTTGATCACGGTTAACAAACACGTGTCCCTCATTGATTTTTACCATTTGTACTGACTCACTCCACTTGGCAATTAGGATGCATTGTGGGTGCAGTAGTTTTTTGCATTGTTTATAACTTGCAGTGCGCTATTACCCAACCGGATCGTGGCATTGTAATGGCATTTCTTGAACATTAAATTACTATTAATGGTTATAGTCTTATTAGTGTTGTCATATAATGTTGGACAATATGAGACCACGGGAGAGTCAGGGACTAAGTATCCATGTGGGAATATATTGGCTAACTGCCCAAGTCCTCCATTTGCTCATGGCGTGTATGAGGCTGAGTGCCTCCATTCGATAATGCCATTATACACTTTGATCAACAGTTGGGTTAGCGCAAAGATAAAGAAAACATTTATATTCAGTCATTTCAATTTGCTTATGTCCAACTAATAAGAATTAGAATAAAAAAATTGATTATATCCAGAATCAATGTTCAATCCAACACGAATTATTTTTAAATCAATACTTATAAGATTTCCAAAAAAAGTTATTATAGATGTACGCTCAGTTCTTCGTCCATATTGAGACCCCACGGCTGTCTGGTTTTGAACCTGATAATCAGTTTCGATTCCAGGCGTCTCAGTCTTGTTCTTCGATCGCCTCCTCTTTCATTTTCACCCACCATGGCAATTCCTGAATATTTCATATTTTTCCATGTTTTGCCAGGGTGCGTTTTCAGATGTTTAGCCGTTGCGTAGCTCATATCATTGTTCTGGATGGCTCTGGTATGTTCCAGTATTCGTTTTTGTAGTGGGCAGATAGTGGAACCAATATATTTTTTTCCACAGAAGCAGACAATTTGGTATACCACGAATGATGATTCACAAGTTATCTTGTCCTTTATATCAAATCTTCTTCCTTTTGGGTCTTTCAAGGTTTTAATGTTCTGGCCGATTGTACATGCTTTGCATGTTGTGCATTTACTGAAACCCAGTTGTCGTTTTTCTAGCCAGCTCAAAGTTTTGATTTCTTTTCTGAAGTGGCTCTTTACTAGGGTGTCTTGTAGAGAGGGCGCTTTTCGATAGGTGATTAGAGGTCTGTCACCTATTAGCGATCCTATCTCATTGTCCTTTTTCAGTACGCTCCAGAATTTGATTAGAATTTGGCGAATCTTATAACTTTCTCGTGAATATGTTAAAATTAGTCGCGGTTTTTCTTCCCCATTGGTCTCTTTGGGTTTACCTTTCGGTATCAAGGTCTCAGCTCTTGTTTTTGCTCTCGCTTTTTGCTCGCCCTTGGTTATGTCTGCCTGTTTGTATCCACGTTGAATGAAGCGGTCTCTGGTTTCTGTGAATTTATGTTCCAATTCAGTTTCTTCCGAGCAGTTCCGTTTCATTCGGAGAAATTCCCCGTAGGGAATACTTCGTTTTAGTGAAGTGGGATGGAAACTTGTTCCATAGAGCACACTGTTCGTGGATGTTTTTTTCCTGAATACTGTGGTCTCTAGTTTGTTGTTGTTAATGTAGACCTTCGTGTCGAGAAATTCGATTTCTTTCTTTTGGATATTGGATGTAAACTGTAATCCTACATTGTTCACATTCAGGATGTCTATGTATTCAACCAATTTTTGTTTGGTCCCTTTCCACAGGAGGAACAGATCGTCTATGAATCTGAGCCAGACAACCACGTCCGTGGTGTATGGCTCGTTCTCCTCTCTCCAAGCTATGTGTTTTTCCCACCAACCCATGGTGAGGTTGGCATAGCTTGGAGAGAAGGAAACTCCCATGGCACATCTGCAGACTTGTTTGTAAGTTTTCTTGTCGAAGGTGAAAACATTGTTCTCCAAGCAGAACGACATCATGTCAATTAGCATGTTGGTATGTCTTAGCTCGGACATTGGTCTTTGATTAAGGAAGTATTTTATTGCATTCATGCCTATGTCATGCTGGATCGATGTGTACAATGACACGACATCTATGGTTGCTAGCCAATACTCTGGTTGCCATTCCACTCCCATGATAATTCGCAGGAAGTCACCGGTGTCTTTAATGAATGAACTCAAAGTTGGAACCAGAGGAGCTAGGAAATAATCCACATAGGAGGATACGTTTTCGCATAGGGAGCCACAACTCGATATTATCGGGCGTCCAGGCGGTTTGATCAAGGTTTTGTGAACCTTTGGAAGGAAGTATGCTGTTGGCATGATGGGATGAGTGACTATTAGGAAGTTCTTTTCTTCTTTACTTATTAGGCCACTTGCTTGCCATATTTCGATTTTCTTATGCAACGTCCTTGTCATCTCCATTAGAGGATTGTGCTCCAAAAGTTGATAGTTGGTTCCGTTATTCAATTGGCGATGTGCTTCCTCCAGATAGTCAGTTTTGTTAAGAACAACGATGTTTCCACCCTTGTCTGCGGGTTTTATTTCAATCAATGGATTTGACTGGAGATTTTTTAAAGCAATGCGTTCGTTCTTGGTTACATTTTCTTTCTTGTTATTTGTATTTTTCATTGTCTCCAATTCCGCCACTACCAAGTCATGAAATACATCAATGCGATTGCCAGGGTAGAGAACAGGACAAAATTTTGACTTGTTTTTCAAATTGGTCTTAGGATGTGTTCCTATCACATTACCCATTTGAGATAGAAATTGGGTGTTGGTTAAGTCTGTTTATTCCACCTCGTGGGCTAGTTCCAGCGCTGTTTGTAGGCTTGTCGCATCCGCGACTGCAAGCGTTGTTACAAAATCAGTTTGTGCACTGGTGTTGGTTATTGGCGGTTCTTCTCCTTGTTTTTTCCGCGAGAAAAGTTTTTTTAATTTAAGCTTCCGCACATATTTGTAAATGTCAATTCTAGTCTCCACTTCATCATGGTGCTTGTCGGGACAAAAGGTCAAGCCTTTGCTCAAGATTGATTCTTCAACAGTTGTCAGTTTGTAATCGGATAGGTTGATTATTAGTTTTTGATCCAGTTTGTAGACCTTTTTTACTTTTTGAATGTCCTGTTGCGAAGAGGGTACCTTTGATTTGTGGCCTCTCCGGGTTTTCCTCCTTGTGTATGGTTTGACACCTGTCCCCTTCCACCTCCTCTTGTTCGAGTGTTGCCGCGTCCTCTTCCCCGTGTCTTCGGGGTTTGTTGATCTCTGTGGAGCATTTCTAGCTCCTCTAAAAAAGTAAGCTTCTTGGATGGCACTCTAGTTTGTTCCCCATCGCTTACTTCGGACTCTGTTTCACTGATTGTATTGTCCTGGTGTGCATTTGTTGGTCCAGTTTGATGTTGTGTTTTCAATGTTTCAAAGCGTTTGGCGAAGGTGAAAATGGTCCCATTTTCGAAATCTGCTTCGTCACGCCTGAACTTACGTTCCTTTCTATCTTGAATTTCACTGTCATGTTTGTCAAGGTTTTTGTCCATGTTGTGTCTTAGATTATTAATCGTTTCTTCACTTTCCCCTTGGGCTTGAATCTGATCTTCCATTTCTTGAATTTTGATATACAGGGCTTCTAGATCTTTTCTGGCATGTTTCACGATGATTAATATCATTTTACGTGAGCACTCCATGTTGTTCTCACCCCACTCTTCAAGCATTTCTGCACTAGTGTCTGGGTGATTGGGTAGGGTGAAGATGCGAAGTCCCCTGGGAACTAATCCTAGCTCCGTATATTTATTCAAGGTTATTATTTCCCAACTTTTTGAGATTTCTTTTCTTTGTAGTTTTTCAAGTTGGTGGAAGAGTTGTTTGGTAGTAACTTTGACAATTTGACTGGTTGCGTTTTTGACAGTTTTAGAACTGGATGATGCAGTATTCTTGACAAAAATGCTTTCAGCTTTTTCTAGGTGTTTCGCTGTGCGTTGTTCCATTTTAGGTAGAGGAGGTTTTTTAGGAGTAGGTGTAAATTGTAATTTTCTGATTCTGCAAATTGAAATTTGTGACCTTTATTGCACGTGATTAATCACGTTTCAGACAGATACACTGTCCTTGATCACGGTTAACAAACACGTGTCCCTCATTGATTTTTACCATTTGTACTGACTCACTCCACTTGGCAATTAGGATGCATTGTGGGTGCAGTAGTTTTTTGCATTGTTTATAACTTGCAGTGCGCTATTACCCAACCGGATCGCGGCATTGTAATGGCATTTCTTGAACATTAAATTACTATTAATGGTTATAGCCTTATTAGTGTTGTCATATAATGTTGGACAATATGAGACCACGGGACAGTCAGGGACTAAGTGTCCATGTGGGAATATATTGGCTAACTTCCCAAGTCCTCCATTTGCTCATGGCGTGTATGAGGCTGAGTGCCTCCATTCGATAATGCCATTATACACTTTGATCAACAGTTGGGTTAGCGCAAAGATAAAGAAAACATTTATATTCAGTCATTTCAATTTGCTTATGTCCAACTAATAAGAATTAGAATCAAAAAATTGATTATATCCAGAATCAATGTTCAATCCAACACGAATTATTTTTAAATCAATACTTATAAGATTTCCCAAAAAAGTTATTATAGATGTACGCTCAGTTCTTCGTCCATATTGAGACCCCACGGCTGTCTGGTTTTGAACCTGATAATCAGTTTCGATTCCAGGCGTCTCAGTCTTGTTCTTCGATCGCCTCCTCTTTCATTTTCACCCACCATGGCAATTCCTGAATATTTCATATTTTTCCATGTTTTGCCAGGGTGCGTTTTCAGATGTTTAGCCGTTGCGTAGCTCATATCATTGTTCTGGATGGCTCTGGTATGTTCCAGTATTCGTTTTTTTAGTGGGCAGATAGTGGAACCAATATATTTTTTTCCACAGAAGCAGACAATTTGGTATACCACGAATGATGATTCACATGTTATCTTGTCCTTTATATCAAATCTTCTTCCTTTTGGGTCTTTCAAGGGTTTAATGTTCTGGCCGATTGTACATGCTTTGCATGTTGTGCATTTACTGAAACCCAGTTGTCGTTTTTCTAGCCAGCTCAAAGTTTTGATTTCTTTTCTGAAGTGGCTCTTTACTAGGGTGTCTTGTAGAGAGGGCGCTTTTCGATAGGTGATTAGAGGTCTGTCACCTATTAGCGATCCTATCTCATTGTCCTTTTTCAGTACGTTCCAGAATTTGATTAGAATTTTGCGAATCTTATAACTTTCTCGTGAATATGTTAAAATTAGTCGCGTTTTTTTTTCCCCATTGGTCTCTTTGGGTTTACCTTTCGGTATCAAGGTCTCAGCTCTTGTTTTTGCTCTCGCTTTTTGCTCGCCCTTGGTTATGTCTGCCTGTTTGTATCCACGTTGAATGAAGCGGTCTCTGGTTTCTGTGAATTTATGTTCCAATTCAGTTTCTTCCGAGCAGTTCCGTTTCATTCGGAGAAATTCCGCGTAGGGAATGCTTCGTTTTAGTGAAGTGGGATGGAAACTTGTTTAATCACGTGCAATAAAGGTCACAAATTTCAATTTGCAGAATCAGAAAATTACAATTTACACCTACTCCTAAAAAACCTCCTCTACCTAAAATGGAACAACGCACAGCGAAACGCCTAGAAAAAGCTGAAAGCATTTTTGTCAAGAATACTGCATCATCCAGTTCTAAAACTGTCAAAAACGCAACCAGTCAAATTGTCAAAGTTACTACCAAACAACTCTTCCACCAACTTGAAAAACTACAAAGAAAAGAAATCTCAAAAAGTTGGGAAATAATAACCTTGAATAAATATACGGAGCTAGGATTAGTTCCCAGGGGACTTCGCATCTTCACCCTACCCAATCACCCAGACACTAGTGCAGAAATGCTTGAAGAGTGGGGTGAGAACAACATGGAGTGCTCATGTAAAATGATATTAATCATCGTGAAACATGCCAGAAAAGATCTAGAAGCCCTGTATATCAAAATTCAAGAAATGGAAGATCAGATTCAAGCCCAAGGGGAAAGTGAAGAAACGATTAATAATCTAAGACACAACATGGACAAAAACCTTGACAAACATGACAGTGAAATTCAAGATAGAAAGGAACGTAAGTTCAGGCGTGACGAAGCAGATTTCGAAAATGGGACCATTTTCACCTTCGCCAAACGCTTTGAAACATTGAAAACACAACATCAAACTGGACCAACAAATGCACACCAGGACAATACAATCAGTGAAACAGAGTCCGAAGTAAGCGATGGGGAACAAACTAGAGTGCCATCCAAGAAGCTTACTTTTTTAGAGGAGCTAGAAATGCTCCACAGAGATCAACAAACCCCGAAGACACGGGGAAGAGGACGCGGCAACACTCGAACAAGAGGAGGTGGAAGGGGACAGGTGTCAAACCATACACAAGGAGGAAAACCCGGAGAGGCCACAAATCAAAGGTACCCTCTTCGCAACAGGACATTCAAAAAGTAAAAAAGGTCTACAAACTGGATCAAAAACTAATAATCAACCTATCCGATTACAAACTGACAACTGTTGAAGAATCAATCTTGAGCAAAGGCTTGACCTTTTGTCCCGACAAGCACCATGATGAAGTGGAGACTAGAATTGACATTTACAAATATGTGCGGAAGCTTAATTAAAAAAACTTTTCTCGCGGAAAAAACAAGGAGAAGAACCGCCAATAACCAACACCAGTGCACAAACTGATTTTGTAACAACGCTTGCAGTCGCGGATGCGACAAGCCTACAAACAGCGCTGGAACTAGCCCACGAGGTGGAATAAACAGACTTAACCAACACCCAATTTCTATCTCAAATGGGTAATGTGATAGGAACACATCCTAAGACCAATTTGAAAAACAAGTCAAAATTTTGTCCTGTTCTCTACCCTGGCAATCGCATTGATGTATTTCATGACTTGGTAGTGGCGGAATTGGAGACAATGAAAAATACAAATAACAAGAAAGAAAATGTAACCAAGAACGAACGCATTGCTTTAAAAAATCTCCAGTCAAATCCATTGATTGAAATAAAACCCGCAGACAAGGGTGGAAACATCGTTGTTCTTAACAAAACTGACTATCTGGAGGAAGCACATCGCCAATTGAATAACGGAACCAACTATCAACTTTTGGAGCACAATCCTCTAATGGAGATGACAAGGACGTTGCATAAGAAAATCGAAATATGGCAAGCAAGTGGCCTAATAAGTAAAGAAGAAAAGAACTTCCTAATAGTCACTCATCCCATCATGCCAACAGCATACTTCCTTCCAAAGGTTCACAAAACCTTGATCAAACCGCCTGGACGCCCGATAATATCGAGTTGTGGCTCCCTATGCGAAAACGTATCCTCCTATGTGGATTATTTCCTAGCTCCTCTGGTTCCAACTTTGAGTTCATTCATTAAAGACACCGGTGACTTCCTGCGAATTATCATGGGAGTGGAATGGCAACCAGAGTATTGGCTAGCAACCATAGATGTCGTGTCATTGTACACATCGATCCAGCATGACATAGGCATGAATGCAATAAAATACTTCCTTAATCAAAGACCAATGTCCGAGCTAAGACATACCAACATGCTAATTGACATGATGTCGTTCTGCTTGGAGAACAATGTTTTCACCTTCGACAAGAAAACTTACAAACAAGTCTGCAGATGTGCCATGGGAGTTTCCTTCTCTCCAAGCTATGCCAACCTCACCATGGGTTGGTGGGAAAAACACATAGCTTGGAGAGAGGAGAACGAGCCATACACCACGGACATGGTTGTCTGGCTCAGATTCATAGACGATCTGTTCCTCCTGTGGAAAGGGACCAAACAAAAATTGGTTGAATACATAGACATCCTGAATGTGAACAATGTAGGATTACAGTTTACATCCAATATCCAAAAGAAAGAAATCGAATTTCTCGACACGAAGGTCTACATTAACAACAACAAACTAGAGACCACAGTATTCAGGAAAAAAACATCCACGAACAGTGTGCTCTATGGAACAAGTTTCCATCCCACTTCACTAAAACGAAGCATTCCCTACGGGGAATTTCTCCGAATGAAACGGAACTGCTCGGAAGAAACTGAATTGGAACATAAATTCACAGAAACCAGAGACCGCTTCATTCAACGTGGATACAAACAGGCAGACATAACCAAGGGCGAGCAAAAAGCGAGAGCAAAAACAAGAGCTGAGACCTTGATACCGAAAGGTAAACCCAAAGAGACCAATGGGGAAGAAAAACCGCAACTAATTTTAACATATTCACGAGAAAGTTATAAGATTCGCCAAATTCTAATCAAATTCTGGAACGTACTGAAAAAGGACAATGAGATAGGATCGCTAATAGGTGACAGACCTCTAATCACCTATCGAAAAGCGCCCTCTCTACAAGACACCCTAGTAAAGAGCCACTTCAGAAAAGAAATCAAAACTTTGAGCTGGCTAGAAAAACGACAACTGGGTTTCAGTAAATGCACAACATGCAAAGCATGTACAATCGGCCAGAACATTAAAACCTTGAAAGACCCAAAAGGAAGAAGATTTGATATAAAGGACAAGATAACTTGTGAATCATCATTCGTGGTATACCAAATTGTCTGCTTCTGTGGAAAAAAATATATTGGTTCCACTATCTGCCCACTAAAAAAACGAATACTGGAACATACCAGAGCCATCCAGAACAATGATATGAGCTACGCAACGGCTAAACATCTGAAAACGCACCCTGGCAAAACATGGAAAAATATGAAATATTCAGGAATTGCCATGGTGGGTGAAAATGAAAGAGGAGGCGATCGAAGAACAAGACTGAGACGCCTGGAATCGAAACTGATTATCAGGTTCAAAACCAGACAGCCGTGGGGTCTCAATATGGACGAAGAACTGAGCGTACATCTATAATAACTTTTTTTGGAAATCTTATAAGTATTCATTTAAAAATAATTCGTGTTGGATTGAACATTGATTCTGGATATAATCAATTTTTTTATTCTAATTCTTATTAGTTGGACATAAGAAAATTGAAATGACTGAATATAAATGTTTTCTTTATCTTTGCGCTAACCCAACTGTTGATCAAAGTGTATAATGGCATTATCGAATGGAGGCACTCAGCCTCATACACGCCATGAGCAAATGGAGGACTTGGGCAGTTAGCCAATATATTCCCACATGGACACTTAGTCCCTGACTCTCCCGTGGTCTCATATTGTCCAACATTATATGACAACACTAATAAGACTATAACCATTAATAGTAATTTAATGTTCAGGAAATGCCATTACAATGCCGCGATCCGGTTGGGTAATAGCGCACTGCAAGTTATAAACAATGCAAAAAACTACTGCACCCACAATGCATCCTAATTGCCAAGTGGAGTGAGTCAGTACAAATGGTAAAAATCAATGAGGGACACGTGTTTGTTAACCGTGATCAAGGACAGTGTATCTGTCTGAAACGCGTAGGTGGGGAACCTACATGAAATAAACAAACTAGTCATATAACTGAGGTGGTGTGCGGCGTCTTCTTTTGAAGAAAACTTTGCTGGAATCCTAGACTTGCGAGGGTGTCCCGAACCTCGCCGCCGGCACCAGCTTGTGGCCGCTCCTCTCATCTTGGGACGCTTGCTGAAATAATATATATATATATATATATATATATATATATATATATATATATATATATATTCCTGGATTCTCCTCGCCCCCAACTTGTCGGCAGAAGTCACAGCACAGCAGCAGGTAAGTTTTTCAAAACTTCTTTATTATTCACACACCATGTGCAGGATGTAGCTCATCAAAAAACGGACGGCCTACGCATTTCGGCTACTCTAGCCTTCCGCTGGACCATAGAGTCCCAGGGATCTAGACCTTAACTTATAGTGCAATGTGAAAGTACCCTCTTCCATGTCTATTAAAAATCTAGACCAGCAACCTCGCTCATTTTACATGGTTTCATTTGAGCGCCATTGTTGCTCAACATTCCTGTGAAGTAGACATTTTAACAAAAAGTCTGGGCTTATGTTTAGATATATACATATATCTACATATTTACACACATTGCATTCAATTTGAGAACATGTTCCTCATGTCGCCTTAGTAGACTCAAACATTGTTGTTGGACATGATGAGGATTTACCCAACTTTTGAACCAATTATTTCATATAATTTTCATTTATGTCTTCATCATGTACAATATTTGTTTTTATGAGGGTTAAACTTAGGCCCATTGTTCTCAGTAAAGTACCTGAATACATTTCCACAGTTTCTCAAAATTGTCTCCATCAAACATGATCATTTTTCCTTTTCTAGTCCGCAAAACGGTGCAATCTATATATACACTATTTACAATTCCCAAGGCCAATTCATGACCCCAAGGTATTTACATCCAGGATCCTCAACAATATCTTAAACTAGAAGTATATCTGTTGGGTTAAACATTGTTATTACATGGTCTAAATTGTTTCGTTCCGGTAAAGTAGATTCAATATTTCATGATCCCTGAATATCTTGAACTCATTTAACCCAACACCAGATCCAAGTGATGTTTTTACATCAATTTACGTTTACAGACTAAGGATATTTATACTCATCCATTTTTGATGTTTTACTCATGTCACAATGTCTGCCCATGTGTGCTACATGTCCCTTTATGACTTTTCTTGACTTCTCAAGTTTGACGCCTATTTACAATTATTTACATGAATGGATCCAAAATGTCACTCTCAAATAGCTCTAATATTTTCCCATAATTTGGAATTTCATAGCAGATGTACAAATAGTTCAGCATCCAGGTTATGTCCATCTGGGTATTCAGTTCCCATGCCAAGAATCATCCTGGACTCCAGTTTTCGCAACTGTAGAGTACGATCACCACCCCTCTCCGATGGTTTGCTCAGTTTGATCCCTGAGTATCTTAGCAGATCTGGATTGCTGTTGTGGCATTTGGCAAAATGTGTCACCATAGGGTAGCTTGGGTCTCTGTTCTTAATTGCCCTTAGATGTTATAAAATCCTCAATTTTAATTTGTTGATTGTGCTCCCTATGTAAAATTTCCCACATGGGCATTGCAGCCTATAGATCACACATTTAGATTAGCAGGTTATATGGTCTCTTATTTTTTCAATTTTGCCATTCCGTAATTTGTACTCTTTGACGTTTGTGCCATGCTCACAGGCCTTACATTTGGCACACTTCCAAAAGCCCGGGGTTGTCAGCCATGTAGATGTAGTTCCTTCAGTGTCAGATGGCTTTGGGTTAAGATGTCACGCAATGAGGCAGTTTTCCTATAAGTAATGCTTGGATATTGAGTTAGTTGTTGTTTTAAGGTATTATCCAGGAGCAGTATGTTCCAATTTTTCCGTAGAGCTATTTTCATGTCCCTACTCTGATTGGTAAAATCCATGATCAATCAAGGCTCTTCCTCGTCTCTGGTTTGCTCATCACTACCACGATCCTTCCTGCTGCCACCAGGAATCAAAAGGTCATTCCTGTTCTTTTGAAACACCCTGTTTTGTGCGGTGCTAATGACTTCCTCGGGTAGCCTCTTTCCCGGAAGCGTTGAGCCATCCTCTCAACCTCATCTCTCATGTCGTTCTCTTCTGAGCAATTTCTCCTTGCCCGCAGCATTTGTCCATATGGGATACTCCATTTTAAGTTAGCTGGTTGTCCACTATTAGCATGGAGTATGCTGTTACATGAAGTTGTTTTTCTGTGAATTTTGGAGCACAGCTTATTATTGCTCACATACAGTTCAACATCCAAGAAGATGAGGTTGGTTGAGCTGATTGTGGAGGTGAAATGGAGATTATATTCATTTTCCTCCAACGAGTCAATAAATATTTGTAGTGTTTCCTTTTCTCCATCCCATACAATGAACAAGTCGTCGATAAAACGACACCAGAGTTTGATTTTTGATCCATGCTCCTTCTCTTTGTCCACTACTGCTGTTTCCCATGCTCCCATCAGGAGGTTCGCATATGTGGGCGCAAACGTTGTCCCCATTGCGGTCCCCTGTTTCTGGAGGTACAGTTGTCCCAGAAACAGGAATGCGTTATGCGTCAGGCAGTAGGTTAACATATCCAAAAGCATTGCAGAATGTTCCAAATGACTTATGGACCTAATTTCCAGAGTTTTTTTGACAACTTCAACACCATTTTTATGGTGTATTGAGGTGTACAGAGAGGCGACGTCAATGGTTGCCATTAGATAGTTAGTTTTCCATTCAATCTTTGATATTTTATTCAAGAAGTACATTGTATACCTCAGGTAGGAAGGTAGAGCAGTTACATAGGTCATTAAAAAGATGTCTATAAATCTTGACGTTGTTTCCAACAATGACCCTATGGAACTGACAATAGATCTTCCTGGTGGTTTGCTGAGGCACTTATGTACTTTCGGTAGAAAGTATATTGTAGCGGTAATAGGGTTGTCAGTTTTTAGGTATAAATATTCATTGAAGTCTATAAGACCTTTCTCCTTCCAACCTAACAACAGAGAGTGATATTTATTCATCCATTTTTCAAGTGGATTCACCTCTAGTCGTTCGTAATGTTCCTCATTATCCAATTGCCTATTAGCTTCATCAATGTAGTCTGTCACGTCTTGCACAACCAGATTTCCCCCTTTATCTGATGCTTTTATTATTAGGGTGGGGTCATTCCTCAGTTCAGACATTGATCTGTACTCTTCTGCTGTTAAGTTTTGAGTTTTGTCCTTTTCATTCTTGTGGTTAAGAGATTTGCCAGCAATCCTTGTTGTCTCTTCTATCATGACCTCATGGAAAAGGTCCACTTTGTTTCTTGGGGGAAGTTGTGGACAAAATATTTACTTCCTCTTTAAGCCACTTTCACCTCCCACATTAGTCGGGGTTCCTGATTCTTGGCAAAATTCAATATCCTTTTGGACTGTGCTTGTATGATCCTTTTGACTCAAGGAGACTGTGTCCTTTATTGTTGCTAGTGTGACAATCGCCGGTAAATCCTTATGTCGGATGACAGATGTAGTTACCTTTGGTCCCACGTATTCCGACTTTTTCTGGGGCTTTTCTGCGAAGAATTTTTTTAACTTCACTTTTCTGCAGAATTTGTATAAATCAATTTGTGTGTTGGGAACATCCATATTTTTATTTGGGCAGTAGGAAAGTCCTCTGTTTAAAAGTTTTAATTGTGTATCAGACAACTCTTTACTTGAGAGATTAATCACTATGTTGTCTGATACTGTTTGTTTTTTTTCAGCTAGTTTTGCTTTCCTCTGCCTCTTTTTGCTTTGGCTCCTCTTACCACCCCTTCTTATTGTGGCTTTGGTAGGGGTTTCTTTTGGAGTATTTGCTGTTCCCTTCCCCACGTATTGATTCTTCCTCTTCCCCTTTGCCGCGTGACCATTTGGGCCAACTGCATCTCCCCACGAACATCCAAGGGTGTGGTGTTGATTTCTTCATCATTTGAGCTTAATTCTGAACTGTCCACCACCTCTGTGTGCTCCGGTCCAGTCTTCATATCCATTGCTTCATGACTCCTCAAGGTATCGTATTTCCGGGCGAATGTATATATTCGACCATTCACATAGTCCAACCTATCCCTGGTGAATTTGTTGGCCTTGCGTTTCTCTACCTCCAGTTCATGCTTTGCTACCTTCTTTTCCATGTTTTCAATGGTCTCCTTGTTTTCCTCCGATGAGGGAATGTCTGTGAGTTCTAGTTCTAGAGCTTCAATGATCGATGTTATTTTCTCCAATTTTCTTTCCGCATGGATAATGAGTGATCTCATTGATTTAAAAGAACATTCATTGGTGTCAGTTTGCCACAGTTTTATTAGATCTGCATGCAAATCATTTAGCGTGGGCATGATGAGTGTCCGCAGTCCCCTTGGGACTCTCTTGTACTCGATGTACATTTCCAGAGTAGTTTTCTCCTACCATTTATTTATTTCTAATATTTTCTGTTGTTGCAGTTCTCGCACTATTGTTATGACTGTCCTGTCCTTTTCTTTTCCCCCCGTGTTGCCCTTTGGTTCATACTCTCTGCGGGGTGATTTTCATCATTTAAAAGCTCGCTCGCCCTCATCTGGCGACTTCTTGATTTGTCTGCCATGATCTTAGAGCTTGGTTGCGATCTTTATTCTGATTGATGTAGACTTTCCTGGTTAGGTGTGCTTTTTTATTTCGTTTTTACCCTGGTTTCACTGGCTCCCTACTCCTTAGGTTGGCAGGTTACCAGGTTTATCTGCTGCTCCTCGTGAACACCTAGTGTTCACTCGGCTCCCAAGATGCTGCACAGGCCCTTTAAGAGATTCCCGGGTCTTCGTTC
This sequence comes from Lissotriton helveticus, assembly GCF_964261635.1. Classification (NCBI taxonomy): domain Eukaryota; kingdom Metazoa; phylum Chordata; class Amphibia; order Caudata; family Salamandridae; genus Lissotriton; species Lissotriton helveticus. The sequence goes on from NC_136061.1 coordinate 695,444,471, forward strand.
GTACACAGACCTCGCTCTTCCACTCTTTCAATTTCTCAGGGCGTGATGATATAATTGTCTTTTCAATGCGATCTGCCAAACACAATTTTAGATGCGGAGTATGCTTCTAGCGGTATGCAAGTGTTAAGCTCACTTTTGACACGTGACCGCATTAGTCTCCCCGGATCCCGGCTACTTTGCCCACAGTTCGATTGCCAGCAGGAAGCTGCCACCTCACACCGCCTGAACGCTGCCGCGTACCAGTAGCGCAAAGCGAATCACCCCCAGCCAGCACACTCACCAGCGGGACTTCACCGGTATTTTCTCCGCGATGTGTTTCTCACACAGTGATTCACAGTGTTCCGTCACGGCAGTTCGGCAGTGGCAGCAGAGGTGTCGGTCGTTATTGCTCCTTTTCTCAGTCGACTGGAATCAATTCTGACCGCCTCCCCTCAGCTGAGAGTGCTCGTGATACACGCCCAGTCTGCGTGTCAATATTCCTGGATTCTCCTCGCCCCCAACTTGTCAGCAGATATATATATATATATCATGTGAGCAAGACTCAAGGGAGCCAAAACGTTATGATGGCAACAAGCAAATAAACACCTGAGAAGAACCGAATTCTGGCCCGTGCTTTGTTTTCTGATCGTGTCTGCTAGCGATATTGCAACGCGTAAAGAACTAAGGTTAAGGCATATATATGTATATATAGTCCACCCAGTGGGATCAGTGCAAGTTCGCAGGTGCAGAGCCCATAATATTTCCAGAAAAACAAAATGGAGTCTGTACGTCAAGGACTTCAGGAAGACTCGCACACTACAATCCAAAGTCCCCAATACTTAATTGGGATAGGTGTTTTTCTGTTTCTCCCCCTCAGGGGCTTCATCACAGCCTGTTTACAGAATGCACTGTGCCCCATTACCTTTAGAAAAGAGGGAATATCATGTGAGTGTATGGACATTGAAAACATACTAGTAAGCATGTATATAAGAAAATGCAGATAAACATATGTTGTTTGTGTTGGATGATGCCATATCATGGTTTGCAATGATAGAGGAATTGTAATTAATATGTATGCATGTGAATATTTTATACATATTTTTATATAAATATTTGGGGACAAGAGGATTATGTGCCACAGGATGAAATATTTCCTTTCACTTGCAACAGAGCTCGTGTGAGAGTCCCCTTATCTTGAAAAATTGTCTGTGCCTAACGTGATTTGCACAATTATGCACATAATGCCGAAAAACATCAAGGAGGGGAACCTGTTGAGAGTTTCAGCCAAGTGACTAAGCATCCGCTATGCATCAGGATCCATATTGCGCGTCTGTGCAAATCACCGCCCAGTGGGAAATGCCATGAAAATCAAATGGCCAGCTATAACGTCAAGTACTAGCCAAGTGGCTGGGTTTTCCTTGTTCTCCCTAGAACCCAGTAGACTAAACAATATAAAAATTTATCCTGAGTCATGTGATTTATACATTAGTATAATCTGTTGGTATGATAACACAATGGCACGAAATAATATAAACAACACTGAAAAAATGTTAGCTGTCCATCTACTTACACCCTTCCTTATCTAACACCCCACACACAGTGAAACAAAGAAATAAAATCCATTCTATAATTTCTGCAATGGAACCATGGAGTATTTTTTATTTAATCATTAAGAAATCAGGAGAAAAGGAGTTTAAGGATACTTCATCATATACACACCTAGGTAGAATATGTTCATAGAAGCTGAATGAGGAAAGATAAAGAGTGTTAGAATTGATAAGAAGAGATCAAAGGAGATACAGAGAGAATAAAGAGAGAGCTGTAGAGGGCTCAGAGGATGTAGAGCAGCAAGGTCCAAATCAGCCAATATGGATGTAAACCTCCTCATTTTCATGCAGTCCTGCAGGGGATTTACTCCTGAGAAGAACAATGTACTCAGATTCCAAGACCCTGAGTATCTTCTCCCTATCTCTGCCTCGTGTATTCTTCAGGACCCTGTTAATCCCAAAATAAGACATCAGCATTTATGTACTTTTGCCCAGTGCCTAGCTGCTGGGTAATTGACATCACAATTCTTAATGGCCCTGTAATGCTCCATTACTCGTTTCTTTACTGGACAGGTGGTACTGCCTTTATATCTAAAGCCACAAGGACAAATCAAAGCATAGACAACATAAGCACTCCCACATATGATAAATTTGTTAATGGATCATTTTGACCTGTGGAGAGTAGATACTTTCCTACTTTTCTGCTGCCCTTGCAGGTTTTGTATCTGCCACATTTGAAAAACCCATTTTGTTCACTGTTCCACCCAACTTGCGTCTCAATAGTATTTGTGTAACTATGAACTAGGAAATCTTGCAGGGATTTTGATTCCCGGTATGTCACTTGGGGGTACAAGGATGCACTATTTCCTATAACTGGGTCCATTCTAACTAAATGCCAGTGTTTGTCAAACATATTGCAAGGACAGTACTAATTTCATCAATACAATTACACGCTGGTCACTTTGGATGTGGTTTCCCCTATATACCTGTATCGAACTCAATCTTGGTATTCAAGCATGCCCAGATACCAATTTAAAAAAAGACACCAATTCACAGACCTGCTCACCCACTCACTTACACACCCATGTACACACCCATACAGCCACTCACACACCCACTCAGAGATCTAGAGAACCAATCACACACCCACCCACAGACTAACACATCCATGTACACAACCATGCACCTACTCACACACCCACTCAAACACCTGTACAGCCACTCACACAACCAATCAGAGACCCACAAAACCACTGACAGACCCACACAGCCAGTCACACATGCTCTCACCACACACTCACATACCTATACAGCCACTCACACACCCACTCAGGGACCCAGAAACCACTCACACAGCCACTTAAGCACACATACAGTCACTCACACATCCACTTAGAGACCCAGAGAACCACTCATACTCCCACCCACAGACCCAAAGAGGCACTCACACACCCACTCACACACTCACACACTCACACAACCTCTAACACACCCACAAACACACCCACATAAACACATGTACAACCACTCACACACCCACTCAGAGACCTATACAGGGACTTACATACCCACTCAAACACCCAAGCAACCATTTATGCACTCACTCAAAAACCTGTACAGACACTCACACAACCACTCAAAGACCCACAAAACTACTCACACACCAACTCAAGACCCACATAGCCAGCACACATGCAATCACACACTCACACACTTACATAACCACTTACCCACACACTCACACACTGATGTAGCCACTCACACACCCACACAGAGACCCAGAAAACTATTCACACACCCATACAGCCACCCGCCACCCACTCTGAAAACCACTCATACGACCACTCGCAGACCCACTGAGGCACTCACACCCACTCACACACTCACTTGCACACCCACACAAACTTTCACACACCCACAAACACACCTATGTACACACATGTACAGCCACTCACACACCCACTCAGAGAACCAGAGAACAACTCATACACCCACATGCAGGCCCACAGCGGCACTCACACACTCTCTTACATGCCTACACAACTGCTCACACACCCACAAACACACCCAAGTAAATCCGGGATCCACTATCATCTCTATGCAGATGACACTCAAACCTACCTCAAGGTTGCCTCCACTCACGATCTCTCCATCCTAAGCTCTACTCTCGACTCCATTCAAAACTGATGTCAACTCATCAACTGATTCTGAATCCCTCCAAAACTGAATTCCCCCTCCTCTCCTCCTCACTCTCTCCTGCCCCGGTTCAATCATGGATGGATCAGATGAATCTACTTACCAATAAACCCATCATTGTCGACAGCGCAAAATCCCTTGGCATAATACTCAACCAAAAACTCAATCTAATCTCCCACATCAATTCCATTGCAAAGTCTGCTCGATACCAACTGCGCCTTCTTTGGAGAATTTGTCGCTTCTTCCCGGAGCAGGACCTTAAAACCCTGGTGCAATCGCTGGTCCTCTCCAGCCTGGACTACTGCAATTCTCTTCTTACTGGCCTGCCCAAATCCCATTTGTCCCCCCCTTAAATCTGTTCTCCATTCAGCAGCTCGTTTCATTTATGGGGCCAAAAGAAGCGACCACATCACACCGATGTTATCCACCCTCCGCTGGCTTCCCATCGAGGCTAGAGCTATCTACAAGACTGCCTGTATCACCCACAAAGCCTTGCACTCCTCCTCTCCTCGCTACCTGGCGAATAAACTGAAACTCTCTGGGGGCTCTAGACCATCACGTAATGCGGAAAATATACTGCTTGAACCTCCCACTTTCAAGAAGGAAAGATCAATGGCCCATTCCTTTTCAGGCAACGCGGTGAGAATCTGGAACTCCCTTCCGCCTCAGCTCCGGACCACCACCTCCTCCCAGGCCTTCAAAACGGACCTCAAAGTTCTCCTCCTCCAAAGACACCTCCAAAAATAATTCATGCCCTCTCTATTATCTGAAGGAAGACCTCCCTTTACTGAAAATTCTATTCTCCATGACTATGGAAGTGCCTTCCCAGTGTGTTCTTGTGGTTGGAGTGTTTGCCATTTATTGCAGTATTATCCTTGCACCTGTGTTTGGTACTCTTTTATAACATGCACACGCCACTTTTCTCTTGTAACACACTGTTTGCTACCTCTCACATTTTGTTTGCTTTTGATACTTGCACACGTGCCACCATTGCCTACCTAACGTTTGTTCTTGTGCCTGAGTGTCTAGCATATATTGCAATATTATACCTCTAATTGTACTTTGTTTTCTCTTGTAACCTGCACACTTGTCACTTTTTCCTCCTGTAATGCACTGTTTGCTACCTCATGTATTTTGTTTGCCCACAATTGTCACTTTTACCTCATGTAACTTAACGTCTGCTTTTGTAATTTGTTCACTTGTAATTTTCTCCTCATGTATCCTTACTGTTCCTATTGTGAAGTGCTCTGACGCCTTCGGGTAAAGTCCGCGCTTTATAAAAACGCATGAATAAATAAATAAATAAAACATGTACAGCCACACACACAACCAATCAGAGACCCATTCACAGATGCACTCCCACACAAGCACTCAAACACCCATACAGCCACTGACATGCCCACTCAGACACTCACAAAACCATCCAAACACCCATACAGCCACTTCCACACCCACTCAAATACCCAGAAAACCACTTACACACCTACTAATACAATCATACAGCCACTCACACACCCAATTGCAGACCCACAGAGGCACTCAAACACCCACTCACAGACCCACACAGCCTGTCACACACCCACTGACACACCCACCACCCCCACACACACTTACAAACCCACACAACCACTCACACACCCACTCAAACACCCAGGTTATAAGTATGTTATAGTTAGGAAATAGCATTAAAAACTAGAAATTCACTTAAAAAACAAAGGTTACAAGGACATTATAGTTAGAAAACAGCACGAAAAAACTGAAAAAGTTCACTCGAAAAACCAAAGGTTGCAGAGATGTTATAGTTAGGTTCATATTTTACACACACAAAATCATAGAAATTCAGCAGTTATAGATATAGTTATCTCAAGTAACTATAACAAGTGCCCCAAGGTAACTATAACTCGTACTCTCGCCATGCACTGCTAATTACCCACATATTACATCACTTTTGACATTTTGTATGACATCATTGATAATATCACTTCAACGTTTGCAGTGAAATTATTAATAAGAAAACTGTGCATGGTGTTGGCGTAAGCTATATTTGCTATAGGGTATAAGTCAATATACAACTATAAATGCCAATACTGCAGTTCGTTCTTCAATTTAACACAGAAAGAGACCGAATTAAACTTGCCCTTCCCAACCACTTTTTCAGTTAGAATAAATCAATTTATTTTTTCACCGAATTGGGTCAGTTCATTACGAAATCTTTACGACAAAATATAAAAAAAGCGACATTGCAAAACACTCTCTACTGTGACAAGTTCCACATTCAAGGCTATGAGTTTCATTGGTTCAAAAACATTCATATCTTTCCCTGACACTCAAATACCACTGGAACCATACTCTAATAACAACTCATTCACACACTCATACACATGTCATATAAACATTTACTCATTCTAACAAAACAAAAGTAAATGAATCAATCAGCTTCTTTAAACAATAGGCCATCCAAAATTATAACAGTAAATCTGTAAATTTGTCTTTTTCTTGAAGATGGAAATTAGGTTAAATTGGCCTAACAGAAGGATGTGGTCGACGCGTTTCGAATTCCTGAAACCAGGAATTCTCCTCAGGACCTCCTGAATCTGAAAAAGAAATGCAAAACAATCTTCTCTTACTATACTAGAATCAACATAGTCACCTTAAAGCACTATCAAGTCGTCAAGCAAAGAGCCCCTTACCTTTTCAACTCTTACAAATATCTCTCAAGGACAACAGTCTAAAGTCCCTACAGGCAGAAGGTTCAAAAATAAAAAATGAAAAATTAATAAACTCTGTCTCGTTTTGGTACTAGTTCCTCCTAAAGGACCCCCAAAGATCTCCGCTTACTTTAAGTCATCTTGATTCCAAGGTCATCTGGTGAAATGCTTACAATTGTTTTCTTGCGCAATGCCTCCGTACTTGCAATCTATGACAGAATATATATTGCAAATATTTAGAAAAGGGTTTGATATGCTATAATTGAGCGTCTAACTTTGAGGTCGGGTTCATTGATCAATGTTACCTGTAGCTGGTATGCAGGCTTGTTTTTCACGAGCTCAACATTCACTGTGTATGTCCTGTGGGTGAGACAAAAAAGCCCCCTTTAGAATTTTGGTGGGTAGCATCGATGTGTTACTTGGTCTGTCTATACTATAAAAAACACATGCCGAACTGTTGTGATGCCTGTTCTGTTTCCAAAATTATTATGCAAGCCTATGTACGGGATTGCTGGAGGGCTTCCTGCTGGCTCAATAGGCATTGTGGATAATCTCTATTTGCGAGGGGATCTTAGCTGCTTTGGAGTAGAGCCTCCTGTATTACTTGCGATACGCTAAATCCGCCGTATTTCAACTGTCTCTCCTGGCATTCAGGGTTGACTCAAGCTCCAGGGGAGCTCTAGTGCCTCTTTGCATGCATGCTCCTGTGTTGCAAATTGGGGTGGCGGAGCTCCAAAATAACTTATTACGCAATATTTCTACGTTGGGCACAAAGCTGTGGCTGCGCAATGCTTTCTTATATTCTAGCGGGGTAAATACCTGAATTAATCCGGACCCGTGGTTCGCTCGTAATCATCCGGCGTTCTTTGTGACTCCGAGATCATGGCGGCACTGAAGTCTCGTGGTAAATGTAGCGGGTCCGATCTCGCAAGGACTATGGGAATGGTAGTCCTTTAATTAATCATCAAACTTTGTTGCTCCCAATGTTGGAATTCGGGCTGGATTGAAAGCTTAATTTTATGCTCTAGGCGATAAATGCCTCTTTCGAACGAGATGAACCCTCTTAAAGTTATTTTGGGCAGTATTATGAGTTGATATACACTTTGGTACTCGGATTCTGGGGCTGTACCTGAGTTGTAGGTCTGCATATTTAGCATGCAGGGTTAATCTCTCTAAAATTAAGTTGCAATGGACTTGAGCTTGTTGGCCGGAAGATGGATGTCTGTCATTAGAAAAATGACTTATGGGAAACGAATGAGAGCTATAAGGCTAGTTGATGCCTATGTTTATGTACATCTCATGAGTTTTCTCATCTATGGTCCTTATGTTCCATGTTTGTGGAGACTGGAGAATACAAGTCCTTGGTTGGGCAGAGTATATTCTTTTGTCAGCTATATTGCATCTGCAGGGAGCTGTGCTTATTCAGGTGGATTGAAATATGCAGAGTCGGCTTGAACAATGCAAGATTTCACATATGATATATTTCTGAAGGTTCGTTTAGCCCGTCTACTGCTGCATTGAAATTAATAATCAGCATGGCTTCCCTTTTAGTCAGTTTTTCTTCTAGATCACCTCCTCTCCTATCTGGTTCCACTTTTGAGATGACTGTCCAAAGCAACTCTTGTTCTCTATGGGTGTGCGAATGCCAATGGTTGACTAGTGGAGCTGTTTGTACATTTTTCCATATCCTAGATTTGTTTTAGGCTATACGGTGGCGTATCTCTTGGTTGGTTTTCCCGATATATACATTTTGGCAAGGGCAAATAATTCCGTAGATGACAAATTTCGACGTACAATTTGTAAAGCTTTCATGTTTCCAGAAAATTCCTTTGTGAGCAAACAAATCCCCTTCTACTGTTGAATTACAGCAGATGCATGTACCTCATTTATGGTGGCCTTTAATGGGTGGTAACTTCACATAATCTCGTAATGTGGGTGCTCTTTGTTTTGGAAGTGAAGCTCTCACAATTTGATTGGCTATGCTTTTATCTTTTTTAAAAGCAAACAATGGCTGTTCATTCAATTTTTTGTCTAAATTTTGAACTAGATGCCAGTTGTTAAAAATGTGTTTTTTTAGCCAATTTGAAGTGGCGCAAAAGGTAGAGACACAGACTATTTGATCTGTTGATTTTTCTCTTTTGGTCCGAGTAATGCCTCTCGAGGGGCCCACCATGCTTGTTTTATGGCTCTTGTGAGCAATTTTTTTGGGTAGCTGCTTGCAAGTAAATTGTCTTTCAATTTGTTTGCATGGAAGAAAAATTCATCTTTGAAAGAGCAATTGCTCTTTATTCTCAAGAATTGGCCTGTTGCTTGTATAGTGGAGGGATTTGTTGCAGTCTGACCTCTTTTTATATAGAGTTGTTTCCAATCTGCAGTCAGACACATAAACTTCCAGATCAAGAAAAGGCATTTTTTGTCTAGAATGATTTAAGGTGAATTTAATATCTTCTGTTCGGTTGTTTAGCCATTCATGAAATGTGTGCAGTTGTTGTTCTGTGCCTGACCAAGTCAAAAAGACGTTGTCTATATATCGGACCCAACACCCGATGAACTGTTGAAATGGGTTGTTCTGATAAATGAATTTGTCTTCATATTTAGACATAAACAGAACCGCAAGCTCGGGGGCAAAGGGACACCCTATCGCCACCCCTTTGATTTGGTAATAGAAATCTTCTTTGAATTTAAAATAGTTTTTCTTAAGAGCCATTCTGGCTGGATCAAGAATATATTCAGTGGGGATCTTCATTGGTCGTAGTCTTTCGTCAAGGAATGATTGAAACACTGACAAGCCCTCGTCTTGTGGGATTTGAGTGTATAGAGATACAATATCCATACTTACGAGTAGATCTGTGTTGTCATTAAAATGTAATGGTTCTAGTTTGTTAATAAAGTCCATTGTGTCGCGTAAGAAGGATTTGACGTGGCTGAGAAAAAGTTTGAGGAAGAAATCAATGAATTTCGAGATTGGTTCGAACAGGGATTCGCACCCTGAAACGATGGGTCTTCCGGGTGGTTGAGTTTCACACTTGTGCACTTTTGGCAGTACATAAAATATTGGCGTTCGTGGATGTCTATTCTGAAGATACTCGTATTCTTTCTTTCCTAAAATTGTAAATAGATGTTTCACTTAGTTTCTGTATGTGCGTTGTCTCGTGTCTCGCAACAACAACAGCAGCCTTTTTTAGGGAGAGGCCAACAAAAAACACGTGCCAAATCCCGGTACAACGAACAGCCCTGGGAAATGTCCACGAGACAACGCACATACAGAAACAAAGTGAAACATCTATTTACAATCTTTCAGACAAAGTACTGTCTAATATAGAAAAAAGTGCTTTAGAAAAAGGTTTAAATTGTGTACCAACAAGATTTACCAACTTCGTTCAGATGAAGACAGAATTCATTGAATTTTGGTGAAAAGTACGGCTCACAACCTTTTTCGCAGGACAAGATCAACATTACAGTACGGAAACTACGGGACTGAAAAGAGCATCCAAATTTTGTCCTCCTACGAGTAAAGTACCAAAAGACGTCACTACTTTTGAAAGAATAATACTATCGGCAATTGCAGATAAAGAGAAAAGAAGACAAGGCTTCATAAAATATAACATGACACAACCCCAAAAAGAAGCACTCATGAAATTAAAAAATGACAATTCGATCACGATAAAGCAGGCCGACACAGGCGGTTCTATAGTGGTGTGGGGTGTTCCCCAATACACCACTGAAATCAATAGACAGCTGTCGGACGAACAATGCTACAAGATGATCTCAAAAGATCCTACCCTTGATCTTCAAGGAGAACTCTTTCAGCTTCTAAAAATAGGATTTTAGAATGGGTTCTTAGGAAAGAAAGAATACGAGTATCTTCAGAATAGACATCCACGAACGCCAATATTTTATGTACTGCCAAAAGTGCACAAGTGTGAAACTCAACCACCCGCAAGACCCATCGTTTCAGGGTGCGAATCCCTGTTCGAACCAATTTCGAAATTCATTGATTTCTTCTTCAAACCTTTTCTCAGCCATGTCAAGTCCTTCTTACGTGACACAATGGATTTTATTAACAAACTAGAACCATTACATTTTAATGAGAACACCGATCTACTCGTAAGTATGGATATTGTATCTCCATACACTCAAATCCCACAATACGAGGGCTTGTCAGTGTTACAATCATTCCTTGACAAAAGACCACGACCAATGAAGATCCCCACTGAATTTATTCTTGATCTAGCCTGAATGGCTCTTAAGGAAAACTATTTTAAATTCAAAGAAGATTTCTATTACCAAATCAAAGGGGTGGCGATGGGGTGTCCCTTTGCCCCCGAGCTTGTGGTTCTGTTTATGTCTAAATATGAGGACAAATTCATTTATCAGAACAACCCATTTCAACAGTTCATCGGGTGTTGGGTCCGATATATAGACAACGTCTTTTTGACTTGGTCAGGCACAGAACAACAACTGCACACATTCCATGAATGGCTAAACAACCGAACAGAAGATATTAAATTCACCTTAAATCATTCTAGACAAAAAATGCCCTTTCTTGATCTGGAAGTTTATGTGTCTGACGGCAGATTGGAAACAACTCTATATAAAAAGAAGTCAGACCGCAACAAATCCCTCCACTATACAAGCAACCACCCGCGCAGCCTAAAAGACAACCTTCCAGTAGGCCAATTCTTGAGAAAAGGCGCAATTGCTCTTTCAAAGATGAATTTTTCTTCCACGCAAACAAATTGAAAGACAATTTACTTGCAAGCAGCTACCCAAAAAAATTGCTCACAAGAGCCATAAAACAAGCATGGTGGGCCCCTCGAGAGGCATTACTCGGACCAAAAGAGAAAAAATCAACAGATCAAATAGTCTGTGTCTCTACCTTTTGCGCCTCTACAAATTGGCTAAAAAAACAAATTTTCAACAACTGGCATCTAGTTCAAAATTTAGACAAAAAATTGAATGAACAACCATTGTTTGCTTTTAAAAAAGATAAAAGGCATAGCCCATCAAATTGTGAGAGCTTCACTTCCAAAAGAAAGAGCTCCCACATTACAAGATTATGTGAAGTTACCACCCATTAAAGGCCACCATAAATGTGGTACATGCATCTGCTGTAATTCAACAGTAGAAGGGGATTTGTTTTCTCACAAAGGAATTCTCTGGAAACATGAAAGCTTTACAAATTGTAAGTCGAAATTTGTCATCTACAGAATTATTTGCCCTTTCCAAAAGGTATATATCGGGAAAACCAACCAAGAGATACACCACCGTATAGCCCAACACAAATCTAGGATAAGGAAAAATTCACAAACAGCTCCGCTAGTCAACCACTGGCATTCGCACACCCATACAGAACAAGAGCTGCTTTGGACAGTCATCTCAAAAGTGGAACCAGATAGGAGAGGAGGTGATCTAGAAGAAAAACTGACAAAAAGGCAAGCCATGCTGATTATTAAATTCAATGCAGCAGCAGATGGGCTAAACGAACTTTCGGAAACATATCATTTAAGAAATCTTGCATTGTTCAAGCCGACTCTGCATATTTCAATCCACCTGAATAGGCACAGCTCCCTGCAGATGCAAAATAGCTGACAAGAGCAAATACTCTGCCCAACCAAGGACTTCTATTCTCCAGTCTCCACAAACATGGGACATATGGACCATAGATGAGAAAACTCATCAGATGTACATAAGCATAGGCATCAACTAGCCTTATAGCTCTCGTTCTTTTCCCATAAATCATTTTTCTAATGACAGACATCCATCTTCCGGCCAACACGCTCAAGTCCATTGCAACTTAATTTTAGAGAGATTAACCCTGCATGTTAAATATACAGACCTACAACTCAGGCACAGCCCCAGAATCCGAGTACCAAAGTGTATGTCAATTCATAATACTACCCAAAATAACTTTAAGACGGTACATCGCGTTCGAAAGAGGCATTTATCACCTAGAGCATAAAATTAGGCTTTCAATCCAGCCCGATTTCCTACATTGGGAGCAACAAAGTTTTGAAGTTTAATTAAAGGACTACCAGTCCCATAATCCTTGCGAGATAGGGCCCGCTACATTTACCGTGAGACTTCAGTGCTGCCATCATCTCGGAGTCACATAGAACGCCGGATGATTACGAGCGAGCCACGGGTCCGGATTAATTCAGGTATTCACCCCGCTAGAATACAAGAAAGCATTGGGAAGCCACGGCTTTGTGCGCAACTTTGAAATTTTGCGTAATAAGTTAGCTTGGAGCTCCGCCACCCCAATTTGCAACACAGGAGCATGCATGCAAGGAGGCAGTAGAGCTCCCCTAGAGCTTGAGTCAACCCTGAACGCCAGGCGAGACAATTGAAATACAGCGGATTTAGCGTATCGCAAGTAATACAGGAGGCTCTACTCCAAAGCAGCTCAGATCCCCTCGCAAATAGAGATTATCCACAATGCCTATTGAGCCAGCAGGACGCCCTCCAGCAATCCCGTACATAGGCTTGCATAATAATTTTGAAAACAGAACAGGCATCACAACAGTTCAGCATGCGTTTTTTATAGTATAGCCAGACCATGTAACACATCGATGCTACCCACCAAAATTCTAAAGCGAGCTTTTTTGTCTCACCCACAGGACATACACAGCGAACATTGATCAATGAACCCGACCTCAAAGTTGGACGCTCAATTATAGCATATCAAACCCTTTTCTAAATATTGGCAATATATATTCTGTCATAGATTGCAAGTACGGAGGCATTGCGCAAGAAAACAAACGAAAGCATTTTACCAGATGACCTTGTAATCAAGATGACTTAAAGTAAGCGGAATACTATGAGGGTCCTTTAGGAGGAACTAGTACCAAAACGAGACAGAGTTTATTAACTTTTTATTTTTTATTTTTTATTTTTGAACCTTCTGCCTGTAGGGACTTCAGACTGTTGTCCTTGAGAGATATTTGTAGGAGTCGAAAAGGTAAGGGGCTCTTTGCTTGACGACTTGATAGTGCTTTAAGGTGACCATGTTGATTCTAGTATAGTAAGAGAAGATTGTTTTGCATTTATATTTCAGAGTCAGGAGGTCCTGAGGAGAATTCCTGGTTTCAGGAATTCGAAACGCGTCGACCACATCCTTCTGTTAGGCCAATCTAACCTAATTTCCATCTTCAAGAAAAAGACAAATTTAGAAATGTATTGTTATAATTTTGGATGGCTTATTGTTTAAAGAAGCTGATTGATTCATGTACTTTTGTTTTGTTAGAATGAGTAAATGTTTATATGACATGTGTTTGAGTGTGTGAATGAGTTGTTATTAGAGTATGGTTGCAGTGGTATTTGGAGTGTCAGGGAAAGATATGAATGTTTTTGAAGCAATGAAATCACAGCCTTGAATGTGGAACTTGTCACAGTAGAGAGTGTTTTGCAATGTCTGGTTTTTTATATGTTGTCGTAAAGATTTCGTAATGAATTGACCCAATTCGGTGAAAAAATAAATTGATTTATTCTAACTGAAAAAGTGGTTCGGAAGGGCAAGGTCTCTTTCTGTGTTAAGTTGAAGAACGAACGGCAGTATTGGCATTTATAGTTGTTTATTGTTATGTTGGCACGGCCTTGCTGCCTAATAGACAAACCCTCTCATTGGTAATTCTTCTATAGGGTATAAATCGGCATTAACATTCCTTACGGACAAGTCAGGAACTAGAGGAAGACTCCTGGCCAAGGCTGAAAGTTTGTTTTGTTTCCATCAACCTATGTGCTAGTTTGAATGTGTTTTTTGTTTTATTATTGAAAAGGCCTCAATTTGTACTACGTACTCCGCTGCAACACTCATCTTTTTCAGTGCAGGTAACTTGGCAAGCTAGCACCCTGGAGCTATCACCCAAACTCATGTCACTTACCACATTACATGGGATTCTAGACTGATTGGAATATTATAAATTAGTGTAGCACAAGCTTGTACAATAAAAAAAAATGCCGAAAAAGTTTGACTTTTTAATAAATGAAAACTGTTTTCTGAAGCAATATATGAGAACTTTAAAAACGGGCGCTCGTGATTTATACAGCTCCCCCCCCCCCTTGCAATTCTGGATTTTATCACTGACTGCTGCGATGACTACTAAGAGTTTATAGCTGCTCTGGCTCATCGCTTCTGAACTGTGGTTCACACAGAGGTCAGTTTCTAATCTGATGACAAATGGGTAATATCTCGGCGCCATATTTCATGTGAGCTGTTTCTGGTATGCAAGGAGCACGCTCGCGCTAATGATTGACGATGACGTACTTCATATGTCAAGCAAAGCCTCCAGGTAGGGGAGAGGTAAAAGGTTTCTCCCTGCACCATCCTCAAAGGTCTCCGTCCAAATCATCCCGGTCTATTTGGAGAGGGCATTCACTTCCGTGCAGATACGTGTTTCAGATAGGTTTTCACTTTCTGTGATCCATGCTGCATTTTTTAGGACTGTCTGCTTGCTTGCACCCCCTAAACTACAGATCTGACCGTAAGGTTTAGTTGGCATTGTTTTACTGCCGATGGCTGCAGTTGAGGACCAATATACATCTCAAAGGGATGGTCAAAGAGAGTTACATCCTTAAGAGCGAGCCCTGATTGCACGCAGTGACAGGGGAAGCATGCCACACTGCCATGTTGGCAAACGCTAGAGTCACTTTTCCACTGCAGCTTCTCGATCAGGTGGTGGATAACAATCTAGTAGCCAAGAAACCTGCAAATCTCGCATAAATAACACAAGGAAGCACTTATTATTTTTAAGTGATGGTGAAAAAAGGTATTCGCCTAAGTTTAGCTCAACCTCCTGGTATTCAAGTAAAAGGACCAGTTTAAAAGTAAATGTGGCCACTGTCCATGGAGAAACAGCTTGCAGTCTTCTGCTAAGGTGGTATGCGTATTCACTGTTGTCTCCACTGGTAAGATACTATAAAGTTAGTGGTCTTTATTCACTGTAATTGGATGCAATATCCGTGTTTTCTCCAAATTGTATCTTGATATCCAAAGAACATTTCTTTCTCTAAATGTAAACTGATTCAAATTTTGCACACTAGGAAGCAGAAGAGAGGTGTTGAAATTACATAGAGATGAACGCAGAATCCTCAATTTATTAAGAAAATACGTGATTTTCGTATCGAAAACTGTTTCCATATCAAAGAGGTCCAGTGTGTTGCTGAATTTAAGTAAGGGGTGGCACCCGAGACTGCTGTTTTCTAATTGCAGACTACAGTGAATTGGTGCCTCAGTTCTGCATCTCTTGCTGAAACTCACTGTCACGATAATGTATGCAGCAATTAGTTGAATGTGGTATTGTCAGCAAGGAAGCACCAAGGGGCTGTACTGACTTTTGTGTCACAGATCCAGCAGCAAGGGGAAAGCCCAATCAAGCGCCTTTTGCCTAGTGGATGACGCAATATGCAGCATTTATGGGGGAAGAACCTAATGTTCCATTTAATAACTGTCCCCAGAGGAAACAAATAACTAGGAGTGCAATGTGAGGTGGTGTACTTTTTGTGGATGTTGCTAAGTGGGCAATTCTTCGCTCAAAAAGATCGGTTTTATGAAGATTCGGCTTTGTAGCTGTATTTCCAAGCACCACCCCTGAATGTAGGGACTGCAACCGCTGCACTCCACCGCTGCATGATGCTTCTCAGCGCAGATACTCGTGTCGCAGCTTCTTGTCCACTGCTCCTCAATGCCTGCACACCCAGCTCGATGCAAAGACTTTCCATCTTGACGCCCAGACAAAAGGTATCTTCAGCAGACTGAACTCAGTCCTGTATCCAGACCGTGTTCCATCGTGGTCAGCCTGAACTTGTGCCTTGGACCTGGTCTACCGTGACCATATAACTGTGGTTGGTACTTTTTTCCTCGTATTGCTTGATTTCTACAAAACCTTTAAATTATCTCTGTTTGTACAAATTGGATTTTTGTCATTTTGGTGTCAAATAATTTATTAAAATGAACTCTATATTTTTTCAAATTGTGTGGGATTTTTCAGATGTTGTGTTTTCACTTTATTACTGTTTGTGTGATGCTTAGATACTTTACACATAACATGTGTATTTGTAAAGCTCACGTTCACCCCCAATGGGGCATCTTGGCGCTGAATAACAGATGTTTTTAAGTTAAGCCTGACTGTTTTTGGGCCAAGCTACCAGAGGGTTAAGCACAGGTTAATTTAGTGACTTTAGTAGTTCACCCTGATGGGGATTGTGGCTGTTGCATAAAGAGGGTTCCCACACCCCCAACCAACAAACCAACTTCTCATGCAGTGGAAGGTAAATCTAAATTCACCAGTTTGCATCGGTTTACTTCACTTTGGATGACTTTGTACCATCAAAAAGTATTGAAGAATGTCTGGCATCCTGTAGAGACAGAAGGGCAAATTTATCTGAACGCTGGCGACACAATGATTGTGATTCAAATACTTACATATCTGCAGCGCTCTGATGTCTCCTGAGCTGAGTATGTAATGGCAGCAGAGTAGAGGGTTAAAAGTTATCATGGCTTACAGAATCAAGAGATGATTTTTTCGAGAGTGTGATTATAGCTTCTTGCTTGAAAGACACAGGATGTGTATGGTGGCCAGCGAGGAGTGGACACAATACCCTTAGCAAGGCGCTTGTGGAAAACAGACCTTCATTCTTTGGGCACAGATTTTATTAACAAACCCTGAACAAGATTTAATATTGGGAAAAGGAAGTGGGACTTTTTAGAGTGGCTAGGCTAGGGCCTACAATACAAAATTGGACTTATATTCTCCCGCTTTGGAGTCAAAGAATTTAGAAAGTAAGTTTCCAGCCTTAACATCATAGATATCTACATTCTGGTGAAAAATGACAAAGCACTTCAAATCTCTTTGCATTGTCTTACTTTGGGTTAATAAGTTAGTCCTAAAATATGTATCAAGACCAAGTGTCTCAGTATTTTCCAAATTCTCTAACACTGCAACAAATCTTGCTTGGCAAACATCCTTCCAGAAACATCTACAGTTAAGCCTGATTTTGTTTGGGCCATGCTACCAGAGGGTTAAGCACAGGTTAATTTAGTGACTTTAGTAGTTCACCCTGACATGGGTTGTGGCTATTGGATAAAGAGAGTTCACACACACCCAATCAACAAACCAACTTCTCATGCAGTGGAAGGTAAATATAAATTCAACACTTTACATCAGTTTACTGTACTTTGCATGACTTTGTACCTGCAAAAAGTGTTGAAGAATTTCTGGCATCCTGTAAAGAGAGAGGTGCAAATTTATCTGAACCCCGGTGACACAGTGATTGTGATTCAAATACTTACATGGCTGCAGTGCTCTGATGTCTCCTGAGCTGGGTATGTAATGGAAGCAGCGTAGAGGGCTAAAAGTTATCATAGCTTACAGGATCATGAGATGATTTTTTCGAGAGTGTGAATATAGCTTCTTGCTTGAAAGACAGAGAAAGTGTATGGTGGCCAGTGAGGAGTCGACGCAATACCTCTGGAGGTTGCCCCTGTTGCTGGGAGCTGAAAATGCTTGAAGAAACCAAGAAAATAGATGCATCACCCTTCCAGTGCCTGTTTTTGTGATCCAGCACTGCAGAGAGGGAGAAATAATTTTCATGCTGCACCGCCCTGTGGCAAAAGAATCGACGCAGCGCCTGCTGGTGGTTGAAAAATCAGCTACATGCCGAGTCCTGTGCACAGATCTCCGAAGTGCGAGTTCACCGCACCGACTCCAACACAGGCCCTGCTGTGCAGCTGAAAGCATCAACGCATTGTGGGACCATAGCTGAAGAAATCAACGCAATGCCTGTTTTCCTCCGCATCAACCTCCGGCTAGTCCTGGATTTCCATGCATTGCACCTATGTGGCATGTTTCCCGACGCATCACTCGCAGACCAGGACCGTCTTAGAGTCGACGCACCACTTCATCCTAGAGTCCGGATTCGAAGCATCACTTCTGCTGCTTGCAGCAGAACCGTCACATAGCCTCACCAAAGACTCAGGAACTAACGTATCGCTGTGTTTTTTCCTTTCTCTGAGGCTGTTTGGCTTTGTGAATTTTTACGCATTTGAGGTACTTTGTGTAAAAGTCATCCATCCATAGTTTTCTATTGATAGAATTGCTTGAAACCTTCAAAAGTCATTATTTGAATCATGTATGTTGGATTTTTGTCATTTTGGTCTTGTTTGGTTTAAGAAAGATACTTTTTTTCTAAACTGGTTTGGTGTCCATTTGTAGTGTTTTCACTGTGTTACTGTGCGTCTGGGAGAAAATACTTTACGCATTGCCTTTGGGATAAGCCTATTTGCTTGTGCCAAGCTACCAAGTGGGTGAGCAGGGGTTATCTGAAGTGTGTAACCCCCTTATCCTATCTAGAAGCAAGAGTTCCTACTTGGAGAAGGTGCATACCTCTGCCAACTAGAGAACCCCATTTCTAACATTCACTAAAAGAAAATGTTGAATGACGAAACTAATTAGCTGTATGCACTTAATAGCATAAAGAGACTAAGCCACCTTCATTGAAAGTAGCAGCAATTTATATATGCACATGTAGGCAGTATACATAAAACAACACAGTTATAAGCTACAACACAGTTCACAGTTTCCCCAGTGCCAAAGCCATCAGGCAGATACAACAATCAGAAAGTAACCATAAGCTAATGCATGGGTAATAAACAACTGGAAACAGTTTGCAGAACATTCCATCTTGCACTGAGAAAAGTTCCATGTTTGTTTGTTACTTAGGTGTGTCAACAATATTTTGATCTTTTGGCTAAGATACTAGGGTCTCATCAGGACTAAAAAAAATGGTGGGGGGGGGGGGGCATCCCGTAAGGACGAATGGAAAGAAATAGTAGGTAATGGTGGCTAAAGTTGTGTGGTTATAAAAATTTATAATACAAGGAGTTACCTGAAAACCCTTGCAATCCAGGGGTTACATGTAATATATTCCATAAACTGGGGCTCAACAGGGTGCTGCTCAACCTTTTAGTCTTATAGAGTGGTCAGAGGAGCACCTGGGATTCTGAACTATGAATATGATTACCATTACATCAGGAAGTTCTGCCTAATGACAGCACACATGAGACCATGGGACTCTGAAGTGAACATGTTATGATTATTAACCTATTGTCGTGGCACTGCAGATATAAACAGCATGAACTATGCATATATGAACATTATGAACTTTGATTTAATGTCAAATGTGACATTGTGGTTATTTATACTCTGATTGCATATGTGTCTGTGTTGTTTCCTACAGTTACTAATTTATTGGCCTTGGCTAGTGTTTATTAATTGCTCATTTTTGGATTGCCAGACAGTAGTGAATTCCTGGGTATTTGCCACCTTCTTCCAGGGATCTGTGTACGGACTCAAATAATATTGTCCTCTTTAAGGTACCCCCATTTACGAGGAGTACTTTAAAGAGAAGTTTCCACTTTTCATACTAATTTACAAATTGGATTCCAACTATATCTGTCACTGTATATTATACATATCAATCTACCTTTTTATCTGTACATAGCGGGGCTTGAAGCGCAGTTTGGGCTCAAGCCTCTCTTTTATTCTATTCTTGAAAGCGCATCCCAAGTGCATGGCTTCACTTGCATTGACAGTGACGGTTATTCCGTGCTGCCCACTGAGGTATCAGAGCACTCACTCCTCCCAGCATTTGTTACCTCTAAGGAGTTTTTCTGCGATTATAGCTAAGCCTTCTTTTCAACCCTAAAATGCATTTCTAGTGCATTTTGGCATTTGGCACTGACGGTTTATCCGCATTGCCTTCAGCGATATTACAGATTTGACTTGCTCCTTATCTTCCCAGTCGATTAAGGCTCTGTTGGTGTTTGGACGCTTACACTCCGGTGTGAGTAGAAGTATTAATAGAAATTTCAATGGCCTACTATATTAAAAGCTTTTTTGACTAATTTTCTCTATTTATTTTGTTGTTTCAAAGACAGGCTTGCACCCTGAGGAGTACTTACCTTTTATTTATCACATTAGGGTTTGCATGCCTTCCCCTCTGGATCACTTTGCACTCTAATTCTAATCCGTGGATTGCAGGGGCTTTCAGGTAAGTCCTAGTATTATAAATCCTTATAACCACACCACATTAGCCACTCTGACTTACTATTTCTTTCTATTCTCTTTACAGGATGTCCACCCAATTTTTTAAGTTCTGATGAGACCCTAGTATTAGAGCCAAAGGGTTGAAATGTCGTTGACAGGCCTAAATAACAAACAAATAAGGAACTTTTCTCACTGTAATATGGAATGCTATGAGAACCTTTTTTGTTGTTGTTTGTTACCCATATATTAGTCTATGTTTTATTTCTGGTTGTTGTATCTGCTTGATGGCTTTGACACTGGGGACACATTGTACTGTGTTGTAGCTTGTAACTGTGCTGTTTTATTTATCCTGCCTAAATTTGCATATATAGAATGCTACTACTTTTACATCAGGTGACTAAGGGGCCTATTAGGATGTCGGGCGGATTGCCTCCGCCAGGGTGGCGGTGGACACTACCACCCTGGCAGAGGCAATCCGCCCGACATCCATGCCTGCATTCCCCCCCGCCAGATTAGGATGGCGGTGGGAGCAGCGGCAGACGGAAATACCATCTGCTGCTTTACCGCTGCAGTAATATATTAATATGGTGGCGGTGTCCAGCCATATTACAATGTCCACATTAAGGGGCCTTTCCCCGGCGGCAATGCCGCCACGGAAAGGCAGATGGTGTTTGCTGTGGGGGCCCCCTGTGGGGCCTCCAGGTGACGCCAGCTTAGGGGGAGGACAGGGGGGTACCTATGGTACCCCCCCACATTTGCATATGCAAAGTGGTAGGCACCGCACGGTGCCTTCCGCTTTGCATATGCAAATGCGTTCTCTTATGTTTTGCATTGTGGCGGGCGGTGCAGAGAGCACCTCCCACCACAATGCAAAACATGTAGGATGTGCCTGCGGGACATCCTGATTCCCCCTACGGGACCCCCGCCCTTATGGCGGGCGGTCCCGTTCTCCGTTAGGGTGGCGGGTCGGTCTTTAAATTACTGAAATCCATGATTGTAGGTTCCTATGGGGATCTGGCAGAAGTAGAGTGGCCCAAGTAACACTGGTAAGGCCAAAGGCAGAGGGCGGACTAGCGGTTTCCGACTTGGAGCTGTATTATTTGGCGGCTCAACTTCAGGTATTGACATAGGCAGTTGCAATGGAATTTAGAGGCCCTGAGAACTTGAGAGGTGGGGGGATCCCGAGGCACGTTTTATTATTTATATTCTTACAACAAAAGCTTGATCTTAGGAAACTCTCTCTAGAGGAGAAGACATTGAGATTTGCTGGAATCGCAGTCAGCGTAGGGCTGGAGTGCTTCATCCGTATGCAACCGAAATCCCATTGGGGATGGTTACAGCATTACCCCATGGCGGTGATTGGACTTCTCTGATGGAATGGGAACAAGCAGGGATCCAGGTACTTGGGTATTTATATGAGGATGGGGAATTGCTGTCCTATCAGGCACTGCAGGAGAGTTATGATCTTCCTAGGGGAGGATTTTAGATACACACCGCACTGGTTTATTCAATACAGAAGCATTGGAGGTAGTGGCCTGCAGAACCCAAAACAACAATGGCATGTTATTATGTAGTGATGGAGGCAGGGACTTTTAAAGCAGTCACGTGCCTCTATTCCAGGATGTTAAATGAGGGATTGGCACCATTGGACGCCTTGCGATTAAAATGGGAGGCATACCGGAGACTACATGGGGACATCTACTACGTAGGGCTTGTAAAAGTACGAGGAACGCAAGATTTCAACTGGTGCATTTCTTTATTTTACACAGGGCTTATTTTACACCGGGTAGGATCAGGAAGTACTTTAAGGTTGAGGATGCAGCATGCCCTCGGTGCACAAGGGAAGGTGCAGAGCTGGAACACATGCTGTGGGACCCTAAACTGGGAGATTATTGGGAAGAAGTGGGAAGTGTAATGAATGAAGTCACTGAGCGACACTTAACTTTTGATATGGCAGTATGTATACTACATTGGTTCCCTTACAAAGGTGACAAGTACATTTGTGGATATGGGGTTGCTGCTAGCAAAAAGGGAGATAACAAGGCACTTGAAATCTAAGGAGGGTCCCAACAGCAAAAGATGGAAGGCTGAGCTGCATAAATAGGCTAGTAGGGGGAGTGTTCTTAGATTTCAGCAACAGTTGGTCCTAGACGTAAATTCAACATGCAACACAGTTCCTATAATACAAAATTATTTCTTTTTGGTCAACTTTGGATTGAATCGCTAAGGTTGTTTGAAAAAACATGACATGATAGATATAATAGCCCAGAATGTACATTGATACATAAAACACACCTGCAACAATGAAGTCTCAATCGAGTCCAAAGGACTCTCTTATTTAATATACATTTTGAATAACTGCAGATTTATAAAATTATTTACAAAACCAAGGGGTTCTAATATCAATGAAGTGCACAGAAAAGAGTGAGAGTAAGTGCTCAAGTGATTTAGTATTATAGGAACTGTGTTGCATGTTGAATTTACGTCTAGGACCAACTGTTGACTATAACACTTGACACCCAGGTCCTTTGACTATAATTGGGTTACCCCTTGTTTTATAACAACTTAGATTTCAGCAGGCACGATGTTTAAATAATGAGAAAGCATTGGATTCTGTGAATGCATGGGAAACGCTGGTACAAGCTTTATCTGATCACCAATCAAAAGAGGAAGAGGGGGAGGATGCTATGCATGAGGAGGACCCCTCCTAGATAAATGGTGAGAAACCTTGGATTGCAGTTGAATTACGAAATGTGTTTTGAATTTGATACTTAATGTAATACACACTGGTGGGTAGGGAGGGAGGGTGGGTCCCAGTTGGGGTTAGGTATAGTATTAGTAAGATGATTGAGATTCGGAGTATGGAAAAGTATTGTAAAGCTGTATGCGGACCACTGGCCTATACTGTATTGAACTCGAAGGTACTCTGTGATTGGTTGTGTGCGATGAGTTGGGGAGGAATTAGTATTTGGCTTGGAGGGCGAAGATAGTGGATAATACAGTGTTTTGTATTTTGCTGATATGAAACTAATAAAATATGTTTTAAAAAAAAAGTAATCTCTAGTGCAAGCCCTGAACAAGCCAGAGGGCAGGGTGCAGTCTATTTAAAACGTTGTACATGTCCTTTTAGTTTTTTCATGTCCTGGCGGTGAAAAACTCTTAAAATCACTTTTCACAACTACAAGGCCTATCTCTCTCATAGGATAACACTGGGTTTCCTTATTAAATTTATTAAGTGATAACTTTCAATTGAGAGAAGGCTTCTTTAATAGTATGGTTGAATTTTAAGTCACAATTGTGAAAATGCCACTTTTAGAAACTCTACCTGCTGTTAGTCCTGCCCTATGAAGTGGTGCCACCCCAGTCCTGTACCCTTGGAAGTCGGTAATGAAGGTGCTCTGCCCGCCAACTGTAGATGCAGTGAAACCGAAGCAGTATGTCACATCTGCAAAACTCAGGGAAGGTGGTGCATAGGAACCGCAGTGCGATGCATTTCCTCACAAAACTCTACATCGGAACCGCTGAACGATGCACCACCTGATGCAGCACTACACATCAAAACCACAGCCCTGTTGGAGCCATCGTTGTGTGATGCATCCTCAATGCAGGTCTCTGCATTGCAATCCCTGCAACTTCTTAGGAACTTGTCGGAGTACAACACATTTTAAACACAAGACCTCACATGGCAAGCCCCTCATCGATGGCATCCACGATGACAATGCAGGACCTCACTTCCCAGCATCCCTAAATGATGCTTTGCAACATATCTCCACACCTGGACCCACATCACCTTGGCAGCACAATGCATCCTTGACGTGGGCTCGTATAACACTCTGCAACCCGGATTTAATATTGTGCCTCTGTCTCAGTCCAGTGCGGTCAGGTAACCACAGTTGCAACTTTGTGCTTTTAGGTGCCATAGTCACTTAAATGCTTAAATTGCAGATCTCTGTTTCCAAATATTGAATTTTTGTTGTTTTGGTCTTTATTACATTTTACTCTATTGTTATAAATTGCTATGGGATTTTTCTCGTTTTGTGTTTCACTTTATTACTGTGTGAATTGCTGCATTAATACTTTACAGATTGCCTCTGAGTTAAGCTTGACTGAACTGTGTCAAGCTACCTGAGGGTGGAGCACAAGTCAATTTGTTTTTTGTTTGTGACTTGAAAAGGGTTTTACCCCCCTCAGCCAATAACCCAATTTCTTAAATTCACCCTGTGAGGGTCCCACAGTTTGAGAAAGCATGGCTGTATGTAAAAGGTTATTCTCTGCTTGTTCTTGTCAAGGATAAGCCAGCTAAATCTGAAGCAAATCAACCTCCCTCCCTTTCATTCTTCACTAACCATCCGTTATTAGTAGCTGTGATGGGAAGTGAAACTCCCAAATCTCAAAACATGAGAGAGGGACCTACCAATCAAAGGGGAGGGGGTACCAGAAAAGACCTTAGTCAGAAAAAATCCCCCCTTTGAGCAAATGGAGACTTACCACACCATCAAGACAAATACAGCCTTATCCCATTAGAAGTTTCAAGAGACTACAGAGTAGACTCCTGAAAGAAGACCATTGGAGGAGTAAGCGGCTGGGTGGGCTCAATATAAGTCTAGAAAGTTCTTTAACAAAGTAGGGGGATGGGAACTAGGTACTGAGGGATTAGACAAAGGAGTCAAACCAAAAAAGTTGATTAGCGAACATATTTTCATCAGCTAGGCAGCCTTTGCAGCCATGTGCTGTTGCCACATGAAGACTCTCAGAGCATGAAAAAGCTGTGGTGTTTTCTGAGATAAATCTCATCTTGCACAACCCAAATGCTGATTCTCTCTTCATTGCCCGCACCACCAGAGGCCCCTCTTCCACCTGATCCAGCTCACTGAAGATTGCACAAGGCTAATTTATACTGTGGCACTGAGCTGTAATGAATTACTTCACTTTCTGTTTCTTTTCTTCTGCTCACAGACCCTTCAAGTCCCAACTGTTCCTGCTCTACAGACAGGGCCGGACTGGCCATAGTGGGCACTGGGCGTTTCCTCGGTGGGCCGCCAAGGTGGAGGCCAGTTTTGGGCCCTTGGGAACGTTTTTGTTTCCGGGGGTCGGCAATATTGGCCCCCTGTAACAAAATCGGCCGAAACCGTCCCGGTAAACAGCTCGGCTGCACCCCACCTCACTGTACAGGGGGCCAGCCGAGCAGTTTGGCAGGGCCGTTATTTGTTCCCAGTCTGGCCCTGTCTATGGAGTTTTCTATTGGCAGAATTAAGAAGTATACCTAACCCATTGGTGCATTATAGGAAACTGAAAACATGTTTTTAGGTTGGTATCCCAGAGCACCTGCCTATGAGACCTACTGTTACCAATGCTTTTAAAAAGGCATTGTGTGGGTTATGGCCCACTCAGGATTATTTTTCTCTCTTACCTCATGCTTTCAACTGTTTGGTGTATCATTCTGTTTCCTAAGGAGTGCATGCATTGCAATGCATAAGAAACTATTTTACATTGCAGAAGTACATATAATCCTGAAGCATTCATTTTTTTTCTAGTACATGATTTGTATAGAGAAGCAATAACTTATAATACATTTTTTTCCAGTCCAGCAGTCTTTTTATAAATATTGTACTCAAGACTTAAATTGCAAGACAGAACTACTGGCTTTGCCGTTGCTTGTTTCTCTTTAGGCTTCTTTTTCTCTAACCCGTTTCTTCGATTTTCTGTTTGTAGATGACAATTAGCCTAAATCAAAATACAATGTGGGAGTGCAAAATTACAGATAGCTAGGCTGTTGAACATACCAACCAGTGAAGTTTCACACATGTCCAATCTTTTGTGCTTGTATCAATATACTGCCTTGTTGTTAGACCTGTCATCCTTAGGGTGGCCTTCACCCAAATGTTTAACCTGCTTACCTTCTCTTTTTGGTGTATCTTTTTGATGGCCTTAGGCTCTGAGCACTTTACCACTGCTGACCAGTTATAATGTGCATTTACTTCTCCCCTAAATATGGTGACATTGATGTATACCCAATTCGCATATTTAGTTTACTTATATATCCCTAATAAGGTGGTACACAATATATAAACAACAGGGGGAGTAGGGTCCTAGGGATAGTTTAATGACCTAATAATGCTACAATCTCTACATCAACAATTAGACCAACACTGAGTAGCAAAAAGGTCAAGAACAAATCTTACTATGTATAAGTCAAGGAGGGGACAGAATATATTTAACTACTAATTTGTGCTGATACTGTCACATTTAGGGTATCCATTCAGTGTAAACAGATTCCCATCAGTCGCCACACCGAATCCGCCCTACATCATCTGGGATCTTTGTGTACCAAAGAGGTAGAGTGGAATACCCACAAATGACTGACAGATCACAAGGAGTTGACCTATCATGTGGGACCCAGTTTAGCTGTCGTGTGGGGTGTCTGACTGATAAAGCAGTGCCAAAAAGTGTGAAAAAAGTGAGTGAACCAGTGAGTTACAAAAGATGATAAAATTGGATAGTCAAGAGGAAAAGCAAAAAAAATTTTATTATGTCCTCTTTTACTCCCAAATTAATAAAAGAATGCGAAGTGGATCTAACAAATAACCACTACAGAGAATGGAAGGTCGACATGTTTCTGCAGATTGAATGGATCCGAGATGTATCCTACTGCTTCTTCAGGACCATTAACGCTACTGCTATTGAGATTTAAAAAGGTAAAAAGGTTACCTGAATGGTAATTATTTCATCCTCTTCCTAAGGATACAAAGACAGATGCATAGAAAGAGAAACACACAACACGTAGTCATGGTTAGATCGCTGTATTCAATATATATTAAAGCAATCATCATAACGAGAGCCCCTTATATGTACATCTTCAATCGATAGAAATTCATATGGGACTCAAATACATCTCGTGTGTATACTCACTTACCTAGGTGGTAGGAGAGAAAAACTCCACCTCACCTGGCCACAGCGCAGGTAAATGGAGCACCGCTCTAGAGGACAAATATAAACAAGGGGGACACAATGACACACAGACATATAGTTACTAACATCACACAGCTATCAGTAGTAGAACCAGTTCATTGCCTCGTCTCGAGGTATCTCAATTCCATCAATACCAAAAGTTGCAAAACAATCTAGTCTCATTCTAAGTAGAGAAACCATTTCCTTGACTTGTCTCAAAATATCTCAATCGAATCAGTACTCATAAATGAGGAACGGTCTATCCCTATTTTAAGTAGAGAGGAACAGAGTTTAATAAAAAACCATGTGAGGTTGCACTAGTAATGATGTATCACATGGACTTCGGAATCAGAAAGGTGCATATTTATCTTCACCTCATTCGTTCCATCTATTAGCACTGTCTTGTTACACTCGGTCAATTTCGTAGGTGCAGTAGTCTGATTCAGGCAAGATTTTTTACGTTGGGGCTACCATTTTACTGATAATAAAACCAAACTTAATCAGATGTCAATGTGTATATTCAGCGAAACACAGCCCTTCTCTGCCCCGCATGAGCGGACCGGACTTTTGGCCAGGGAGGTGCATGCACATATCGTGCGTGTAAAACAAACAGCTCTCCAAACGCGCTCACAGCTCGCACGCACGGCCGAAAAGAGTTCGGCTGGAATCATTAGTCATTCTCCCACTAACCTGTCCGTGGGTTCTCCGGACTTCCCTCCGGGCTGTTCGGGGAGGTATCCGAGCAGCCCTCAAGTCGATGTTTTCATTCCGTTTCCTGACTAAATTCGTCGCTTCCAGTACGTCATACACCAGCGACGGCAAAGATTGCTGGGTGTTGTAGTTCCTTCAGAATGCGTGATCACGATAGATGTCATTCTCATACATACGTGTTCAGGAGTCATCAGAGTTACTACGTTTGTTACCACAGTGGTCATGTTTGGGTTTCTTATAACGCATCATATTGTTTAGATCAAGACCTAAGTATTAATCTTATTGATGGGTCTACGATCAAGAAGTAAGTGATGTATAAAAGCATGCGTCGTTAAAAACCCATTTCTTGATGGTGTTACTAGGTATCCAATACACACAACACCTACAGAGCAGATATTGGGGTAAAACAGCTAGATGGCAGTGTCTAGATCGACCATAACGAATATAATGTGGTAAATTGATCTAAGAATCCACATATAATAGTAATTCAGATGTACCACAAGTACTTAAAGTGCCATCCACGGGATATTTTCATTTAATCCACTTTTGTCTGAATTAAGTTTGTATACCCATTTCTGCTCTTTCCTGAATAAAAAATTGCTGATGTCAGTCACATGAGGAGGGATCAATGGTTGCTCGATCACCGTCCACCTTAAATCGGTGGGCAGATGTCCCACTTCAATAAAGTGATTAGTTAGTCTTGTCGCCTGTTTTGTACATCTGATAGAACTCTTGTGCTCCGAGATTCGCACTTTTATTTTGCGCGTCGTCATCCCTACGTATTTCATACTGCAGGGGCATGTAATTAAATAAATAAGGTTCTCACTGTTGCAATTCGTGAACCGTCGTTGTTGCCATGGACGCATTGTGCCAATATCAACGTGAGATGAGGCTGACGTCTGGGGACATGCTGCGCAGTTGCCGCAGGGGTGATGGCCTGTGACCGCAGACATGTCCCACAGGGTCCCTATTGCCCGGGGAATGTTGGTTTTTGGTCTTGTGTGGACCAATTGATCTTTCAAATTCTGTCCCCGTTTAAATGCAAATAGAGGCGGTGGTAGCCTTTCTGTATCTGTCCCTGTGTTCAGAATTGTCCAATGTCTTTTGACAATTTTCTGTATTTGGTTTGACTGTGTTGTGAAAGTGTTAACACAAGTAATCCGCTCCTGTTTGGGTTTTGGGGGCAGCAATTCGAGTAGGCTCTCCCTGTTGTTATTGGAGGCTCTCTTTTCCGAAAAGAGAGCCTCGAGTAGGCTCTCCCTGTTGTTATGGGAGGCTCTCTTTTCGGAAAAGGGATTGTAGCATTATTAGGTCATTAAACTATCCCTAGGACCCTACTCCCTCTGTTGTTTATATATTGTGTACCACCTTATTAGGGATATATAAGTAAACTAAATATGCCAATTGGGTATACATCAATGTCACCATATTTAGGGGAGAAGTAAATGCACATTATAACTGGTCAGCAGTGGTAAAGTGCTCAGAGCTTAAGGCCATCAAAAAGATACACCAAAAAGAGAAGGTAATCAGGTTAAACATTTGGGTGAAGGCCACCCTAAGGATGACAGGTCTAACAACAAGGCAGTATATTGATAAAAGCACAAAAGATTGGACATGTGTGAAACTTCACTGGTTGGTATGTTCAACAGCCTAGTTAAATATATTCTGTCCCCTCCTTGACTTATACATAGTAAGATTTGTTCTTGACCTTTTTTGCTACTCAGTGTTGGTACACAATATACCCAGAGCCTGTAATCTATATGCTGCTAGTGGGCCTGCGGCACTGGTTATACCAGCCACACAAATAGCCTTTCAAACCTGCCTCAATTCTGCCAATTCAAGGCATGTGTACGCAGTTTACTGCCTCTTCAATTTGCATTTAAAACCACCTGCCAAGCCTCAAACGCACCTTTTATTACACATATGTCACCCCTAAGTTAGGCCACAAGTAGCCCTAAGGGCATGTCTTTGTTCAACTAAAAGGTGGGGACATGTACTGGTAAGCTTTGCATGTCCTAGTAGTAACAAACAGCCAAATCCATGTTCCCTACTATGAGGCCTACTCGTCTCATACACTAACACTGGGAATTCCTTAAAACATTTTAAGATGTGATTCCTGATTAGAAAGGAGTACTTGCATCATGTTTCATATCCTGGGAATAGTAATGATAAATATTCTTTACTGGTAAAATTGGATTTAACAGTACTATTTTAGTACTGCCACTTTTAGAAAGTGGACATTTCTCTGCTCTTACTGGTCTGTTAGCCTTGCATCCTCTCTCCAGTACCTCTGTGGGCTGGGTGACAGCTACACTCTGTGCATTCCCTTTAGACAGCTACAATCACAGGAAGGGTGGGTGTGAGAGAGAATTCACCTGCGTTCTGATAGCTCTTCCTGCGCAGGAAGAGGGGGAGCTGACACTTACACCTGAATAGTCAGTGTCCTGTTTCCAACACAAAGGGCTGTTTACCCCTACTGATAGTCTGGAGCCAGGGCTGGGAAGAAAGAGGACCTGTGCACTTCAGGGTCCTGGTTTGAAATCACCCCTATTCAAAAGCACAACTAGGTTGTGACTTCAATCGGGGTGACCATATAGGATACTTTTCCTGACAGGCTGCCTGCACCTGGGAGCGTCTTCGAATATACTGTTATCAAGTGAGGTTGCTTTACGTGACGTTTCCCCACAACTTTTATTAGCAGACTTGTTTGGATTCCTAAATACCACGAAGGTCTACTCTACAAGTGAAATATTTCTAAATTGATCGCCTGGGCCACAGACGTCTCTCTCTCAACTGCAGTTTTTCTAGCAATCAACTTTGTGGAGGGGCTTCGTATCATGGATGCTCCAACCTTCCCTTTTTGACTTAACTGAGGGCCGATCACTCTGCAATTGACATAAATTCTTATTACTACTTGCTGAATATATCGGAGCCTGGGCAATCATATTTACATTTGTGAGCATCTTCCTGAGAACTGTAGAAGCGTCATTATACAATATTCTCTACGTATCCATCTTAGCCTTGAAAAAGTTGTCTCAAGACGAAACACGTGTTGGCTGGGCTTGCTTTATTCTCTACGTGTCAACATTGGAGAAGACTGATAAATAAAATATTTCTGTCGTATACACTTTTGGATTTGTGCCACTATTGTTCCTTGAATTACTGATTCACTAGAGTCTCTTGTTGCAACGCACGTGGGTTGTGCTCTGTCAATCAGTTCATTACAGCTGGGTATAAGTACTGGGCCTCTGACCTTACCCAGGCAATTTTCTATAGGATCTGTGAAGAACTATGCCAGGAGTAAAGACTGTTGTGCTACAAAGATTGCCACTCCGCTTGACTGCAGCATTGGAAGAACTGTGTTTCTGCTTTGCTGTGCTGCCTTGCTGCCTGCTGATCTCTGCCCTGCTGAGGACAAGGACTGGACCCATCCTGAAATAATACCTTTATGTCAATCCACTACAACTCAAATAGCCAAAGCAATGGTTGATATATTGTCTAGAATAGGCTTTCCAAAGGAGTTTTTAACTGTGCAGAGTAGTCCTTTCACCTCTAACTTAATGACTCAAAATATGTCAACAGTTAAATATTCATCAGATTAGACCTGCAGTGTATCATCTGCAAACTGATGGCTTTTAAGAAAGATATAATGCAACCGTAAAACTTATTTTAAAGAAATTGCTGGTGTTAGAAAAGAGGAAATGGGATTTAATTTTACCCATAGCTTTGTTTGCCGTACGACGCAAGGAGCAAATAAGTACCTGATTTTCTTCCTTCAAATTACTGTTCAGATGAAAACCTCGTACCTTGCTCAAATTGGCCAAAGAAGCAGGGGAGCAAGAAATATATGAATATAAAACTATTTCAGATTATGTAATCCAGTTAAAAACAAGGTTACAGAAGATGAGAGAAATAGTCGGGAACAATTTGGAAGAGTCAGCCAGGACAAAAGACCTTATATGATTAAAAAAAGCAAAACTCAAGCAGTTTTCTACTAGAGATTATGTACTGCTCTTACTGCCAACTACAGAGAGCAAAATGTCAAGTCAGTGGCAAGGAGCTTTTAGAGTGCCCGCGGAAGATAACCCCCTGTCCCATATAAACTAGAGATCAACCAAATGAGGAAAGACAACCATATATATCATGTAAACCTCCTTCAGAAGTGAGAGCACTAGGTAGCAGTGACACCGGAGGGATCTCTGCTTAAACTGCCGGATGCAAGACTCCTACTTCGGGGAGGCTGGCTGCTACCACTTATTTTGTTTTATAACTTTTAAAACTACTGTTCTGTTCTAAACTGTTTCAAAACTTCACTCTTGTAACATTTTAATTTCATTCACGCTGGCTTTTTATTGCGTGCAGATGCTTGTTTGCTTGTGATGTTGCTCGCTTTTAACATTGCTAAATGTTTTGAAATTTAGTTATAGTCACTGAATTTGTTGGACATTTGGTCTCACTTACCTGCTTTCCTTGGCTTGGTTTGCCGCAGCTGTTGTGCCGTTTCAGCAGAGGGCGGGACTTCATTCCATCGGCAACACATGATTCCGCCCTCACTTCCGGTCCAGAAGTTGACGGCTGGCGCTCTAGCTTTTGGGCATTTCACCTCTATATTAGCTGTATGCTGCAGTGGACGCGCCGCCGGCACTCCAAAGGCAAGCCCGTCTGAGCCCGTCCGCGCACGATCAGCGCACAGCATCAGCCATAATGCCCGGTTCTCCCACAATGGCACAATTAGCTTTCCAATACGGTATACCAGAGGAGCCCTTCTGCACCTTAAAACCACAGATAAATACCGCCTGAGCACTACCCATGATCCATGCCAGATCAAAGGAGAAACAGTATGCCCCCACTGCACCACTGTGCTCCATAGCCTCCCTCTATCCCAAGTAAGGCGTAGGCATACCAAGCAAATAAATCTGAACAATAATCAGAGAACAACCTACTGCTTACTCATTAACACAAAATCTCTCATCAAAAACGCACCCTAGCATTTCATGATTTTATGGAGGATAATGCTATTGATATCCTTTATAACGGAGACCTGGGCTGAGCCCTTATCTGAACCTGATCTCTTGAGAGCCCTCCCAGATAGCTTTAATATTTACAGGATAGACAGAATTGGAAAAAGAGGGGGTATTGCACTTATAGCCAGAAATACTCTCAATATTAAGTTCAATACCATCTCTGACTTCACTGAAGGAGAGGTCGCCAGCTTCAAAATTAAACTTGATAATCACAACACTTTTAACGGCTCTCTTATCTATCGCCCACCATTAGCCAAGGCCAACTTCTTAAACTTTATCGCCCAGCTCCTAGAATCCAAATCAAAGCTACCCAATTATACCAACCTAAGCGATTTTAACTCTCATCTTAAAAACTCATCAGACACAGATACAGAGGCCCTCCTAGACTATATGGCAAGTGTAGGACTTAATCAACTGGTCAAGGAATCAACCCACTCGGCAGGGCACTGCTTGGATGGAATCTTTTCTGATCATCCTAACCTTCTTTGGAACAAAACTGTACCACTTATCTGGTCAGATCATAGAGCAGTGCTATTTAAAATCTACCTACCTCTTAAAAAGTCCACAGGCTTGTCCAAGAAAACTTCTAGCTTTAGGCCATGGCATAAAATCAAGAAAGATGAACTTAGTGAGACATTACTAGGTTCACATAACTCTACCCGGTAATCCTTGATGAGGCAGTATCGAATTATCATCCTGGATACACCATGCAGGTCATGAATTAGCCCCCCCTAACCACAGAGCACCCAACCATGCGCTCCGAGCCCTGGTTTAATAATTCCCTTGAAGAGCAAAAACAGACATGTAGAAAACTAGAAAGGAAATGTGCTAAAAAATTGTTGGCTACAGTAAAAAAAAACTCTCCAAGCTCCCTGAAATTCAAAGCCAGGGTAATAGCCAGCAATTTTGCCACAGGCAAGCAAATGCCTTTCAACTTAAAGTCAACCAAGTCTTTGACAGCTTTATTCCCCAAGTCAATTCGTCTGCACTAACAGACAAGAATTTCGGTGTAAATACATCCTACCAAATCAACATTGCCAATTCTCCCACTACCATTCTATCTACATTTTCACCAGTCACTCTTGATTGCACTATTGAGCTGATCTCCCTATTAAAATCAGGATCACCCTCTGATCCCTGTCCCCCTAAAATTGTGCATCTAATCCCAGCAATCGTGACACCGTTTTTTTGGCCTATCTTTAACACCATGTTCTCCTCAGGAGCCTTCCCTACTGAATGGAAAAGAGCATCTATTTTGCCTCTCTTGAAGAAGCCAAAATTGGACCCAGACGATCCTTCCAAATACAGACCTATCTCTAGAATACCATTCCCAGCCAAATCATAGAAAAATATCTAAATGAGGAATTGTCCAACTCCCTCATGGAAGGCGATATCCTAGACTACTCACATTTGGCTCCAGGGCCCACCTCAGTAAGGAACAAGCCCTAATTACAGTAGCAGAGAAACTTCAGATAACCCTCAACAAAGGCGGGAGTGCTGCCCTGATACTGTTAGACCTATCAGCTGTATTCGACACCGTAAATCATTATCTGCTAGTTGATCGACTGGACTCACTGGGAATAAGAGATAAAGCACTCCTCCTACTCAAATCCTACCTGTCTAACATGACACAGTTCATAGAGCTTGACCCATTTGTCTAACCTGACTTTACATTGCCCTGTGGAGTGCCTCAGGGCTTGTCGTTGAGCCCTACTCTTTTCAATCTCTACGTCACTCCATTGGCCAAAATGATAAAACTATTTGGATTTAACTGGTGTCATATGCGGACGACACGCAAATCATAGTGTCTATTAATAATTCGTCAGCTGACACCACGTCTCGATTTAAAAACTGTATAAGTCACATTGGGAACTGGATGCACACAAATTGTCTTAAACTCAACGCCTCAAAAACAGAGGTCATGCTCTTTGGCAATACACCCATTGTATGGTCAGACTGCTGGTGGTCAAGTCACATGGGCCCTCTCCCGGTACCAGCTGATAAGGTTAAGAACCTGGGAGTTCTGTTTGATGCCAAGCTCTCCTTTGAGCCCCAGATTAACCTTACAACAGCATCCTGCTTTTTCCTCCTCCAAAACTTGAGGATGATATTGCCACTCATCCCGTTTGAGATCAGGAAAACAGTAGCCACAGCCTTGATTGGTTCTAGACTAGATTACTGAAATGGCCTTCTGACCAGTGCAAGCAAACGCAGTCTACAAAAGTTGCAGACTTCCCAAAACGCCGCTGCTAAAGTTCTGCTTGGGCTGCCTTGTCTTGCCTCAGCTTCCAAGACTCTTGCAAAACTACACTGGCTGCCTATTAGCAAGCGCATCCAGTTCAAATCCTTGTGCATCACATTCAAGGCAATACACGGCAAAGGCACATCACAACTATCACAACTCCTTAAACCCTACATCCCAGGCAGATCACTAAGATCTGCCAATAGTGGTAATCTCGCCATCCCCAAGATATTAAGAGCTAAATGGAGAGGCAAAAGCTTCTCCTATACTACCATGAAACTCTGGAATTCCTTGCCCACTTCCCTGAAAAACGAACACAATCTGCTACAATTCAGAAAGAGCTTAAAAACCAGGCTCTGCCAGTAACACTTCTCTGGGAACATTTGTCTTCTAGAGTCTTAGCGCCTAGATACCTCTGGGGCATGTCACACTTTAGAAATTCTTCTTTTCATTTAATTTAATATCATTTCATTTCATTCTTCATTTCATTCTTCATTTCATTTCATTTCAGAAGACCCTATTCCTAATGTGGCAGTAAAGCCCCAATCATAGAAATGGAAATTCATTGTATTGATTCAGATCACAGTCAGGATAAAAGACAAGATCTCTATAATTGTCTTACCACTTGTCCTGGAATATTTTCATTGACTCCAGGTCGTACCCACATGATCCAACATTCAATCACTACAGAGCCAGGAAAAATAGTACCCCTCAAGCCCTACTGGGTTCCAGACGTGAGTCAAACCGTGATAGAGGAGTAAGTCCAAAATATGCTACACGGGTGAGAGAACATTCAGTAATTAAATAGAATTCCCCTGTGATGTTGGTTCCAAAGATTAATGGTTTAACCTCATGCGCGCTGCGGGGTTTCCCGCTGTGCGCTGACTTTTGCGAAAAGCCACGGTTCATGACGAGCTCAGCTCGTCATGAGCATACGACAGGCGTAACTCATGACGAGCTGAGCTCGTCATGAGCGTGCAAGGGGTTAATACAATTCTGATAAGATTTTAGAAAAGTTAACAAAATATTGGAATTTGATACCTATCCCATTCCTCAAATAGATGGAATATTTAATAAATTAGGACAAGCCCTATTCATAATAATGTTAGATCATTATAATGGGTATTGGCAAATCACCTTAAATCCAAAAGACTGGAAAAAATGCCTTTTTCCATGCCCGGGGGTCTATATCAATTTACAGTACTTCCGTTTGGATTGCATGGAGCTCCCGCCACATTGCAAAGAATGATAAATAATTTACTAAGAAAACAGGAAAGATGTGTGGCAGCATACATTGATGACATCATAATACATAGCATATCCTGGAAAGAGTATCTAAGTCATTTGAAAGCAGTGTTATAAACTCTTGGAGTGGCAGGGTTGAAAATCAACCCAATGAAAACCTGATGCTCCATGTCAAGGTCTCAAATGGCAGAAGAAAAGTTACGGACTGCCTTACAAAGCCCACTGGGGTGATTTAAATTTTTTAGAGAAAGGGGGAGCAACATGCAGTTTGATAATGCAGGACTACTAATACCAGCATGCCCGGAGGCCGGTGGACGGGGATTATTGTGAATAAAAATATTGACTGCATCCTTCATGTGTTACTCTTTGTGAGGCCAGTGATCAAGGGCGCAAGCCCGAAACGCGTTTGGCCATGTATTTCAGCATAGCGTGCCTGTCTCTTCTGACTGCCTCTCTGCATTGGGATAAGTTACCAGCCTGAGACGCCTCCTCCTCATGGGCAACTGCGTTTGATTTAATATATATATAAATATATATTTTTCATGTTAATTAATATTTTTTCGGGAGTTTACAATTTTTTCTACATTCATGGGGCTACTCAAATATATATAATGTGTCTTAAGTTAAGTATTTCCCTACTCTTGCTCAGTAGTAATAGTAAAATTAACCTCTTCTCAGTTTAACACTTTCCCTACTGTTGCAGTATTTGGAGTGGGAATATTACATCCCCCCCCCTCCAAAATCCGCAGCTTTCCCGAATGTTGCAGAGACTGGAGTGGGAATAGTAAATTCTGCCCCCTAAAGTCCAACACTTACCCTACTGTTGCCCTGACTGGAGTGGGGATAGTAAATGTCACCCCTAGAAAATCCAATACTTTGACTTCTGTTGTAAAGACTAGAGTGGGAATAGTAAATTTGACCCCTCCAATGTCAAACACTTTCCCTATTATTGAGTTGTTTAGAGTGGGAATAGTATATTTCACCCATACGAAATCCAACGCTTTCCCTACAGTTGCGATGTTTGGAGTGTTAATAGTTAATTTGTCTCATCCAAAGTTCAACAATTTCCCTACTGTTGCACTGACCGGAGTGGGAATAGTAAATTTCATCCCTCCAAAATTCAACTCTACCCTTACTTTTGCAGAGATTGGAGTGGAAACAGTGCATTTTATTTTCTTAGACTCTAATAGTTTTCATATTATTGGTTAAATACATTATTTTGCATGAATTGTTTAATTTATGTTATTTGATTTTTATTTTCAAATTCAATTTCATGTTTATAGTGTTATTGATATTTTACATGTCTTAATATGAATATTTATACATATATTTTCATATTAATAAATATCAAGCACATATAATGCATAATAAATATGTTTAATTATGTTATTTATATTTATATTTATACATTTAAAAATGTGATATATGAAATACATATTTGTATTAATTATGTTAAAATATATATTTATATAAATACAGACACATATTTATGTGTTTATATCAGTATACATTTAAATGTAGTTTTAAAATATTATTGGAATATATTTAATTTACATTGTATTACATTTATATATTACAGTATACAACTTTACTACTTTAAACTCGTTATATTTTTTAGAAAATCGATATTTATGCCAACTATATTTTTTACTGATATTTTTGTACTTGCCATTAGAAGTATAGGGACCCAATATTACGGCTTGCATTCTTTTTTACGCAATATTTGTGTCCATTGACATTTTTACTTCGATATTGTCTCAGTAATCCAGAAACCAAAACCGACTGTCAGGAAGGATATGCGGAAGCGAGGACCTTGCGCCGGGAAAGCATGACCCAAAGGAGGACGACGGAGCAGAGGAAGACTCCTAAGAAGAGAGGCGAATCTGGACTATGCAGGAGAAGGACCCGGAACGAGCAGAGAGGTCGAGGAGGACACCAAACTCAAAGGTGAGAAGGAGGATGACTGGTGTGAAGACTGGTGGATCCCACTAGCAGTTGCAGAGGTGATGGTGGCATAGGTCCGAGGGAGAGTATCAACTTACTGTCGTTGGTGTCGGATAGGACATCTATGTCGTGTGTGCAGATGATGCTTGCATGTGGGAACATGTGCAAGAAAAAAAGGTTACACAGGCAATAACATCATATTGGTCTAACGATTGACATGGAATATGATTTTACATACATATATGCGTACTAAAAGGCCAAGTTCAATGAAATACAGTTTCATATAGAATAACATGCTAATGTGTCAGTCATATATATGGAGAACATTGTAACATAAGGTTTGGCAGAAACTCTGACTTTGGACTCTTCGCAAAGAAAGTTTCAATCAGAATAACAGTTTGAATGATGAAAGCATTCACAATATTACATTTTCCAAGAAAATATTGACATTTCCTGGTCATTGTTGTGGACAGCATAGACCACTTGTTCCACGTTAACCCACCACACATCAATTCTACAGTATCTTACCCTCTGAGCTTTGGTTAAAGAGCTTCACACCATAGAGTGCAATCTCATACTAGTGAAAAGCCATGGGATATTAGTGTTTCTTATTCCAAGATCCTTTCCTGCACTAGTATTATGGTAGGCCGCACATACAGTGTGTCACAGTTACATATCAGGATAATTGCAGCATATTTTGATGGGAATTTCGCGACTCATATATGCAATACTTCTTCCTAATGACCTGACCTGCCTAATCCTTTTCAAGCCAAGTAATAATTTAAAACTGCTAGTTCATCGCTGTGGAGTTGTGGCACTATTCCTTTGGGGCTTTGCAGGCATGTTTGACACCATCTACCATTCCTGGCTAAAACGTTAGCTTTGCGATTTTATTTATTATATACATATGGCACTTTTTACACAGAGTGGTGGAAATCTGCTTCTACGTTTACATTGATGGCACCTGGCCAATAATCCCCCTGAAGGCTTCAACAGGACAATGCTCACAGTGAAAATCACGCCGAGACAGATATCTCAACTTTCATCAGTTGAAGGATGGCAGTTCCATTTCTGGAATTAAATCATGCAAAACAAAGGTCTCACAACCTAGGGTAAAGATAGTTGGCCAGCGGACGTGGTTACCATACCGAGGACAAGTCTTTGTGCAGTCTGGACATTCATATTGATCAAAATCATATAACAGATGATCAAGAGTCCAAGTGGCAATTACATGTATCTTCCTGTTAAAAATCTTAAAGAAAATTTAGCATATTATTGGATGTTGTCTACACATATGAGTAGAAAACGCCCTCATCCAACCATGCTCAGACGTCTGAAACTCAGTCTACCTTCCAGAACCTTGACGAAAACTCCACTGTTCATATCTATTTCCAAACAGTGCTGTACACTTACTAACTGGTCTCTCAAGAAAGGAGTATGTCTCTCCCACTTTATCAGTCTCTACATTGGCTAGAGGTACGATTTCCCAACCCCCTGACTTTAGTTTGTAGCACTGTTGATCAACTTCACCCATTAGATTGGTGGTAAGGCTTTCACTGAAGCTATAAACCAGGAACTCTTTCTGTCTGACCTTTGCAGAGAAAGCTGTCACACCAGATTTAGGAGACTCCTAGAGACCTGTCTGTCTGCTCTTTAATACTTTTTAACTTCTCATCGCTTCCTTTAATTAGCATGTGGGTTGTCATGAACCTGTAGTGCCAATAATCCTAGGTGAATGTTGCTCTAAATAAATACGTTTATTATATCATAAAATACCAGAACATAACAGATGCAAAATATGTGTCTCCAATGATGAGAGAAATGCGAGCAGCATATGAGAACTCATCCTAGAAGACTAGGAGGATCTAGACTTGCAAGCAATCACTATTATAGATTTTTTTTTGGATCGAAGTTGATTCGATTACTTTCCTTGCTTGGTTTAAGTGTGATTTACATCATATATCATTATACATTTTTTGTAGAGAGGATTGGATCCTCTTGAGTTTACAACTCTTCCAAAGCCGCAAAGCGATCCCACCTTTCCATAAACTCTTGTAAAATATTATTTACCACCACGTGGTTTTACTCCTCTCCTCCCCAGATGAAATGCTGCAGGAATGAAAGTAATATGGAGAGAACAAAACAATTTTACATGCCTGTCAAGGGTCCCTTTATTGACACGATTAAGCTTAAGTGAACAGCACCAATGGACTTTCCATCAACAATTGCTCATTATTATTTATTCTACACTAGTGATCAGCAAAATAGTAGAGCACCTTATGGCCAACCTATTTATTCCTATCGAGTTAAAGTCAGAATCCGCAAGTAGTGTCTGTAATATA
Source organism: Lissotriton helveticus (assembly GCF_964261635.1). Lineage (NCBI taxonomy): Eukaryota > Metazoa > Chordata > Amphibia > Caudata > Salamandridae > Lissotriton > Lissotriton helveticus. Next base: position 695,485,402 of record NC_136061.1, read on the forward strand.
AGCAAGCCCCATGCCCCTAATTCAACTGTTAAAATGCACACATTTCAATCTTGTGTTTCACTTTGCTACAGAACCTGCAGGTGTCTGCCTTTTTATCGAATAAAGTAAATATTCGGATTCAGTTAACGCTCACATGGAAACACAACTCCCTCATTATTTTGAAGTCTTTAAAATATGTTTCAGGAAGGACCCTGTCGATTTCTTTTCTAAAGCCTTTGGCACTCTGAGGCCATTTGCTATAATTTCTACTCATTAGAAGAAATGAATAATTACATGTATTTTGGCAGTGTTTCTGCTGGCAGACTCTACTCCCGTCCCCTAGTTACTTAAACTGGAGAGGGCTCAAAAACCTGCCTGGCGCAATGACACCAGCACCAATATTAGGGCCGTAGATGTAGACAAGCTTGAACTGCAATCTTTTCATTTATAGCAGGGCATATGTAAGTGGCTGCCAAATGCAAGATTTACCTCTGCAATGTCAGTGCCAGCTCACGCAAAGCAGAATGCTGAGAGATACACTGTAATAAAGGAAGTAATTCCTGATTCATAACACCACTCTGCACATTTTGTTCTGTGCAGTGGCAGTCACTTGTTTATTCAGATGCTGCTTTCAGATGACTGCGGTGTTGAAATACTTGTATTTTGAATTCTATAGTAGCCAGTGATTCCTTTGTAGCTCAAAGAGGAGGAGACATTCTCCGTACAGTTTATTTTGTATATCCTGCAATGGAAATTAAGCCCCACCAAGCATTTTAACACATTTCAAGATGTAGAATTCGATTCCACACCTTGCAAGGAGATGGGTTGTAGATACAGGAGGCAAGTAGGAGACTTTGTGTAGGAAAATAATACGAAAAATAAGATGCCAGAGAACTCTAGTCTGCCGCACACTATTGCAATGAGGTATCACACATGGATAAAAGCACAAGATTCGCCCAGTTTTGGTTAGATTAATCCTAGGCCTCTCTTGGATTACAAGGTGCAGCCCTAGTTAGGGATGCTTCAGCCCCTGTATCCTTGGCCCCAGTTGCCCAAGCGACAGGTACCAGTGCATTGTCTGTAACCAGTGAGATGGTCATAAGGAAGAGATCTGGCAGTGCAGTTGCCCAGGTGTGGAAGCAACCCTCATTGAACACACAACCCACTAAAGCGGGGGCAGTGAAAGGTCCCCTTAACTCATGTACCATCTTCTTCAGCACAGCTTCACTCCTTTTGCTCCCTCATATGCTATAGCATGGCATATCCCCTCAGGGATGAGGAAAAAGATACCCAATTCTTCATTGACCACCAAACCCGTAGCTTGTTTGGCTTGTGCTCTCTCTCCTTCTCCCAGGCACCGCCCCTGCATTTATCAAGTCAACACATCGCAGAACTCACCCTTTGTGTGACAGGGAGCTCTATATATGCAGCAGCCCTAACTAAGAAATGCCCAGCTTTGACTCCACAATCGTTTATGCACATGTCCATGATCTACAGTGCCGCATCTGAACTCCAGTAAGGTATGGCTACAGTACGATATAAAGTTAGGGCAGATGAAGGCAATCAGGTCAGAAGGTCACGTGGGATCAAAAGGAGACAACTATGTAGCTCTCAGAATTCAACATGGGGTCTTCCAGTGTGAGCCTTACCTCCTCATGCACCACCTAGGAATCAGCAATCGTATACACAACAGAAAGAGATAGCCATGGAAAAGATCCTCAAGGAAGTGCAATTTTGACATCCCGCCATTAAAAGGCCGGTTTGTTCACCACCAGGACCAATGTCTACAAAAGAGCTAGACAGGTTCTGCTGATTAAACAGCTTGTCCTTCACTGCCAATCGGTCTGTGAAATGTGGCCTGCAATAAGACATGTGCACCGTCTGATACACCACCTTTGATGAGGTTATACATAAACTTCAAAAACTGGGAATGGGAGCTTTGATGGCAAAATTAGACTGAGGCAGTCGGGTACCCATCTCTGGGCTTCACTTTTGCGGGACAGCATTATGTGGATCAGTGCATTCCCATGGGATGCTCTATTGCATGTGAGTACTTTGAAGCTTTTAGTCATTTTCTGAAGTGGGTAGTGAAGGAGCTGCTTGCTCAGAAGACATAGTGCATTACCTGGATGATTTCTTATTCATGGGACCTCTGGGCTCCTCGACTTGCAGGTAGGCCCATCAGAGATTTCACAAACTAACCCAAGCATCAGACGTACCACTTGCAGAGGATGAAACTGAAGTGCCAGCTGCTACATTGCCATTTCTTGCAAGAGAAATAGACCCAGTGGCACAGGTTTTCAGGTTACCATAGGACACAGTTTCTGGTTTTCAGCAACCCTTGAGAAATGGCAGGATGCACAAAAGGTCACTTGATACTTTCAGGGGGGTGGGAGCGCACCAGACACGCCCCAACGTAATTACCTCTTGCATGACGGTTCATGTAGTTCATTATTTCTCGCTCAAGTCAAAGTGTTCATAGCCAGTGCTGTATTATTAGTTTCAATTCGTATCCCTAGACACGTGTTTCATGATTCCTCAATCGTCAGTAGGGAAAAAAAAGCAAAGTTCATAGGTTGCAGGGCATGCTGCCTTATCTCTCAGGACCAGTTCCACTCACAGCATGAAGGCGCAGGCTCCCGAGCTCGTCAGCTCACAGGAATTTGATACTTTCAGGGGGGTGGGAGCGCACCAGACATGCCCCAACGTAATTACCTCTTGCATGACGGTTCATGTAGTTCATTATTTCTCGCTCAATTCAAAGTGTTCATTGCCAGTGCTGTAATATTAGTTTCAATTCATATCCCTAGACACGTGTTTCATGATTCTTCAATCGTCAGTAGGGAAAAAAAAAGCAAAGTTCATAGGTTGCAGGGCATGCTGCCTTATCTCTCAGGACCAGTTCCACTCACAGCATGAAGGCGCAGGCTCCCGAGCTCGTCAGCTCACAGGAATTTGATACTTTCAGGGGGGTGGAGCGCACCAGACATGCCCCAACGTAATGACCTCTTGCATGACCGTTCATGTAGTTCATTATTTCTCGCTGAATTCAAAGTGTTCATAGCCAGTGCTGTATTATTAGTTTCAATTCGTATCCCTAGACACGTGTTTCATGATTCCTCAATCGTCAGTAGGGGAAAAAAAAGCAAAGTTCATAGGTTGCAGGGCATGCTGCCTTATCTCTCAGGACCAGTTCCACTCACAGCATGAAGGCGCAGGCTCCCGAGCTCGTCAGCTCACAGGAATTTGATACTTTCAGGGGGGTGGGAGCGCACCAGACATGCCCCAACGTAATTACCTCTTGCATGACGGTTCATGTAGTTCATTATGTCTCGCTCAATTCAAAGTGTTCATAGCCAGTGCTGTATTATTAGTTTCAATTTGTATCCCTAGACACGTGTTTCATGATTCCTCAATCGTCAGTAGGGAAAAAAAAGCAAAGTTCATAGGCTGCAGGGCATGCTGCCTTATCTCTCAGGACCAGTTCCACTCACAGCATGAAGGCGCAGGCTCCCGAGGTCGTCAGCTCACAGGAATTTTATACTTTCAGGGGGGTGGGAGCGCACCAGACACGCCCCAACGTAATTACCTTTTGCATGACGGTTCATGTAGTTCATTATTTCTCGCTCAATTCAAAGTGTTCATAGCCAGTGCTGCATTATTAGTTTCAATTCGTATCCCTAGACACGTGTTTCATGATTCCTCAATCGTCAGTAGGGAAAAAAAGAAAAGTTCATAGGTTACAGGGCATGCTGCCTTATCTCTCAGGACCAGTTCCACTCACAGCATGAAGGCGCAGGCTCCCAAACTCGTCAGCTCACAGGAATTTGATGCTTTCAGGGGGGTGGGAGCGCACCAGACACGCCCCAACGTAATTACCTCTTGCATGACGGTTCTTGTAGTTCATTATTTCTCGCTCAATTCAAAGTGTTCATAGCCAGTGCTGTATTATTAGTTTCAATTCGTATCCCTAGACACGTGTTTCATGATTCCTCAATCGTCAGTAGGAAAAAAAAAAGCAAAGTTCATAGGTTGCAGGGCATGCTGCCTTATCTCTCAGGACCAGTTCCACTCACAGCATGAAGGCGCAGGCTCCCGAGCTCGTCAGCTCACAGGAATTTGATACTTTCAGGGGGGTGGGAGCGCACCAGACACGCCCCAACGTAATTACCTCTTGCATGACGGTTCATGTAGTTCATTATTTCTCTCTCAATTCAAAGTGTTCATAGCCAGTGCTGTATTATTAGTTTCAATGCGTATCCCTAGACACGTGTTTCATGATTCCTCAATCGTCAATAGGGAAAAAAAGCAAAGTTCATAGGTTGCAGGGCATGCTGCCTTATCTCTCAGGACCAGTTCCACTCACAGCATGAAGGCGCAGGCTCCCGAGCTCGTCAGCTCACAGGAATTTGATACTTTCAGGGGGGTGGGAGCGCACCAGGCACGCCCCAACGTAATTACCTCTTGCATGACGGTTCATGTAGTTCATTATTTCTCGCTCAATTCAAAGTGTTCATAGCCAGTGCTGTATTATTAGATTCAATTCGTATCCCTAGACACGTGTTTCATGATTCCTCAATCGTCAGTAGGGAAAAAAAGCAAAGTTCATAGGTTGCAGGGCATGCTGCCTTATCTCTCAGGACCAGTTCCACTCACAGCATGAAGGCGCAGGCTCCAGAGCTCATCAGCTCACAGGAATTTGATATTTTCAGGGGGGTGGGAGCGCACCAGACACGCCCCAACGTAATTACCTCTTGCATGACAGTTCATGTAGTTCATTATTTCTCGCTCAATTCAAAGTGTTCATAGCCAGTGCTGTATTATTAGATTCAATTCGTATCCCTAGACACGTGTTTCATGATTCCTCAATCGTCAGTAGGGAAAAAAAGCAAAGTTCATAGGTTGCAGGGCATGCTGCCTTATCTCTCAGGACCAGTTCCACTCACAGCATGAAGGCGCAGGCTCCCGAGCTCGTCAGCTCACAGGAATTTGATACTTTCAGAGGGGTGGGAGCGCACCAGACACGCCCCAACGTAATTACCTCTTGCATGATGGTTCATGTAGATCATTATTTCTCGCTCAATTCAAAGTGTTCATAGCCAGTGCTGTATTATTAGTTTCAATTCGTATCCCTAGACACGTGTTTCATGATTCCTCAATCGTCAGTAGGGAAAAAAAAGCAAAGTTCATAGGTTGCACCACCCTGAAAGTATCAAAGGTCACACTTCAGTTGCCCCCCTAGGACCTGTAGCTGATGAACTTTGCACTTATTGTGATCCCAATGGGTTTCTTCAAAAGCATTGCTAGAGCAATGTTGGGCCTACGGGGCAAGCATCACCATACGAGCCTATTGTATGAGGTTTGGAAAGATATAACTATTTGGATGTAATTACCTTTGCCTTTTAACTCACATGGTGCCAGCAGGCGCAGTTCACCTCAGACTTCGCCATTTACATGAATGTGGCAGGGAGCATGGGATTCGGGGTAGTTTTTGGCAAAGGGTAGTGTATGCAGCATTGATTGCAGAGTGGGTGGCATCGGGTATCACCAAGAACTTTCCTTTCCTTGAGCTGTTCTCAATTGTGGTGGTGCTGCAGATCAGAGTGTAGTATTCTGGTCAGATAGAATGCCCGCAGTGACCTCCATCAATAACCAAAGTGCAAACTGCCCTTTTGTCCTGAGAATACTCAAAGCTTTAATCTGTAGATGTCTAGCCTCCAATGTGTATTTCACTGCCAAGGATGTGCTGGGGATAAAAAAACAGTGGCTGATGGCCTTTCTCATTTTAAGTTGACAGAAGTTAGAGAACTATTGCTAAAAGCAGACAATGTGATGACAGCATCCTCGCTGGATTTGTGGAAGCTTGGTGCCCTGTTGTCCTAATCCTGATGGAAGCCTTTTTCGCCCAAAGGGCTAAGCGTACATATGAGACAGCACAGTGGGCGTATGATGCAACATTTGAATCAGGCAGTATGGAAGAACACTTCAATGCAATGGGGGTCCTAATGTTCTTAGCAAGGCAAAGGAAGTCTGGTAAATATGTGGTGCTGGTCAGGAGGCAACTGCTAGCAATTGTTTTCTTTGCAGATCTTAGGGGAATAAAGGACCTGACAAAGGACCTTAGGGGTAGAAGGGCTCTAAGGGGATGGTAGTACATCGCCCTGATTTTGCATGTCAGGAGGCTAATGGACATGTCAAGACTATCACATATCATTAGAATACAGCCATATGTATGCTCTTCACAATGTGAAGCCTTGTTCTTTAGGTTACCTTATTCCCTTGCTTTCTTTGCGCCTTCTGGGTTGTCTGAATTGGGTGCATCCTTCAAATCCGATCAGTTTGCAAGTGTTGGCATTGTCTACATGGTCATATCTGGGGACTTCCTGAAAATTACAGTAAAAAGGTTTAAAACTGGCAAAGCAAGCAAGGGGGTTTGGGTGCTTCTCTCTCTACGGCTGCAGATGGCACGGTAGAGGTTCTTTTCATGTCTCTCCCAGCAATCTCCTATTACAGGCTGGTGACTCTTTGCCGGTGCATCCATACATTTATTCGTGGTGCAGATGAGATGTTCCACGAATCCGAGATGGAGAATTCAAAGTTGGTTTTGGGAGTCAAGAAACAGGGGATGGGTGCTTGGGGGCAGCGGTTGGTACTCCTCTTTAGCCACCTTCAAAATGTGTTAGGTTTTGGTGGCAGTCCAAGGCTCACTTTTCGCAACCCTCTCAAAAGTGCAGATGAGCCTCCAGGGATTGGCAGTATTCTGGTCAGAGGTCATTACTTGGTTGGTATGGCTATACGGTTAATGCCCCATAGCTGTGAATGAATTAGTTAAGAAGTTAAGCTATTCGCTACAAAAAATACTAGCAGGGTCATCAATGGGTACCATCAGGCTTAACTTATTCCAGCTTAGGAGTTTGGAGCTGTTCCATAGAGAGGGGATACACATATCTCTTAGGAGCCATGAGGTTTTCATCCAAACAATCATTGCAGCTTTATCGTAGGAAATGCAGATATGGCAGGGGAGTGGAAGGATTCGCCAGTAACCTCTTCGCCCTGTGGTGTGAATTTGATCAGAAGCTATCAGAACTAACCAAAGAATGGGCTAATTTGCTGGTTTGTCCCCTTGATGGGGTAAGGTAATTGCTCTGCGGCATAAGAATTCCTGGTGGTGGTCCTGGACCTTTAGTCCTACTCTGAGTTGCCAGGAGTTTATCATTAATGAGGGCTTTGTCTGAAGGCTGCTCAGGTCACAGGAAGCCTGGCAGGGATGGTGCATCATGAGGTGCCCTGGTGTTGTGTCTTGTATTAAACTGTATGTATTTTCCATCCTTCACCTAGACAGAGGTGAAGCTTGGATAAATGAATGTAGATGGCATTATTTGCCCATAAACCCTTGATGGGGAATGTGAATTGTTGGTATGAGGAGCTATCTCCTATGGAGGATGTAAATAGAAAGACTTTGCTGACTGCAATGCGACCATTGATGGAAGGCGCACCACAAGAGTTGGTGATAAACAATTGGGAACTTTTTATCACTGTAATGAACTGAGGAATCATGGATAAATGTATTTCATTTATTTATTTAAAGAGTCACTTGCTGTACAATCTGTGTTTTACAATCCTCGTTTACTTGCTTCTCATTTCTAATATTTATGCAACTGCCATTTCTTTCCCTGATGGAATTTTGATTAAATAGCTATGTCTTCATAGAACGGCTCACGTTGAGGATGACTTTGAGTATGACTCTCACTCATTATGGGGGAATAAGGATGGTGAGAGGGGTGTGGCCACTATATATGGCTGAAGTTTTGCAACTTGCACTCTGTAAGCGCACAATTTGATTATGCATTCAAATCTTTGCATATGTAAATATGATAGGAGCACTACTCTCTGCTGGCTGCTTTCAAAACTGCTTATCAACGATGCAATAATACCCCCAAAGTCCCCCGCCTCTCAGGAAATTCCTTAGTGGTCCAGCAGGTCAGTACTCTGCTGTATGTTACCCAGGTGAAATTGCAATCGACCATATCTACTAGAATAGTCTACTGATTCAAAACTCAAAGACACATGAAGAGGTACATTTTAACTTTGTTTTCCTTTATTACGCTTCAAGTGCAATCTGCAACAGGATATCTAATAAGTCATTATTGGATCAATATCAGAGGTGGAACCAATCAAACACTCACACCCAGTCAAAAGATCTGGGTTTGATCCATCACCGTTCTTTAGCCCACTCTGCCACCCCAGTTCAGACATGGCTATATGCAAATCAGTCTGACCCTGTGCCTCATGGGAACAGTCCAGGCAGAACTGCCAAGCCATGCCTTCCCTGGACCGGAAACAAGCTTCCAAGGACCGGTTTCTGGCATTCCAGCCATCTTCAGCCCGGCTTGATTGAATCCAGTGGCAAAGTGAGCAAGGGACTCACGTCTGAGCATTCCCTGCCACACATATGGCGGCCAAAGCGGTACAAAAGGGGGTGGTGATGGACGGAGTATCTGAACCAATCAAACACTCACACCCAGTCAAAAGATCTGGGTTTGATCCATCACCGTTCTTTGGCCCACTCTGCCACCCCGGTTAAGACATGGCTATATGCAAATCAGTCTGATCCTGTGCCTCATGGGAACAGTCCAGCCCGAACTGCCAAGCCATGCCTTCCCTGGCCGGAAACAAGCTTCCGAGGACCGGTTTCTGGCATTCCAGCCGTCTTCAGCCCGGCTTGCTTGAATCCAGTGGCAAAGTGAGCAAGGAACTCACGTCTGAGCATACCCTGCCACACTTATGTACGGCCAAAAGCAGTACAATAGGGGGTGGTGATGGACGGAGCATCTGAACCAATCAAACACTCAGTCAAAACATCACCACCCCCTTTTGTACCGCTTTTGGCCGCCATAAGTGTGGCAGGGTATGCTCAGACGTGAGTCCCTTGCTCTCTTTGCCACTGGATTCAAGCAAGCCGGGTTGAAGACGGCTGGAATGCCAGAAACCAGTCCTCGGAAGCTTGTTTCCGGTCCAGGGAAGGCATGGCTTGGCATCATTTCATTTCCATCAAACTTATACATTTTAGCATGTGTTCCTGACTAGCTGTTGAGTGGCATCTGTGTCTGTTTGAGGAGTCCAACTGATTTGAGCGATCTGGTCAAATGCATGATGCTCAAGTCATCAGTAGAGAACATAGTATGGACCAAGGTGTTTATCCACTTTGGGAAGAGGAAGGTATACTCTTTTAGTGCAAAGACCTCTAAATAGCAGGCAATGTATTGACTAGGTATTTCATCATTTCATGGAATCAATTATGAGAAAGAATTACTGTTTGGGAGTTGTTCATCTGCAAACAGATAGAACCATTGGCAAACTGAACCTTGATCCCTAGAACCAGTACTTCTGAACTGACTATTGTAATAGACTTGGACAGAAAGGCTCTCATTTTCATGTTGGTCGGAGGCTTTCCGGCCAACATCTTCGATTTCACTTTTGAACACCATATTACAATGACGGCGGTCGGAAGTGAAACTGGCCAGTCATTCTGGCTTGCTGCCGACAGGCACAAGGAGCCCATTTGCCAGTCGAAACCAGCAAGTAATCCCTTATGGACGGCGTTTCCACCGTAGGGATTATCATGTTGGTTTCCCACAGGTTTTCATGTCAGGCCTTCCGACATGAAAATCCTGTCAGAAAGCGACTTTGGGAGCCCCTAGCAGGGCCCCCTTGCAACATTGGCCTCCGGTTTGGGGTCTGAGTGGGCACATATGGAGCCTCCCTGTCAATCCCTACAGCATGTGGTGCCTGCCATGCAGTGCAGGGATTATCAAAAACTCCCATTTCTCTATGGGAGCATGTGCTGCAGCTGTTTTCCGACCGCAGCACAAGCTCCCATAGAGAAATGGGAGTGTGTGACTGCACCATGTGCAGTTGCACCCTAATACTGCGGTCCGGACTGCCGACTGGATGCCGGTCGGTTCTGTTTCCGCACATCGTGATGAGGCCCCAAGTGTCACACATTACCTGTTCTTTTGTGTTTTGCTACAGCTACTCTGTTTTTAATGGCGTAGACACTATTGCAGAGTTGTCATTGTTTATCAGTCCTTGGCCGGCACTTATAATAGTAAGGTGTAGGTCTTGCCTCCATCTACCGTTCTTCATTCTGCTAATTCTATGATTGTGCAGCTGCTATGTCAACCCCAGGGTATGGAGCTTTTGAAATCTTCTGACTACCCCACAAAGAAGCTTGAAAGATCCATATCAGAAATCACATCTACTGTGCAGTTATATTGCTTATGAACTGGGATTTCCACTCTCTTTCATTAAGGGCCAATTACAGTCACTGGCCACTGCAGATGGGGTTCTTCTGTAGGTAAGCTCACCGCTCCTTTATCATGTGATTCTCTTGTCATTGCATTTGGGGAGCTGGGGCTGCTTCCAGACTTCTTGCCCATGTTAGAGAATTTTGCTTAACTGAATTGTGCCACAATGGAGATAATTGGGAGCAGTGTTTTTCAGACATCAGCTATCTTTTACAAATCATTGTCTTCTGGTCAAATGGGTTTAAAGGAAGGAAACCAAGACTGCAACTTCCGGAATTCAAAGCTCACATAAGTTTGTCCAAAGAAAGCCAGAAATGGAAACCTGGTGCTATGCGTATGAGCAAGGTGGACACCGTACACACCTATCACTAAATACCCTGGCTAAAGGTGGATAGCACTTGTGATTTTGTTTTCTAGTTTATTCATATCTTTATTTTACAATATCACTGAATGGTTCGCAAAGTTTTTTTTCATTATTAACCCTTACACAGGGGTTATATTTCTATCAACACAATATTTTAATCTGATATGTTTTGCTTGGTACCTATGACACAAGATGTGACACAAGATGTGTCTGATCTGGGTATGCTTCCAGCATAGGCCTCTAATTCAGTTCACGCCGTTTTCGCAAAGTAATTTTCAGTTTCTAATTTAGGACATCAAAGAGATCATTTTAGTTAGAAAGCTCCCTATTAGGTATTCATATACGTTGCCTTACAAACTATATTTAAAACCTGTATGTTCTGATGCTGCTTTTACAGAAAAGCTTTTCTCCGCTGAAAACACAACTAGCAGTTCTAACTAAATCCGCACATGGAAAGAAGCAGTATTCACTGACTGATGTTCCAATCCATAGCTGAACCACTGATTTTTTTTTCCGCCTATTTTTTAAATACATAATAGTAATACACTGCAAATTAAAGAGTATTGAATAATTACATCAAATATCAAAAAATGTTCAAGGTGAAGACGAAGACACCTTGAGGTGCAGTAGCCTAACAAAAGGACACAATCACAGTAAATCGATTATCACTTATTGACCTTGTGATGCTGAAGCTATGAGTAAGAAATGCACGATTGCTGAAAATAGCAGATTTATTTACACATTCATTAAATCGGCATGACTAATTGGGAGTATTATATTTATTCCTACAGAGTGAATTCCAATATGTAAAGCAGTGGAATCCCTTACTGTTCTTAAAGTTAATCAGCGAGAAACTATAAGTCGAAAGCAAGTGGTTTCCTTAAGTGCTATTAGTTGAATCAGACCACAGAGCATACACAGTGTTTGGGGTACCTGTAATATCACACAAAACACATGGGAAGTACACTACCATCCCTGTTAATAAACAGAGAACTCTGCTGTCTGTCAACCCTTTCCTCCCTGTGTTTGAAGCCCTGTAATTCTGAGGTTGTGAATCCCCCCCATAGCAAAAATAGCTCAATTCAGAACTTGTAAACACGCATAATAAAGATGGGAAGTATGCTTTTGGGGCTTAAACGGATCCTCCGGTAGTTGACCAGGTTTATAATAATCCAACTCTTTGCAACTTCCCGCCCCCCTCTACCCGCTTAAAGCACAAGGGACACAATTGGAAGTCCTATCTCAAAGCACAAGAGTAGTCACAGGCCAGGAACCCATTCTCATTAATTCCTAGGACCTAGAGCCTGACAGCAGGCCTGAAGCAGTAAGCAAAACAGAGCATTTTGTAGTTATCAGACAAGAAAGTTTGGCCCTAGTGTAAGAATCTAAGGGACCCTAAGCATATTCTTTGAGGAAAACCACGACTTTTGTAAGACACGAGTACCTGTTGGAAGATGTCATGCCAACAGACAGGAAGGAATGATGCAATGTCTACAAAAGGAAATATAAACATGTCACACGTCTGGCATCTCTGGATTTTGCAGGCACAACAAAAAGCAGATTGCATTATCAATCACAAGTCTTCATATTCAGCCAAAGTCATCATTTTCTTGCAACTTGAAATTAAATTGACATGAAGGCTGGAGGTGTGTGGCAATTTGTCAGTGGTGTCACCATGTTTCCCTGAGAATTATTGAAGGATCTCTGTAAATAGATTGTTTCTGTTCCTGTAGAGTGCTGAATGGAGTTGGGAGGGGACACTCTTAATAGGAACTGGTTATACCACATTGGCTAATCTTATCCTCTTAGTATAGTATTTCAAGCTTGATAAATCATGATCACATTCAAGCACTTTAGAAAACATGACCTCAACTAACTGCTTTGTTAAGAATGCCCGATTTTTTCTCAGTTTACGCAAAAATGTTTAGCATTTTCAGAACTCAACTACAGATTTTTGTATGTAATCTCAGTTTGCTCAGAAATGGCCAAAGTTGGCATGTTTGCATTAGGTTGAAAACCTTATATAGCAAAGATTTGATTGGTCACTTTGGACTATGTAAAATTTGCAGCATCCTTAAACTCATTTATAAAGTTCTGGAGAAAGGAATAATGTTTTCCAGACTGGAGCAATGTGTTCAGTACTCCCTTACCCATTACCTGTCTCTTCCTATGCCCCTTGTGTACTGCAGCTCTCTCATTTATTTTCTAAAATATATTTCTTAAATGTGGGAAATTAAGGTAAGTAGGTAGGAGACTTTTAGATTTGCATTCTAGAAAAATAAGGGGTGGTTTAGATGAGAGATGTTTCTTTAAGACACACTGGACACTCTGGATATGCATAGGAATCTCCTGTACTTTGCCCAAGCTGTGCATGAATGGTGTAAGATGTGATCAGAAGGGCAGAATATTGATACATACTTAGAAAAGAAAGGCAAGATAATATTGTTTCAAGAACTGTAACTATGCAATAATCAATATTTGTATTAATCGTTAATGCAAACTGAGTACCACTTTTAGAACGTTCACTTAAATCTGGTAGCACACTTAAGCCATGTATAACTATGGAAATTGATTGTTTTTGTACTGTAAAGTGCCCTGACATCCACTTGTGGATCATGTTTGCGCTGTAGAAAACAAGGAATAAATAAATAAACAAGAGACATGGAAAGACAATGGGTGTTATTTTGGGTTTGGAGGATGGGAAGCTCTGTCACAAAAGTGGCAGGTGTCCTCTTGCCATATTGCAAGTGCATTCTAGCCAATGGTACTTGTAATACAGTAGTTTGACAGTCTAAACTCAAAATAAGGCCTAATGCCTTATTGTTTATGTTGTACCTAGCAGACCTTTAGAAGTGTGAAACAGAAGGGGCATTTAAAGCATGGACCTTTTCTCAATGCAGACGTTGCTGATTTTAAGGATGCCTCCCCTAGAGGGTTACAGACCTAAAGGTTGCCAATAAAAATTTAAAACACATATATGTAAACCTCAATTCATTAAAAGCAAGAGTGGCTTGGTTTGGGTTGTGAGGACAGGGGCAGCGGAAGTTACATCAAATACCCTTTGACCCTGATTGCATCACAGGATGTGACATTATATGACAGTTGACCCTGGTAACATCACAGAAATTCGGCACCAATCACATCAGAGTAAATGCTTTGGCACCGTGTAAGTTTATCAAAATAGCAAAAAAGTACCAAAGAATGTTGTTCTATAATCCAACATGTGCGCCTATATGACAATGAATTTTGGATAACATGCAGTTTTCTGATGTGCAAGTAACAAAGCTACAACCTGGTCAGTCAGTTTAAAGTTGTCCGTTGTGGGCCATATCTATCAAACTCCCCTTTTTCCATTCTCCATTAGCGATTTTTCGCGAACCCCAAGTTGAGAATCGCAAAACGGTATGTAAATAAAAATCGCAAAAAAATACCAATTCCGTAAAAATCGCTATTTTCATTGCGACATTTCAAATAGTGATTCCTTATTCCAAAAAATCGCCATTTTGCGAAAATAGCAAATTTGAGAATCGTAAACTCAGGTGTAGCTTGATGACATCACAACCAGGAAGTGTGACTACCCATGCTGCACCTGAGTTTCTGAAGCACAGTGAGAGAGTAGGAGTGGAGGTGAGGGAACTCTGCAGTGCAACAAACAATGGCAGACACTGGAGACAAGGCCAGCGAGGACAAACAGCAGCAGGGGGAAACAGAAAACCAAAGTTTTTTTAAACTGAGCTAGAGGTCCTGATCCAGGAAAAGGTCATAAACCACAAGCACCTCTTCGGAAAAAAGTCCCTGTGGGTGCCTGAGACACGCAAGCGGAGGATTTGGGCTGATATCTAGCACAAAGTAAATGCCGTTTGCGTCACCCACAGAAGCGTGGAAGATCTAAGAAAGCGCTGGTACGGTATGCGCCAGTGCTCCAAGGAGAAGGTGGATGCCAGGTTGAAGCAGGCCAAGAAGACTGGTGCTGGGACCTCAACTGCCACAGATTCCACACTGTTTGAGGGGACCCTGCTTCCAGAGAGTGTAATGGGCATGGCCAACCTGTACAGCTCTGACCCCTTGATACCAAGACAAGGTAAGAAGCATGCCATCACACCCCTGAAATCCCCCTACTTCTCCCACACACCCAGGAGTGACCCAGGGACAGAACAAAACTAAAAGTCCAGTGCAGGTACACAAGCACAGCCAGCCAGTCCCTAACAGTATGTGCGCAAGTGGAGGAAACGGAGGAGGAGGGCAGCCCAGTAATCCCTCTAAAACGCCGCAGGCAGATTGTAGTGCCACCACTGCCCCCACTGGAGGATGAAGGCCAGGACACCGATGGTGATATCCAATTAGTCACGGCACAGCCAGAGCCACAACACCATGCTCGAGCACATGCTGATCTGATCCGATCCTGCCAGTTCCATCCAGCAGCCCCAGGAGAGCACACAGTCGTCAGCAGGCTGGAGGGGCACATGCAGGCGAAAAACATCAAATCATTACAGAGGCAAATCAGGGTTGGCTTCATGGGCATGACGGGTGCCCTGGAGGCACGCTGTGCGGAACTAAAGGCAGATCACTGTGTGGCGCAGGGAGATGGAGCGCCTTGATCTCTATACCCGGGCGGTTAACCGCCTGTCCTCAGCAACAAATGTGCTGTCAAGGCGCAGCATCTGTATGCAGCGTGAGGTGGCACACAACAGCCAGGACGTGGCAAGGGCCCTGGTACAGGTCACATCTGCTGTGGATGAGCTGCGGACAGCTCGCACTACTGGCCCAGGAGTCATCACTCCAACAGATGAGGATGCCCAATCTGGCAGGAGCAGCATCACCCCTACCCCCCCGGATAGGTGCCGTAGTGGACGTCACAGTAAGGCTACTGGAACAGGTGAGGAGGGCACTGTGCACCCCCAGCCAGGGGCTCCGACCCGACAGCGCTGTATTTGAGGTGCACAAACTTGGACAAGGAGATGGGTGCATCAACCCAGTTTACATGGACACTTGCTCCTGATTGTTCAATCGCAATGTGATCCTAACATCCTAACATGTGCTGGGTATTGGACGATACATTGTGTGGTACACATGCTGTGTGCCGTTATTTCTCCTGAAGTTAAGGAAATAAAACACAGTCTCATAACTGATATTTAGCATTGTGTCATATTTTCTTACCTAGAAATAGTTCAGTGTAATCTCATCTCGCCTCTGGCGCCCAGCAACTGCACCAATTACACCGGCTGGCTTGAGTCTTGGCACCGGCCCCTCCTCATCTGATAAGTCTGATTCACTGAGCTCCACTGGTGTGCCTTTCCTGGTGGCGATGTTGTGCAGCATGGTACATGCTACCACTATCTTGCAACAGGTCTGGGGGCTGTATTGTAGTGCCCCTCCACTCTTATGTAGGCATCTGAATCTGCTTTTGAGTATCCCGAAGGTCCGCTCAATGGTAAATCTGGTTGCTATGTGGGCACTGTTGTACCTCCGCTTCCCAGCGTTGGCAGGATTCAGGTAGGGAGTCAGTATGAAATCACGGACCGCATACGCACTGTCACCTATGGGGTAGGAGGAATATGGTTAAACACTGTCCTGCCAATTCTGTCCTTTACAAGTGTGTCCTTAGTACAAATGCAATTACCTAGTAGGTATCCCTCACCAAACTCCCCACTTGTGAGTCGACGTTGTATCCCATTGTGGCGGAAGATGACAGCGTTGTGCGGGCTGCCTCGGTATTTTGCGACAATGTCGGTGATGATGTGCTTGGCATTACACACCACCTGTATGTTCAGGTAATGGTAGGATTTGCGATTCCTGAACACATACTCGTTCTGGGAGGGGGGTGATATGGCGACATGTGTCCCATCTATGCATCCAATGACGTGGGGAAATTGTGCAATTTGATAGAACTCCTGCTTGGTCTGGTCTAGTGCCTGTGGTGTGCTGGGGAAGTGGATGTGGTGATGCAGCCTCTGTACCATGGTATCAAGGAACACGTGGAAAAAGTGCGACAATGCACTCTGTGAGACCCCTCCTGCTGAGGAATTATCACCCCCTGGAAGCTACCTGATGCCAAGAAGTGCAGTGAGCACAGGACCTGGATGTGGGTGGGGATGGTGTGTGTCCTGCGTGTGGGGTGTTCAAGTATAGGTTTGAGCTCCTCAATTAATTCAAGGATGCTCTCTTCATCCAGCCTGTAGTTTGTATGGATCTCCTCCTCAGTCCGCTAGAACAGGGTTATGCGCGCACAAAAGATCCTTTCCTGCCGTCTCCTCCTCTGTGCAGCAGGTCTGAGTCGCAGCCTCCAGGCTATCACATACAGCCCAGCCCTTGTGGAAAAAATCTGTTGCATTGTGGGCCTCCTTAAATAGTTTGCACCTTGTTACCACCTGCTCAGTCTTGATGGTAATTGCGATTCTCAAAATTGCGAATTTCGTGAAATCCCAAATTGCACATTTTTCATACATTTCATTGCGATTTCTTAAAATGCTATTTTTCATTTTGCGATTTTCGAGTTTTGGAATTCGCACAAATATTCACAGATTAATTGGTTTGCAGTATAAGAAATTGTTATTTTTGCGATTCCTTATTTTTGCGATGAGAAAATGTCTCATACATCGAGTTTTGCGAATGTTTACTCAGAAACGCTGTTTTTTGCGATTTGCAGCGTTTGCGATAAAAAATTTGTTTCATACATATGGCCCAGTATGCCTTTGGTATGTTTGGCTTTTAATTTTATTGTGGATTAGATTTGTGTCCCCTTCAAGTAAACAAGAAAACAACTGGTTTTTAAAGTTAAAAACAACTGGTTTGCAATGTTCAAACTGGATAAAGACCTTGTCATCGTCTCGGATCCCATAGCTCAGCTCCCCAAAAAACATTCTGCCCCAGAAGTTTGTCTTTCACAATGTTAATTTAGATAGGGCCTGGTAGCACAATGAGATAGTTTTTGTTTGTTTTGCTGCTTTTAGGATTGTGGGCCAAAATATGAAACATTTCCAAATAATTGGAACATCAAAATGGTCTATTCTGCACCTTTTTTGGAAGACCTGTGCTGAAGTCGCCATGAATGCTTTCTCAAATTAGCCCTTTGGCCCCTATCGTGGTAAAGGTCACAAGGACATTCCAAGGGCCACAAAACTCAGACCAGTGGTCACAGCTGTGAAACTTGGCGACCCCTAAAGGACGCCCATGAGTATCCCTCTCTAGGTCTCCCAATTTCAGAAAATGAAAAAGAGACGAACTATATCATTCTCAAACACGGATTACAAGAAACTGTCCTTTTCCAAAAGATTTTCCAAGCAAATGTCATAGCAGCTAAAGGTTTGGTAGTCAGGTGTGGTGCTGTGCCCAGTGCAGCATGGTGGCAACTGGAAACAAAGCATACATTAGATTCCTATTATATTTAGTACGGTGTGCCCCAAGTCTGGGAATTGGAACTGGAACAAAGATTGATTTTTTTATGTCACTCAACTGTACTTTCACCCCACCTCTACTTCTTAAAATATGTCACCTGCTTGTTGTTAAATAATTGCTTAGCAGGTCATGTCCAACTAAAGTCACCAACACACGTCAGATAAACTGAAAAATATGACAAATGATGGTGATTTCCTTCTGAACTGCACTAATGGATGCCAAGTAAGCGTAGAACATTCAGGAATACTGGCTTAAAGTTTGAGGCATTTTGCAAAGATTAGATTAGATTAGAATACTTATAGAGCGCATGGCTGCCTTAGCAATGAGGCGTCCCAGACTAGACTAAGCAGAGAAGGAACAGGGGGAAAAATACCTGGAACAAAGCAGACAATGAACAGGGAACATTAAGCCTGGGGGAAAAGCCAAGTCTTTACAAGCCGCCTGAAAGCCAGATGGTCAGGGTTGTTGTGGATATATAAGGGTAACGAGTTCCACAGAATGGGGGCCAGACATCTGAAAGAGCAGCCGCCAGATCGAGCTCTACGTATGCTAGGGATGCAAGCAAGTTTCTGGTTTGCTGAACGTAAGGCACCCGGGGGGGTGTACCGCGTACAGAGATCACTCATGATATCTGGGGCACTTCCTGTCAATATCTTCTGCATGATGCAGAGCGCCTTCAAGCGAACACGTTGTTCAATAGGCAGCCAGTGCAGGCGGCGTAGGAGATTGGAGGCATGGCTGAATTTAGGCAGGGCAAAGATAGTGCGTGCTGCTGCATTCTGGACCCGCTGCAACCTGCTCAGCACAGCTCTATTGGAGCCGAGCAAAAGCACATTGCAGTAGTTCAGATGGGCCAGTATAGAGGCTTGGATGATCAATTGGCGTGTTTGGGCATCAAAAAGGCCCAAAATCGGTCAAAGGCCACGCAATAATCCAAAGCATTTCCCCGCCACTGATTTGGCATGTATTTCAAAGTTGAGATTTTTATCAACTAGGAAGCCTAGATTTTTCACCACAGGTTTCGGATCGGGAGGTTCTCCAAGTACCCTATTTGATAATGTATGCAGTGCTAAAATGCAGGGAAGGTACCACATGGGAGAAGAGAATTAAAACGAAGAGTTAATAAATAAGGAAAGAAAACAAACATTGTCAAATATATTTGCCTTTGAAACCTATTAGCTTTGCAAATGGTTCTTTGTTATGTTTTACCCAAAAAAAAATAAAGAGAGAGAGAAGGGGGCGAAAGGGAGAGAAAATAGTCCTGCAGATGAATACAATGTAAGGACTGATGCCATTCAATCACCAGACAATGAGAATGAAATTCTCCTGGGTGGGACAATCACAACAAAAGTCAGGAAAGCAATCGAATCAGGGGCAGGGAACTGAGATAGTTGAGAAAGCCATGACATCATGTGTAAGGGGGGGCCCAAAGCCCACTCTATGTATTGCAATGCTGTCTATAATCAAGACCTAAACGTGATAGGTTTTACCAGAGTCGCTCTTAAGGGGTTTCCAGTACAAGAAGTTGGGAACATACATGAAACAAAATGAGAAACCTAAAAACATTGACAGACAGGGTAAAACAAAGGCTACAGGGCCCAGACAAGAAGAGGAGCAAATGCTGAGGAAAATAAAGCAAGGCAAATCTTACATCAATTGTAGAATACAATTAGCTGCAAAGATGATAGATAAGAAAGAATCAGGTTTGGAGAAACTAAGCAAGTAAAGCCACAATGATAATAGACAGTAAGATTTGTTAAACTCAGTAGGAATTTGCCTACAAAAAACAAGACTTGGAAAATATATTTTAGTGCAAACCTACAGAAACACACCTTGTCTACAATAAACAGATTGCCTTTTGTAGATATATGTTTTTCTCGCAATCTTACATTGAAACTGCTACTTTTTTTAGTCCATTGATCAGTGTCAATACTACAGACTTCCACAAAGATGTCCTTACACATGGTTATGGCTCCATGGTTTATAGCCTTATCCTACACATAAGAATATATTCAATGATCATTGAAGGACCATCATTGCTGGGGCCCAAGACCATATCATTTCAGAACACTGCCAGTACAGATTCAGACACTCTTGAAAACTTAAAGAAGAGTCGTAAGAAGAGAACATCATGGGAAATTGTTAGCTGAATATTTGAAGGCGGATATCATCCCACTGGACTTACAAGTGAAAAACGAGCCTACTGTTTTTGTTCTCAATGAAAAATTGAAAAAGAATTTTAGGTACATTTCCAATAATTGTCCACGATAGTGGATGGTTCTAGGCATAGATACCTCATTAGAAGATACCGATTGACGAACTAGAGGAGAAGATTTGCAGTAGCCAGGTGATTAAGAATGGGAAAGCAGCACTGTACAATCTACAAAAAGTACAGACGGGTTTTAGTCAATCAGTCTAGGCAGAAAAATAGAAAAGGTCCACAAAGACACAATGAAGTACTACCCATATCTTAGGAGTACCTACTCCTATACCAGGAAATCAGGAAGATCGATCAAGCTCTTACAATACCTTAACGAACCTTAACTTTTTCAGACTCACTTGCAAGTTCAGATGACGAGGAGGAACCTAGGGCTAGCAGTACTGGTCCATCAGACACATATTGTCCAGGTCACCAACATTTTGTAGGGGTAGACAACCCCCAGAGAAGGAGGGGCTGGAACAGGGGATGAGGCAGCGGATGCTACAGAGACCTATACCAACCAGGAGAGAAACAGACAAGGAATTAGACGTCCTGATGATATACCATATATAAACTAATTGGAACACCTCTCCTATATTCAACATCTCATCCTATATACTGAACCACGAGGAGAGACATGTACTTGAACATGGTTTGAGTTTTGTCATAACAGAATGTCCTGATTTATTCTAAATCAAAACTGAGATCTATCAATTCTCAAGAAATTGAGGCCCAGGCATTTATTCAAGGACAATTTGTCTGTGGAAGAGAGGATTGGCACGGGCCTTTGTTTGCCTTCCGCCTTCAACCACCTCCTCCTATCTGATGCCTGTGGAAATACTTGTGTTTAAAAATCTTGTTAATAGACAGGTTTGAGCCACTATAACAGGAAAATAAACATTTACACTACAACCTATGCAAGGAAAATAAGACAGCGTTACTAAGTCTCAGTACGAAGAGACAGATAATGATAAAAGCAGCCGACAAAGGGGTTGCTCTCATAATACAAGACATGACCACTTATGAAAAAGAGACTGAAAGACAACTCACCAATGAGGAACACTACATCCAGCTCACAAAGAATCCCCTTAAGGGTATCCATGATTACATCAGGTATGTTATTAATATAGGCCACAACATCAGGGTTATTACAAAGAAAGGACATGCTTTCTTGAATAAACCACATCCAAGGACACTAGTAATCTATACTTTTCTGAAAATTCTCAAAAACAGTCAAGAACCACCTGCTTGACCAAATGTTTTGGGATATAGGTGACTCTTAGAGCCAAAATATACGTTTATGGATCAGTACATAAAACCATACGTTCCTAAAATCCTGTCATTTGTAAAAGATAGTATGGATTTCATAAACCTTGTTGAGGACAGTGACTTTAATACCAAAACACAGATTCTGGTAACACTTGATATTGAATCACTGTACAGCAATATACAACAGAGAACAGTCATTGAGACTTTAAGGACAACATTGGCATCAGATTTGACTAACCATCCTCCCATTGAGGAGTTTATTTTACAACTGAGTGAAATTGCCCTGAGTTAGAACTACTTCCTGTTTAAAAAAGAGTATTTTATACAGAATATGGGCGTAGCTATGGGAGCTTGCTGTGACCCAGGTATAGCAAATCTGGTGGGTGTAGAATTTGAGAGCAATGCCATATTAACCAATCTGAACCCATACAGACAGATACATTTTCTTCAATCTGTTTTATTAGGTTTTCAATTTTTCAACAATGACACAATTATACATGTTCTTTTTTCTTAGTTGGGTTTTACAGCGGTCATTTAATGGGTGCATTATCGGTACTTATACATTGTCAGGGATTACAAATCAACAAAGTTTGAGATTTTAGCCGCAATATATAAGGTACATCAATAAAACATAACAGGTGGAGTGCCATAAAAGCGAGCTTGCCCCTGGTTTCCCAATTAATGCATCCAGTGTACTGGTATGTGTGGAAGGTAATTTGTCACTTGTTCATGGTATAGTGTTGAGTGAAATGTAGTCTTGCAAGTTGTCTACTGTTTGGACTCTGTGTCTTTCTCTATGTCTGTCCTCCTCAGTGAGCGCATGTTTTTAGGGCATAGCATTAGCTGAGAGGGTGGGGGGGAAGCATAATAGTGTTGTGAATGTGGGTTAGCTCGGCCAGTATCATGTCGCAACTTGTGGTGAGAGGGGTTTTGGCAGTGAACAGTGAGCGGCTCCATATGTGAGGGGAGTCGGGGTCCTTCCACCTCTTGGTGGTCAGTCTTTTCACTACTGCCATTCCCAAGTCTAAGAACCTAGAAGTTACTATGTTGTTACAGGTTCTACGATATAAGTGCAAGATGTAGACATATAACTCAAATGGGAGTTTCTGGGAAGTGCATTGAGTCAGGATATCCACACCCTCTTTACAGTGTGCAAGCAGAGTGGGGCATCCCCATAGCATGTGTAGCAGATCCGCGTCAGTGAGTGAGCATCGGGAACATGTGGCATCCCTACGATTGAAGTACCGATTAATATTTGCGGGTGTGAGGAACACTCTGTGAGTAATATAATACTGTATTTGACCTAGGCATATGTTCCTGGGGATTTGTGCAGGGCTTGCTAGAACTGAGGATGATTCAAAGTTTGTAATCTGGCGACACATATCATCCTCCCAGTGAAGACGACGTGGTGTTAGGTTAATTGCTGTGAAATGTCTTAGTGAGGCAGCAAATCATCTTGCTAGGTGCCCACCCTGTGCCATGACATGCATGTATTGTATGGTGAAGTGGGTTACAGGCTTATTGGATAAGTCCATCTAGTAGAGAGGGCAGCTAGTAGTGAGCAATGGAGTAAGAATTGGCCTGGAGGTAACTCATCTTCCTCTACTAATGTTGTGTATGGGATCAGCATGCCTTCTCAAAACAGGTTGCCTGTATCTTGTATTCCCACCTCCCCCCAGATCTGCAGCCTCTGGGTGTTCCCTCCAGTGGTAGGGCAGGTGCATATGGGGTAACTTTGCTGGTAATATATAGAGTTCAGCAGAAGCATCTGCGTGCTATGTTGAGCAGCAACGAGTCCGGCTGTTTAGTTTTCACGCAGAGGCGTAATAATCTTGTTTGTTCTGACAAGGTTAGGGATGGCTGCGTAGCCACGGTATCTCCTCTATGACGGTCGGCTAACCATCTAGCCACCCATTGTGTCTAAGACACCAAGTAGTACTGCTCTAGATTTGGGGCTGCAAGGCCTTCCTGGTCCGTAGGTAGATAGAGCTTGTTTATCGCCACTTGGTGCCTGGTGTTGCCCCATATGGAGTCCTTAACCAGCTTTTCCAGCAGGCAGAAAAATGAAGGAGGAATATATAGTGGTAGGTTCATGAAATAATATAAGAGCCATGGCATGATGACTATTTTTGTGAGGGCTGTTCTGCCTTTCGCCCATAGTGGGTGTGTGCTCCAGAATGACATTTGAGAACAAACAACAGTCAGAGCTCTGCCAAGGTTGCCATCTAGTAAGTCTGTTCAACAGCTAAACACCCTAATTCCGAGGTAGTGGAATGTGTCTGTATTCCACTTCACACGTACCTCATTGAGGACATGCCCTGGGTCTCTACACATCTCACTGAAAGGATTGAGGCATGACTTGGAGGCATTAACCTTCATCCCCGATATGGAGGTGAAGTTTCCCAATATGCACACCAGCTGTGGGGAGATCTAGATAATGTCTCTTATGTATAATAGTAGGTCGTCTGCTTACCAATAATTTGTATGCATGCTGTCGCCTAGTAGGATGTCCTCACCTATCTCGGTGCAAATTGCCTCTGCTAGCGATTCTCTGGCTAGTGAGAAGAGGAAGGGAGACAATGGGCATCCCTGCCTGTACTGACAGGATATTTTTACCTGAAAAGATACATAGATGATGTATTTATGATATGGGAAGGTGATTTTATGGGTCTCAATGATTTTGTTACATGACTAAATAGACAGGTTCCTGATTTAAAGTTCACTTGTAACTACAATAAAGAACAGATTAACTATTTTGACATTCTAATTAAAATTGACAATGGGAAGATGTACACAAAATTATACTGGAAGCCTACAGATAGGGTCTTCCTATTAGCATATGATAGCTTTCACCTGAGAGCATTACTGGATAACTTAGCTTATGGCCAATTCCTCCGAATTAGATGAAACTGTTCACACAGAAATAATTATTTTAGGGAAGTGCAATAACTCACTACACCTATCATTGGTCATTTCTAACATGCAATTGTGTCATAAAATCACAAATGATGTGAAGGTGATTGAAGTGGCAGGAAACAGCAAACTGCTGAGGGGTCACTCCAATTCAATTACAACAGTAACAAGCATTTAAAATGGAATGGTCTCGGCATTATTAAAGGTAGAGCTATTGGCATTGCTCATGAAATTTTTTTGGGTGTTTCTTTTTTTTTTTAAATCATAAATAAATGGCATTGTCATTTACATTGCCAATAGTGTAATCGTTAAATAAATGGTATTGTCATTTACAATGCCAATAGCTTAATCGCTCACAAATGCATGACCTATTGCATTTACACCCACACAGAGCCACACACACAAAGCCACCCAAACACACATACAGAGCCACCCACACAATCCTGCACTCTGCACTCTGAATCTGCACTCTGCACTCTGCACTCTGCATTCTGCACTCTGAATCTGCACTCTGAATCTGCACTCTGAATCGGCACTCTGCACTCTGAATCTGCACTCTGAATCTGCACTCTGAATATGCACTCTGCACTCTGAACTCTGCACTCTGCACTCTGAATCTGCACTCTGAATCGGCACTCTGCACTCTGAATCTGCACTCTGAATCTGCACTCTGCACTCTGAATCTGCACTCTGCACTCTGAATCTCCACACTGAATCAGCACTCTGAATCTGCACTCTACACTCTGAATCTGCACTCTGAATCTGCACTCTGAATCTGCACTCTGAATCTGCACTCTGCACTCTGAATTTGCACTCTGCACTCTGAATCTGTACTCTGAATCTGCACTCTGAATCTGCACTCTGACTCTGCACTCTGAATCTGGACTCTGCACTCTGAATCTGGACTTTGCACTCTGAATCTGGACTCTGCACTCTGAATCTGCACTCTGAATCTGGACTCTGCACTCTGCATCTGCACTCTGAATCTGAATCTGCACTCTGAATCTGCACTCTGAATCTGCACTCTGAATCTGCGCTCTGCACTCTGAATCTGCACTCTCGCACTCACTCTGCACTCACAGTCGCTCTCTCACTCACTCTGCACTCACTTTCAGTCTCGCACTCACTCTGCACTCACTCTCACTCTGCACTCACTCTGCACTCACTCTCACTCTGCACTCACTCTGCACTCACTAGGCACTCACTGTCACTCTCGCACTCACTCTGCACTCACTGTCGCTCTCACACTCACTCTGCACTCAGTCGCTCTCACACTCACTCTGCAATCACTGTCGCTCTCACACTCACTCTGCACTCACAGCCACTCTCGCACTCACTCTGCACTCACAGTCGCTCTCTCACTCACTCTGCACTCACTGTCACTCTCGCACTCACTCTGCACTTACTGTCGCTAGTTGTTGGTGAACCCCCCTCCGTAAGTTGTAAATGGCAATGTCTTTTAGCCATGTGTTATGGAGTATATGCATGTGGTGTGTAGTGGAAATATGTGTGTTGGATTGGAATAGTAGGAATGGTGGCACACTTACACACTGTGCACCCAGCACACTCACACACTGTTTACCTTGCACACTCACACACTGCAGTCACTGTCGACCGGAAGGCATCAGAGTGCTTGACAATAGGAGCACAGCTGATACATGGGAACATTGCAAGTGAACAAATTACGAAAGGAACGCTAGGACGCATGGGAAAATAGATGAACAGCCGGAAGGCGTCAGAGCGCTCTTGTAAACCTCTGTACCATATGATTTGCCTCAATGATATCACAGTGGGGTTTCATTTACCTCAAATGTGTGACCGTTAAAAGTTATGTCAGGGAGCCCTACCGTCAACACAACGATTATGCGATTCTACTCACAATGTGTTTACTGCATAATCCATTGTCCACCAACCCGGAGGCCCTCCTTGCAATACCCTAGGTACCGTGGGTCCCAGAGCTATTTTATTGTCATACTGGTGGTGTATTAAAACAGAAGCCTGTGACCGGAGAGGATAGTCAACTCCTCTTTTACCTTCAAAGTAACTAAAAAAGACACCAACTTGATTCCTATCCGGTAGTAGTATACTCATACACATTCTGCCCAGTCTGAACAGACCACAGTACCCTTGCCACCCCGATCTGGGAACAATAAAATTAACAAATAAGAATTATGTGCACTCTTCAAAACACGTTATAAGATAGAATACACCCCTCTGCGGAATGAAAGAGAAGACAGACATGCAGTATTTCCAGAAACGAGTGGCGACACAACATTTTTAAGTGGACACATAGCTACATCAAAACTCCGGGCCCATGGCAGTAATTATGCAATCGGCCAATAAGGGAAAGCGAAATAGCATTAATAAAATACAAGGCGTCTTTTGTCCTTGTACCTTGCAGAGAATTATTCTTTTAACAACGGCTTTGAGTGTTGCCTCAATTGCAAACACCTATAGCTCTCTCGCTTTTTCAACCTTGCCGCTCGCCACAATACGAGACATTCAGGACCAACCTGAAACCGTGGACGGGGAAAGCAACAATGGCTGTCTGCCTTCGGATTATTGCAGTTCAACAAGTTTTCTTTGGAAAGTACCAAACGGCAACATTTCATCAAAAGTGCCCTTTGGGCGAGCAGGCAGCGGATCTAGGTGGATATTAACAATGCAGTGTTTTGCAAAGTTGTTGTTGTTGTATAGCTTTATTTCGAAATATTTATCATTTCATAAAAGCATTACAGTACAAAAACCAGATAAAAATATAAAACAATTTGGCAATTAGACCCTCTAAACATTTTGAACAATAAACAGTAATATACACTCATTGGTAAAATGGTAGGGGATGGGAAACAAAGCATCAGATGGTTAAAACAAGTTAAGTCTAGGAAGATAGCCTTACTGGAGGAGCAATTTCCTCACAGATCTTATCCTCCAAACCCAGCCCAGAAATTTTGCCAGGCAGCATGCAAACAGAGGACGAGCGTTCGATCTTAAGATCTGTAAAGCCTCCAAGTGTGACCGAGTGCCCAGACTTATGCAAAGAGATTTTAGCCATCTACGGCGAGGTGCTACATACGCTGGGCACTCAATCATTAGATGGGCAATAGACTCGACCCTATTGACACAAAAAGGGCAGGACGATATAGTTTGCCAAGGTGGTTTCCAGCTTGCTGTCCACATTCCTAGAGGCAGAACTCCCACCCTAAATTTAAAATACAATGACCTATCCATCGGGTTGGAGATCAAGTCCAGGTAAGGTTCTCTAAAAGGGAGATCTTTAATAGGCAAGAACTTAACGGCAGATCTGCATAGTTTGGAGTTACTCGCTATGTCGTTTGCCACCCAAGACCAAAATATTTTCTTTAGCAGCTGTTTAGGTGGGGATGTTCTGTTGGCCCAAGCGTCTCCCAAGCCCACTTCGCAAAGGAGGCGCTTTACTTCCGTGAGCCAACCAACCTTATGCCAGCCCGGGGTTGAGAGGAGTTCACGTAGGGCTTCTGCGTAACTTGAGAGTTCTGGTACATTCCATATTCGAGCCCACAATAAGAGAGGACGTAGCTTTACTTGCTCGGATATGGGACGTGTACCTGCGTCAAATAACAGAGGGAGAGTGGGAGTGCTGTGAGGTAGCCTCATTAACTCTTTATGAAATTTGTTCTCAAGGTGGGTCAAGGCATCAAATCTCTGCGTACCCCACAGTTCAGCCCCATACAGCGCCGCACTCACCGCCTTTGCCCTGTAAATATCTAATATCACCCCAATGGGTTTGAGGGGTGAGGCGCGATGTTCTTTTAATAATGCCCCTGTAACCCTCCTATGAGTCAGAATGATTTTTTGATGGTGAGCCTTCCAACTCATAGAGTCGCAGAGTCGAATACCTAGGTAGTCGAATTCCCTTACCCTTTCAAGTGGGACTGAATCTAGGGTTGGAGGATGGACTGGCTTCCTGGGGGGATTCAAGACCAGGAATCTGGTCTTGCTTATGTTAATCACCAGACCCCTGGAATCACAAATGCCCTGGAACCTAGAAAGCAACGTTTGAAGGCCTACCGGAGTTTTCGAAATCAGCAGGGTATCATCTGCAAACAGGAGAGTTGGTATCTTCCTGCCCGCCAGGGAGGGTGCGTCTGCTGGATGTTTAAGCAGATGCTCCACCACTCCGTTTAGATAGAGTGAAAACAGAGTGGGGGCTAGGACGCAGCCCTGGCGGACACCCCTGTCTACAGAAATGCGAGATGTTTTTTGGCCCTGTTCGCCCCATCTGATTTGTGCAAAGTTGCTTTCGTGGAACTTAATAAGCAAAGCCAGCAAGTACGGGGGGATACCCAAACCCACTAAGACATCCCACAATTGGTCACGTGGGACTAGGTCAAAGGCAGTCCGCAGGTCTATGAATGCGAGATACAGACTGCCTTTGCCCAGTACGACCACTTTCCAATAGAGCATTAAAAATCGAAATGTCTGTTCAATAGTGCCTGTTCCTGATCTAAAACCGGCCTGGAAGTCAGACAGAACCTGATTTTCTTCGGCCCACTGCAAGATCCTTCCTAGGACTACTTTGCCTGCAACTTTCTGGGTAGAATCAAGCAGGCTTATAGGACGATAGTTAGCAGGGTCGTCCCTACAGCCTTTTTTAAAAATCGGGACAACTTCCGCGCCCATCCACGAGTCCGGAAAACATCCACCAGACATGACCTCATTCAGAAGTAGGGCGATGAGTGTGCTCCACACCTCTATGTTAACCCGAAGCAGATCACCCGGGATACCGTCTGGACCTGCAGCCTTGTTAGCAACAAGACACCTAATTGCTCCTTCAACCTCCTTGGGTGCAAAGGTATGGTCATTGTCTGTATTAACGGTCGACACTCTATGCCTGGGACCCCTATTCTGTCCTGGAACCCCTGATGGAATGGAGTAGAGCTTGGAAAAATGCGCAAACCAGGCCTCCCCTGTGATGTTGCAAGTCAGTTGGGAGTCGACAGGCCTATCCCTACCTCTGAGCAAATCCCAGAAACCCTTCGTATCTTTTTTGGAGCTAGCGTCCATTAGGTCTCTCCAAAAATTGGTTTCATGAGCTTCCCTTGCCACAGCTTGGGTTTTTTTTTAACTTTTCCTAGCGAGTCTGATTTGAACTGAGTCTTTAATTTCCACCGCCCGGATAAGTTCACTTTTAGCAGCACGGCAAGCAGAGGAGTACCATTGGTCTCTACCCTTGGATGCCGTTCTCCCAAAAGCCCTGGCCCTACCCTGAGGGACTATAAACAAATTACTCAGGGTTGCGATAGTCTCTGTGAATGCCGTAAGGACATCGTTAGAAAAGTCCGATGCGCCAAGATGGCGCTTTACGTTTGACATTATGATCTCAGCTTGAGCCAATCTCCCCTCGTCCGCAACAACCTTAGCCCATTTTAATCGCCTACCGCAATTAGATGGTACAACTTCGTGGGAAGATTTCCAGAAGGATCGAGACAAAGTTAAATTCCCTTCTTCCCACGGAAGGGTGAGGGTTAGGACCAAGGGATTATGGTCGCTATCGGATGTTTGTAAGACTTCCATGTCACGGAAGTACTGCCATAGATTATGGTTTAGCAATATATAATCAATTCTAGAGGTGTGACCCACCCTGTTATAGGTGTGCGCACCCCCAGAATCTGATTTAGATCGACCATTGGTGGCTCTAAGATCGTGTTCTAAACAGAGTGAGTTGAGATCAATAACACTCTGGGTCCATTTTTTAACCGGATCAAGAGCGAGCAAAGGAATACCTCTCTTAACATCGTCTTCCCAGATGTCCAGGATGTCTTCGCTGGCTAACGGTTCAAAACAACAGTTAAGGTCTCCAGCCAGGACAGCAAGAGAGTCAATATTGCAGGCGCTAAGCTCCTCTTCAACTCCAGTTGAGGATAGCAAGGAATTCCCCCCCTGGCCCCCCTTAAATAAAGGTTAAACACTTCTAACTTCCTGCCCCCGGGACACTGTATAGTGAGTCTCATGAGGTCAGGAGAGTGGGTGTTTATCTGTCTTATAGATAATCCCAGAGCAATACTGACCCAGATAAGAAGGCCACCCGATGGGCGGCCTTTGCTGCCCTGTGGTTTGGATGCTGGCACGGTGTAGGTCGTAAAACCTACCCTGTGGAGGGGCTCCAAGCACCAAGTTTCTTGTAGGATGCAGATCCCAAAAGGGTCAACAAGGGAGATCCAATCTGGCTTATCGATATTCGGTGCGAGCCCTGCCACATTCCAACTTAAGATCTTCAGCCGGGAATTATCCGTGGAACTCTTGCAGGTTAAAGGGGCAAGGACAGGGGGGTCAGTGTTAAAGCCGACAAGCAGGGACTGCTGGAGAGGAGTCGTAAGGGACGTCAGAACAGCGACTGTCTCGCAGGCAATTGTATTAACACTATTAGTATTAAGAGAATGCAGCGCCCCCTGTGCTGCCAAAGCCTCTTCCATAGGTGGGATAAGGGGGGCAGGGCTATTCCCAACAAGGGTAGTCAACACAGGAAGAGAGCCAACTTCCACCTGAGGGGCGGAAAGCATAGAGGGTGATACCATCTCAGGGGGCTTGGGCAGTCAATCCACATCCTCGAGACAGTCGTATCTGTTCGAGGTTGTTATCCCAAACCAGCTTCTAGTTGGATTGTGCTCTTTGGTATAATACCCCCATCTGGGCTGATGGTGAACCATGAGCCAATTGCCCCCGTGAGAGTATACATCTCGGGGTGGATAAAAAAAGGACAGTGGCCTCGGGGCAATGGATAAACCCTCATCCTCAGCAACCCATGAACAAATATGATTAGCCGTATGTGAGTCTTCAAACGTCACGACTATGCAATCGCCTGGTAAAGATTTCCGTGAGGAACCCACCCAGGAACTCTACGCACCATTTTGACTCTGGCTATCCGGCCATTAGGAATCGGTCTGTGCGTATTGAGCCAATGCATGTCCTTGTTCTTTAAGGACCAATGATTTTCATGATGGCCCTTCACTGCCTCCGGCACACCCGTCAATACCACCACGTAGTCATTGGCTTCTGGAGGAAGATCGATATACCCCCTTCGAAAATTGCTCTTATTATGTGAGCCCGAGATGGGCCGGATGGAAGTAATGTTTTGTGAGCCATGAGTGGAACGGTGGGAGGTACTACTAGGATTCTGCCTCCTAGGAGGAGCCGTATTGGTACGAGTGAAGGTTTGTGAAGTGGATGCCTTTGAGATATTAGCCCCAGACAGGGGTGCAGGGTTTTTAATTGCGACTCCCTTGGTACGAGGTTTAGGGATAGGCTGTGTAGGGCTTGTGACAGATGTATGAGAAGTTAAACTAAGCGGGGCTGTAGGGGGAGGGGTTAGAGTCTGTGGAGCTATATTATTCTCTATCAGACCTTGGTGTTCAAGACCTCGTAAGCCAAGAGTAGCCAAGGCTATGATGCTTTTTTCCATCTCTAGTAGATGGTTCTCAATACGAGAGAGTCTTAAATCCAGGGGAGAAAGGAGACTTTTTAAGGTTTCCCAAACAACTCCTATAAATTCCCCTTCCCTCCCCTCCTGGTCCTTAAGATAGAGATCTGCTTTCTCTTTCGGAATGCTTCCTTTAGTGGCTGCGGGTGCTACGCCATCATTATCAATACCCCGACGCGCCTGTAACGGGGTACCATGCCCTCCTATACTGTCATTCAGAGGGATATTAGCAACATTGAGTGGGTGTGCCCCAACAATTTTGGCCTTCTTACGTGAGAAAGCCGACTTTGGGGCACGCTTCCTTTTGTGCAGATTGACCTTAGTTCTAGTGAAGGTGCCATAGGAGGTGGATGCATCGGAAATATCTGGGGAATGAGGAATGGGGGTAAGTTGATGGTGAGGGCTAACCACGGATGGGGACGGGTTTACAGACAAAGGTAGGGGACACAAGAGTGGTGAACGGATAGGCAAAACCGGGGTGGCATGGACATCCGCCAGCGTTGTTACACAGTGTTGGTTGTTCAGACGCTTCGGAGTAATGGCTAATGCTATGTGGCCTAGGGAAGATTTCTTGGAGTTAGCAAAATCTAGGGACAATTTCCTAGCAGCCGCCAAGTCAAGGGAAACTCGAGTTTGAAGTTTGGTAATCTCTTGGTCTATGGCGATGTTTGTGCGTGTGATAAAATCATCCATAGGACCATTGTGTACCAACCCCCCCTTAGCAGCCCTGCTGCGGCTAGCTCGAGTGCACATATGGAATAATGTAGACTACCAGTGTAGACAGTAGGATAGGACAATACGGGTTTAGAAGATGGCAAAACTAGGGCGAAAGAGGAGGGGCCCAGACCAGACCGCTTAGACCTCGAACGGCCTCAAACGGCCCGCTCTTAGCCCGGTCTTCGCCCCGAGCTGCGTCCCGCGCTGCGGGAGTCTGATGTCGTGATATAGGGGCGTGGTGGATGGGGGGCGGGCCAGCAGGGAGAGCGGACCGGATGGTGGCTCACCGGTCTCGCAGGGACTCCTGGTTGCTGGAGTCCCCGCACGCTCGCAGCCCCGCCGAGCCTCACGCCCAAGCCGCCGCCTTTCTCCACGCACTCCTGTGCGAAGCGGCACCCGCGAAGCGGGTGCGGCAAGTAGTTGGTCGGTTTGCCTTGAAAGAACAGCGCCTGGTCTGTGATGCCTCTGTCCGGTGAGATACGGTGCAAAGTAGCAAACGGCAACATTTCGTCAAAAGTGCCCTTTGCGCGAGCAGGCAGCGGATCTAGGTGGATATTAACAATGCAGTGTTTATTGAGAGCGTCACACGGTTGGTAGGATGTCCGGATGCTTTATTGACATATATCAAGGTAGCAATCGATACAGTACAGGAGGATAAGGGGATGTGTGGCGGTTGCAAACATTACAAAGTACAAGTAGGGGTAAAATACTGCAAAAAATGACAGACTCTCCAACACAAGAAAAAAATGTTACGTAACCAAGGGGGGCCTGGGGCGAGTGCAACGGGGGTGGCCGCACAGTCATTAGTGCTCAGCTTTCCACTACACAAACAAGATTTGGCCGGGAGCCAGCATACGCACACACACAGCTGAAATAAAACAAACTGGAGACTGGTGCACGCGCGCCCAGCATCAGTCTTCAATTACCGCTGGCCCTGACAGCTGGTAATTGAAGAAATATACGCCCTTCTGCTGCGCGTGTCCGCATGGAATATGCACTAGGCGGAGCAACTCTAACGCCTATGGCCTGTTGCGTGTTGGCTTGTAAAAACACACGCATGCGAGGCCCAATTGCCATGCAGCTACCAAAAATAACCAGCAAAAATCACGAGCTTTCTGGAATTCGGTAGGTACGATTTTCGAAGCCCTCAAAAAAGGACTCTTAAGCCACGCCCACTTCGTGGGACGTAGGCCGAGCCCTAAAAATGTGCCATATCTCATTGTATCGCCATTCAAGTTGATGTATATGGGTCAAACTACACAAATGGTGGAACAGAGGATCTGCCAACATCAAAGCTGCATCAGATGTAAAAATGAAGGGGCACCTCTGTCCAGTTTACAACAGCGAGGCACACAGAGGATATGCTACTTTGGCACATTTTGGAAACAGTGAGTCTAGATACAAGTAGTGGAAATCTTGCAGTTTTATTGTCAACTCGCAAATGAACGTCGATGGATCCCCGTAAAAACACGAAAAAAGAAAAAGGATTAAAAGACGTATGTGAACTCAGAGGGATTGCAGTTACTTTGTGCTGATTTTTTTTTATATATGTCTTTGGACTCACATTCTTTGGCGTTGTTTATGCATGACTCAATTGTTTTACGTTTCTTTAGGTATCACAATTGTATGTTAGACCTGGGCCTGGCTAGAAATATAAGTAGATCCCCATTGCATGAGGCACTGACACGATCATATGGAACCCAGGGCCTTACCGGTGACAGATCATAGTATCTGCAATGGTACCAGGATAATGGCAGGTCTAGTAAGAGTCCGTGGTCTGCATTGCATGAGATCCTAGCAGGAGAAATAGTTTTTATGGGCTGTAACACATTCATATACATGCCAACTATAAGATAACGGGCTGAATATTGTTTAACATATCTGCCAGTACCCAAAAACACAATGTATTGTTACATTGCTACACTCTGTGTAACATAGCTTGAGACATGGGCATTAGTACAACAAGACATAGAAGATGCTAGCAGGAGAAATAGTCTCTTACGGGCTGTAATACAGTCATGTATATTCCAGTTTTAAACATCGGGCAGAATATTGTTTCCCATATCAGCGAGTACCCAACAACATGATTTAAGATCTCAACAACACAAAATATGGTTAAAATTCCGGTTATATTCAGGACCATATGCAACACTGGGTAAGACATGTACATTGGCACCATTCTGTTAATTATCTGATGAGGTTACAGGCATCATTGTTTGGGAATACACAAGACCTATTTAGTAGGATGAGTACATGTCACCATATGAACATGTTGTTCAACAAAAGAGTGAAATCACAGTGGACACTCACACATGCACTCAACAGATTAATTAAAACGCATCCAACGTCTAAGAGATTCCATGGTAAATAATACTGTTTGTTCTGAATAGCATTGGGGGCACACACATGGAGGACAAGTGCTGTGTACACACGATCCAGATGGGCATGTGAATATTTATATATAAATAGGAATCTGCATATTAGAAGGTAAGCAGTTGACACACAGGGTCCCATTAGGCCCGCTCGCCACCCTTGCGGATACCGGGACCGCCCGCCTTAAGGGCCGGGGTCCCGATGTCTGCATTAGGATGCGTCCGCCACAGTGGCGGGTGCATCCCCCATTTTTAACATTGCGGCGGGCGGTGCTCACTGCACCGCCCACCAGAATGTTAAAAATGAATGCGCGCATTTGCATAAACAAAGCGGCAGGCACCGCGCGGTGCCTGCCGCTTTGTTTATGCAAATGCTGGGGGGTACCACAGGTACCCCCCATGAACAGACCTCACCCCTCCTTCACTCTGGGTCCCGCAGGGGGCCCCCAGAGTGAAGACCGCATGCCTTTCCGTGGCAGCAGGCATTCGGTTTGGCCCATACTAATATGGCTGGCAGTGTCTATGAGATACCGCCACCATAATAATCCTTTTCCGCTCTGGCTGCAAGGCGACCGGGGTGGAAAAGCGGCGGGCGGTCTTTCCGTCCGTCGTGGTCCCCCCGCCATACTAATATGGCAGGGGGGCATTCGGGAGTGGATGTCGGGCGGATTGCCCCCACCAGGCCGGCGGTGGTTACCGCCAGCCTGGCGGGGGCAATCCACCCGACATCGTAATGGACCCCACAGTGTCTCAATTGTAGGTCATCATCACAACATAAGGCCTAAAAGGAAGGCGTGTGGGTTTCCTCATCAAGGGATTCAGGATTTGGCCTGGAACAGTTATATGCGACTACATGGTTGATGCCTGAGGGAAAGCAATCAGCAAACTATAAATAATTATTGAGTGGGAGGCAGATTTTGCTGACATGGAGAAAGATTACAGATAGTGGGTAGTAGACAGCCATACCCAATTTTTTTTAAAGATTTTTATTATTTTCGGAAACCAACAGACACCCCCCCAATCGTAAAGTACAGGACCAGTACGCAGGTGGTCAGTGGACATTATGGGCCAGATGTAGGTAAATGTCATTTACCGATTCTTAAATACCGAATTTTACGGAATCGGTATTCAAGAATCGGTAAATGATATGTCGTGAAAAAATCGGTATTTTTTACCGATTCGGTAAAAATCGGTATAGAATTTTTTGAATTTACCGAATCGATATTTACCGATTCGGTAATTCGCATTCTTTCCTATGGGCCAAAAGGCCCTTAGGAATGCATTGGAAATACCGATTCGGTAAATACCGAATCGGTAAATACCGATTCGGTAAATTCCGAATCGGAAAGCAAGCAAAAGTGAAACTAATGAAAACAGCTAATCAGGTGCTACCACCCTCCCCCTCCCTACCAGGAAGTGGCTACCCAGGCAGCTGCAACTCCTTAGAAGGTTCTGGAGAGGCAGTCAGAGCTGAGCAGAGACACAGAGCAGCAGGGAGAGTTTTTTGTGTGTTTTCCACAAGAAAAATGCAAGCAGCAGTGAGAGCCAGAAGGCAGAGAGGAAAAGAAAAATTAAGTTCAGCAGCATGGAGCTGCAGGTACTGGTGGAGGAGGTTGTGAGAGTCCACAAACAACTATTTGGCAGGCACTCCCTCACTGTACCTGAGTCTGCAAAACGTAAGATGTGGCTTGCAATTGGAGAAAAGGTCAATGCAGTTGGAGTCACAAGCAGGAATATTGAGGACCTGAAGAAACGGTTTTATGATATCAGGAGCCTCACAAAAAAGAAGATGGCAGAAATCCATAAGCAGGCTGTTGTCACCGGTGGAGGCAGGAACCCAGCGCCCCCCCTGACTGACCTTGAGGAGTTGGTGGCCTCTACCATCGAGCCAGACAGTGTTGTGGGACTTGGAGATGTGGACAGCTCAGCCAGAGCAGCAAGAAAAGGTAAGACGCAAGCGCAGCATGACACCCCATAGCAACCTGCTTCCCTTTAGCCTCTGTGTACAGGCCAACCCCAGTCCAGTACTGCTAGCACTATACAGGAGCAATGCATTATGGGAAATGTAGTCAGCTAATGTAAGACCATGAATAACTGCACAGACATCAGCAAGGCACTGAAAGTAATGCAGAAAAATGAAAGTTAAATGTGTAAAGCATTTATTGTAGTGACTGTGACACAGTAGCACTCAGTTGACATACGCTTATTTATACCTAGGGGCAACATCAGGCAGTCAAGCCACAGCAACAGAAGGGACTGCACCAGCGAGGGAGGAGAGTGAGGAGGCAGGGCCAAGCCATGTAGAAGCCTTGCAGGAGGAAGAAAACATGACTGCCATCACCCAGGAAGATGAGACAGTACAGACCCCCGTGTTTCCGCACTCCCCACACCTTTCACAATCCCCTCCATTGGTTTTTTCACCAGACACCTCCCCATCACTGTCCCTGTCAGCACCTGTAACCTCCCCAGCCAGAAGGAGAGTCGTGGCCCCACTGCCAGTAATGGAGGCAGCAGAGGGTGAGGCTCAAGCCACTGCACCTGTGACTCCTGCTGCACTGCAGTCCACCGATGAGTCATTCACCTCACGCAGACGCCAACGCAGACCCAGCAGTACAGGTGGACCTGGAGATGGCACTGTGTTCCGTGGGCTGGAGGGGAGCATGGTGCGCATACAACGGATGCAGGGAAAATCCATACAGGCCTGCCACCGCCAATTTCGGGTCCTAAATGAACAAATAGGAGACATGGGGAAGGGGATCAGAGACATCGTAGAAACCTATAGGGAGGTAGCAAAAACAAATGCTGACCTTGCAGCAGGAATGCAGCAAATGAGCAATTCCATCACCCAGCTCTGCTCTAAACTGGACAGCCTGGAACACACAAGGCGCAGGGACGCCCGTGTCCACAATAGGGCCATGAATCGTCTGGCCACTGCCACACCCCAGCTATGCCGTAGAGGCATTAATATGCAGGAGAGCCTCACAGAGAACACGGCCGAGGTCACCAGGGGCATGGCCAGGATCACTAGTGCCCTAGAGGCTATGATCATCTCACACACTGCACTGAACCCTGCCCTGGATGTGGCAGAAGGAGACGACAGCAGTAGCCACAGCAGCTTGGCAAGTGCTGTAGTTGAGCCACGTAGGAGCAGCAGGCGCCCATCTGAGGCTGCAGGCCATGTGGACAGCAGTGACCAACATCCCAGTGGCTCTGGGAAGCGCGGGCGCAAGTGACATTGCCGGTGAGGGTGAAGCAACCCGGGACATGCAGTCCCCAAGTTTATTATGTTTAATGTGTTGCACTTCAGTGCATGAACGTTGTGGCAACATTAAAATACGCTCTTCTCCTTCACAACCTGTCTGTGTCTCATTACTTACTCAGAAATAGTTGCGTGTAAACTCCTCACGTCTGTATCTGCCATCACTTGGTGTTGTCACTCCAGCAGGTTGTGTTTCAGGCACAGCAATGTTGTCGTCATGATCCTCGTAGTCAGAAAACTCCACCTCAGTACCCTTCTTAACAGCAAGGTTGTACAACATGGCCCATGCAGCAATTATCTTACAGCAGGTGATGGGATATACTGCCTTGCACCCCCACTCTTGTGCAAGCATCTGAATCTGCTTTTCCAGATACCAAAGGTCCGTTCAACAACATTCCGTGTGCTTTTGTGGGCCCGGTTATATCTCCTTTGGCTGCGGGTTGAGGGGTTGAGGTAGGGGGTGAGTATAAATGAGCGGAGGGCATATGCACTGTCCCCTAAAAGGAAAAGGGAATACATTACTCACATGCATACATGTACTTCTTACTGCAATAGGTATTATGGGGGTCAGACACTGTGTCTTACCTAGGAGGTATCCTTCACCAAATTCCCCTGCAGTCAGCCGTGCATAGATGCCGCTGTTTTGAAAAATATAGGAGTCGTGGGTACTCCCAGGGAATTTTGCCACAATGTCAGTGATGGCGTACTTTGCGTTGCAAATCACCTGCACATTGATGGTGTGGGTTGACTTCCTATTCCTGTAGATATATTCTGTGGCAGCAGGGGGACACATGGGAATGTGTGTGCCATCTATGCAGCCAATTATATTGGGAAATCTAGCCATCTGGTAAAAGTCTGATTTTGTTTGCACCAGTTCAGCATGGGTAGCAGGAAAAGATATGTAATGCTCCATCCTGTGTAACATGGCGTCAAGGAATTTGTGGAAAAACCTTGACAGGCTGCTCTGTGTCACCCCACCTACCTCAGCAACCACGCTCTGGTAGCTCCCAGACGCAAGCAGGTGGAGGCTGCACAGCACCTGCACATGTGGTGGAATAGCATGTGCCCTGGGGTAGTGTGCTGCAACAGTGGTTGTAGGTCCCTGATGAGCTCCAAGATGGTGTCTGGGGCCAACCTGTACCTCTGCAGTATCTCTGCCTCTGTGAGCATGAACAAGGTGACCCTCTGCCTGTAGACCTGCTCCTCTCTCTGCCATTCCCTCTCTCCTTCCTCCTGTAGCCGTAGCCGTCTTGCAATGACATAAAATGCCGCCATTGTGCAAACAGAGGTGCATTTTGGGTCCATTTTTATAGGTTGCACCTGGTTACCACCTGATTCCAATCCATGGTAAATACCGACTCTTAAATACCGAATTTCAAGCAAATTCGGTATTTCAGAGCTTCCCTACATCTCAATATCCATTTTTACCACTTCTTATTTACCGATTCGGTATTTTACCGAATCGGTAAATTTACCGATTTGGTAAAATTACCGAATCACAAACCGTTGCGATTCGGTATTATTTCCAATTCGGTATTATTTCCGATTCAGTATTTTACCGAATCGGTAACTTTACCGATTCGGTAAATTTACCGATTCGGACGATTTTCTGTCTCCTACATCCCGAAAGCGCAATACCAGTCGGTAACGGCTGAAAATACCGATTTTTGGCCGTTACCGACCGATAAAGGGCTTCCTACATCTGGCCCTTTGTGCTATATGCAATATCATCATCTCATACTTTGCCCTAATTCCTCCGGCCCCCATCCCCTCTTCCCCCACCCCCTGTCAGTGTGCCCTGGTTATTCACTCTCGCATCAGGAATACGGACAGTTTCCCCCCCGTGTGCTCCCCTCCCAAAAAGGAAGGGGTAAACCCAACTGAAAAGGAGAAACATGTACTCTCGCCGTCTGTGTGTAAGTGTCCCGTGCCCCCGCTCTGGCGGCCCAATACTTCAAAAACCCCAGAAAGAGCGAGCGAGCTCCCCTCCGGGCACGCCCCCTCACCCTGGTGCCACTGATCACTTCTACAACCCCCCCTCCGCGGCACCCCCGTCCTTCCCCTCCACCACTGTATCTCCCTCCCCCTCATCTTCCTCCGCTGGCGCCTGAAGCTCTACCACCAGTGCCTCCCACGCCCTTGCTGCTTCTAAGGCCCTATCATTAGCGGTGCGCCATGCTAATTGCAAACGAAGTGTCCCCTCACTACCTGCCCATCTCAACAAACTCACCCCCACCTAAGGTAACTGGGTCCCGTGCTGGACTTCCAATGCATAGTAAGCTCTCTCTTTGCCATAATCAGCCCCAGATCACACAATTTACTAGTAATTTTAGTGGTAGCAGTGTGTGGAAACCAGAGCAGGAGGCAGGTGCCCATCTCAACCGTCAGTGTGCGACCCGTCACTCGATTCAAACATGACACCACATCCTCCCAATATGACCCCAGACCTGCACAAGCCCAAAACATATGACCAAAATCAGCACCATCCGCATGACACCTAGGGCACGGTGCATGCGTGCCTCTAAAATACTGCCGAATTTTCACCGGCGTCAAATAGGCCCTGTGCAGCGTGAAGAATTGAACCAACTGGAACCTGGCATTGCGTGTGCCCTTCCAAGCCCTCCGCAGCAGCTGAGGCCAGGTTGTCTCAGGAATAGTTTTACTAAGATCTGCTTCCCATTTGCCTCGCAACACCTCCAGGGGTGGAAGCCCCTCCGTCGATAGCCGCCTACAGAGGCACGTAATGGCCTTAAAAGTGCCCGCCGCCATGGTAACATACTGGCAGCCCAGCGAGGTCGGGGGTTCCAGCAGCCCCATCCTCCAGTGTTTCCTAATCCCTGCCACAAGGGACGCATGCAGTAAATAATCACCCCTCGGCAGCCCGAAGGTGTCCTGCAGCTCCTGGAAAGATAGTAAGGTACCATCTTTATATAGGTCCCCCAGCATGAGGACTCCTAACTCCTCCCAGCCAGCCAGTGCAGACCAATCCCCTCCATGCGGGAGAGCAGTACACATGCCCAGAGGAATCTCCGGGGCATAGGGGCGGGCGTAACTCGCACGTCGCTGGCTTTGGTTCCAACACAATCGGAGGGTGCGTTCCTCGAGGGTGAGCTGACCAAGCCCAAGCCGCAGCTGGAGCACTGTAAATGACAACACATGTCAGGGGATGACCCTACCCTGCGGACCGTCAGGACCCCTGAACTCCCGCGCGATCGCCTGTGTGAGCCACTGGAGCTGCGCCGCCAGACAGTACCACTCAAAATCCGGGACAGCTAGGCCCCCCTCCTCTCTCGGTCTCAACAGCATGGTCAATGCAACCCGCCGTCTGCCCGAACCCCAGAGGAACCCTACAATCAGTGCCCGGAGCGTTCGAAAGAATGACGCCGGGATCCACACTGGCAAGGTGTGGAAGAATTAAAGCAACCTCGGAAGCGCCACCATCTTCAACAGTGCCACCCTTCCAGCCACCGACAGGGGAAGGGTCCGCCAAAACTCCATACTGTCCTTAAGTCCCCTCAGCTCCCCGCCCACGTTCCCCTCTAGCAAGTCGGACGGAGAATGAAAAATGCGGACGCCCAAGTAAGATAGACACCGAGGCTCCCAACGCAGCTCCGCCGTCTCCAGGGGCTTCCGGCCTCCTAATGTCAAAGGGAATAAGCAGGTCTTACTCCAGTTCACTCGAAGTCCCGACAAACAGCCAAACTCCTGCAGAAGTGCCCTGGCTCCCCGAAAGGACACATCTGCGTCCCCCAGGTACAGCAAAAGATCATCAGCATACAGGGAAATGAATTGGATCTCTCCGTGGAACATGATACCGTCATAGAACCTCCCCTGCCTAGCGTGCGCCGCCAATGGCTCAATCGCCAAGGCGAACAGCAACTGGGACAGTGAACAACACTGACGGGTGCCCCTCCCCATCGGATATGCCTCCGATATAGTGCGCCCCGTACGAACCCTTGCTGAGGCAGAGGCGTACAACAGCCTAGTCCACCGAATATAACGGTCTCCGAGGCCAAAGCCCTCCAACACCCGGTACAGGTAAGGCCACTCAACGCTGTCAAAGGCCTTCTCTATATCAACTGACAACACCATCTCCACTGAGGATCCCTCAGCACCATCCCCCATAATCCGAATCAACCGCCGTATACATGTCGCAGTATTCCTAGTGGGGATGAAGCCCGCCTGATCCGGGTGTACGAGAGTGCTCATGTGCTCCAAGAGTCGCGAGGCCAAAATCTTACTCAGGACCTTGTAATCCACCGTAAGCATGGACAGCGGTATTTATGCCGATCGCGCCGTGGGGTTGCCACCCCCTTTCAGTAATGGCACTATAATCGTTTCTCTGGTAGTAGACGCAGCCTATCCAGATCCCACGCCTCCCTGTACATCAATTGCAATTGCGGCGCCAAGAAGTCAATGTATGTGGCGTAAAACTCAACCGGGAGACCAGCGGCACCCGGCGTCTTCCTCCTGGCCATATGTTTAATCGCTGCTCGGATCTCCCCAAGCGTAATAGCCTCGCCAAGCTTTTCACCCTGTTCAGGGTCCAGCCGTGGTAACTGCGCTGCCTCTAGATATTCGCCAAGGCCACCCGGCGGGTCCCTTATCCTACTCTGGTAAAGCTGTGCATAATAGGCCAAAAACTGGTCATTAATCTCCTGTTGTGAATGGATCAAGCCACCGCTCTCTATAGTCAACAACACTATTGGGGAGCCCCTGGCAACAGGATTGGCCAACCAGGCCAGGAGCGTCCCCACCCTCACCCGTTCGGCATGGGCCCGTACCATATATTCCTTATGGTCGAAACAGCGGAGCCGCTCAACTTGAGCGGCCACCTTCTCACGCGCCGTCACCACAGCCCCTTGTCTATCCACTGTTGTGTGGCTATCCGTCTCCGCTTGCCTCAGGCAATCCTCATCTCGCGCTATCTCTCGCAGCAGCATCTTACGCGTGCCCACCGTAGACACAATGCAAACCCCCCTGATCACAGCTTTAAAAGCATCCCAAACGTGGGCCCTGCTCAACGCCGATCCTGAATTTTCCAAAAAGTAGCGTTCAATGCCCTCCTTTACCTCCGCAATAAAAACCGGGTCCTCCAGCGTCATCGGGCTCAGACGCCATGTAGGGATCGCCGGTCGCTGCCGCGACCAGCGCACTGTTATCAGGCAGGGATTGTGGTCTGAAATCATCCTCGCCAAGTACTCACTATGGTGGGTGAGCTCCCGTGCCCCCGGAGAGCACAAAATACCGTCAAGGTGCACGTGGAGATCGTGCGGGGCAGAATAAAACTAATAGTCCCTGTCCGCGGGATGATGTGACCGCCAGGCGTCTACTAAGCTCCATGCATCCTGCCACTCCCGTCTCACCTTAGCCACTCTATGCACTACGGATTGAGCCAACGGAGGGTGGTATCGATCTAACGTTATATCTAGGACAGAATTAAAATCGCCCCCCAGATACACCACCCCTGTCAGGAATGGCGCCAACCTCCCCTAGAGCTTCGAAAAAAAAGCGGCCTGATCAACGTTCGGGGCATAGACACTACAAAACACCACATCTCTACCATCCAGGTGGCCCATCACAGCCACAAACCTGCCCTCCGAGTCTACCACTGTGCTTAAAGGCTGAAAGGGAACCCCTGCGCGCACCCAAACTAAGGCCCCTCTGGCAAATGCCGAATAAGTGGTATAAAACAACTGCCCTCTCCAGCGCTGCTGCAATGCCCGTCCCTCTGCCTGATCCAAGTGCGTTTCTTGCAAGAAGGCCACCTGAACCCCCTACGGACTAAGAATGCATTCACCTTATAACGTTTCCCCATGGAGTTCAGCCCCCGCACATTCCAGGTAACACATTTCAACTCAAGTCGGGTCGCCATAAGGAAGCACACAACCGGACATCAACCCACCATGAACTACGGGCACACTGACTAACCACAACAGCCCAAAACACCCCAATCTAACCCCCTTCCCACCCACCCCCAGAATAGGCTCTAAACCACAGTAACCCATCCAAACCCAACAAATGATAACACTCTGGAAGCAACCAGAGTCTCACAGCTCGTGTGAGAAAGAGGGGGTGGCTCTACACCAACACAAGCCGGACCTTGTTCCTAATACCATGTGCTTGTGCGCTCAACCTCGAAACTGTCAATCCCCCCCCTCGGGTGGCCCCCCATCCCTGCAGAGCCCCCCTCGAACAGTCCCCCACCCCCCAACCATCGGCTCCCACCCCTATGAAGACACAGGATAAAGCACCCAACACCCTCGCCAAGGACAGAGACCCATAACACACCCCCTCACTGCACTCAG
Organism: Lissotriton helveticus; assembly: GCF_964261635.1. Classification (NCBI taxonomy): domain Eukaryota; kingdom Metazoa; phylum Chordata; class Amphibia; order Caudata; family Salamandridae; genus Lissotriton; species Lissotriton helveticus. Next base: position 695,529,941 of record NC_136061.1, read on the forward strand.
ATCAGAGTCTCACGGGGTCACTCATCTAGAAGTCCGTCAGCAGTCCCTGGTGTAACAGTGGGCAAGTGTCCAGAGCCCTCTTTGGAACCATCGGACACCAGTTCCTCCGAACCCGGATGACATCCTGCCTCTGCAGTCGGCTCAGTGGTCACCGCACCCGATATGGCCGAGACCGCCTGTAAGGCGGCCTGTCTCTTCAGCTCCGTTTGCGACGTCGCTGTTGTCTGATCATGCAACATGCGTTTCCGAGGGCGACGACTCCTGCGAGATTTAGGGCGGGCCTCCCCTGATATCTCTGCTCCTCCAGCACCATTCGTCCCAGCCCGGTACCGCTCCAGCCAGTGCCACGCCTCATGCGGCGTAGTGAAAAAGGTCGTCGTCCCGTCCATCATCACCTTCAGGCGCGCCGGGAATAGAAGAGAGTATTGTATGCCCTCTTTTCAGAGGGCCCTCTCAACCGCCAGAAATGAGAAGCGGCTACGCTGAACCTCGTCAGAGTAGTCAGGATAGATGGAGACCAATGCATTGTCCACCCGATAGGGGCCAGTCATCCGGGCCCATTGTAGGATCACATCATGGTCTCTGAAGTGCAGAAGGCGAGCCACCACCGGCCGAGGCAGACGAACAGGCGTTGGACGACGGGCAGGAACCCGGTGCACCCTCTCCAAAGTGTAGAACTGCGTCAAGCCCTCCGGGGCGACCACATCCCGCAACCAAGCTTCCAGGTAGGGAACCATATCATCCCCCTCAATTTTCTCGGGGAAGCCCACTATCCGAATGTTGTTGTGCCGATTGCACCCTTCCGCATCCTCCGCCCTCTTCTCCAGTTGCTGCACCCGTCGAAGCAAGTCCCCCACTGCCACTTCCGTCGCCTTGTGAGCCGGTTCCAACGTTTCCAGCGACACCTCCGTTTGCCCCACGCGGTCCGCCAACTTGCCATGATCAGCACGCAGCAATCCCAGGCTTGATGAGACCTGCGCTATGTCCAGGTGCAACGCCTCTTTCGTGTCCGAAATGGCTTGAAGGATCTGGTCCATCTGCTGCTGCTGCAGGCCTGCTGCTTGCGACCCTGCTGCACTCTGATCCTGGGTCCCCAGAGGATCCTCCGTAGGGTCAGGGGGTGTCGCCCCAGGCTTCGGCCGCGTCTTTCTCATGACACCCGGTAGCGTCTACTCCTCCAGTCTAAACCCATGGCGTGAGGAGCCCGCAGCCACCAATCCCCTATACACTAGTATCAGGTGGAACCGTCCTCCAGCTCATCCACAGTCCACACAGCCGCTGGCAACAAACCCCTCCGATCACAGTCCCAGGGTCTCATCGGGGACAAGACTCTTCCATCGTGCCGTGGTGGGTCAGTCACCTTGTCAGACACGGTCGATCACACCATCTTGATCGACCGTGTCTCCAACGCCGGTATCCAGGGTGTGGCCCTTGACTGGCTAAAATCCTTCCTACACCAGCGCTCACAGTCCGTCCACCTTTCCACATTCTCTGCGTCCTATTCTCCTCTTCACTGTGGTGTCCCACAAGGTTCGGCACTATCCCCTCTTCTTTTTAATTTATATCTCCAACCACTGCTTGCCACTCTCCGCAACTTCCCGGTCACAATTTACAATTATGCTGACGATCTGCAGTTAATTTTCCCTGTCGATTCCCTCCCCTCCTCCTGCACTAACTTCCAGTCCACTATGCTAACCATAGCTGAGTGGATGTATCACAGTCACTTAAAGTTAAATCCCACCAAAACTGAGCTAGTCTTGGTGGGTGGCCCCAATCACCCATGGAACGCCTCCTTTTGGCCTACATCTCTGGGGACGGCACCAACTCCCGTGAGCTCTGTCAAAAGCCTGGGGGTGACCATCTCTCAAGATCTCTCTATGAGACCCCACATCAACGCGGTCACTTCTGCCTGCTTCTTCCACCTCAGGCGAATACGCAAGATCAATAGGTTTCTGAACAAAGAAGCCCTGACCCAAGTAGTCATTGCCCTCATCACCTCCAGGCTTGACTACGCCAACATCTTGTACGCAGGAATTCCCGCATGTCACCTTCACCGACTTCAGTTGGTGCAAAACCAAGCTGCCCGCTTGATTTTCTGCCAGCCCAGACACCACCACGTCACCCCCCTACTCCGCAGTCTACATTGGCTCCCTGTTTCAAAACGGTGTATTTTTAAGCTGGCATGTACCACCTTTAAGGCCCTAGAAGACTCAGCCCCTAAGTTCATTTCATCAGCATTGTCCCGTCATATTCCTGCCAGAGCTCTACGTTCTGCATCTCTGAATTTACTCGAGGTCCCCAGATTTAAAAGGAAAAGGCACGGAGGCCTGAGCTTCTCTGTTCTGGCTCCCACTACTTGGAACTCCCTACCTCTATCTCTCCGTCTCTGCTCTAAGTACGACAGCTTCCGTACGCTTCTAAAAACTCTGCTCTTTCAAGCTGCATATGATTAATCTCCTCCCTGGATCACTGCCGTTTTTATCAAGAGCGCCAAGAAACCGATGGTGATAGTGCGCTGTATAAATATTTTTAATAGAATAATAGAATAATAGTCAGAAGCCTGGTCGGTATGGCCTCAGTCGTCACTGGCACCACGCCAAGCATAACCAAAAGGTCCCATTCCAGGCCCCCGGTCCATAGCTGCCGGGCATCGGCGTCTCCACCCTCGTTGTCGCGTCACCCCGTGGGTCCCCCATAGGGCGGAGCTGTCCTCAGGTGTGTGGGGGTGAGCCAGGTGGTGGGAAGAGGGAAGAAGAAAGGGAGCTGCCCCACAGCGCTCCCGTGGTCCAATGTGCACCGTGGCTGCCTCTCACACCGTCACCCCAGTTCATCGGCCGCTCATGTGGTCACACCCGGCCGCAGGTACTTTCCCCAGCCTCCACCACCGTTGTCGATGCAGCAGGTTACCTCCACCACAAGGCCGAAACAGAGCAGCCCACGTTGTCCCCAACCTCCTCTGATCCTCCCTCACTGCAGCCACGATCGGCAAATCCGGCTTGGGCAGCAATCCAATTAGCCCCACAGCAGACCGCCACACCAGGGCTATAATGGCGACCCTCAGAGCAGCATCCGCAATGTGGGTCGGCACCTCATCCACAATGGCTGCCTCCAGGGGTCTGTAATCCACCGCGGGGCCCCGTTCCTGGGCCGCTCATCAGCTGACCCGCGGCACTCCGCCAGCGGCCTTCCCCTCAAGCCAGGCCGGAGCGTCAGACCTGCCGCTGGCCCTCACCAAGATGGCCGCACCTCTCATGGGAGGCCAGCCCCCACCAATGCAGTTGCGGCTATACCAACTCCTTCTCTGGCCTGAATGTCCAGATGCCCCCTCCGAGCCCCGGACGGGCCCGTGCAAGGACCGCTCCATAGCCCTTGCCCGCCTTGTCTTCTTAGGCCACCAGCGGCGGGTCGGACGCGGTCCCCACTGCCGCCGCCCGCTCGCGGCAGCATACACCACGGGACCCCAGGCCGTCGCGGCGATCCGTGAATAGCCTTCGGCGGGAAGGCTCACGTCACCCCTTGCGATTCTGCTTCACGGAGGAGAGTCGGGACCCATCCGGCACCCCGGTCTCGATGTCAGCCGCGGCCGGCCCCGCCGCACTTCTGGCGGCCCCTTTTGTACTCAGGGCCGGCTTCAAGTATCTCGGCAGGCCTCTTGGGAAATGGCCGCGCCCCTCCAGCTGCTCGGCGCCTCTCAGCCCTGCGCTGGCAGCCGCGGCCGCCCTCCAAGCCCCCGGTCACGTGGAGGCACCCCTGAATCTTGGGGGACCCCCATAGGGTGACGACCACCGTCAGGGGCACCGAATTCACTGGATAATAGCCGAGGCTGGCGCGGAGCTCTCTGCTCACACGTCCATGCCCGTCGGCGACCAAGCCACGCCCCATTAGACAGCCATACCCATATGGATGCGTTCTTAATATATTTTATCTACTCATGACAGTGTTGAGTCAGACAACATTAGTAGTTACTACCTTAGCAACAGAGGATTATACACTAATTGGAGGTATGTCATAGAACAGATTTGTCTAATGCATACATAACATTACCTTCCTTCTATATTTTTGCCATGGTAAGTGAAGTGTTGGATGAATTAATTAATGAATGTACGACTTTTATAGCGCTGACTTAGCCCATGGGCAGCAAGGTGCTAAATACAGAGCAATATGCAGGCGGACGAGGTCACACTCAAACCAACCTCTCAGGGAACAACCAGGTCTTTAAAGTCTTTCGGAAGAGTGTGTGTGATCGTTGCCCCGAAAGTTCATTAGGGAGAGAATTCCACAAGTTAGCAGCAGCAGTTGAAAGAGCTCTCCGGTCCCATCTTATCCTTTTAAACCTAGGGACAATAAGGAGATTTTTTCTTGCTGACCTGAGATTCCTCATGGGAGCATAATGTTGAAATAAGGCCCTAATGCCCACCGGGCTGAGGCCATAGTAGGCATTAGAGTGCGGCAGAGGGCGTTAAACATGATTCTGCGATCCATAGGAAGCCAATGCAGTGAAAGAAGGGAAGTCGAGGCTGAGTGGTGTTTAGGCAGATCCGTCACCAGCCTTGCAGCAGCCATCTCCACCAGCTGCAGGCGACGCAGAAGTCCTTTGTTAATGCCCAGATAAAGGGCATTACAATAGTCCAATCTGGACAGTATTGGTGCAACTACAACTTGTTTGCGTGCAGCTGTTGTCCTGAGGGGGATTGTCTGTTGTTCAATTATATTGCTGACAGGAACCTGTGAATATAATTTGTACTTTTCCTTGGTTACTGAATTTTTGAGACATCCTAGTGTATAAATGCAACATTGTAAATACTGCACAACATCTGCACTTTTTGAGCACTCTGCTGTCTGCACTTGAATCAAATTTTGTTGATATTCATTGCATCCATATGTTTGAGAATAAATGGAGCAAAATCTTTCATATATCAAGGGAGGGAACTACTTTGAGTCCATAAAAAAGAGTCCCATGGAATCATTGTTGTTGGTTTACATGTTGTATCCTGATTTCATCATTGGGCTTGAGGGGTTGGTCCTGTATATCATTATATATGACTAGCAGCCCGTCCCGACGTTGTCCGGGGAATAAAGAGAATGTGTGCAATGGTGTTTGTTTGTTTCTAAAAATTGTATAATGAGGTAGAGGTGTTTTTCCCCAAAGAAATTGCACGTCGTCTTTTACCTTTGTACTTCATCAGTGCCTTGACTTGTTGAGTCCTTTGGTGTGTCCGCTTGTGCAGCAGTGAGTGGCAGTAACTGGCTGAGTGAGAAGTGATGAAACGCCGACTGCAAACGTTACCGAACGCTACCCCCTTCGACTTCCCCCCCTCCGTGCTTTACAATGAAGCAGGCGAAGGATGTGAAACGTTACCGAACGCGACGCTACCTCTGCGCTTTACAATGAAGCAGGCGTCTTACAATGCAGACGCCCACACACAACAACGCTGAAGGGCACGCAGACGTCACGACATGCATGAACGCTAATCTCATCACAGTGAGGGATTAGCGTTAGTGCACGTCGTGAGGTGTGCGTGCTGTTTAACGTTGTTGTGTGTGGGCGTGTGCATTGTGGTCTCTGAACACATGCCCACCCACACGCCCACCTAAATGTTTTTTACCCGGACAACATTGTTAGGCTGCATGCGCCTGTGAACGCACACGCTCACCCACACGCCCAGCTTTTTTCTACGCGGACAACGCTGTCAGGCTGCATGCGTCTCTGAACGCACACACCCACCCACACGCCCCCGACACGCCAACGCCCACGCCCACAAGGGACTACTTTACTCCTAATGTTGTTTGACGTTTGTAATTTATATGGTGACCAGATGTATAGCCTATGTCCATCTCCTCAAACTCCCCTTTCCAACGGTGTATTGTGTGTTCTGATTGGTGCTGTACTTCTGGAGTTTACCCGCCTCAAAGGTTCCCAGTTCTCTCTTTATAATAGTAGTCTAGATTTACAAAGCACATAATGTTGCCCTGGGAAGGGTATCTTCGTTCTAATAAACATTGACCTTACATTAAGCAATAACATTGCGGCAGTAGATTCCAGCTTCAAATTACTCTCACCTGTAGGCATAGTTTAAACACACAAGGATACCTAAAATAATTTTAGGTCAAGGAGAAACATAAAGAAAAAAGTATGGGCACAGTAACGTTTTGGTCCGACAGCCCTGGCACTGAAGTGCACTTGTCAGTCAGTTAATTATGTTTATTTCGGTTTAAACAAACCATAAAAGCACAGAAAAATCAGCTTAACACATTATCAATTCATCAAAGAGTCTTCATGGAATTAAAACCATTACTTAAAATGATTGAAGTTCCAAAAAAAATGTATAAATCAAACAATGTTCTCTTCTTAATAGCAATAAGAAGTAACAGCATAACAAACCTGTTCAAGGAGTAAAATTTGAAGGTACAACAAAGCAGGTCATGCTTGCTTAATATTCATATATGTTCACAATAGCATGATGAACCTGGGTCATAAAGCAACGTAAAATCTACAGAACAAGAACTGAGCTATCCAAAGCAATGAAGGAAAATTTAATTTTATTCAACCATCGCATCTTATAAGCTCCACACAAATGAAAACATTGCTTCAATATGGCTTAATTAAACTTTCATTCATCATTGTTCCAAACCTAAAGATATTTACACTTTTAGCAAAATAATCTCTTACAAGAAATGAGATATACATAATTGCATTGAAGATCAACGTGTACAATCAAACGGTATCAGTTAGATAACCCAAACCTAGCTCCTCATGGGCCAGATAAAAGTGGATACTCTGAGGCAGGGACAATAAGCATGTAGCAAAACTGATCTCAATATATTGTACAGTTAAAGTGTCCGCAATACCCCAGATGTCACTGCCATAAGAAACAGCTCAAACACATTTTGCCTGATAGATTTTAATCATAGCACCAAGTGCATTCTTGCCCAATCTTGAGGTAAAACCAAAAAGTGCAGAGGCAGACCTCTTATAGAGATGTTTTTTTAGAAACCAATAACGAAGACCAAGATCTTTTGTCATCAAAATGGACCCCCAAATAGAAGAACATTGAGAACCTACTAATTTCATGTCTTTGTATGTAATATTGGCAAGATTGATTTAATTTAGGGCCAGCAGCCAATATATATGACTCTTTATAAAGTTCATTGTGAGATTCAAGAAATCTGTAAAAGAGACAAATGAATCAACAAGATTATTGAGCTTGAGCAAAGTGTGAGCAGATACGATGGCATCGTCGGCGTAGAGTAACGTCGGTATAGGCCTATTATCTCCTCTTTTGAATCTTTCAGGAGGACTACTTCAAGCTGATTAATATAAAATGTAAATAAGAAAAGTGCCAAATTGCAACCTTCTAAGTTCAAAAATGTTTGGTGTGTTGACCCTCAGAACCATATCTTACAGTGATGTAGAAAACAAATAAAAAAAGCAGGATCAACACACATGTAGGCCATTAAATAGCATCATGTGTCTCTGTACAACCTATCTAAAGTGGATGTAAGGTCCATGAAAGCCAAGTGAAGACTACTTAGTTTGGCCACACTATATGTACGTATAAGAAGGTGTAAGTTCAAACATTGGTCTATCCTGCTACGACCAGCCCTAAAGCCATTTTGCACATCAGCTATTACATGAATATCATCCGCTCAATCTAAAAGTCTTAATAAAACCAATCAACCCACTACTTTTACCAAAGAATCAATTACACAAGATGGGTCTGTTAAGGTTAGGTATGAGTATACGTTCCTTTTCTGTGAGTAGATGAATTAATGACGTGTAAGGCTAAATCCTTCTTGTCTTCATTACAATCACCATTCAAATACTAAAAATGTATTCCATTTTCGTTGAATTTATCCAAGAAATTGCTTTATTAATTCAACAAGGAGCAAACAACAGCCGACACGTGTTTCGCCCTATATGGTGAGTAGCGCGCCATACACCGGACTACTCATAGGACCTCGCTACTTCTGGAGATTTACCTCTAATAATTCAACGTGGAACATAATCTTTGTTGTTACTGTGCATCTGCAAAACTGGAAAAAATTAAAGAATGATGTCATCAAATTTATTTAGCCTTCAGAAAGCCCTGGTGCTACTCGCCATATAGGGCGAAACACGTGCCGGCTGTTGTTTGCTCCTTGTTGAATTAATAAAGCAATTTCTTGGATAACTTCAACGAAAATGGAATTAATTTTTAGTATTTGAATGGTGATTGTAACGAAGACGAGAAGGATTTAGCCTTACACGTGATTAATTCATCTACTCACAGAAAAGGAACGTATACTCATACCTAACCTTAACTTGAAACTTTGAAGCTCTTAGGGTCCAGAGCTTTAGGTATGGTTCCCTCGCTCCCTCAATAATCACAAAGAAAGATATAGACCTGGGATCCCTGGACCTTCTACCCTTGTTGAAATAACAGCAGGACTTATTCTTATCACCTTTTTTAAACACTGGGAAGGATACCATCTCCAGCCACCACCTTAAGAACCTGTGTTAATAAAGGAGCACATAAAACTGTGGCCACTTCGTGTAAGTCAGCAAGCATCCCATTTGGTCCCGGGTCTTTTTTACTAGCTTTCCTAAGTTCCTTCGGACCACAACGTTTTTTCAAAGAACCCTGAGGGATACTTTTGTTAGATTCAACAAGGGGCGGACATCAATATCACAAAAGACACCTTCTAAAGTGCTTAACTCCTCTATCTGAGCCAATGAGAGTACATATTCTATTCCCTTCAGGCTCAGAGAGGATTGGACAATTTACTGTTTCCCAAAAGACTGAACTCTAGCCATGCACTCTGGCCTGAATAAGCTGCTCCCAGGCTTCGTTCCTTAAAAACTTTTTCCTATTTTTAATAGCTTCTTTGCTCCTCTTCCAATGGACCCAGGTTGCATCTCTGCTCCTTGGCAACTTAGTCAAGCTTTATAAAGGTATCTACATGCCCTAAAACATACCTTATCCAACCATGTACAATGTGGAGTTGGCTGAAAAGAACCATCAGCTAACATATCACAACTAACTTTAGTACAAATAGCTCCAAATAAGGCCAATTTCTTTTTTTTAGAAGTCTCTAAAAGACATACACTGAACTCATCACTACAAGAAGTATTTACGTTGCTAAGAGAAGTTACAGGAATAGTATTAGCCCACTGAATTCTATGTCCTTGATCAGAGACATTTTGTATGTTATTTGGAAGACAATTCGGGGTAGAAGATCCATGCGGGTGCCCCAATACATTTGCTCGGGATAAAGTAAGATTTATAGGGTTATGATTGCTAAATCCAGTCCACATGATCTTGCAATATTTATTCAATGAAACAAGAGGCCTAAATATAAATATAATCATTAAACGTAGGAGACCCCCTCCCTGTAAAGGTTGACAATCATATGTAAGTGAAGGATAACAAGACAACAATGTAAAGAGGTGAAATTGGTCTCCTACTTAAACCTACATTTTCTACAGACCTGATAATTACAAGCTCAATCACTAGCCCACGTGCCTGCGAACAAATTCCAAAGAGGCAAGGCCTGTTGGAGGTTTGTACTTGGCTTCCAACAATACTCACAACCAGAACTCTATAGTAAGACAGTTGATTGTTCACTGCCTCAAAAAAGTCTCAATTACCTATTATCTTATACTCCTGGAATGCGCATGGCCTTTCTAGATTGCTGGATGATCGTGATGTTACAGCTTTTCTAAAGAAGTTTGATATACTGATGTTCCAGGAAACTTGGTATGAAAATAACACTGCGATCTCAGGATATCATGAATTCTCAACCATAGCTACTCGCTCATCAACCTTTGGCTGTGTGAAAGAAGTTCTGTCAATACATATTACTTTGGAATTAGACACTAAATCACAACAAATTGATCTGGAACTACCCTGGCTACAATTTGTGAAATGAAGACTCCACAAGCCAATCATTCTACTGAACATCTGTCTGAGTGCACAGAGATCAGTCAAATTAACCTAGTTTGCCACATTGCAGGAAATCCTTACTTCATTAAAACTCTCTCTTACCCACTCCCAGATGCGATCTTATTTATCTTCGGTGACTTTAATACAAACATCGACAAGAAAAAAGGAAAGAGCAGTTATGCAATTAAATAATTTAGTCTTGTTGTAACCACCAGCATAATATAGGTCTAATATTGAAGAGCAATAATGTAATGATCAATGCATCCCCTGTGCCAACCTTTAAAAATGTCAAAGTGCCACTCTGTAATTAACCATACCATCCTTTCTAAGGACTTGGCAAATAGTATCCTAGGGTAACACATGGAAGCACTAGTTGAAAGCAACCCTAACCAGCAAGAATTCATTTTGGCACTAAAAGCCCATCGTTAACCAATAGCCTAATATTCTCCATCAAATGCCAAAATCATAACTTGAAAAAATTTATTTGGCAGTCAACTAAACCGTCAGAAATAATGAGCTGTGCTGACAAACAGATAAAAACTGTCCAGCATAAAACCCAAATAGGGAATATCCATTAAGTATGGGTGAATTTTGCGTATTTGCGGTCTGCAAATTCACGCGAAATCACAAAAAAATCTGCGAGTTTGTGAAAAAAATTTGCAAACTCGCGGATTTGCACAAATAGACTGGTTCTGGCCAATCAGTAAGTGCTAGCTCGTTGGGTAAATGTATAGTGCTTTTCCTACACTACAGCTGCGTAAAGTGCCAGAAGAGGTGTCTCCAGTGACCGTGTGTGTAACTTTGCCAGCGCGCAGAAGGGCGCCGGGGTCCCTTGAGTAAGCTGTCCATAATGCAGTAGATAAAATAATAATGGTCTGGCTCCAGCCGTGGTTCCTTGCTGGAATGATGATAGAGCCGCGTGGGTGACAATCCCACATACTCACTATTTCCTATTTTTTCATGGTTATGGGGGGGGGGGCAATCACTCGAATATTTTCCACCTTGAGGGACCAACAGCATCCCCTGCCCTCTCCTTCAAAACCCGAATCCTGTCCGTGAGCTGATACAAGTGTGCCTCTGTTTCTCAAGCATGAGGCTGCAGTGTAGCAATAGTCTGTTCTGCAGACTGAACTTTGTCTTCCAGCTTACGTTGATAAGCGTGCAATAGCATGAGGTCATGCGCTACAGTGTCTGTTTTGCATTCCAGAGAGACCAAAGATTTTTCTATAGCTGTCAGGACAATATCCAATTTTTCATCAAGGGACTCAGGGTCTCTGGGATTGCCCGAAGGATACGCCGATTCTGCTGATGGACCAGAAGTTATTGGCTGGTGCGAAGGTGCTCCATGTATTCCTGTGCATAGGTGACCATTTGGAAACAAAATGGAATAGCCATAGGAGTAAAATCAATTCCACAGAGAAAGTGGGCCTGCTTGTGGGTGTCTAGAAGTACACCACAACACTGCAGCATGAGCTGCCCTGTCCTCACATCTAAAGGTAAGGCAGTCTATAGCGATCGTGTGGGGTGCCTATCCAGCGTGGCAGGGCGATGATAATGGGGGCATGCAGAGGCCCCTAGTTTGATTGTCCAAGGCCAATAATGAGGTACATTCAATGCAGGAGCCAGTGGTAGGCAGAGCCCACTTGCACTCACAGTTGGCCACTGGTGTGTAGTGCAGCACGTGCAGCCCTACAAAGTGAAGGCCACAGCAGTAGTATTGTCACTCCACAGCCACAAGAGGTTATCTTGGTCATCCGGATCACTGCAAGGCTGTAACTGAACTTGAACTGTGTAATGGCTGATCTAGGCATTGCCCCATCCAGTTTTGAATATGAGCTGCTTAAGCGGTACTGCCAAATTGTCTATGAGCGGTGAAAATCTACGTGGACATCCAGGCCGTTGACAAGGGAGATCCAGTAACTGCGAGGAGAGGAACGGAGGTTGAGGATGGAGGGCCATCCCAGCTCACTGCATGTTGCTTGGGGTGGCTTGTGTAAGAGGGCAGTACCTCCCACTTCGCAGGGCAAGCACCGGTTCTGCAGCTCTCTATTGGGATTGCGTATCACTCCAGCACCCTCAAAATCAATACTGGCAAGGATACTGTCCACACTGCCAGGTAGAGGGGTCTTCGGGGAGTAAGTAAAAGCTTGAAACAGCGCAGCTGTCAAGCGACTACTGGCGTCAGCAGCTTCGCCAGCCCTTACTGGAGCAAAGTCACATTTATGTCACATGAGAATAAAGGGCGAGAAGACAGTGCACACCGCTAGTGTGTGGGGCGGGCCCAAACGGGCGGGGCTTCTAGGCGAGTTCACATGCCTCTTCTGCTTATAAAAGGTCAGAGAGCAGCAGAGCAGCAGATGAGGAGAAAGTATCTCCTGGTCACAGCAACTGCACGGGGATTGCGCTTGTGCAAAGGCCTCCATCAAGCATCACAGCTAATTTTCTACTGTAGATGTGGGGAGAAAGCACACCTGCGTAGCCTCTACGAAGCTCACGATTTTTTGGGCTGATTAATGTGTTACTTAATTTAAGCTTCAACTCGGGCACCTGCTTTATTTATATCTGTAAGTGCTTCCTATTGAGGTTTAATTTTGTGACAGCAGCATCGTGCCAGAATGAATCCTACCCTGCATATTTCCCCAAAAAGAGGCCACCGATTTGTGCAATACCTCTACTCAACTGGAGTACTTTCTACTGGCTAATCAGTAAGTGCTACCTTGTTGGGTAAATGCATAGTGCTTTTCCTACACGGCAGCTGCGTAAAGGGCCAGAAGATTTGCCTCCAGTGACCGTGTGTGCCTGTAATCTTTGGTCCCTTGAGTGAGCTGGCCATAAAAAAACAAAAAAAAACGTCCGCGAGCGAATTTGCGAATTTTTGGGCCAATTCGTGAGATTCACGGTTTCTGAAATTGCGGAAAAATACTCTAATTTCGCGAGAGGAACGGATTTTTGGCCCATGCTTAATATCCATGGTGGAGACTTGCCACGAATATGCTTCTCACTAATAAAATTTTGCGGCGAGATCTAGATGTTCTTTGTATAAATATACAACAAATGGTATACTCAAAAGCTTTACCAATTTAAGATGTCTTTAAATAAAGTTACAGGAATAGCCTACCATCAACCTTATCAATCAATAGTCAGCATACAAAATAAAATGACATTAATAACCTTTAGATTGGAATATAAACAACAGACTTGGAAGGCAAAAAGGGAACACAATGAATCAATATAGGCTAAGATACACCATGTCAGTAAGACCAACAACATAAAGGCGGTTTGGGGAACCATCAATGAATTGGACATTGGCAGATTTAGGGCCTAAATATTGTAATATGCTAATATTCAAGAATTATTCACAGATTAAAGAAGAAAATGTAATTACTGATCTGTATGGTGAATGCACAGGACCAAAAATAGATGACAACATTCAGTGGGAAAAAGGAACTTTGGAACAAGCAAGTGCCCCAAAACAATCCCTCTAGGGCACCGGGAATCCGCGTACTGATATGTCCTCAGCCCTCAAGCTAATATCCAATGAATCAATTATCAGCTCATTAAGCAGCATCAATTCAAAGGGAGCTCCCGGCCCCAATGGCCTCCTTAACGCTGTTTGCTGACTAGGGGGCACTGATACTGACTCCATTATATAATGAGATCTTGTCTACAAACCTTATCTCGGAATCATGGCAAAAGAGTATTCTGCAACCCATTTATAAACATGGAACCCCAGAAAAATTCCAAAACTACATACTAATTGCCCTAACTCAGTGTTTCCCAAACTGTGGTCCGCGGACCCCCAGGGGTCCGTGACACATTCCCAGGGGGTCCGCAGGCAACAGCTTTAAAAGCACAGAAAAGTTTCTTGGATAATTAGCAGCTTTCCAGCAGCAATAAAAGTGTCAAGATAAAGCCAGTGATTAATGTACCTGCTGGAGCTGAGGAGAGTTTTGTTTAGTGGCAGCTTTGACTTAACTAATGTAGCACAGAGGGTTAATATGCCTACTGCAAAGAATGTGTAACATTCATTTTAAAAAGCAGCATTTTATGTGCATAGGTTCGTGGTTACTGCTTTTGTCACAGAGATTCTTTTGTTACTGTGCACTTCATAAGTGACAATCGGAATGTAGCAGAGGGACCTATAAACTGTCATCAAAGAGCTGCTTGCAAACTGCATGGTACCAGTTAGTAACTTTCGTTTTTTCCCAGTTATTCATTATCCTGATGCTGCTAAAAAGATTTATGTGTGTGGAAATACATTTTTAAGCTTAAAGTCAGTGCTAGCCACTGTGTTATGTTCTGAATCCTGAGTTTGTGCTTTTCCTGACCAAGCACTCTTTAAGCATTTTATATACACACTGTTTTACATGTAGTATTCAATGTCTCTATATGTGTGTGATGTAAAGTGCTCTGACATCCTACAATGGTATGAGAGATGCTATAAAACAAATGAAATACATGTGACAGAGGGGCTATTACTTCAGTATAAAATACAAAGGGCCAGATGTACGATCTGTTTTTATATGTGTGAACGGGTTCATGAACCCGCTTGCACATGCAAAAACGTATTGGGCCATGTACATTGCCTATTTCGCGAGTCGCAATTTGTTTGCGACTCGCTAAATAGGTTTTGCAACTTGCTATTTGGAAGGGGCATTCCCTTCCAAATAGCGAGTCTTAAAACCATGTACAAATCTTTTGCGGTCGCAAAACACTCTCAATTACCACTTACTTCAAGTAGATGGTAATCCATTTGCAAATGGGAAGGGGTCCCCAGGGCTTTTTTTTTTAAACTGCCTTATTTAAAAGCAGTCCCAGACATGGTGGCCTGCAGAGCCCAGCATTCACCATACCTAGGAGGGCTGGCATACCCAATAGGCTCGCAAATTGCGAGAGGCTCATTTAATATTAATGAACCTCGCAATTTGCGACCCCATTGGGAATCCGAAACAGTGTTAAACACACTGTTGTACATTTCATTTAGCGACTCGCAATTTGCCACTCGCAATGTGTCGCTAATTGTGAGGCGCTAAATGAAATGGTTGTACATCTGGCCCCAAAATCCTTAGGGGCAGATTTACAAGCCCCTTGCTCCTCTTTTACGCCACTGTTGTGTCACTTTCGTGATGCAGCGGCGACGCAAAAGATGCGCCATGGTGCAGGGTATTTACAACATGACGCATCTGAGAGATGCGCCACGTTGTAAAGCCCTGCGCCAGAAAGAGGCGTTCCGGCACAGGAAGGCCTCCTAAAAGTGGCTGAGTGAAATCTACAAGATTTCACTCAGTCACTTTGGGGCCCATGCTGGGTCAAAACCCTGCTCCTGCTTGAAGTAGGCGTAAGGATTGATGCAGCATTAACAAGATTCGGCCCCCCAGAGCATTGCTGGAGCTGTGTCGCGCTTGCGACGCAACTCCAGCAATGCGCCACCTTTACGGCACAGATGCGTCATGCATCTGTGCTTTTTTGCCCCATGAGGCGCAGCATTGCAAATGCGGCGCATCAATGGTGGCGGAGGCATGGCGCACAATAAGTGGCGCATCCCTGCTGATATGCATGGATGCGTCACTTATTGTAAATCTGCCCCTAAGTACTTTGAGTATTTGTTTTGTGTGCACACGTGTGTATTTTTTTCGAATTACTGTTTTAATATTTGAAATTTAACTCATACAAATTGCTTGGGGGTCCCCGGCTTCCAGTGGTGACTCAAAGGGGGTCCTCAGGAGTCAAAAGTTTGGGAACCACTGCCCTAACTGATTTCACACTATCAGCGGCCTGAAGCAAGGCTGTGTCCTTGCACCATGTCTTTTTAATCTCTTTATGGCCAACCTACCTCTTCATTTACATAATGTATATACACACTTGCCAAACCTCGCAGGATATAATATAAAATATTTACAATAGGTTGACGACACCATCCTACTAAGTCACACCCCAATAGACTTAAAACGGTTAATTGAGTCTTTCGATTAATATATAACAACAAACCCCCTAAAGATGAATATAAAGAAAACTAAAATAATTATGAATGTGGAAAGTGGTGGGATGGAAATCGACACAGTCAAGACGTACAAATACCTAGGTATCAGATTGATGACAGAGTATCATTCAGAGTCCACTTTAATACCTTGATAGCAAAAACTGCCTCCCTAATTTACGCTTTTAAAACCTTGTGTGACAAGCTATACTCCCTTGCCATGAACATTTGGTAAAAATCATCAAAACCTAACTACTACCTTCATTAGCCTATGGATCAGTAATTTTCCTAATACCAAATTACTGGACCAACTACAAATCATAATCTTTATATCCACCTTCAGGATCCCGTCAAACAATGGCCATGCTGATATTCAGATGGAATTTGGTCTACAAAGCTAAACATTTGTAAGACAATCCACCTTCGTGGAAAGCTTACATATTCTGTTATATCCAGTCCTGTGTTAGTAAGAAACTATAATTTAGGGCTTTGCCGGTGCCTGGAGATCATATTTATCTGAGTTTCTTGCCTCTTTTAATTGCCAGTCACCTAGGCTCACAACAATAAATAAAGACACCTTTTAGATCATTTTAAATCGAGCGACAAATGTTTTACCATTTACAAAAGGCAAGGAGGATCAAACGACAAAAAGACATGCCTGGACTGTTATCAATTCATTTGATATATTGGAGCTTCAGCTGTATTTACGTTCACATCTACCATCTTGCACGAGGGATGCATTCCTTAAGCTAAGACTGGGTAGGTACTCAACCAAGGGTGGCACACCCAGGTAGGTGTAACAATGGCAAACAAATTGTTGCCAGTTATGCAAATATTTAAAGCAAGGGTCCTATTGATACACTTTAGCAATATCTTTTGATACTTAAACAATGCTAGATACCTATGCTTTTAACTTTTTTTAGCAATACTTTGTGCTACTCGAATTATATGAAATATCGATGCTTTTACTGATCCTGACTGTTAAATACTTCAGTGGCGGGGGGCGTGGCTTGCGTGCCAGCTGTGAGGACGGCTTCTTCGTGAGCTCCGCGTCGGACTCGACCCGCAGATGCCGTAAGAGCCAATTTTCCCGTTTTTGTGCCGGTTGAGACGGCTGCAGGGTCGGCGGAAGTTCCAGTGATCATAATGATGTTATAAGAAGATTTCCTCCAAAGTAGAGTATTTGCTGCACGGCGGTAAATTTTGCCTTTCCTGAGACGCGGACGGCCGCCATTTTGACCGCTGAGCCCGCATCTGTGTTTGCTCGTAGATTTGAGTTCGCTGCTTTACCGAGCTTGCATGTACTCGACATTGTGTTTACTTGTAGATTTGAGTTCGCTGCTTTACCGAACTTGCATTTACTCGACATTGAATCATCATGATGCCTTTTCTTGTTGCCATTATGACTCTCTAATGCCTGAACTTTACTAAATCCTGTCATTCTTCCGGTTGTTCGACGTTTCTAATGTCTGCTGTGACAGAAGAGGTGCCGCGATTTTAGATATGCCGAAGTCGAAGTATCAGTCTGCATCTACCTTGCCCCTCTTGCAAATGTGCCTCTGCTAATGTTGTTTGGTCTTTCTGAAACACACCTTATATGTGCTGAACCTTATAATTGCATCTTATGGAAGCGGATATTTTATATTAATGCACTACATGCGTCAGTCATCTGAGATGTCTCCTCACAGATCTTGAACAGCTAGTTTTGCGTGTCACGCTCTATTCTTTTAACCTCTATTGTCTAGCCTGTTCATTTTAATCACATTTTTGCTGTGTGACCGGGTGAGGTTTTGTCAGCATTATTGGCATGGGCTGTTCTGTGCAGTGTCCACCGCATCTGTCTAGCCTTTGCAAAGCTCTTCTGCTCCCATCCGCATTATCAACATGGCTAATGACTCTCCTGCACCCAAATTGTCTCAAACTGGTACCAAACCCAAACGTCCTAAAAATGACCCGCCTTCTCCTATTAAGTCTTCCTCAAACCCTGTCCTGGACTCCATCCTTGAGGAGGTTCGTGGTCTCCAACCGTTCATGACCGCCACTAATGAAAGGCTTAAACAGATTGAAGACCGGTGGGTACTTATGGAGGGCAAAGTCTTAAATTTGGAGCAAAGGATTAGCGATTTCCAAGATGCCTCAGCTAAAATCCCTTTATTAGAGCAAGAGATCCACAAACTCAAGTTGCACACGGAGGATTTGGAAAATCGTAACCGTAGGAATAATCTACGCATTTATGGTGTTCCGGAAAATGTGTACATTTCTACAGGATCTTTTGGATCTTCAACCTGCGTTACTCCCTCTTAATATCCAGAGGGCTCCCCGTCTGGGCCGTATAAACTCTAACTCTAGCAAGCCTCGTGGCACTATTATGCTTTTTCTGGAATTCACAGAGTTAATGTATATCCTGAAGGCCGCCAGGCTTAAACGTCGTCTCCAATGGTCTGGTCATAACATTTTATCTCCCAAGACCTTTCATCTGTGACGAATGCCCGACAAAAGGAATTCTTGATTCTCCGGCCTCTTATGAGACAGCTAAACATCCAATATGGCATCCTACATCCTTGTTTTTGCAAGATCACGCACAATGGGCATACCCGCTCTTTTGATGATCCTCAAAAGCTTCATGCCTACCTACAGAGTGTCTCTCCTTCAACTATGGACACTGCTAATTAATATTACTTTTTTTTGGACTCTTCACTGTAGTTCTTCTCCTCCTTGCTGCAGTTCTTCTCCTCCTCATCAATGACTTCCTCTGTTTCTGTCCTTTAGTCTTTCCTATTGCTCTTGTGATTTCGCTCTTACATTTTTTCCTCTTTTTCTGTCTAGGTCCTTTTTTGTCGGTAGCTTGTGGGGATATGTCCCCTATCTGGTGCTTCCATGCCTCAGATGTTTTGATTATTCCCTTCTTCTCCGATCAGGCTCCTGTGCCTTGATCTGTTTACTTTTTTCTCTCTTCTTTTTGTTCCTTTTCCTTCCTCTTCCCTTGTTTTCTTTTTTTTCTTTTTCATGGTTTTTTTCCTTCTTCTTCTCCATTGCTATATGTTTCTCTTTTCCTACGCAGTTTTTTTCTCGATTATTCTTCTATATGGTGTGTTTCTTGATTCCGAGTAGATTTTGTTTTTGTGCTATGAGTGTTTTGGGAGCTCCTTCCTCATGCTTTTTATGTTTTTGTTATTTCCCTTTCTGTAGTCTTCCCCATGCAATGTGTTCACTCCATCTGTCGCCAATCATTCCTTTCCTCAATGGTGTGTAATTTTGTTTCGTGGAACGTGCGAGGTCTTGGTCACCCTGTCAAGCGTCAAAAGGTATTATCTCATTTATCTAAACTTAATTCACAGGTTGTTTTTCTCCAAGAAACGCATTGTTCTGATGTTGAATCGCTTAAGCTGAGGAGGCAGCGGGTGGGTCAAGTTGTTTTTTCTCCTGCTGTTCTTAAAAAAGGGGGGTTGCTATTTTATTTCATAAAGCTCTAAATGTACAGATTATTTCTTCGCAGCATGATGATGAAGGACGCTGAGCATTGGCTAAGGTGATTATCCAAAATAAGACACTGGTTTTGCTAAATATTTATGGTCCGGTACGTCCTGACCCTAAATTTTGGAATGATATTAAAGCCCTGATCTCGTCCATTGACTGCCCCGATTTTGTTATTGCCGGTGATTTTAACCAACGGTTGGACCCTTTCTCAGATAGATTATCCTTTTTAAAAAGCCTGGCCACGCATACCCCCACTGCTGCCACCTTACCTGCATCCTAAATTGCAAAGTTCACCGCATTTGGCGGGTCCTCGGCCCTTGTCTTGTCGGCGGCCATCTTAGGTGAGGGGCACAGATTGCGCGCTATAGTCCGCTCTCCATTCCTACAGGCGAGTATAAAGACAGCCATGCCGGCGCGCAGCGGGGACGCCGGACTGACGCCGGAGTTACGCCAGAGTTCAGCCCGTCTGTGCCCGTCCGGGCCCAGACGGGCTCAGGGCTGGTCCCCCTGGCCGACTCACGGCAGTCACATGCAGCCTGTATTAGGTACACGAGGGAGGAACTTATGCTTTGGCGGTCTTCACATCCTGCCTCATGTAGATTTGCTCATGAGAGTAGACAACCGTTCATGCCTTGTGGGGCCCGCAACTTAGGTCAGGAAATGGCCAGAGATAATTGTGCGTTATCATTGGCCTTGCTGAACTGCCGGTCCCTCCCTAGCCATGCGACAGAAATCAACTCCCTTATTCTTGACCACAAGCTGGACGCGCTGTTCCTCACAGAGACTTGGATCTCCTCTTGTTCCGGCCCGGATATGGTCAGGGCACTTCCACCGGGCTTTCTCATATTCCATCTAGACAGACAATTGGGGCGGGGTGGCGGAATCGCCATCATTTACAGGGATACATTAACCTGTAAGGCTCAGGACGGTGGGATGAGCGACTGCGAGAGTTGTCAGTTCTCTCTACGCTTGTCGCCCACCGCGTCCCTGGCAGGCCTTCTCGTCTACCGTCCACCGGGGACTATGGGCAACTTCCCCAATTCCTTTCTTGAAACGGTCGCGCTCCTTGCCTCTTCTACTGCCAACTTCGTGGCATTGGGTGACTTTAACATCCATTTCGATGACCCTCACAACTCCCTGGGAGTCGACCTGCAGCGTGATCTCAAAGCATTGGAGATCAATCTGGTCAATTCGGGCGCGACGCACGGAAAGGGACATCTGCTCGACCCCATTTTCTCAAACTCTGACCGCCTTCAAGTTCTGCCCGTGCTGCCTCTGCCCTGGACTGACCATTTTGTGATTCCGGCTCGGTGGCAGTATGATGCCCCAGTGGTATTTACACCTAGGGTATTCACGGTGGAAAGAGCCTGGTCTAGGCTCCCAGTGGATACCTGGGCAGTACATTTGGAGGCGTCTCGTTCCGCTCTCGGGACTGACCCGTTAGTAGTTGATGAGAATATAAATACCTGGCTGACCAACTCGCTGGACATCATCCTCCCTAAGAAAAGACTACTTACTAGGGGTAGGAGAGTGGGATCAGCCCCCTGGTACACGCCAGAGCTTAGAACACTGAGGAAGGGCTGCAAGAGCGGATCTGGAGGAAGGATTGGGGCGAAGTGAGCCGGAGAGAATATCGGGCGGCCCTTAATGTTTACAAATCCGCCATCCGGGCAGCAAAATCTAGGTTCTTTGAGGAGAGGATAGGTCTTTCCTCTAACTCATCTAAAGAGTCATTTAAGGTCATCAGAGAACTCTTGAAGACCCCAGAACTTCCGGTCTATTATGACAACCCACGTGAGAAATGTTTAGAACTGGCCTCTTTCTTCAAACTCAAGATAGAAAACATCTTGTCATCCCTCCCCCGGTTAGTCCAGGAGCCACCCTCGGTTGGTAACCTAGGGTCTTGGCCCGGGGTGAGGACAGCAGAGCTGGTCTCCTTTGGACCAGTCACTGTGGACGAAGTTCTTGGGGCTCTGGCTTCGGTGAAGAGTGGGTCTCCGAGAGACCCGGCCCGATGAAATATCTGAAGCAGGTAGCCCCTACCATCGGCGGCCCAGTGACGGATTTTATAAATCTATCCCTCACTCAAGGTGTGGTGCCCCCCAGTTGGAAAGGAGCGGTAGTTAAGGCCCTCCTGAAGAAGCCCAGCCTAGACCCCGCCGACCTTGCGAACTTTAGGCCCATTTCTTTACTTCCTGGCCTTAGTAAGGTGGCGGAAAAACTCGTGAATAGGCGCCTATCGGGTTTTCTGGAATCCAACTCCCTCCTGGGCAACTCGCAGACGGGCTTCCGCCCCGGTCAGGGGACGGACTCCGCCTTGCTGGCAGTCGTGGAGAATGCCAGGAGCATTTTGGATTCAGGGGGATCGGTGGCAGTGATCCTCCTGGACCTCAGTGCGGCATTTGACAGCGTAAACCATCAGGTGCTACTCCAGCGACTGTCGGGGTGGGGTCTCCGGGATGGCTCTGAAATGGCTTGCGTCCTTTTTAGAAGAGCGATCATTCGAGGTTTGGGAGGGCCACGAGAAGTCAACATCGTTCCCTCTCCAGTGTGGTGTGCCACAGGGCTCATCGTTGAGCCCTACTTTGTTCAACATTTATATGGCCCCGCTGGAGAGTGTGGTACTTCCACTGGGAATTACGATCGTCAGCTACGCTGATGATACCCAGTTGGTGGTAGGGCTCCCCCAGCCGGCGAACCAACCCGATCAGCTGCATGCATGCCTGGCCAAGATCTTTACCTGGATGTGCAATTCAGACCTTAAACTCAACGGTTCTAAAACCGAACTGATGATGTTGGGGAACTCTTCTCCTTCCCTGCCCCTAAACAGCTGGCCTAGCTGCCTGGGAGTGCCACCTACCCCTAAACAGGAGATTAAGAGCTTGGGGGTGTGGCTGGAGCAGGACCTTTCCTTTAAGTCACACGCCAAAAAGACCGCAGGCGTGTGTTTTGGCATGCTCCGGTCAGCCCGGAAGATCCTACCCCTCCTCCCGATGGCCACCAGGAGGCTATTAATCCAGGGGCTCATCATCTCCCGGCTGGATTACAGCAATGCGCTGTTTTTGGGGGCGCCAGAATCAACTTTGAACAAACTGCAGCAAGTACAAAATGCCGCTGCCAGGCTTTTGACAGACCTTCCCAGGTGGCAATCAGCCCGTCCGGCGCTGAAGGCGCTTCACTGGCTACCAGTCAGAGAGAGGGTGAAGTTCAAGGCACTCTGCATGGCCCACAAAATCCTGCAGGGGAAAGGGCCACCCATCCTTCGGGGTATGGTTCAATCTTACAAGGCCCCATGTGCCCTTCGCTCAGACCACCAACATCTCCTGCAAGTCGCGAGAGTAAAAAAGGCCAGGACTGGCGGTAGAAGATTCTCCGTCAACGTGGCAGTTCTATGGAATTCCCTTCCGCTTGCCCTGCGCTCTGAAACTGGCATCCTATGATTTCGTAAACTTTTAAAGACTTACCTGTTCCCTGCTTAATGAGTTGTCTCTGCTAGGGTTGCTCTCTCTGGATAAGCGCTGGGATGCCCAAGGGTAACCACGCGCGATACAAAACTCATTAATAATAATAATAATCCTCCAGTAAATTTCAACCTGACAAATCACATAAGTGTTTTCAATCTGCCATTGCCTCACGTCCTTTACATGATTCCTGGAAACTATGTAATCCTGATGTGCTGGAATATACCTTTTTTTCTAATGTTCATCAAACCCGATCCAGAATTGATTACATTATGGTGAGTAAATCGTTACTCCCTTCCATTCAAAAATCTGTAATTGGTTCCATATTAATCTCTGACCATGCTCCTGTCTATACTACCCTTTACCTTTCCCTTATCTCCTCTAAATTTAGTCATTGGAAATGTAATTCCTTTCTTTTGTCTGACTCAGTTTTTTTTAAAGAAAGTGCGGAGTTTTTTTAATGAATTCTTTTCCTTCAATAATCCTTCTGATACCTCCATTCCTAATAATTGGGACACTTTTAAGGCTGCTTTCAGAGCGTTTACTATTTCCTATGTTGCTAAGAAAAAGAAACTTACTAGGAAAAAATATGAGGATCAACTTCAGAAAATCAAGAACCTTGAACATTTGTATTATTCCTCTAAATCCTCCTCTACCCGTCAAAATTAAATTTGAGCTAAAACGGAACTAAATAAGATCATTACTAATGTAGCCTGTAACACTTTCCTTAAAATCAAATCCAAATTCCATGGTGGCCAAAATAAAGCGGGGAAAATGCTGGCAAACTATTTGAAAGTTAAATCATAACGAAAAAATGTTGGCCCAATTTTTAACGATTCTCTTAATAAATTGGTTTCAGCGGATGAAGACATTGCTGAAGTCTTTCATAACTATTACCAGTCCCTGTATACTGATGACACGCAACCTTCTAATGTAAACCTAACATCCTTTTTTGAAGGCCTTCCCTCCCCCCCTCCCTTCCGGATGACTTTGCTCTCTTGGAAGATGCAATTACTCTCCAAGAAGTTACGCGAGCCATTAATTCACTCAAAAAATCAAAGGCACCTGGTCCGGATGGCCTACCTGTGGAGTTTTATTCCTCTTTCCATGCTTTTTTTGCTCCAAAACTCTTACAACTCTTTAATTCCTTTATTTTGGATGCGAAGGCTTCTGGATCCTTTTTGGAAGCGCTAATTGTTATAATTCCCAAACCTGATAAAGATCATTCCCATTGTAAAAATTATCGCCCTATATCTTTAATTAATTACGATTGCAAAATTTTCACTAAAATCCTTGCGTCACGCCTTGATTCCATTATTCCCCGTCTTATCAAAACGGACCAGGTGGGCTTTGTGAAAGGTAGGCTTGCTGCGGACAATGCTCGTATGTTTTCCAATGTCATTGTTCACAGTAAAAATCTTAAAGTCCCTCTGGCAGCACTTTCCCTAGATGCTGAAAAAGCTTTTGATCGTATCAATTGGCAATTCCTGTTTCGTACCCTACAATGGTTTGGCTTTGGTCCCTCTTTTATTTCAATGGTCAAACTCCTTTATTCATCTCCCCGTGCCAGTATTTTTGTTAGCAACCAGTTTTCCAAGTGTTGTTCATTATCTAGAGGCACAAGACAAGGTTGTCCCCTCTCTCCACTATTATTTTTTTTGTCTTGAGCCTTTTTTTAGAAAGAATTCGTTCTAATCCTATGATTACTGGTTTTAAACTCTCCTCTACTGAAATTAAATTGTCTGCTCATGCGGATGATGTTTTGCTATATATGTCTAACCCTGAATCCTCAGTTCCTCATTTTTTGGATAAGGTCCAATTGTATTCCTCTATATCGGGATATAAGCTGAATCTTTCCAAAACGGAAGTCCTCCCACTTAATGCACTTTGTTATCAATTCATGTTTAACAATACTGATTTTGCGTGGTGTCCCTCTAAAATTAAATACCTGGGTATTTGGTTCGCACCCTCCTTGAGTGTCACCCTTAAACTTACTTTTGATTCTCTTATAAAGAAAGTCCAATCCCTTCTTCAAATTTGGTCCCCCTTATTTCTTTCCTGGTGGGGCAGATTGGATACGATTAAAATGATGATTACCCCTCATGTCCTATACACTGTCTCTATGCTCCCTTTTAAAATTCCCATGTCTTATTTTTCACGCATTAACGCTATATGTTCTAAATTCCTATGGAATGATAACCATCCTCGAATAGCAATGCATAAGCTGTTTCATCCTAAAACTGATGGTGGTGTTCGATTTCCCAATTTTAAAATGTATCACTCCGCCTTCTTGATTAAACAATCCTTTTCCATGGCTCATGATTTTAATGATACTCCTATACCTACCTGGGTTCTCCTAGAACGCTCTCTTATGAAAGACTTTTCCTTTCAACATATTGTTTTTATGTCAAATTGTTCTTTTTTATCCAAATTCCCTATTTTAAAATACTCCCAAACAGTGTTACACAATGTATTTTCTTCTAACCTATCCCCTATACAATGTTTTTTATTATCTGTTGTATGGTATAACAAATTCCTTTTAAAGGCAAATCATTTTATTTTAAACACTGGAAAGAAAAGAATATACTTTTTGCACATCAGTTTTTTGATGGTGATTCTATCATTACGTTTCCGAATTTGCAAATTTTATTTAACCTGCCTCCATCATATGTAAATGAATATACCATTATTACGTCTTACATCCAGTCACACTTAGCTTCTCTCTCCTTGCTTGATGTTTTTCCCTCTTTTGTTCCTACTTCTCCACTATATGCTTTATTTTCTAATCAACAGCCTAAACCTGCCCTTGTTTATACTTTTTTAATTTCCTCTGTTAAAGATCGTCCTAAATCACTTGTTGAGACTGCGTGGGAAAATGATCTTGATACTTCTTTCTCTGTCTTGTTGTGGGATCGTATATGGTCCAAACTGTTCAAAGTTTCTCCTGCTGCTCGTATTACTCAATCCTTGTTTTTTATATATCATAGCGTTACCCTTACCCCTGTTAGTATTCATAAGTTTTCCCAAACTCCATCTTCAATATGTTGGTCATGTTCTAAAGAAACTGGGACACTTAAACACCTACTATACGAATGCCCCCCTGATCTATCATTTTGGAAGGAGGTTTAGAAGATTTGTATGCGAATATTTTGCTGCTCTGCCCCGTTATCTTTACAGAATGTTTTTTTAGGATCTTTGTCTACTGATGTTGATATTATCTCTCCTTCTGCAAGATTGTTGGACCTGTTTATTGCCCTTGCATTTAAAGTTGTTTTATTATGTTGGAAAGATACCTCTAAGATCTCTGTTCACACTTGGTGGAATATTGTATGTGATGAACATAGGATTGCTATTGCCTCATCCTCTTCTGTTCCCCTAAAAATTAAATCCGATCTCCTTTGGCTCCCTCTTACCTCCTATCTTTCCTCCAACTCTCCTTCTTGAGTGACTTCTATTATTCCCACATGCTTTTACCTTCTCCTTTCCTTCTTCTCCCTACCCCCTTTCTTTCCTCTCTTCTCTTTTCTATTCGCCTTGTATTTCCCTTTCCCTTTCTCTTTATCCTTTTCCTTTTTTGTTTATTGCTTATTGACTATGTTTTGTAATCTTTATTAACATGTTTATTTTCCTACCATTTATAACATATGTATTGTTATTTTATTTCAAAATACTAATAAAAATGTTCTTAAATAAAAAAAAATACTTCAGTGGCAATGTGAATATTGACACTCTCTAGTGATAGTTTACACCAATGGAATAATGAAAATTAATTTTAATGAGGATATTATCATCGATGTGCTTTTACGACATTTTGCACGACTTGACCAGTGTTAGAAATATATAATGCTCTTAATTATTTTGATCGATTGGAAACAACTGAGTACTCTTAAAATACTAATCTCAGAATGTTTAATGTATATTGTGATGATTTTAATTAATCAGACAATTAATACATTTTACTTACATACTTACTTATTCCACAAGACTGCTTTTCTGCACCTGGATGGACTGCTTTTCTGCCTAGAGCATGCCTTGTACCCTCAGAGGCCTGCCCTGCTGCTTGAGCCCTGCTTCTTCACCTGAGCTCAGGACTCCCAGAATGACTCCAAGGGCTAGTATGCTGGCTTCATGTTCACAGCCAGAGGGACAGAACAGGCTCCCACCATCTTAAACCCGCACCTGGACCCAGCCTGAGTGAGTCCTTAGCCCCCAAGTGTTGCCCATCCAGTTCTGGACCCTTGATGATGGAGCTAAAGATGCCCAGATAGCCAAAGTACAAAACTTGGGGAGTCAATTCTTTTTAGTAAACACTCCTCTGAGATCCGAGAGAAAACTGGGCCCAACCTGCTCATCTATCCGCCCAAGGTGCATCGCCAGATGGCCTGTCTTCATGGCTGCTCCCGCTACGTTCTTCTCAACAGAAGCACATCCTGTTCAGTTGTCCTTGGTCAAACGTGTATCTTGCCTCCTGGAACTCTTGTCGGCTACAGCCTCATACCTCATCCTGCTGGAGATGTTTGACTTTCTAAAAAGTGACTAAGCCCAAGTGTAGAAATCTTCACCGCTGGTTTGTCCGGCGGCTCCTCGATGACAACACTCCCCCTTGGACACTGCCTGTAGCCTAGCTTTACTCAACTTTAAATTCTCAAGCTCGTTAATTCACGTAGGAACAGCTTCACCCTCTGCGTAAGTTTCAGGCATTTCTGCGTGGATCAAAAGTGTTCAAAAGTGTCTAAATTCTGTCACAAAGCTTGTGTGTGGATCACAAACCTGTCAGTTAGTAATTAATATCACAGCATTTTATAAGAACAGTTGGTAAGCACATAGATCAGTGCATATTCTGTGTATTATAAAACCTAGCACCTTTAAAACACTGTTTATAACAACTTGAAGTTCACATGATGTAGCTTATGCAGAGTAATATGTTACAACTTTGAGTTCCACGTGTGTTCGTGCCACGGAAAAACCTATATCAAGGTTTTATGCTTCCAAATCAACATAAGTCAGGGTGTTTTTTCTTTGTGCAAGGTTTGTGCACAAATCATAAGCCTGCTTGACAGAAGTGCCTTTCATTGCCAGAACTCAGCCACGGTTCTAGATCCTTGAACACTGCATACTATGCAAGAGTCTTGGATCATTTGTATTTCACATACCAAATGGTTTCAACAATGAATCCCATAAAATGCTACGATAATTCCCCAAGGCCCACTTGCCTGTTTACAGCGATTCTCAGCTTCAATGTCACTCTCAGGACCAAAACGTCTGCCCAAGAATGCTGTTCTCTAATCTACTGTGAAGAGAGAAGAAATGGCAAGCGTGCATGTTTAAATGACCATAAACATGTGAGATTTAATGAGTTTCAGCAGTCCTGATTTGTTTTTTTAAATAACTTGGATCTACCTGCTTCTGTACTCCTAGGAGAAGTACCTGATTCATTGATTCTGTCTGATTATGGGGGTTCCTAAAAAAGGCAATAGGCTGATATTAGGATCTGGGGAACCTCTGCCTCTCGGCACTGGCAGGCAGGCCAAGGTCCTCCCAAGGCTAATACAAACACGGTGCTCTCCTCCAAACACTGATGAGAGAATTTAAATATGAACTGATCAAGCACAATGGTGCCCAGACCCCCAGAGCACCTGTGTGCAGCAAAAAGTGATGCATAAGTAGCCGACAAAACTACAAATATCTCTGGCCCTGTTGTGATGATTTGGATGCTGTCAATCTGGGGCTCTTGGCCTTTAAATTTTGTTATATTTCTCAGGAAGCTTCAAAAATACTTTTTATAGCCCCTGGCCACTGAGGCTTCCTCTTAGCTGCAAGTAGCTATGGGAACGTACCCTCCTGTCATAGGTCCTGGTAGACTCCTGGCTTGCGGTCTTCCTACCATAGAACGCTGCGCAGTCCTCAAGACAGGCTACATTCTCTGCCTTAATTCCCAGAGCACCCAGGCCTCCTCACCACTTGGAGGTGCCTGTGTATCCAGCAGAAGTTGTGTGTGAGGCCCATTCCCAAGACACCCGCAGCCAGAACAAGTCCACAGAAGTCTACAAGCGGATCTCTCTATTTAGTGTCCCAGCAATACCAATCTCAAGTGTCTGCTAGAATCCAGTGATAAAATTCCAGAGAAAACCGCTCCACTCCAAAGAGGAGTCTATCAATGCTGTTGGTCCTTTTCCTTTTGTCTTCTTTGGTTCAGTTTTCTTAACGTCTCTGCCCTTGCACAGGGGTTCAGAAGCATAGACAGAGTTCTATAATGTGGGCATCCTTAATTCCACAATGCCCTAAACTGACACTACCAGGGATAATACCCCTGGCTGCCCAAAACTTCCCTACCTGAATTGTGGGAATTTTCAAGATGGCAGAAGCAACCAAAAGCTACATTGGCAGCACCTCTGAGCCTAACTACACCCAGCAGGTAATGGTTTCTTTCTCCCAAGACTTTAAAGAATCCCTGAAGTGATTGGCATCAGAGTTCTGCTTGCCCTGTCTTTGTTTACTGTAGGAGCACCAGGCCAACTCTTGCCAGAGAGGCAGCTAATTATCTTCTGTACATTTAATTTCCCAGGAGAAGGCTACACCTTTCGAATGGAACTGTTGTTCAGAGAAAGGTTTTGCATGCTGGCCTGCAGAGTAATTAACCTGGCTGAGCACTGTAGTTCAAAACCTGAATCTCCATAACATTGTCTCAAGGAAAAGTATCCAACTTTAAAGTGCAAAACCGACCCCAAACAGGGTCATAACTGATACAGCATATGTGTTCGGACCCCAGGAAAACTAGGTCCATGGCTTTTCTACATTAATCCAAAATAGGGGCATATTAAAGTCACGTAATTTGCTTTTGTGTAATAATGTGAAAGTTTGGTAAAATTACGCAAATATGTGCAGTTTTTTCATTTCGTTTTTTTATTTATATTTTAGCCTGAAATGCATCCTTATGTCAATTTTTGACAAAAGAAAACATCTTGCTGTAAAAAATAGTGCGAAAACAAAAGCACTGTGAACAACAGCCACCTGTGGTCTGTTATTCCAGTGCGTTTGGGATACATTTGTAACACAAATGGTGTGCTCGCTGTAAATCTTTACTCCACATGATGTTAAATTAAGTTAAGTGGCATAATTTGGGACAATTCAAGTAACAAACGCAATGTGAAATCCCCACAATTATGCAGATTATGCTGGCATAATTTAATTGTCAACAAGGCCTAATCCAGATTTAGGGGACGATTATGATGGCGGACGGACGTGAGTCCGTCCGCCACCATAGAGTAGGAGGGACCGTCCGCAGGAGCTGCGGCGGTCCCTCCGTGCAGATTAGGATGTCACCGCCAGGGTGGCGGTCACATCCTCGATCTTTAACATTGCGGCGGGTGCAGCTTCAAGCTACACCCGCCTCAATGTTAAAAATGCATGCACGGCATTTGCGTGCACAAAGCAGCAGGCACCGCGCGGTGCCTGCCGCTTTGTTCACGCAAATACAGGAGGGTACCATAGGTACCCCACATGTGCACTTCCCTTCATCCAGGGGGCCCGCAACGGGCCCCCGAAGTGAAGCTGCATATGCTTTTCCACGGCGGAAAAGCCGCCGTGGAAAAGCATACTTTGTACTCCATCCTAATATGGATGCCGGTGTCTGATAGACACCGCCAGCCATGTTAATGCTTTTCCGCCGCGGTCGGAAGGCGACCGCGGCGGAAAAGCGGAGGACAGATTGTAAGACCCACCAGCCATCCTAATTTGGCGGTGGGTCTTTCAAGCCTCCGCGGCGGATTTCCCGCATCCTCCGGGCCGGCGGTGGCTTCCGCCGGCCCGGTGGATGCGGGAAATCTGCCATCGTAATAGGCCCCTTACTTTTTAAGTATTTTTCACCTGTCTAACCCTCTGGAGATTGCAGTCATTGGTTCGATCCTAATATGGCACTTCAAATTTAGCTAAGTACAACCCTATATGCAGTTCACTCTCAGTGGTAGAAACGGCAGATTGTCACAGGCTTCTCAAATTGGTAGTGTGGTGTGGTGTTCGAGTTTAGAGATTAACACTCAATCAGCAATTCAATAAATGAATCTCCAACCTAGTACTTATCATTACAAGAAAGAAAACAACTTTATTATATTAGAATGCAATACTACACACTGCTATAAATAGAAAACAATTTACTGTCTCCAGGTGCTATTTAGGTTGGTGCTGCACCTCCTCCTGTTTCCTACCTGCAATCCTCTCAGTCCAGAACCTCCACCTGTTCTGGATACTGCTCCCTTCCGATGGTTAATACTGTAGCAGTGTGACTGTGTGGTGGAGTACTAATCTGTACCTGAACTATTGTCTCAATTCAAATTCTTCCCACAGTGAAGTGGAATCAGTCCTTGGAGGTCAGCCTTGCCTCCTAGCCATCATGCACAACCATGCACTCTCTGCTGGAGAGGCAGCACCGTGGCCGGCAGCTCTTCTTCCCTTCCCGTCTTTCGCACTGAGACCACACATGACAGAGTGCCCCATGTGTTTCGATGGCAAGATCAGTAAAAGCAGTCCTGGCATGTCATGGTCCCATCTGGGCTGACTGAGTCCACACAGGGGCTGGCATATCCTTGCTGGGGCGTTGATTGGGCTAGATGGAGGTGCCTCGGGTTGGTTACGACTCTGCAAGTGCAGGGGTGCAGCTATTTGAGTACACTCGGAAGTTGCAGCCCCTAGTGGGCTGGTCAGAACAGGCAGTCACAGTACAGGCTAACATCCTATGGGCAGTAGCAGCCATGCACGGGCAGGTCATAACACTTCACAGCACAATGACAGCCCTGACTGGGGTTTGGCAGTTGAAGTCCACACCAGGAACTAACGCAGAGAGGATGGGGGAACACTGATGCATGGGTCCTCTCCTCTGAGTGCCCACAGACACTGCAAACACCCTGCACCTCACTACTTTCTGCATAGACACTCTCACTGCAATGCTGGCGGGCACCTTCACTCTATAAGCAGGCAGGATGTCAGGGAGACTTGTAGGCACATCAGGACAGGTATACAGCTCTTCCAACAAGAAAGCCAGACTTCAGATGATGTCTTTCACCTCTAGCAAACTAGTTTTTGAGCAGGCACCATCCCTGGTTGCACAGCAGTCCTCTGAGTGCTGTGCACAGCACTACTTTTCTTGGCCAAGTGTGGCAGCAGGGTTCTCCTTTTATACGCAAAGGTCAGACAGGAGATGTGGATCTCCTTGGAAACTATAGAATTTAGTTTAGGGCGGTTCTGCTTTCAAGCGTCCTTATGGGTTGTTCTCCAGACTCAGCTTCTGTGTAGGGTGATGTTTCTCATAGCAGTGCAGTTCTTCAACTTGCATGCACAACAGAGGCACTAAGAGTTGTGTGGTTTATGCCTCTGGCTGTCTTCAACCCAACAGAAGGAATTTAATGACATTAGATCCTCCTCTTTTTTAAAGAAACTCAGAAGAATAGGATGTTGCAAATACAAACAAGTGGGATTGACTCAGAAAGAGTAATGCACAGAAGACGCAGCCCTGAAGAAGGGACAGAGTCTTAAAACACGTGTTGGCTGTTTGGCTGTGATATCATACTTTGAAGAATAAAGCAAGCATGTGGATGAAACTAGTGTAAAAAGAAATGTATTATCAGACCATGTCATTGTATTTTGTAATTATATTACGTTTTACTTACACTGGTTGGATACCAGTGCTCTGAGAACAGTGTTGGGCATATTTCGGATAACCTTACTTTATTTACTTATATTTGTGGGAGCAAAGCACTCTGTTGGTCTTTTCTAAGTCTGTAAAGATGTCTAAATATTTTGACAAAAGAGAGTCGCTAGGCAGTAAAATATTTGCAGGGGCTACATCTAACAGTAGAAATACTAACAACAAATCTAAAAGTTTAAAGGAGTTAGTCATAGAATTCGAGCGTATCCAGAAAAAGATTCACCCAAATGATGGGTTTCTATGATTTTAAACAAAAATCTAGAAGACAACCGTATATCAAGGGGACTAAGAATTCCCTGTTGCTGTTGGTGAAGCTGCCCTGCAAATAAAAAAAAATATTATTTAAGCAGAACGATATTAACTCTAAGAGCATCACGCTGTGTTCCTGATATTTCAGGGCTCTTTCATCCAGAAAATTGTAATGCCGCCAATCCATTTTAACGGGAAATGCATGTATATAGATTTGTAATGTCCAATTTTATAAGCAACATGGTGTGTTCACATTATATATCAAATGAAATCAATCAGGGTGGTGTGCGGCACACCTCGATAAAGTATAAATGTAATCTTGATGTCAATCAATTCTCAAAGGTAATCAGCTTCTGGTGCCACGGGGACAGTCCCTCCTGGCCTTGGGGACCAAAAATTGGTACTAAACTAAATTAAGTGTCGTAACAAACGACACTGAGTCCTTGGTGGCACTCCTGTAGGAGACGGTGTCTCTAGATAATGGGCTAATGATAGTTCGCTGTAGATACAGAAACAAAAGTTCTTTTGAAGTTCAGCAAATATTTATTTGATCAATTGATACCAGATTTCAATCATCTGGACTTAATCAATGAAACATGATATATCATAGAAATGGTTTCCAATTCATCAATCATTCAGCAATCGGATGAATCGGAAACCATTTCTATGATATATCATGTTTCATTGATTAAGTCCAGATGATTGAAATCTGGTACCAATTGATCGAATAAATATTTGCTGAACTTCAAAAGAACTTTTGTTTCTGTATCTACAGTGAACTATCATTAGCCCATTATCTAGAGACACTGTCTCCTACAGGAGTGCCACCAAGGACTCAGTGTCGTTTGTTACGACACACATTATATATCATCAATTATTCATAAAAAGTATTTTGTATCCTAAATATATGAATTCAATCTTTTTACGAATGGGGAAAGAAAGCAATCTATGTACATTGAAGTCGTTTCTAAGAGACTATTTTTTGAAGATACAATTGGAAGTCCAGGAGGGCTCAAATCCATTTGTATGCACTTTAAGTAAGTAGTAAAACGTTGGTAATTCCGGGTATTTACAATGCATAAATTGGTGATGTTGTTTTAAAACACCTTTGTCTCTCCATTTTCCTAAAAGTTCACACAAAAGCTGGACACTTTTTTCATATCCTGCCCTGGAAATTGGTATGTAGCATTCTTTGTACTATAATCGCACCCTTGAAGCCTGATGTTGATTTTGTGGGAAACCAATTGATTTTTTATGAAAACCCTCACCCACCAACCAAGTTGGTGGCATGCTTCTTCATCTGGACCCACCCAAGGTGCCGAGTGGACCTCGGGTCTGCTACAATACCTGAACTACAGCGGGCGCTTTTATTTTTGGGTGCAATATGGTGCAGTGAAAGTGATTAAAATTCAAAAGGGTGGATATGTGTAGAGTTTACTGCTATGGCTCTTGGATGCAGATGTGGCGGAGTCTTTCATTCAGCGTAGGGTGGAATAGGTTGTTGAAGGCTGCCACGAGGTCGAGGAGGATCAAAGCTGCTATTTCTGCTTGGTTGAGGAGGGTTCGGATGCCGTCGGTGGCTGCGATCAGGGCATTTTTGGTGCTGTGAGTGCTGTGGAAGCCTGATTGGGAGGCGTTGAGTAGCTGGTTCTGCTCCAGGTGTGTTTGTTGATAATATATTCCAGTACCTTCACTGGGAATGGAAGCTGGGAAATTGGCCGGTAGTTTTTGAGTTCACTGGGGAGGGCACATGGTTTTTTAAGTACTGGTCTGACTTTGGCATGTTTCCAGGCATCTGGAAATGTTGTGGTGGTGATAGAGGGGTTGAGTAGGGTGGTGAGTTATTGGCTGAGCCTTTGGTTTCCTAGGTTGAAGATGTGGTGTAGGCATGGGTTTGTGGGAGCTCCCGAGTGGATGGATTTCATGGTGGTGGTGGTGGAGAGGATGTTTCAGGTGGTCAGCGTGTGGTTTGTGTCGGTCACAGTGGTGGCATATTTGTTGAGGAAGTCTTTAGGTGTGGTTTTGGGTTCCACATTTCTGTATATGGCTGCGATCTTACTGTGGAAAAAGTGGGTGAGGTTTGAGCACAGCTCCTATGAGCGTATGATATTGTTTTCGCTGGCAGCTGGGTTGGAGAATTCCCGAACGATGTTGAAAAGTTCCTTGGTGATGTTGGGGCTGGTTTCGATACCTGTGGCAAGGGCGATCTTCTTTGTTGACCTCAGCAGTTGTTGGTAGAGGTTGGGGGAGGTCTTGAAGGCTGCCCTGTCATAGGTATCATTGCTGGCATGCCATCTCTTCTCCAACTGCTTGCTGTCCGGTTTCGTTGTTCTGAGTTCTTGGGTGTACCAGCTGGCCTTTTTGGAGGATTTTCTCTTGATGTTGCTCTTGATGGGGATGATGCTGTCTGCACAATTGGTGATCCTGGTGTTGACATTTCACTCCCTGTTCGAGGCAGATGGCGGTAGCATGGTTGGAGGTGTTGAGGGAGTTCACCCAGCTGGTCTCTGAGATTTTGTTACACGTCGGGTTGTGAGCGTTGGTCATCTTGGGGATGGCAGTGCGGGAGCAGGAGATGCTGAAGTGGATGATGGAGTGATCGGTACATGTGAGTTCTGTGACATGGCTGTATTTGACGCGGTTGCTGAAGGTGAAAATTGGGTCCAGTGTGTGTCCTGTAGTGTATGTAGGGTCATCGATGATCTTGATCAATCCAAGGCTGCTCATACTGTCATTGTGTTTGGGTCGTTGATGTTGCTCTTGATGGGGATGATGCTGTCTGCACAATTGGTGATCCTGGTGTTGACATTTTTCACTCCCTGTTCGAGGCTGATGGCGGTAGCATGGTTGGAGGTGTTGAGGGCGTTCGCCGAGCTGATTTCTGAGATTTCGTTACACGTCGGGTTGTGAGCGTTGGTCATCTTGGGGATGGCAGTGCGGGAGCAGGAGATGCTGAAGTGGATGATGGAGTGATCGGTCCATGTGAGTTCTGTGACATGTCTGTATTTGACGCGGTTCCTGAAGGTGAAAATTGGGTCCAGTGTGTGTCCTGTAGGGTCATTGATGATCTTGATCAATACAAGGCTGCTCATACTGTCATTGTGTTTGGGTCGTTGATATGGAAATTTAGGTCGCTGAGGAAGACATAGTTCTTGAAGTCTATGGCTAGGGGCGCAATGAAGTCTGCAATGGTGTTGGAGAAGCTGAAGCACAGGCCTGGGGGTCGGTATGTGAGGGTTCCTCTGATGATTGTCTTGTCATCCGTGTGGAGCTTAAAGCTGTGATGCTCCATAGGGGTGGTGATGTTTTCGATGGTGGTGGTACACTGTATGGTCTCTTTGTGGATGATGGCTATTCCTCCTCTCTGCTTGTTGGTGTGGTCCTGGTGAGTGACTTTATATCAGTGTGGGATCACTTAGGCAGTGTCTGGGGTGGATGTAGGGTGGAGCCTGGTCTCAGTGAGGAAGATGATGTTGCGTACAAGGGTGGTGATGAGGTCTCATAATTCAGTGGAATGCTTGCATAGTGAGAGTGTGTTGAGAAGGGTGCATGGAAGATTGAGTTTTTGTTCAGTTGGAGTCTGTGGTGTATTTGGGGTGGGGCTGGTCAGTGAGCTGGTGTGTGTGCTGTGGCAGGTGAAGTGGTAGTGGGTGCAGGGGAAAAGTCCTACTGTGTTGCATGGTACGGAGCGGTGACAGTGTTGGTTGCGCCATCTGGGGTTGAGCATGTGGAGCTCGGCGATGGTGTATCTTCAGGGGCGGGAGAGGCAATGGGGATGGCGCTGGGCATAGTCATAGAAAGGCTTGATTTTGGTGTGCCAACAGTGAGCCAGCAGCACGAGAGTGGTGTGGAGTGCAAAAAAACGATGGATTTAGGCCCAGATCCGTGTACTGGGATGAATGTATGACATTGTTCTACATTCTGTCCATCAACTGTGTTTTTTGCAATTTTCACCCCGAGTGGGCTGGGTATGCTCAGACGTGAGTCCCAGGCTCTCCACACCACTGGAGTCAAGCTATCCAGGCTGATAGCCAGAAACCGGTCCTTGGATGCTTGATTCCGGTCTGGGAAAGACATGGCTTGGTAGTTCAGACTGGACTGTTCCCATGAGGCACAGGGTCAGAGCTGATTTGCATATAGCCAGTGTCTAACCCAGGGTGCTGTGGAGTGCAAAAAAACGATGGATTTAGGCCCAGATCCTTGTACTGGGGTGAATGTATGACATTGTTCTACATTCTCTCCATCCACTGTGTTTTTTGCAATTTTCACCCCGAGTGGGCTGGGTATGCTCAGACGTGAGTCCCAGGCTCTCCACACCACTGGAGTCAAGCTATCCAGGCTGATGAAGGCTGATAGCCAGAAACCGGTCCTTGGATGCTTGATTTCGGTCTGGGAAAGACATGGCTTGGTAGTTCGGACTGGACTGTTCCCATGAGGCACAGGGTCAGAGCTGATTTGCATATAGCCAGTGTCTAACCCAGGGTGGTGTGGAGTGCAAAAAAACGATGGATTTAGGACCAGATCCTTGTACTGGGGTGAATGTATGACATTGTTCTACATTCTGTCCATCAACTGTGTTTTTTTGCAATTTTCACCCCGAGAGGGCTGGGTATGCTTAGACGTGAGTCCCAGGCTCTCCACACCACTGGAGTCAAGCTATCCAGGCTGATGAAGGCTGATAGCCAGAAACCGGTCCTTGGATGCTTGATTCCGGTCTGGGAAAGACATGGCTTGGTAGTTCGGACTGGACTGTTCCCATGAGGCACAGGGTCAGAGCAGATTTGCATATAGCCAGTGTCTAACCAAGGGTGGTGTGGAGTGCAAAAAACGATGGATTTAGGCCCAGATCCATGTACTGGGGTGAATGTATGACATTGTTCTACATTCTGTCCATCAACTGTGTTTTTTGCAATTTTCACCCCGAGTGGGCTGGGTATGCTGAGACGTGAGTCCCAGGCTCTCCACATCACTGGAGTCAAGCTATCCAGGCTGATGAAGGCTGATATCCAGAAACCGGTCCTTGGATGCTTGATTCCGGTCTGGGAAAGACATGGCTTGGTAGTTCAGACTGGACTGTTCCCATGAGGCACAGGGTCAGAGCTGATTTGCATATAGCCAGTGTCTAACCCAGGGTGGTGTGGAGTGCAAAAAAACGATGGATTTAGGCCCAGATCCTTGTACTGGGGTGAATGTATGACATTGTTCTACATTCTGTCCATCAACTGTGTTTTTTGCAATTTTCACCCCGAGTGGGCTGGGTATGCTCAGACGTGAGTCCCAGGCTCTCCACACCACTGGAGTCAAGCTATCCAGGCTGATGAAGGCTGATAGCCAGAAACCGGTCCTTGGATGCTTGATTCCGGTCTGGGAAAGACATGGCTTGGTAGTTCGGACTGGACTGTTCCCATGAGGCACAGGGTCAGAGCTGATTTGCATATAGCCAGTGTCTAACCCAGGGTGGTGTGGAGTGCAAAAAAACGATGGATTTAAGCCCAGATCCTTGTACTGGGGTGAATGTATGCCATTGTTCTACATTCTGTCCATCAACTGTGTTTTTTGCAATTTTCACCCCGAGTGGGCTGGGTATGCTTAGACGTGAGTCCCAGGCTCTCCACACCACTGGAGTCAAGCTATCCAGGCTGATGAAGGCTGATAGCCAGAAACCGGTCCTTGGATTCTTGATTCCGGTCTGGGAAAGACATGGCTTGGTAGTTCGGACTGGACTGTTCCCATGAGGCACAGGGTCAGAGCTGATTTGCATATAGCCAGTGTCTAACCCAGGGTGGTGTGGAGTGCAAAAAAACAATGGATTTAGGCCCAGATCCTTGTACTGGGGTGAATGTATGACATTGTTCTACATTCTGTCCATCAACTGTGTTTTTTGCAATTTTCACCCCAAGTGGGCTGGGTATGCTCAGACGTGAGTCCCAAGGCTCTCCACACCACTGGAGTCAAGCTATCCAGGCTGATGAAGGCTGATAGCCAGGAACCGGTCCTTGGATGCTTGATTTCGGTCTGGGAAAGACATGGCTTGGTAGTTCGGACTGGACTGTTCCCATGAGGCACAGGGTCAGAGCTGATTTGCATATAGCCAGTGTCTAACCCAGGGTGGTGTGGAGTGCAAAAAAACGATGGATTTAGGCCCAGATCCTTGTACTGGGGTGAATGTATGACATTGTTCTACATTCTGTCCATCAACTGTGTTTTTTGCAATTTTCACCCCGAGTGGGCTGGGTATGCTCAGACGTGAGTCCCAGGCTCTCCACACCACTGGAGTCAAGCTATCCAGGCTGATGAAGGCTGATAGCCAGAAACCGGTCCTTGGATGCTTGATTCCGGTCTGGGAAAGACATGGCTTGGTAGTTCGGACTGGACTGTTCCCATGAGGCACAGGGTCAGAGCTGATTTGCATATAGCCAGTGTCTAACCCTGGGTGGTGTGGAGTGCAAAAAAACCATGGATTTAGGCCCAGATCCTTGTACTGGGGTGAATGTATGACATTGTTCTACATTCTGTCCATCAACTGTGTTTTTTGCAGATGCACTGCAGCCTGCAATATGTAGGTTCTGGGGTGGGTGTGGCTTCTGTTGGTGGGAAGAACAGTGAGTGGGAAACCCCAGTGGGTAAACTCAAATGGGAAAACCGGGGCAACTGCAATATCACTGGATCAGTCTGGAACTAGCCTAAATTATGCACGTGTCCAGGTGCCTAAATCATGCATGGAGAAATTCCATCTCAACATTACACAAAGTGTAAAGACAATTAAAACATTACTGATTTTCACTTCAGACAAAGAGAAAAATGAGCATTCTGTTTGGATTCCCAATTAAATTATAAGGCCTAAGCAAACTATAACAAATGTATTCTGTGTACCATCTGCCACAGGGCTACATGTGCACAGATGTCAGGTTGAATCAGATAACATTATTTTTCTCTAGGCTGCACACAGTTGTACATGCACGTGCACTAGTTTTGGGCCATACCAATTGCAGAGCCTCTTACCCCAGCTGTGCAAAAGTGCACCTTATGTTTAAAAAGTAGGCAGAATTGGAGACAGCTCCAAACCTTCTTAACAGAAGCTTACAGGAGGGTAAGACTCCATTAGATGCATTCACAGCAGAGTTTCAAAGATCAGGAGATCCAAAAGCAAAAAAGTAGTCGGGTTTAATAGTGATGTATAGTCCCTAAAATCTAACTTCACCTTGAGCAGACAGAGACTCAATCTCTCTATTTTTGACAAATCTTTGACATGTCTGCGTCTAATGCAGATATCTGTCCTTATCTTTCCAAGAACCTGTGAAAGTGTCACATCATTCAGACAATGGCATCTAAAAGACACCTGATGTACAGACAATGACCTTGATAAGACACCTAATGCACCATCAGTCTGAAATAAGTGCCTTTTTTATCTCTATCTCAAGGCCAGATAATAATAACAACATAAACATTGTGGGCTGAATTTACCTATTTTTACCTTATTTGTTCATAAGAATTCACCTAAGACTAGCAAATTTATGCACACAGGTTAAGTCATACAATCTAATGGTTATGTAAGATAAGATATAGTAATAAAGGCCTGCCAATTGATCACATTAGGAGAGGTCCAGATTGTCATGCAAGATACTGTTAGAAGATCTTAACAGAGACTGCCATGATGTCACAGCAAACTGCTGCTGATACGTTTTCCTTTTGAGAAAACACTTGCTCCCAACTTTTGACGACTACAGCGGTTTGCTGTAAACCAATATGTAGTGTGTTGATTCTCCTTAAGTAACTCAGATACAAGTTACACTACTCCATGCTCTCCTAGGATAGTGCACAGTAGTAGGTTTTAGAGTGTTAGTTTGCTAGACAACATTTTAACTATGGTAGAAATTTTCATTTTATTCCCATTGTTGTCAACATGCACTAGTGTTCATTTAACAATATTTTTGTGGTTATTTAAGATGTGCTAAGCAACAGGGTGACTTTTGAAATAAACACTTCTCAGCGTAAAGTGTTTTATTCTTAGTGCAGTGGGTGTGTGTAATATTGTAAAGAACAAAATTGGGTTTTTCAAATTACCCCCGCGTCCCTTGATCCCTATTTAGGGACTGTTAGTAACCTAAATACATGGTCACCCATTTCAACTTTGTAATGAATGAGGTTGTGTGGGGCTACAACAAACTGCTTCCTCACATTCAATTGCTGATGTATTGAACTAACTTCACACGTGACACCTGTGGGTTTGAAGGCAAACCTTGCAGAGCAAAGCCAGACTCTTAGTTTATGCAATAGGTCAGAACCCCTACTCTTACAGTAGAGTTCTGTACAAGGGAGAGGCAACACTCATCCATGAAACACAAGACTGACGTGAGGAGAGGCACCAGTGGTGGCTGGTGACATTTCAAAGTGGTGGGGTGTAACAGTTTGTTATGAATTTTAAGCAGTGGGCAACGCGAGCAAGCTTAATGGACAAACAGGGGGACCCGGCTGGGTCCTCCACCAGAAAAAAAATTAAAGTAGGATTGGCAAATGGTGCATTTTAAAATAAATTCATTTTGTGATAAAACAAGACTTTTAAAGCTGTTAGAATGTACAGTCTTGAAATATGAGCCACATTAAAAAATGTCCTATATCTTACTGCATTAATATGTTTAACAGTTACTGTAATGTGCAAATTCTACAACGCGACAACTTCAGCCTTTTAAAGTGCCTTCTTGCCCATTGTCTTTTTTTAATTTTTTTTATCCTCATTGGCCTTCTCGCCACCCATTACTCAATGAAACCACCCATGGGCTTTTAATCTCATGTACTGGCTATAGGAAAGAGGCTTGTGCAGCGCTATTTAGAGTTAGAACCCTTCTCCCGCGAAACCTCCCTATATACGGAGCCAAGGATAGTGAGTCTTCCTTCAGAGTGCAGCCGCCTTATCCTCCATTCTCCAACCAAACTTGGTAGATACTACCAGCGAGATAGGCGAAGGCTTAATCATTGGATTTGTATTATTTGGCTAGAAAAAAAACATATACAAAAACCCACTCCCTCACCCAAATCATGACAGAAAAGGAGACCAAAATCTATGCCCTCTCTTAGTCTGATCCGAAATATCCAGTTTGGCGATAAATCTCATGGCTCGTAACCAGTCCAGCCCTGTCGGAGATACCGGAGAGACCCACAATTTACATATTTCTCTCTGAGCCAACAAAATAGCATAAAAGATAAGTTTAGCATTGTCGTCTATGCCCTTACCTTGCAGATCCAGTCTCCCGGTTATGACTAATTCAGGGCTTACCTCAATCTGCTGGCCTAAGGCTTTTGACAGACAGCTACTCAATGCCACCCAAAAGTCTCTTATGTTGGGCAAAACAAGAACATATGTAGGTCACCTTCATTGGAGCTCTTGCACTTTGGACAGACCACAACACCACCATTCTTAAATGTCAAAAGTCTGCGGGGAGACCAATACGCCCTGTGAATCGTAAAGAAATGATTCTGCCTTAAATTTGCAGGTTTAACTATTTTATATAACATAGACATTGTTACTTGCCATTGGTCCTCCGTCGCGATCTCCGGCAAGCAGTCACCCCACAGAGACTTGGGAAGCAAGAAGGGGCCATCTTCCTTCTCAAGTATCAGCAAATACCAGAGGGCCACTTCTTTTTTAAACAAACAGTCTGAAAAAAGCTTTTCTTCAAATTCATTATGAACTCCCACTACATTCTCTGTTTCGGATGCCCAACTCTGAATCTGAAGGTATTTAAACCTTGAAAAGCTCCGGCCCCAATCCTTCTCACAATGTCTCCAAGAAATCAACTTGCCCTCTGGGAATAGCTCATTCCATCGCTGAAGTCCCGCCTCTCTTAGTGGTTTAGCCAAAGCATCCTTTGCCCAAAGAGGTGACCCGGGAGCATCCCAAGTCGAAGCCATATAACTGTAATATGGAATTTTTACTAGCCTCCTAATTTTAAACCAGAGTTCCGCCAGATCTCTTAGAACCTTGAGCCGGACATTCTTAAAAAAAAAATGCTCGTTATAGTTACTACTCCTAAGCATTACAGCAAACAATTCTCCAATTACTGAAAGGGTCGGAGTACCCAACAACATTCTGCAGTTTTTTAACAAAAAGGCCCACGAATAGATTTGAAAGTCAGGGGCCGCCGGTCCACCCTTGACAAGTTTTCTTCTAAGCTTCTTCCAAGAAAGACGAGGCCCTTTTGAAGCCCATAAGAAAGAGCTAATCTGACTCTGTAGCTTTACAAGCCTGTCTTTTTTAAACGCCAGCGGGATTGTTTCAAACAAATAAGTTATCTTCGGTAGAATCATCATCTTTACCAAGTTCGTGCAACCAAACAAAGATAACGGTAGGTGTGCCCATCCTCGCAGAGTGACTGTGATCTCCCTTTTTATTTTTAGAAAGTTGACCCTGGTAAGATCTCCAATGTCATGCGTTATCCTCACCCCCAAATATCTCATCTCCGGTGTACACATTACTCCCTCGACATTTAAATTCCAGGCCATAATCTCGGTTTTATCTTCATTCATCACATAACCTGACACAGCCCCAAACTCCTTAGTCAGTTCTAAAAGTCCCTCCATGGACTGTTGTAATTTAGGGGTATAGATAATTATATCATCCGCATATAACCCGATTTTTTTTACCAACCCTCCAGAACAAAAGGGGGGATCTTCTCTGTAGATCTTATCTTGCTGGCTAGGGGCTCTATATACAAGTCGAACAACAATGGTGACAAAGGACACCCCTGTCTGGTCCCACGCATGTTCGTGACAGGCTGAGTTAGTATCCCATTGACCAACACTCGAGAGGTGGGGGAATGATACAAAGATAAAAAAGAGCTAGTGAAGTTTTGACCTAATTTAAGATGTTCTAACAAAGCCTGTAAAAAAACCAGTTTACACGATCAAACGCCTTGGCGGCATCAAGTGCAATAACCGCCATGGGGAGTTTGTAAACCGAGGCCATGTCTATTGCGCCAATAAGTGAAAAAGTTAACTCTTTCAAAAACCTGCCCTTTATAAAGCCCTTTTGGTCCTCATGGACTAACTTTGAAATAAACATACTCAACCTATCGGCCATAATTTTTGCGAACAATTTATAATCGCAATTTAATAGCGATATGGGCCTATAAGAATCCTTATACTTAGGTGACTTCCCTGGCTTTGGTATTAGTGTAATGACTGCATCATTCCATGAAGAAGGTAGTGAGGCCTCACCCAAAAAGATTTGATTAAATAGTTGACACATAATGGGGGCAAAGATACCTATCATAGATTTATAAACTTCGGCCGGATGGCCATCCGGTCCCGGAGCCTTACCTCTCTTTCCCCCTTTAATAACCCTTTCCACCTCTAATTGAGATATTTCATGATTTAATACATCCTGAAGGTCAGCTGATAACGGCTCCAAAAACTCTAACCAACCCTTCAGTGCTAAGTCATCTGGACTAAGGTCTTCCTTATATACTTTAACAAAATAATCATGAAAAGCCTCCGCTATTCCTTTGCTATCTGTAATGGTCAACCCTGACTCCACTACTCTAACTTCCTTGAT
The DNA here is from genome assembly GCF_964261635.1 of Lissotriton helveticus. Taxonomy (NCBI): domain Eukaryota; kingdom Metazoa; phylum Chordata; class Amphibia; order Caudata; family Salamandridae; genus Lissotriton; species Lissotriton helveticus. The sequence continues at coordinate 695,574,279 of NC_136061.1, forward strand.
CTGATTTCGGACTGGATCCTTTTTTGCTTTCCAGGCTAAGAGTTTACTACACCCCTCACCATAATTAAAAATGTGCAAGTTGACTAGCATCCCATTTCTCCTTAACTCTTTGGGTCAATACTGCCATCAGTTCTGATTTTAACTCCGTCAGATCGTGCAATGCCCGTTCATCAGTCTCAGGTCCGCCATAGTTTACAATACTAGCCTCACACGAGCGGATTTTTTCCTCCAATTCTGAAACCTTACTATAATATATTCTCCATTTCTTTGCTCCAATAGCACCTAATCTCCCTCTCAAGAAAGCCTTACAAGTATCCCACACAATCTCGATCCTAGCCGAACCCATATTTTTATCAAAAAAGACTTCAGTCTCTTCACTCAAAACTTTTAGTGTTTCCTGATCAAAGAGGACCGTACGATCTAACTTCTAGGTTGAACCCGACACGTCGATCCCTAATTCCAAAGACAATGAGATAGCTGAGTGGTCAGAGAGATGCACACCTACATGACCCACCTGAGTCACTCAATCCCTAAGACTAGAATCAACCCAAAAAAATTTGATACGAGATTTATGGTTGTATTTTTTATTATAAAATGTATAACCTAACTGTTGGCCCGACTTCAATCTCCAAATATCACATAAGCCTTGCTGGGCGATCATTGTCTTAACTCTACTTGACATTTTAGAGTTTACCAAAGCTCTACTCTTTTCCGAGCGATCTAACTTATGGTCCAACACCGTATTGAAATCACCTGCCATAATAATTTTTCCGGAAAAACTTAATAGTTCCCTAGCCAGCACATCTAAAGGACCCATATCATCCTGATTGGGACCATAGTAGCCGATAATAATAAAAATTTCCCCTGCCAACTTCAATTTCACAATCAACCCCCTGACTAATCAAAACTGCAACCCCTTTCGTAACCTCCGTTTGAGAAGTAAAACAAGAATGGGCAATCCACCGCCGAGCCGAAAAGATTTCCTTGCTTTCAGCCGCAGACAAATGAGTCTCCTGCAAAATTATAATTCGGGCCAAAGAATCCTCCAGATACTTCAAAATTAACTCTCTCCTAGGTTTCACACGTAGGCCATTTACATTCCACGATAAGAATCTCAATTCCGTTGAGTTAACCACACTTATAACACCCAGAGCCAACTTTTTCATTAAACCTGATGACAAAAAAGCTTCTGAGGATTTTTTCACTTTTTCTCCCCTTACCCTTACCCATACCCTCACCCAACCGCAGTGCCTATCGCCCCTTCCCCGACCACTCCCACCCCTACCCCCGGAAAACCCAACCAAACTACCCATGGCCACGGCCATCTGGGTGCCTACAGGAAATGGTGCGGATACACACAAAAAACAAAAGTAAATGTTGATTAGATACCTACCCGAGACCTACTCATAAAAGTTAACTTAGTTTAGCAAATCCATTTCTACTCTGATTACAAACTCTCCTCCTGACATTGTTCCAAAAACGTATCCACCTCCTCAACAAATCGAAAAGAATACATCTTGTTTTGCCACATAACTTTTAGAAAAGCCGGAAACTTCAATTGAACCGTAGCACCCAGTTTCCTAAGAGGCTCCATCCGCTTACCTAGCTCCCATTGCCTATTGGCAGTCGCTGGTGACAAGTCCGATCTTACCTCGACTTTATCCCCATCTACCATGATACTTTTCTTTTTGAGAGCAGCTGCCAGAATTTTTTCTTTCAGAGAGTACGTCAAAAAATGTATCAGAATTTTTCCTGGGCTTAGAACGGTTCGGGTTCAACCTGAAGGGTTTATGATGGACCCTTTGAATATCCCCAAAAATCACATCTTCACCCTCCGCTAGCTGTAATTCGGACTTAAGTATCTGTACCACATACTTCTTAATGTCAGAGCCTTCCTTTCCCTCTGGTAACTTCAAAACCTTCAAATTCTTCCTCCTTTGCATGTTTTCCAACCTTTCTACCCATTCTTCATGCTCCCTCTCTTTAAACATAATAACCTCAATCTCCTTACGGTTATCCATAACTCTCTCACGGATCTCTTTAACTTCAGCCTCCAACATGTCTGTGCGAGAGCTCAGCTCATCAAATTTTGCCTCTAATAAACTACAAGAAGCTCTGATACTTTCCTGGTTCAGTTTGGAAACCTCAAAACCCTTATGCATATCAACATTTAATTTTTTTAGGAGGGCAATAACTGCAAGATCTGGGTTTTCGGGTTTGGGGTCTATCCTAGGCCACTCATCGCCATGGCAACTCAAATGATTCAACTCCTCCAGAACCTTACTCTCCATAACTGGAATGCTGGTGGTCACAAGAGATTCTACAGTACCTCCCACATATGGAACTACTAAATCAGAGGGGAGGGGTAGCTGATCTACACTAGCTTCTGCATTGCCTGTTACATCTAACTTGTCCTGCGGATCCTGTCCCCCTCCTCCATACCTATTGAGAGAACCTGTTAGTGGTTGGGGCTTAAATGAATAGACCAATCCTGCAATTCTAATACCCCAGAAGACCCCCGACAAACCTTGTCCCCCTCCGCCCTGCCGTCTATTTTCTGCACGGGTTGTGTGGAATCAGCCTTTAAAATCAAGGTCTTTGGTACTGGTTTAAAGAAAGAATTCAAAGAGGGGGTGGTCTTTAACTTCCGCTCCAGTACGCCTTGTTTCCCCAGCTTTTTACAACTATTGCCCTGCTTGCTGTTTTTCTTAACTAATTTATTAAGGCTAGTATCCAATGAACTTTTGGTTTTTGCTTTAGGCGACCCGCTATGCTTAGCTATTAACTTCTCACCCCCCCCCCTTCCCAGTACTCCTCAGGGTATATCTAGAAACCCCTACACACCCAGCTTTCTTTTTAACTTCCACTTTATCCACTTTATCTTTTTGGTCTAAAAGAAGAGTGCCTTGTGTGTCTTCAAAGGATTGACGGACCTGCACAGTGCCTGCAGAACTCAAAACAGGGGGCAGCCTTTCAGACGATTCCTTGTCCAGAAACACTGTCTCCGCGCCCCTTCCACGAACCCCACCGCCACAAAACACAATCCTGTAGGCGGCTCGCCGACCTCTACCGAGCTCGAAAGCTGCTCTCCCCCAGCAGCAGAGCTCAGTTCCTGCCTCCGTGAGCCTTCAGCCTCCTGAGACGCCATGCAGTGCCGAAGCCTCAAGGAAAGCCGCACCCAAGGGAGACCTTCATTTGCTTCGAGGTAACCCAGGCAGAAAGCTACTAGTAAACTGGACACAATAGCCCGAACATCTATGTCACGCGTAGGCAAAAATCTTCACACCGCACCACTACCGCTTCACAGCACCCGCGACCCGCTGCTAGCCGGCCGCCATGTTTTCCTAATCCCGCCTCCCTGCTTGCCCATTGTTGTGCACTGCATGCAGCATCAATTTTGGAAAAAAAATTCTCTTACCAGGCTTTGGGAAGGAACCCCAGCTGTTGACTGCAATCAGTCATATAGAAATATGTGAAGACAGGTCTTTAAGTGGGATGAAAAATGTGGAGGCTCTCTAAAAGGGAACATGTAAAATACATTTCTGTGATTCCCATAGTGTACCCAACCGGTATTTTGGTTTCTCTCTATGATGTAATTGCATCCAACTATATAACACAACTGACCTGAAACCTGTCAGTGCTATTGGCTTTGTAAATGGTTGTTAGCTGTTTAAGATAAATGAGTAACAACAAGGATTTATTATAAATAATTAACCTTGAAAATGTTTCAGTTCGGAAATTTCAATACTATTGAAGCCTGTGGAAGGCATTTAGGCCTTCAGTTATGTGTGCTTTATGTTAGATATGTATACCCTTTTTCTCTTCAACCACCTATCTTTCCTCTTCAGCACCCTCTTTTCACTCTTCCCTGAATGCACTTCCTCGCATCTCCCTCACTTCACCTCTTCCAAACATACACTGCACTCACTCACATGTAAGCAATTTATTTTCTTTTGCTATTCCTCTGTAAATATTTTGCCATCTGCACACCCCCTTCACACACATTCCCACTTAATTGAAATTGCAACTGGAATAGAATACCATTGTTCTGTGTACTCTGCAGAAAGGCCAACCCACCGGCAGGCACTATGCTTTGGCTTCAGCGTCAGAGCTCTCAATCAAAGCCCCTCAAAAACACCTGGTATATGGTAACACAGCATGATTAAATAGCTAACTTTGAGGAAGGCAAGATTAAGAAAACCATGAAATCAGAAAGGAACAAAATCACTGACATGCATTGCCTTAATGTTTTTAACACATTGTTCGTAAATCAATCCATATTTTTGGCATAAATGTTAAGGGCATGAAGTTAGGGCCAGTTTTAATGTCATACAGCAGATACTTGTCTACTGTAAGTACCTATTGCTCTCTTTGCACTTGACTCAGATATTTGGATCAATTTCATAAGGTAACAAGAACCCTGACCTGCCTATCTTTTGGATCAATTTTGCAGGGGAACAAATAAAGCAGCTTCACTTCTAACAGGGCCAGCAATGTGCAGCCAGGGCCTGGAGTGTCACAGTGGGGGAGGTTAGCATGGCAAGGGATCTCAGCACAATATACATAACAGAAGATTAGCATTCTAACACTTACCATTATCGAAAATGAGGCACCAAAACACACATGCTTGCATCCACTCCTAAGAGTGACGAATAGGAATGGGTAGGATCTATGCCTGTGAATGACAGATAGCTGCTCTTACTCAGAGACTGAAAAACCAGCGCCGGAACTCATGACAGTGAAAGTGTAATACGGTTTCAGTGATGCTGAAAGTGTCACTGGCCTATAGTGGATACTGCCATAGACTAAAATGGCATTGCAGGGCTTTAGAACAGTAAACCATGAGTCATGCCTCACAGTTCAGAAAGTTTATTTACTGCTCAGTTTCCTGCATCAGAGCGAAGCTAGGCAGGCAGTCTGGGACAGACAGCCCAGACTTAAATACATCAATTTATTTAGAGATATGACGGTACCGCTAAATACATTGATTTATTTCATGTTTGTACAGGAATATGTAGGGATTTTAGTGGGCACAGTCCCAAAGCCGCAATGGAGAAACCGCCCGGGGGAGGCACTTCCATTAAAAGGTCCTGGGACTTAAAAACAGAGGAAAGAAACTCCTGATGCTGGCAGCCATCTGATCATTGACACCGTTCTACTTTTTACAGCTTTAAAATGACTTCAAAATTCTCTGGTTTCACCCAAAAATGGTGCTCAATGTTTTCCTATAAACAAATAATGCTTTCCACGGATATTAAGTAACTACTGCATGTATAGGAAAAAATACTATTTCTCTGTTTATAATTGCTAATATTTCTAACTTGTTACTCTACTGGGTGCTAATTTCTGTTGGTTTATAAAAGATATCTAAAAAAAATAAAGGAGTGATACCTTTAAAAGAATATATTTGCGCCTTGGACGTCCTGGCATATGGTTGGAACTCTGACATTCCTTGAATGAAATATGAATAATATCTATATTCTTGACATTATTTTGTTTTGCATAAATCTCACCATCTTCTCTGATTAAGACAACTGCTATTCGATTTGTGAGAGCTGTGATCTATTCAATGCTGTTTCTTAAACTGTAATATAAACAGACTTTAATCAGCGCAAGGCTACCCTTGGTGGTGATAGCGCACTTTACAAATACACATAACACTTCGAAAGTATATAGTCATACTGTTACCAATGACTTACTTTCCTAAACTCTTACCACTACCTTAAATACAGATAAGTACATCATGAAAAATTGACATTGACAATATTTACAGGTGATGAGGAATCTTTCCATTTCTCAAGTAGCTTAAAATCAAAAATGCGCAACAAAAGTGTTTGTTTACATTTCTTCAAGTCAATGTCTGAAACAATGTTTTAAACTATTAAAGTTTGCTTCCAAAATCCGAATTAATTCCTCAAAAATTTTCTGTATTGAACTGTGACTGGCAATAACGCTTTCAAAAACCTCATGAGAGTTTTGTGGCTTTATGGGAATTGTGGTTTCTGAATGAACTATCAGCTGTCTATGTGCACTGCATCCTGCAGAGATGTGAAGCTTTTTGCTAAGCGATGCGGACATTCAAGGTACGCGGCCTACATCTTGTTGTCCAAAATGAGCATAACACTGACGAGTCCTGAGTAATACACAGCCCTCCCGAGTAATACACATGATTGCGTAAAGATGAGTTGGTTCTACAGGTCTTCGCAGTTATACATTTTTAAAGATTGATTTAGAAGCCATCTGTTTACTATTAAACAATGCGCACAGGGCTATAAAGCAGAGAGCTCTATTCTAGCAACTCTATTGTATTGATATAGTAGGCTTTACATTCTTGAGTGGCAGCCAGTCTTTTGTGGTGCTCTGTTGAGCACATGGGAAGGGGAAAAAAAAGTTTTAACATTTCACTACATTGCCAGAAGTAGAAAGGAGATGCTGAAATGGCTTTTAACTGCATATGCAGCATTTCTCCCTCCCTTGATCCATGGTGTCACACAGTAACATTCAAAAGCTGGGTGGTCTCAGTTGTCATAAAGAAGTCGGGTGCCAAGAAATGAGAGTTGGTGCACAGCACTGGCAAACAATGGCACACATTAAACACAGAGAGGTGGCTCTATCCTAAATGCACAAACTGAACCTAGGATACATGGTTAAGCCCCACTTCCACCCTTATCTGCCTTATACCCAAGCCCTGATATGATTGCTCTTTCGCATGCCTGAACTGGACTCATACATTTACTTGGGAATATGTTATGAAGACTAGCCTTTTTATAGGTCTTATACTAAATAACAGCTGATAACAATGAGGTGTAGATTAATCGTGGCTTAATCCATGCCAAAATCTTTAGGAAACTTGCGGATGCTAAACTATTCATCTGTATAATCAGTTGGTGTTGAGATGTCTCATATCTTGGAAGAGTTTTGATTATCTGAACAGTTACTGTGTGTTGCCATATTGACAGAAAAGAGGAAAAGAGCAGCTGCACAGGTAATCTATTTTCCGAAAATAATATATTCAGATTGTGAACACATTGAGGACTGTCCTTGCAATAATGCTGCAATCAGAACTTAGTTTTCAATCTTTGCATTTGACAAATTGGATATGCAATTCTATAAATAATTCTTGTAATTAGGTTTATTCCACACACATTAGAAACGCGCTATTGAAATGTGCTATATGTGGCTTTGTTGATGAATGCATACACCTCCCTTACAAGATCAAGGGATTCTTTAACTTTAAAATGAATTCTGGGCTGACGTCTACTGTAACCATGTATCTCCTGCAAAGAGGTGCTAGGCCCCATATTGTAGTTTACCATTGGATTAAGAAAATCAATAAAATACTGACATTAATCCCTTCCAAAGAATGAAACATGTTGTATGGATGATCAATATTATCTTAATATATTATAAGCATATCAATTGCTTCTCGTCAAATATTTCAAAATGCAGTGGCCCACATAGGTATCAAACAAAGACCAAATACACACAATACACTACTTTTGAGGGCATGTCAATAGTTGCAAAATGTCTGTAGAGAAAATTGTAAAAAGATTCTTGGAGGTATGACTGCAAGCCATATTCTGGTGCTGAGGGGCCTGTGAGCTCAAAGACAGGTACATCTCATGGCTCACAGTCCAATGGCTGCCAAGAAACAAGATCATGTCTTCTTCTTACTGAGCATACTGTGGACCCTGTCCTGATGGTGCTTTCAAGAACTGAAGAAAATGACCAAAGAACAGTAGTAGTTCCCATGGAACCATTTGAACCCTATATCAAATGAAAATATAGGCTACACTACAAAAAAATCTTTTTTTCAGTTTTCGTTCATTGCTTCTGAAGGATAAAAGGGTAAAAGACAAGAGTGACAAAAGAATGTGTTTAGTTCCTAAACTTTTTTGATAACAATGTTCAAATTTTTGAAAGTTTTTAACAAATGCATAAAACATGTACAAAATGAACACATTCATATGTTCATGATCTTAAACATTCAGGGTCCGATTCACAGAACTAACTTAAGACAAAATCCTAAACTTACTACCATTTTGGAATTCACAGAAGGCACCTACTCATTTCAGTATTCACAGAAGTTAGGAGTCCTAACTTTAGGACTCCTAAATGCCTTCTATGAACACCAAAAGTCTTAAAGTTAGGATTTTTCTCAGTTTAGGAGTAGTAAAGTTAGGACTCCTATCTTTAAGACTCCTAAACTGAGAAAAATCCTAAACGTAAGACTTTCGGTATTCACAGAAGGCATTTAGGAGTCCTAAAGTTAGGAGTCCTAACTGTACTACCTCTAAACTGAGAAAAATCCTAACTTTAAGTCTTTTGGTATTCACAGAAGGCATTTAGGAGTCCTAAAGTTAGGACTCCTAACTTCTGTGAATACCGAAATGAGTAAGTGCCTTCGGTGGATACCAAAATGTTAGTAAGCTTAGGATTTTGTCTTAAGTTAGTTCTGTGAATTGGGCCCTCTGAGAGGAAATGTTTAGTCGAAAAGGGGCCTGCCAGAACAGGGCACAAAGATGAGCATAGTGAAGGAATTTGGGAATAGTGATAGCGACAAAAGTGCTCAAGCTAAATATAATGTGAATTTCTAGAGCTGCAATTTGTCATTCTTCTCTTGCTCATATTGAGGATGTCAATACAGATTTAGTTAAATTGGTTAAACATTATTGACCCTTATCCCACCTGTTCAAAGATCTCGTCGCTGTAAAATAAAAAGAACTGTCAATGGGAAGTCAACCCTGCTGTCTCGCCCTCCAGACCAATTTGGCTGGATGCATGAAGAAAGTATTTTTCACGTTCACTGAATGCACCCAATCAGAAGCGTCACACTCGCTTCCACCTTTGAGAGTATTTAAATAGGAGCAATCCTGATTTAAAATGGCCCCCACGTTGTAATGCTACGTGGCCTGATGCCAGCATGGCGATTTAGCAAGCAAATGCAGAAAAGAGAATAGTTACGCTCTTACATTGCTAGCCTCGAAACGAGCTGGCAGTGTGTCAGGAGTCAGGAAAACCCTGATTCAGAAAGTGGTTCATTACGATATTTATTTAAAAGTGCACAATGCAAATACATGGGCCTTCATATTAGCTTAACGTTTGGGAAACTTGATGACAGGCACCTTAATACAGGACGTGATTGCAGAGGCCTTGTGATTCAGGCCACTGAGAGAAATATGCATGGGTGACATGCACACATATGTAACATAGGGTACACGTAGGGGGCATCTTGGTCAGGCAAAATTTCATTTCCTCAACGAGCTGGCAACTGTTAATTCTTGCAACTACACAGTCGTTCATGAGGGGCGTTCAAAATACTTGTGCAGCAGGAAGGCACAGGTTCCACAATGCGCTCAGATTCCTCACACATATAGGTACAAGGAAGCACAGGCCTGGCGACGCTAAGATTTCCATGCCGCTCTCAATAACGGATTACGATGCCAGCTGCTCGCTGTATCTTCAATGCCCAGATTTTGCATCGCAAGCCCCATTGATGGGATACTCGGCATCAACGCAACAGTACCTCTCACCGCAGCCTCGCCAAATCTCTTAACTGATGCATCACTTGGCTGAACTGTCCATCTTTGATTTAGATCCTAGCAACGCTCTGCAGGCAGGATTTAAGGTACTTTGTTCAGTGGGCCTAAGTTGGTTTCTGTAGCCCGCCCATGATCCATCACTGTCAGCTTGAACTTGTTACTTTGTCCCATTCCGGCGCAAACAGATATTCCCTAATGGTGCTTTGTGCTTTTTTATGCTAGTTTCCAATATACACTTCAACATTCAATATCTCCAGATTTACTAATTGGATTTTTGTAATTTTGGCCATGTTTTATTTAATACAACTTACTCTATTTTTCAAAACCTATGGTGGGCACCTTTTATGGTGTGTTTTCACTGTTTTCCTGTTCAAAGTGTTGTACAAATACTTTACATATTGCCTCTAAGTTAAACCATACTTCTCTTTGCCATGTTACCAAGGAGGTGAGCACAGGTTAATTTGGGCCCGTGTGTGCCTTATCCTGACAAGGATTGTGGTTGCTGCTTGACCAGGACTTACACCCAAGTCAACCAAAAACTCAGTTTCTTACACAAGGCAAGGCCCTGTGCCAGTATATTTAGGATGTAGGTCACAAGTGTTGTGTTGGTACTGAAGGTTGACATCCAATCTTGACATCGCAAGTTTCCATATTCTTGTTTGGCAACCTGGTAGCAGCACAGTTGAAAGGAGACTAGAACAGTTAGCTGTGTGGCACCAGGCCAATAAAAGTATTTGATATCCTATTTTATATCCAATGTGTACTGCCTTTACAACAACGAGTACAGGCTGATACAAAGAGCACTACACAGTGCCTAAATACCAATAACACTAGCTATCCTCTGTCGGAACATACTTCAAACAGCAAATATAAAAAAAAGCACTTATAAATGTGTTCCAGGGTTGTGTTAAAGATTCCTGACTAATAATTAAAGGAAGCAAAGACAGAAAATTCATGTTACAAATGAATACATAAGATTTCGTCTTCTTGAGTGTTGAATTTAGTGGTGAGTTCAACCCCCTTACTAAAATGTAAGGTGTTTGATATGATACAAAGGGCGTCTGAAGTGCCAGAATGCAATTTTAGTGAACAAAATTTAAGGCGAAATTGCGTCTCAACACGATTTAGTTGTTATAGTAGCTAAAAGTCGATGACACGACCATGCACTAACAGCCAGTTCATTTTGTCTGCACTCATCTTCTATTGTACATGTAATGCATTACTAAATAGTAAGTAAAGCTTTACTTGAAGAGCAGTATTTGAAATGACCCATCGGTCTGTTAAACCACTAACCAGCGTCAGTTCCTCCACGAGAACAGAGGAGCATCGCTCAATCTGCTGCGAGCGCAGCAGGCAAACATGAAAATATAAAAAGGCATAGCTAATAATGCCATTTTGCCACCAGCTCATGCTATGTACAGTGCGAGCATGAGGCAGGGAGAATGGTTGAATCCTGCTACAGCAGGATTATTGGTGCCCCTTTTTGTTCGCATTTCATTTGGCCAGCTGGCTACCTACGGCCAGCCCGACATGCATAATGTAGACCCAGCAATAGGGAGGGTATGCTATCACAGGCCTCAAGCCTCAAAATGAGCGCTGGGTTAGCCTCCTCCCACCAATCCTGTAGTTGCTTCCCCATGCTGATAAATGCAGCTCTAGGATTGTTTGGAATCATGTTCCACTGAGCAGGAAGTGAAGACCTGCTCATGGAACGCTGAGGAGAAGTGCAGCATTAATTTGGCGCCCGACTAGGACTATCCCTTTCCCCACACGCCGGCGACGTAGGTCCAGCTTTTTTGCCCCCTTCTACAGCCGTGACGGACTCCGAAGTGCACGCAGCGGGATTTCCTGCTTACTACCTCAGGCCCACGGAGGAGACGGGCTGCGACCAGGCGTCCAAACGAGGCGGTGAGGATCGCGGATCATCCCAACCAGAGCCCAACCCGTGAGAGAGCAAGGTCCGAGGTTTCCAGAGGTCCACCTGTTCCAAGGCGCATGCGTAGAAGTAGAAGCATAGTATCAAGTTTCCGAGGCCTTCAAGTCCTGCTTCCCGGTGAGTACCACTATAGGGAATGCATAAAGTTCAAGACGGGTTCACGTTATACGTGATCACGGTAAAGACGTGTCTCATTTCTATGAACACGGTAAAGACGTGTCCATTCACATGTTCACGGTAAAGACGGGTTCGTTCACACGAGCACGGTCAAGACGTGTCTCATTTTTGAGACCGGTATGGTTGTACTGTATTCCAGTGCATATAGTTTTTCAAGTACATGTTTAGTTCTCTGTATTGGTTTAGATCATGTTTGTTTTAATGTTATGATGTTTTAGTGTGAATGATTGTTGATTGTTTCAGTCTATTTTTGTGTATTGTATTTCCATGTTGTTGGTTTCAACATGCCACTGTTTTCAAAATTGCGTCAGATAGGGACCAGAAAAGGTATACTAGAAGAGTCAGTTAACATCACACGCTATTCTAAAGGGCAGCTTGCATTGGGAAAAAATAATAATGTATATTTTGTAGAACAAATTTTAATTTAAAAAAAACAACACACGGTTGCATTACACTAACTGACACACTGAAAACTGCAGTTACGTATCTCTGACCTCGCATACTTCTAGCTCAGCCAAAAGAGACCCAGCAAGGGTTGCCAAGACTGTATTATGAATAACAGTTATCTGCATGCCCGGGAAAAAAAAGTAAACAGAACCCGTCTGTAAAGATAGGGCCTAGCTTTCCTGTCTCCGTTTAAATGAAATCACAGTGCTTGCTCACAGCCCCCACGCAATGAACGAAGAAATATATGCTTTTTCTGATTCCTAGTGACGAGCAACTTTTGCTTCAGATAATACATCCCCTGACTTAAGATATCAGTTAGTACCAGATGTGCTGGTCGCCTTGACACTAAAGATCTCTCTACTAGACTGAAAGTCAGCTCTCCTCCCAGTTACACGTCAATTGCACGTCATGACCAAGTTGCACACAAGTAGGGCAAAGTTCCAGCTGGTCATGCAAACTCCTCCTCTGTGTACCACCCACCTATGACACCTACCTATCACCTACCTATGACTCATAAAGTGTACACCCACATGTACGCCAACATGCTCTTATCTGTTTCTTTCTCTGCTCTGCGTTCCTTCCTACGCCCTATGTACAAGACAAAATGTATATATGTTGTTCATTGTTATTAAATGTTAGAAGACCCTTCCTGAACCTCAGTGGTGATGGAACAGATTCTCCCTTAACTCGAGTTATTGGAATAAAGCCCCTTTAACTTGGACACCACGGACTCTCTGCCTCTCATTTGATACATGCTAATTGTTAATGCCTAGAAATTATGCCAGGGTAATATTTTTATTTATCACATTAATTTGGCGCCCGACTAGGACTATCCCTTTCCCCACGCGCCGGCGACGTAGGTCCAGCTTTTGCCCCCTTCTACAGCCGTGACGGACTCCGAAGTGCACGCAGCGGGATTTCCTGCTTACTCCCTCAGGCCCACGGAGGAGACGGACTGCGACCAGGCGTCCACACGAGGCGGTGAGGATCGCGGATCATCCCAACCAGAGCCCAACCCGTGAGAGAGCAAGGTCCGAGGTTTCCAGAGGTCCACCTGTTCCAAGGCGCATGCGTAGAAGTAGAAGCATAGTATCAAGTTTCCGAGGCCTTCAAGTCCTGCTTCCCGGTGAGTACCACTATGGGGAATGCATAAAGTTTCAAGACGGGTTCATTTTATATGAACACGGTCAAGACGGGTCCACGTTATTCGTGAAAACGGTAAAGACGGGTTCGTTCACACGAGCACGGTCAAGACGTGTCTCATTTTTGAGACCGGTATGGTTGTACTGTATTCCAGTGCATATAGTTTTTCAAGTACAAGTTTAGTTCTCTGTATTGGTTTAGATCATGTTTGTTTTAATGTTATGATGTTTAAGTGTGAATGATTGTTGATTGTTTCAGTCTATTTTTGTGTATTGTATTTCCATTGTGTTGGTTTCAACATGCCACTGTTTTCAAAATTACGTCAGATAGGGACCAGAAAAGGTATACTAGAAGAGTCAGTTAACATCCCGCCTAGAGACACACCTGGTCATTATATGTATAATAAGCATGGGCTAGACGCCATTTTGTTTTTAGACTTATGGGTAGATTACACGAAGGACCTGGAGGAAAAGTATAGATGGCCTATCTCAGGAACATGGGATTCAGAATGCATTATGAGAGTAGAGGAAGCGCTATGGAAAAAGAAGTCAAGACCCTCTCAGAAAGATGCCATTGAATTGTGGCGCAAAGAGTCACATAGGAGACTAGAGAAAGAATTTAATAAAGTAGAGAGAACTAAACAAGCAGCGGAAAAAGCGAAAGAAAAAGAACTAGCTAGAGTGACCTCCTCAGAAACACCCAGTAGGTCGCGAACGCCACCACCTGTACCCTTTAGAGTATGTAGAAAGAAGCTGACAGCATCAGAGTTCCTTGTAAATAGCTCCTTGTAAATATGGTTTATGAAGAGCATGTCATTATTATAACTTGTTGAGTTTCTTGTGAATATGGCTTGTGAATAGCACCATGTGGTTATGGTTTGTGCAGAGCATGTTATCATTACGTTAGGCAGGAGAGAGCTGGATCTCTTTCAAGTGCTTGGAAAAAACGTTTTGAAGATGTGCGTACGTGTTATGTGATAACGTGGAGAGATGGGTTCATGACTTTCCCATGTACTGCAGTCATTGGGGAAAGATTGTGCTTCAGCTGCCAAAGAGTTAATATCTTGTATTGAGAAGGCAGTATTTGTTTTAACATGCTGTTTAACAAGGTGTTGAGGGATTTTGGCATTTTTTGGTCGAGATTTGGCCGATTTATGGCAGTTTTTGGTGTTTGCGGGGGGGCGTGTTTTTGAGCGGAAATCCGTACCCGTTCCAGTGGATGGATTTGGTTGCTTTTTGGTGAGGATTTAGGGAATTGCTTGGACTACTGTGATGCCAAATTTGAAAAGGATCTGAGCTGTGGAAGTGGTGGAAAAAGCATGTTTTGTGCGGAGGTGCGATTTGCCATGTTATCCAATGGGCGTTTTTCTGAAAATTGAGAAATTATTTTGGGGGTGTTCCAGGTGCGCTAGGGGCCCGGGGGTTGGATCAGCGGTAGAGGAGGTGGATGGCCAGATGTGCTGAATTTTGGGGATTTTTGGCGTAGTTTGGAAGTGCGTTTTGGCACGATTTCATGGCTGTGTAGCTCACATGCATGGTTATGTGAGCTGACACTAAAAGTCAGTGATTGATGGTTTGATTTAACTTTTTTCATTGGTTGCTGGGTCTGCCTATGTGCTTTGTCAGTTTGCTGACTGAATGGTAACATCTTGCATGGAGAGTAAAGGAAGTGTTCATTTAACATTCTATTTCAAATGCGTCCGTGTATGTGTGTAGGTTTGCCTTGGAACACTTGATTCAATGTGTTTTGACTCAGAGGTCGGTAAGCTGTAAATAAACCAGTCAGATTGAGATAAGGGTTTGCACGGAGGGTGCTTTAATGTTTTCATGGTTGAGAAGGAAATATAAAACAGACCCATCATAGAATGTGCTTTTAATTAGTGTAATGCAACCGTGTGTTTTTTTTAAATTAAAATTTGTTCTACAAAATATACATTATTATTTTTTCCCAATGCAAGCTGCCCTTTAGTATAGCGTGTGACATTTAATCCACTCAATTAGACAACATGTTTTTTTTTAACCTCAATTAGAAAACATGGTTCTTTGAAAAATGATGAAACTGGCCCTTTTAATAGGTAGTATAGAAGAGCTTGCACACTTAATTATGAAAATCTTGGTTCTGCAATGCAAAATTATGGAGTTTTCACATGTTATTTTCAAAAAGTAAAAGCCATGTTGTTCTGTTTCCTTTTTTTTTCCTTTGCAGCTAGTAACAATATTTTATGATATAATTATTTTCGAATGCTAGCATGTGTCTAGGTTACAAGAAAAAAATATGTCCTTATTAATTACTGATTTTAGGATGCTTTTTATCACGTTTTTAAAATTGCTTCAGTTAAGTTAGAGAATGTTGGTTAGCTCTCTGGCCTGGGTACAGATATGTTTTGAATTACAGAGAATGTGTTTTTCGACACACCCTTCAGCCCTGGAGCTCAGTCTCAGTTAGAGCCCTGTGTGAGGTGCATCAGTCTCGCCCCCCCGCTCTGCAGCTCACTCAGTTAGAGCCGTGCGTCCTGTAGTGCGGTCTCACACACGCTCAGTCTCATTACGCAGACAGTATTTATATGCCTCCCAACACTGCCCTACTACAGTACGTAGATGACATCCTAATTACAGCACGTTCAGAACCAGAATGCGCAATTGCATCACTGACAGTTTTACATTTTCTGGCTGACAAGGGGCACAAGTTGCAATTCTGTGAAAAGCAAGTGGTGTACCTTGGACACTTACTTTCCAAGGAGGGTAGACAGCTAACACAAGCCTTTCATTCAGTTAATTTCTAGCCTTTCACAGCCCAAGACACAGAAAGAAGTACGTGCATTCATTGGCCTCACTTCATACTGTAGGCAATGGATTCCCCAGTATGCCTATCTAGCCAAACCACTCATACAATTGACAACACAGGAGGCAGCCACTTCGACTGTCCTCCCTTGGACACAAGAACATACCTTGGCATTTGAGGAATTAAAAAGAGCATTATGTCAAGCGCCAGTTTTTATTTTTTAAGTGTACCACATGCAGTGGAAGTTCTCTTAAACAGGACACAGACACAACATTTGACTGTAGCAAGACTGACAGGATATGAACTGACATTATTTCAACCACACATAGAGATCAGACGTTGTAATATTCTGAATCCTGCAACACTTTTGCCCTCAAGTACAGTAAATGCACCACCACATGACTGTGTGGAAGTAATGAATATAGTGACGAAACCAAGACAAGACCTGACAGATATTGCACTTCCAGACCCAGACTTAACGCTCTATGTAGATGGATCATGCATGAGAACAAGTGCAGGAGAGTTAGGAGTTAGTAGCAGCATATGCCGTGACCACTGCTACTAAAGTCATAGAGACACAGAAAATAGACACACTATCAGCACAAGCAGCAGAGCTCATCGCTCTGACACAAGCCTGCATAAGAGCTAAGCACTTGAAAGTAAACATTTATACTATCTCACAATATGCTTTTGGCGTTGTTCATAATTTCGGGGTACTTTGGAGGGAGAGAGGTTTCTTGACCTCCCATGGGACTAAGATTCAGCACGGTCCGCTCATTCAAGCCTTGTTAGAAGCAATACATTTACCTACAGCTATTTCTATCCTGAAGTGCAAAGCTCACACCAAAGTTACAGACACCATTTCCCAGGGTAATGACCTGGCAGACCGAACAGCTAAACTTACAGCCCAGACAGCCCAGACACCAACAGACACGACAAGGACAGAGGTACCATTACTGACAACATGTATGACAGTCAGGGATCCCACTCAAGATGTACTCGACATACAGACACATGCCACTGCAGATGAGATAAAGAAATGGACTGAACAAGGAGGGGTCCAGACTGAACAAGGTTGGATGACTAAGGGAAAAGGTACATGGTTTCTTCCAGATTCTATGGTACAAGTAATCATAAACACAGCACATAGTCCAGCACACTTGGGAGAGAAGGCAATGATAGACAGCTTACAGAATATCTGGTTTAACAAGCACATGCGTACAGCAGCGAAGCAGAAAGTACGAACATGTATGATCTGTTGCCAGTTCAATTGCGTAAAGGTATCAAGGACCCCCTGAACAAATTGATACAGTAAGTCCTAGGTCAGGGATTAACAGAGCGAAAAGTAACAACCAAGGCACTTAAAGGACAAATTGATAATGTCTGAGAATTAATTTGTTTAAGATTTCATAAATATGCTTTGAATGTTTCTTTTGCTGTTAATTTTTTGAATTGTTTATTTCTCCCCTTTTTAAAGTCTTTTTTATATATATAATCTGTACTAGTGTTTGTGATCTCTTTTTTAATTCGATTAGTAATAAAATTTGAATTCAGACCTACTTACATTCCTTCCTCATTTGTGACATTATCAATTTGTCCTTTAAGTGCCTTGGTTGTTACTTTTCGCTCTGTTGCCAGTTCAATCCAGGTAAAGGCATTCCGGTGGAACAAGGCGGATTTCATCCTCCTGACCACCCTTTTGAGGTCCTCCAGATGGATTATATCCAAATGAACAGATGTAGAGGTTACAAGTATGTCTTGGTAATTGTGTGTGCACTATCTAGATGGACGCCGCCTTTACTAGAAAAGACTCCACAGCAGGAGTATACATCTAAGTTAAGATCTAGTAAGTCAGACGTAGTTTAATTGTCTAAGTCCACTCGGTGGTGAATCGGTTAGACTAGATTTCTGACATGTATAAGATCACATACGAGAATAGTAAGAAGAGCAAAATGAGAGAAAAGTACTGCAAGTTATTACGCAGTAGATGTATAGTTACTTTGATCATTCTTTTTATTCTGTGCGTTGTTATGATCTGTGTTAGTTTAATACTACATGTTTTCTTTCCTCCTATTGCCTCACATATGCACTCTACCCTTAATAACACTGTAGAGCATACATTTAGTGAACTGCCACCTCATGAATTGTCATATCGACTTGCATTGCGTAACAATACTTTTATTCGAATGTTACACCATTCTCATCAGACCAGCAATGCGACTGATTGCTGGGTATGTGGCCAACTGCCACCTTGTCAAAAGGCGAAGGGAGTTCTGCCCTACTATCCTCTACCGTTCTCACACAATGGTTCATGTGGAGCATTGTTTGCCTTAATGACCTCAATAGATAGAAAGTACATAGCTTATCCAGGTGGCTGGATATATGGAAACCTGAATAAAGTAATGAATGAAGCATGTTTTCCAGACAAAGACGGATTCCCCCAAAGGAAGGGAACCGATCTAGAGAATGAAGAGTACGAGCAGGGAAATGCATCCGTTAATTTTATAATGTTAAATGTTCAACCCAAGCAAAATACAGGTCCACCGTTTATTTCAGTTCTACCAGCAAAAGGTGATTTATGTGTTAATAAGAAAGGCTCAGTACATATGGGACACAGCGAGTGTAAAGTTGTAGTAGAGTTTAATGATGAAGGACTTTCTTCTTTCAAAACATCACGCCATACCTATTTCATTTGCGGTCAGACAGCCTATGTACATCTGCCCTTAGACTGGGGTGGGACTTGTTATATAGCATTCTTATTACCACCTGTATTCTTGGCCCCATCCCATTATCATAGAGATTCACGACTAGAACATGTTAGAGTAAAGAGAGAGACAGATGCCTCAGGGATTGATCAGCCTGAAACAGCTTGGGAGCAATATACAGATTTCAACAAAGGATTCTTCTTCTTCATAGGTCTCGTCCAAAACAGTAAACTGATACGCAAGTTAACAAGGACTCTTGAAGCAGTAGTGAATGTGACTGCATCTGCCCTGGCGAACTTGACCCAGGAACAGTCTGCTATGAGACTTGTTGTTCTTCAAAATCGCCTCGTTCTAGACGTCATCTTGGCGGATAGGGGCGGAGCTTGTAGCGTGATCCGATCTAGTTGTTGCGTTTTCATCCCAAATAACGCATCATCTGTGTATGCAGCGATAACAAGGCTCCACAAGATTGCTCATGACATACATCAAGACCCAGGCACATGGACTTGGTCCAGTTGGCTCTGGGGTGTGATATCTGCTTGGGGATGGAAAGTGTTGTCCTTCCTGGGAATGATCCTACTTATGATATTTGGTTGCTGTCTCTGTCTGCAGTGTGGCCCGGCCATTTGCGGCCTGTGTGCAACTGCATGTGTTCCACATCCAAGTATACAAAGGGTTAAGGACGAACAAATGATGCTGTATGATCAACTATACGGTCTCATGAATATAGATGTATCCTAAAGGGTTACGTAGGGGACAAGGAGGGAATGAGGAAAATGAAATTTGGCTGACCAAGATGCCCCCTACGTGTACCCTATGTTACATATGTGTGCATGTCACCCATGCATATTTCTCTCAGTGGCCTGAATCACAAGGCCTCTGCAATCACGTCCTGTATTAAGGTGCCTGTCATCAAGTTTCCCAAACGTTAAGCTAATATGAAGGCCCATGTATTTGCATTGTGCACTTTTAAATAAATATCGTAATGAACCACTTTCTGAATCAGGGTTTTCCTGACTCCTGACACACTGAAAACTGCAGTTACGTATCTCTGACCTCGCATACTTCTAGCTCAGCCAAAAGAGACCCAGCAAGGGTTGCCAAGACTGTATTATGAATAACAGTTATCTGCATGCCCGGGAAAAAAAAGTAAACAGAACCCGTCTGTAAAGATAGGGCCTAGCTTTCCTGTCTCCGTTTAAATGAAATCACAGTGCTTGCTCACAGCCCCCACGCAATGAATGAAGAAATATATGCTTTTTCTGATTCCTAGTGACGTGCAACTTTTGCTTCAGATAATACATCCCCTGACTTAAGATATCAGTTAGTACCAGATGTGCTGGTCGCCTTGACACTAAAGATCTCTCTACTAGACTGAAAGTCAGCTCTCCTCCCAGTTACACATCAATTGCACGTCATGACCAAGTTGCACACAAGTAGGGCAAAGTTCCAGCTGGTCATGCAAACTCCTCCTCTGTGTACCACCCACCCATGACACCTACCTATCACCTACCTATGACTCATAAAGTGTACACCCACATGTACGCCCACATGCTCTTATCTGTTTCTTTCTCTGCTCTGCGTTCCTTCCTACGCCCTATGTACAAGACAAAATGTATATATGTTGTTCATTGTTATTAAATGTTAGAAGACCCTTCCTGAACCTCAGTGGTGATGGAACAGATTCTCCCTTAACTCGAGTTATTGGAATAAATCCCCTTTAACTTGGACACCACGGACTCTCTGCCTCTCATTTGATACATGCTAATTGTTAATGCCTAGAAATTATGCCAGGGTAATATTTTTATTTACCACAGTGAGTTTGGCACGATCACGCGACACCATATTTTTTAAGCAGAAGCCGCCACTTCCACTAACTTGTGCTTGAATGAGTGTGAATGCTAATTATACTTCTTTTAACATTCTAACAGATTAGGCACACATTGTTTGTGCTACTAGTTTAATCTGAAACTTAATACCAACTTTCAACTGGAGATAACTTCCCGTTAAACATATAGGAAATGCAGAAATAGAACACACAGAAAGGATGCAGAAAACGCTTGCATGTGTTGCCTCTTGTGTTTTTTAACCTGCATGTGTAAATCGGTTGCAAAACACACCCAGAAGTGTATAAGATTTTGTGCTGGTGCTAAGTCACAAATAGTGATGCAAAGCAGCCCAAGTCTTGGAAGGATATTACATTTCCAGCACAAAATGTATCTTCCATCAGAAAGGGGCAACTTTTTAAGAGCAAATAGCGTTTTCTGTTGCTTTACACCGTTTTGCAGTAAGGCAGAGTTTCATTGGTGTGAAATGGACAGGTCACTAATTATTAACACAAAGCCCAATCTACTATGATTGTCAGACCAGACTTTTATGTATTAAAATGTTTCACATAGTCCATGCGTGCT
This sequence comes from Lissotriton helveticus, assembly GCF_964261635.1. Classification (NCBI taxonomy): domain Eukaryota; kingdom Metazoa; phylum Chordata; class Amphibia; order Caudata; family Salamandridae; genus Lissotriton; species Lissotriton helveticus. The sequence continues at coordinate 695,595,421 of NC_136061.1, forward strand.
GCGCTGTACAGCATACATCCTATGTGCAGAATGTATTAGGTTTTGTCTTGGTATAGAATTTTGTACTGGAAGTGTGGGATTCTAGAACAAATTATATGTTAGTCAACACACACACCTCTGCAAAAGTTGTGAAATGTGCTGACAGGTCTGTTTGTGTGCCAGTGAAAGGGATGACAGCAACATGTCATTTTCGTATTAATAAATGTGCCGCCAAAGCGTTGCATAAATATTATTTGTGATGAGGAGGTTTTGAACCAGCAAATTATCACGGAGTGTCAGTGACCCCAATTAGAATGATGAACATAGGATTCGGAAAAAACTTTGGAGATGTTTTGTTTCGAGAGTATCGGTAATTACACTTTTTGTACAAGATGTTTTGGCTCTGATTCACAAATGTATTTTTGACTGTATATGAACGTTTATGGCCAAGAATATCTCGATTTACGGCTTCCACAAGTTCATGAAAGGATTCCTCGCAGACGTAAATGAATTCACCATTAAGGATTGCTCCTCTAAGTGTGAAATCTGCAATAACAAATCCTTTGCAAGCGGAAGATGGGCATTAGGAATCACAGTTAGACTTGTAAGTTTGGTAATGTTGATAAAGAAGTACATATGTGGACATTCTGGTCCAACCCCTTCCTACTGTGAAAATGTCAGAAATTTGCTACAACCAAGGGCTAGCTTAAGTTCCCATCCAGGATAAGAATGGGTTGCACCTTGATCAGGCTGAGGTGTAGAGAAAGAGCTTCCTTTACAGGAAAAATCTGTTCCCACAGAGAAATAAAATAAAGAAAAAAGTGCACATTTCCACAGTGGGCTCCATTCTTCTCAAACCTCGGGTTCTTTTACTTTTCTTTGGACTGCCTAAGCAGTGCGTAAATGTTTGCTGAAATCATTATCAGAAATGTTTAAGTGCTTCAGATGACAGCATGTATTTAGATTGGTCTAAAAACCTCAAAAAACCCTTACTGTTTAGCATCTGATTGAGAAGGATCTTAATCATCCTTTCATGGATCATGGTTGCGGTATTTTCTGTGGGACTATTTAGTTGTATATATTATCTCAGTTTAAATATAAAATAAAGTACCCAAATAAAACACTCTGCCTACCAAGCACTTCCCTATGGTGAAGCATGCAACCAGTCTCTGTAAAAGCACTTTGGTGCCCCAATATGGGATAAGAAGCACTATATAACTTATACTACGATATAACAGCACAGCCCTGCACAACATTACTAAATATTAGCAATTTTACTTAAGAAAAATCAATGTTCATTTTACATGTGTAATATTCCATCACTGATTTTACCCCTCTGCCTCCTCCTGTCCGATTGTCACTCCCCTACACAGTTCCATGCCTGCTTTAAACTTACTGAATGTTTATCCGGTGCCACTGAGCTGCTGTATGGCTATTACTTTTCCAAATTTCCATTCACATGTGTGTAATTTCTGCAAAGTACTGCACCATTACCCCCTTTTAGCTAAATCATTGCACAAGATTCAGTGCCACAAGCCTTCAAACTCAACTTTAGCAACGTACAATAAAATATTGAAAAAAGATGGGAAATAAAATCAGTATACCATGAGGAGCAGAACAACAGGGATCAGAACAGATATGCAGTCAATGCTGAATATCACATGGAAATAGTGAAAGGTCACCCAATTGTGTCGTAGCAGGCCTCAGCCAGACCCGCTAGTGCAAGGGGTTCGCCCTTCTCTGCACAAAGTCCTCAGACCAATAGAAAGAAGTTGGCACAGAAACTGGAATAGAAACGTAACATTTATTACACCTCATGAAGTGGTGGTACGGTTCAAACAATACCCTTCGGTATTGCAAGAAGTAGCACCACGAGCCAAGAAAGCATGGTTTATTTATACCCACACAGGGGCTCAAAAGAAGGCGGTACAAAGCACAAGAGCATGATTTATGTACATATAAGGTAATATCGATAAGCACAATCGATCAGTGGGAGGAGCTAACAGTCTGGGGGCTTGACAAACACATTCCTATCTGGAACTAATCACTAACAGATGTGAACCCTAATGGACAGCAGCAAAGTGGGGGATGCTAAATATAACTTGTTGCTGGGCAGATTTCAAGCACCATGAACAGGAAGATAGGACAAAGCACATGGTCGGCACGAGGCAGCATGTAGCAAGTAAAATGGCCGCCATGAATACAAAATGGAGTCCGCTAAATGTCAAGATAACGGCTAAAACTAAGATGTCTTCTGCTAATGCTTAATCTAATCGCTGTCAAATTACAACAGACGAACCTTTCAGTATTAGCAGAAGACATACGCTCTTCTGGGATAATCTAAATATTCATCCTGTATATCTATCCACATCATGTCAGCTACTTCTTTATCTAACATGTGTTGTGCTTTTATATCCACGGTATTCTTCTTGGATCGTATACAAGCAGTGATGCACATAGAACATAGCATTGGGCCACAATGGATACACATACAACAGGTGAAAATCACTGCAATTACAATACAGAGAACAGTCAGTAATTTCCAACCCCAGGCAGAGACTAGAGCCCAAAACCATCCAGCAAAAGACCAGGTGCCATTCTTAGTGTGAATATCTGTAGCTATCTTATGCAGTTTAAGAATTGCATCATATACTGAGGGCGAATTATCAGGAATAAAAACACAACAACAACTACCGATAATTTTACATGCACCACCTCAATCGGCTAACATCACATCTAACACCATTCTGTTCTGGAGCGCTACAATTCTGGCAACTTGTAATTCTTCAGTGATATTCCCAAGTGCTATAGCAGTTTGATTAGTGGCAGCTTCCACAACCCTAGTTAATCGTCGCACTTTCCTGCTGTTTAATGCAGCGCCCACAAAAGAATACAGACCCAAATTAAAATCAACATATTGCTGTAGACTAGTATTTGTCTGGTCTTCTTCATCAGTACTTTGGTCCTTTTGTTTCGATTTAATGAAATATTCTAGAACAGTTTAAAATCTCGATGGTATGACGCAGGTGCCAGGAAAACAGGAGGTAACAAAAAAGATACATAACATACACCTGACGACCCAACTGGTAGTCGATGATACCCATGACTGCCACATACTAGATATGTGTTATGCGAAGCTAGAAATGAACTGTTATTTATTCCATCTATATTTAAAACAGTAATACAATCACTAATTCCAACTGGGATTCGTCCAGTACTTTGTACACATAAATCTGCTTTAGTCCTTGTGACAGTAATCACAGATTGGTTGCTTGTGGCAAAGTCTCTTGTGTGTGTGAAAACATATGGCGTAGAAAGTTTGTCCGGTTGGTATTCCTCCCATTCCCATATAGTTCCATTTGCTTGAGGATACTCATCTTTGTCCTGATAACACTCCTTATTCAAACGGAAAAGAAGCCCACCTACTGCAGGTTTTCTAGTTGCAAACAAAAGAGTGTACCAGGCTCGACAAGAACCATTATGCGAGAACGGAAGTGGGATGAAAGGTGTTCCTCGTTTCTTTTGCGCTGGAAGCATTCCACATACCCAACAATTAGTAGTGTTCGTAGCATTGTGGGTGTGGTGAAGCATCTGAACAAACGTGTTATTGAGATAAGATTGAAGGTGCTTCTGCTCATGATACGGAAGAGTAAAATGCTGATGCACTTCTGGGACTGGAGTAGTAAACACAAAAAACTCATGAGCAGGAGACATCATTTCAATAGACCAGGTGATAACTGCTATAATTGTCAAAACAGCAAAAACACCTATAAAACCTAAAATTTTCTTCTGTTTAGTCATTGTAGCAACAAAAATCAACTCTCTCTAAAAGCAAAAACAAAACAAAAATAGTCGTAGGAGCTCTTCTCTCGTGGGTAGACGTTATTGTCTTCACCGAAGACCAAGACGGGTGTCACTACACTACGCAGGGCTGATCCCCCCCTTGTCATATCGGCATTCCGTTTCCACTACCCAGGGCGGTTGCTCAACCTGTCTCTCTCAAAAAACTGTAGATTCTTTACTCGGTCTCAAGTTGTATCGCGATGCTCCAGGGATCATCTGGTCCGGGAAGAACTCTGCAGATTCGTCAGGTGATACAGCAGGGCCTTTCTCCGTAGTCAAGATCTCTCGATGATCGGTCAGCACAGCAGGTTCCACCAGGGTCGAAGATACCTTTCGACAATGGGTACTATGCACCCAGTTTTTCTTGTTGGTGACTCGAAACGCTGTTCTCGTGGCTAGGAGCACCTGTTCTGGTCCGCACCACCTCAGCTCCAAACCTGCTTGACCTCTCAAACGCCGTGATCATCACGAGGTCGCCAGGACGGAGTTCATGGCCTTCAACTGTTGATCTGTCAGGAAGTGCTTCTCGAACCTGTTGATGAATAGAAACCAAGCTGTCGGTTAACTGTGCCAAATAGTCATTCATCAAGACACAAGGTACATCATACACAGAACTCGGTTTTGGAACTCCCCAAATATTCATGGGCCTCCCGAACACAACCTCATAAGGAGTAAGACCAGTTCTAGAATGTGGTACTGATCTGATAAACAACAATGCCAGTGGCAACGCATCTGGCCAGGTCAAGTGTGTGGAGGCTTGAATTTTTGCTATTTTCAGCTTCAGAGTAGCATTATACTTTTCCACCAATCCTGCTGATTGTGGATGGAACACTGCATGGAACTTCTGTTTAATTCCTAATCCCTTCAGGACATATTTGATAACTTCCCCAACAAAATGAGGTCCGTTATCATTCCATAGGAGTCTGCAAACACCAAATCTCTGGAAGAATTCCTTCAATAACACCTTTGCAGTAGTGATAGCAGTATTGTCCCTTGTGGGGTACGCCTCAAACCATTTACTGAAGGCACAGACCACCACTAAGACATACTTCAAGTTGTTACAGCGCTCAAGTTGGATGTAATCCATTTGCATGACTTCAAACGGTGCAGTTGGTGTAGCAAAACCTCCAGCTGGAACTCGCGTCCCTTTTCCAGGATTATATTGTAAACAGATCAAACAAGACTGTACTACTCTCTTAGCTGTGCTAGCAATTTCTGGATGCTCCCAAACTTGCGTGAGCATTTTCGTTATTGCTGAAGCTCCAACATGTGCTAGCCCATGTGCCATCTGACCATAGGTTGTACAAAAGCTATAGGCAGCTTCCATCTATCCATCTGCTTATTCCGCCAACAACCTTCATCATCCAACTCTCCTGCTTCAGACCATTGTTCACGTTCTTTTACAGAAGCAGATTTCTGTATCTCTCATACTTCTTGCTTAGCATCATGCCATCTCTCAGCTTGTGACTTCACTACATACATGGAAGTAGTGCTTCTTTGCGTCACAGTTTCACGTGCCACGTGATCTGCAAAGGCATTACCTTGTCCAATCATATCTGTCACTTTCTTGTGCGCACTACACTTCACTATGGCTACTTTCTTTGGATATATCAATGCAATCAAAAGGTTATGCACTAAATCTTTGTGCATTATTTGCATTCCGTGAGATGTAAGAAAGCCTCTTTCCTTCTAGAGCAGGCCGAAGTCATGCGCCACTCCAAAAGCATAGCGGCTATCTGTAGAAATATTCACACATAAATCAGTACTAAGCTCACATGCTCTTGTCAAAGCTATCAATTCAGCTGCTTGAGCCGATTTCTGTGGTATGCGAGCTGTCTCCACTATTGTCTCAAGCGTGGTGATTGCATATGCGGCTGAGGTCGTACCATCCGGTAATTTTAAACAAGACCCATCAACCCACAATTCACCATCCACATCTGGAAGGGGCGTATCTTGCAAATCAATGCGACCTTTTGTTTGTTCCTCAGTCAGGAATATACAATCATGTGTTTCTTGCGACTGAGGCTGAGTCGCCGGATACGGCAACAAGGTAGCTGGGTTTAAAGTTGCACATCTCTTCAATGTAATGTGAGGAGCTAGCAATGTCAGTTCATATCCTGTCAGACGAACGCTAGTTAAATGCTGCGTCTTTGTTTGATTCAAAAGGGCATCAACCGCATGGGGTACCAACACTAACAGCTTATGTGACAAAACTATTCCCTCACTCTGTCGTATTCACACAGCCGTTGCCGCAACTGAACGAAAACACCCAGGTAATGCTCGGGCAACAAGATCAAGAACTGCTGAAAAATAAGCACAAGGACGTTGCTTATCACCATGTAACTGGACTAAAACTGACAATGCACATCCATCTTTCTCGTGCACGTAAAGTGTAAAAGGCTTTGTGTAATCTGGCGTACCTAACACTGGTGCTGAACAAAGGGCTTGTCGTAACTGTCGAAAAGCAGTTTCACATTAATCTGTCCATGGGAGGGGTATTGGAGTGTCTTTTGTCAAGTGCTAACAAAGGCTTAACAATATATGAAAACCCCAAAATACATTGCCTGCAAAAGGAAGTAAGACCACGAAATGCACGCATGTCTTTCTGTGTAGTAGGTACTGGAGTATCTAAAATTGCTTGTATACGTTCTGATGTCAATGCACGTCCCTCCTTAGACAAAAGGTGACCTAAGTAGGTTACCTTTGGTCTACAATATTGCAATTTCTTTCGTGACCCTTCATGATGATTATTTATTTTATTTATTTATTTTGTATAGCGCAAACAGCTACCCAACAAAGGGTTTCCCGGCTCTTATGATTCAGTGAAGGGTAATTGGACAGCTGACCTAGACGTTGAACAGCCAGGTTTTTATGGCTTTTCTAAATCTGATGTAATTAACCTCTGAGCGCAGAGCTTGTGGCATGGAGTTCCACAGGGAGGGACCAAGGTATGCGAAGGATCTGCCTCCCATGCGTGATAGTCTTATTTTGGGCACAACAAATTTATTCGCTGTTGCAGATCTTAGAGTCCTAGATGGAAGGTAACATTGTACCAGACTTCGTAGGTATTTTGGAGCTTTATTTGTTGAGATTTTATGCATGAAGCATAATGATTTGAATTTGATTCTGTTCTCAATTTTTAACCAGTGCAATTCACGTATGAGTTTGGTAGTGGGTGCATGGATAGGAATTTTACCTAACAGTCTTGCAGCTGCATTCTGCACAGTTTGTAGTTTGCGGACTGTGGCCTTGTTGGATCCTAAGTATAACACATTGGCGTAGTCTAATCTTGATGTTATTAGGGCGTTAATGACAGTTCTTTTAGTATGATCCGGAAGCAAGAAAAAAAAGCAAAGACAGAGTACACATTTCACATTGTTCTGGGGTATCGGCTGCCAACAAGATGTCATCAACATATTGTATGAGAGCCACACCTTCAGGCAACACAAAAGAATCAAGTTCCCTTTTCAATGCTTGACTGTAAATACTCGGACTCTCAGTATAGCCTTGAGGAATTCTACAAAATCTATACGATCGATTATTCAAAGTGAAACCGAACAAGTATCGGCTGTCAGGATGAATAGAGATCGAAAAGAAAGCATTCTTCAAGTATATAACAGAAAACGTGGAGGCAGTCGGGGGAACCAAAGTAAGAAGTGTTGTGATGTCAGAAACCACAGGGTACTGCGGTACAACAATCTTGTTTGCCTCTCTCAAGTCTATGATCAATCTGTAAACTCGAGTGTCAGTGTCGCTTTTCAAAATTGGAAGAATCGGGCTGTTGCAAACATTAAATGGAAGTTCCTCAACAACCCCAACTTGAATGAGATCATGTACAATTCGTATGAGTGCTTCTTCACCCTCCTGTGAAATCCTATTTTGAGGCACGCGAGGTAACACAGCTCCCTCCTTGACACTAATGTGTACCGGTGGGACAACCATTTGACCCACATCAGTGTCTGAGGTAGCCCACAAAGTTTTAGGGAGTGAAGCCAATGCAATATCCTCTTTAACAAGAAAAGCTCTTTCCGGCACGGAATGATTATCATTCAAAATGACACGCACTCCTTCAGGAGAACATCGTATTGTGGCTCTGAAATACTTGAGCATATCAAGGCCCACAATATTGTCTGGTGTGTTTGGAGAAAGCAAAAACGGACATGGAGCACTAAATTCATCAACATGGAATGCAAGTGGTTGTGACAATGGGCTAAGGGAAGGTGTTCCATCGAAACCTATCGAAGTAATAGTTACGCCAGACAGGGGAGCCCTTGGAACCAATTGTTTAGACAAAGCGCTACGAGTAACTCCTGTATCAACCAGAAACCGATCAGTAGAACCCAAAACATGTGCTGTAACATAGGAACCCGTCTGATCTACTGGAACTTCAACTGATTCCTTACCCCATCCTAGGCAATCCTATGCATCAACAGAATAGTAAAGGTCAGACTGAACATAATCAGACATTTGATCCTGATTTCGTCTGTCAAAAGTATTGAACCCATCCTGTGTTCGCACATTAGTATCAAATCGAGCACGATCATTCGTATTTCCCCTAGGCCCTGAAAAACCTGAACGATTTCTCATTTGTCCCTGCCCTCGTGAATTCTGCTGGGTACGCAGCACTGGGCAATCAGCCATCCAATGACCAAATTTCTTACAATACGCACATTGATTAATGGACAGATTTGTATGAGTATAGGGGGGATTGAAAGATACACGTCCGCCTCTATCAGAGCCTTCAGAGGGCGGACCATAAACTTGGGCTAACATGACTTTAGTTTTTAAATCTTTAGATTTCTTTTCTTCGTTACCTTTTGCTTCTAATTCTTGACGCTCATAATATTGAGCCATCATCAAAACAGATGCTGGAGAAGATGTAGTCCAAGAATTTTCACTGGCTTTTAAGCGGCTAGCTATCCCTGGCAACAGATTTGTAACATATTTATCGACAAAAAGATGTCTGCCTGTATCATCCGTCAAAGACTGACCGCTAAAATCATGAAAAGCTTCCTCAAAGCGTGTAAAGAAATCAGAAACCGATTCATCTACTTTTTGTTTACACGATGCCAAAGTAGTCCAATCTATCTTTTTAGGAGGAATAACTGTTTTAAGCTTAGTTAATATTGCTGCAGGGAGATCTAATATTAACTTAGGTGGCTTTTGAGCGGGCTCCCTCTCCGCATCCAATTGTTCTAAATCCTTCCATTCGACACCAAAAATAACACGATCATCAATTTTACGGACGGTCCTCCACATATCCAGTGGTAATATTAATCTGAAAAATAAATCTATATCGCATAGGGTCATGGTACAGGAATTTATAGTGCCTTCAACTTCCTCACAAAAAGCGGCTGGATTTTTACGTGGATCGGGTAATGCTGCTTTAAGCGCCATTCCATCTGCTCTATTCCAAGGAGTATACACCCAGTTATAAATGAAATATCTTTTAGCATCAACAGAATTTTTATCATCACTGTCACCCGCTCCTTTAGGAGGAACATACAAGGGTGCGGCTTCCCGCATAGGCCTCATATCGACTGTCATTGTCTTATCTGTTCCGAAGATAAAAGACTGCGACTCTCCGGACGGATTGTGCTGCGCAGCTGCGTCTGCAAGATTTTTCTTCTCCTTCAAGTGAACAGCCTCAGTTCGTAATTTAACCAATCCGTCTATTCGTGTCAGCCACCTGAGGGAAAACAAAAAGACCATCACGCATGTTTTTATAGTCAGCTGCTGCATCATCAGGTTCTAATGTTGGAGAGAATTTCCGAAACAATTCTACAACTTCTGAGGCAAATGTCTCAGTGAAATATATTTGCTCTTTTTCTGACCATCCCTGTATACGAGCTAAAAGATCGGGAGCAGAATCAGTGCTACATAATGCTTTGCGAGCAGCCTGTCTAATATCGGCCGTGCGTGGAGCAGACAGCATAGATCTAGTGTGCCGCTCTTTTCGTTGATCTGCGTCAGAATCCTCATCGCCTTCAGCCAGAGCGGACGGAACGGCATACGGAGGTGGAGGTCGATCTAATAAAAAAAAATCATCTTGTGGTTTATTAAGGACAGGATAGAGAGGCTGTCTTACAGGATATTGGCCAGATTCCTGCAACCTATGTTCTTTCTCCTCTCTCTCTTTCAACTCTTTCACTTCTTTCTTTCTCAACTCCAACGCTTTCTCATACACATTCTTCCGCTGTTCTTTCTCAATCAATGCTTGCTCACGCTTCGCTTGTTGATGCACTTCTTTCTCCCACATACGCACACATTCAAACATATCACGTCTAGACTTCCGCTCAAACATACATTGCTCCACATACTCAATCTCCCGTGCATCAAATGACTCATGCATAGGCCAACGTAATTCAGGATCCTTTTCGGTGTAATTGTGCTACAACGTGCTGTACATTATGGCAGAAAGACCAAACTTAACATACATGTCCCTATTAGGCGTCCCCTCTGGGGGAGCCGGCTGCAATTCCTCAAGTCGGTGACTGGTACCATTACAAAAGCAACACAACCTTCTAAGTGCGCTAAAAACAGGCATGCCAAAAATAATGCAAAATATGCAGTATTATACACAAAGTAGCACTCAAAGTACCTTTAGTACATTGCGTGCCTATATGGGTTGCAACACATATATCTTACTGATTTCCAAGTACAAATTAGTCTAGTCTTTTCCAAATACAAATATGCCACAGTAAGTGTTCCTAAAACTACCTTACCATACAAGGGCATCCAAAACCCGTAGTAGGTGCCGCAAAACGGCTCTTACCAATCATAGGGTGTCCAGATTCCAGCTGCCAAGTTCTAAATTTGACCAAACGGCCACTGCATGGCGAATAAACAGAAGAGATCTCAGTCGAAGACCGGCGCCACCTGGATGGTTAGATCGGAAAGAAGAGTCTCTTCTGGCAGCAATCGCGTCCTCAGCGAGATTCCAAACCTTCGTCACGACCAATCCTTCGGGCATCCGAGTTACCGATGAGCCCCACGTGTCGGGCGCCAATTTGTCGTAGCATGCCTCAGCCAGACCCGTTAGTGCAAGGGGTTCGCCCTTCTCTGCACAAAATCCTCAGACCAATAGAAAGAAGTTGGCACAGAAACTGGAATAGAAACGCAACATTTATTACACCCTATGAGGTGGTGCTACGGTTCAAATAGTACCCTTCGGTATTACAAGAAGTAGCACCACGAGCCAAGAAAGCATGGTTTATTTATACCTGCACAGGGGCTCAAAAGAAGGCGGTACAAAGCACAAGACCATGATTTATGTACATATAAGGTAATATCAAGAAGCACAATCAATCAGTGGGAGGAGCTAACAGTCTTGGGGGCTTGACAAACACATTCCTATCTGGAACTAATCACTAACCGATGTGAACCCTAACGGACAGCAGCAAAGTGGGGGATGCTAAATATAACTTGTTGCTGGGCAGATTTCAAGCACCATGAACAGGAAGATAGGACAAAGCACATGGTCGGCACGAGGCAGCATGTAGCAAGTAAAATGGACGCATGAATACAAAATGGAGTCCGCTAAATGTCAAGATAACGGCTAGAACTAAGATGTCTTCTGCTAATGCTTAATATAATCGCTGTCAAATTACAACAATTGTGCCCATTGATCCAGCATGGAAACCCTGGATCATCTGTGTTGGGTCCTGACCTGAGGTTCAAAACAGAAAATCATGGAGAAAGCTCTGGTAGTGGAAGGGAAAAAGGACTGAACTATTATTTAAAGTGTGTTTCTGCACCGCTTATGCCAAAAGGCTAATACCAAAATAGAGTTAACACAATGAAAATCCATCGAGCAACTCCTGAAACGGAGCTTCCCCTCAAGGTTTGTGCATCCTCCTGAGCTTGGGTTAAAGGTTGACAAGGGAAGTGCCATAGTGCTGGCAAAAACCTCTGACCCATGTTCTACTACTGCACAAGGTGGATACCCAGAAATCATAGGGGATAGGATTTCAAACTTCCTGACAAAGTTTGGTTGCATTTGGTGACCATTGATACCTACTGGTCATATAATTTCAGGCATCTGTGACAACAGAAAGGAAAGAAAAGAATGGATGCCAGGGGGAATAGAAAACTCATCAATTCTCTTTACAATCGCGCTCAAACCTTCGCTTGCTCGCTTCAAGCTGCTTCCAACAGGTTTCGATGTGCTGCTGTATCTTGCGGCCATCGTGAAAATGCGACTTCCTCTCTTGCTTGACCTCTTGAACATATCGCGACAGTTCCGCCGTGATCTGCGAGGACATGTTCTCAGAGATGACCTCATGCTGTCCGGCATAGTCATTCATCTCATGCAGCGTCCTCTGGAAGGCCTTACAGGAGGAGTATTTGTTCTCCTCCTCTTCCTTGGAATTTTTCTTGGGCTGATACTTCTTTGATAGATTCCGGAGCTGCTTGGCATAGCTGATCTCGATCTCTGCCCGCTCCTTCACGAACTTGATGTACTTTTCGAGCACTTCGATGCCCCACTGCGTGTGCTTCTCGAGGTTGTCAAACTGATCCCAGAGCTCGCTGCCCCAGCTCATGGCTCCGCTCCCGGGCCCCCGGAGCTCGGACACCCACGCCGCCCTCTCGCCACCCGAGCTGCGCTCTCTCCGCCTCACACAACGCTCAGTGGCTGCGGCGAAGGTTTGAGCGTGATTGTAAAGAGGCTGACCGGGCGCAGCAGTATTTCGAAAGGATGGATGCAGATGTCAATGTAACAAAAGCAGATGTTGAGAAGGCTCGCCAGCAAGCCCAGCTTCGACATCAGATGGCAGAGGACAGCAAGGGGGATTATTCGGTGTCACTCCAAAAGTTCAACCACGAACAACACGAGCATTATTACACACAGATACCCAACATCTTCCAGAAACTGCAAGAGATGGAGGAGAAGAGGATAGTGAGGATTGGAGAATCCATTAAGACGTATGCCGAGATCGATCGCCAGGTGATTCCAATCATTGGCAAGTGCTTGGACGGGATCACGAAAGCAGCAGAGGGCATCGACCAGCAGCAGGATTCCAGGTTGGTGATAGAAGCATTTAAATCTGGATTTGAGCCACCCGGAGACGTGGAGTTTGAGGACTACACCCAGCCGATGAAACGAACCATCTCTGACACCAGCCTGACCACTTCCAAGAGTGATGGTAAATCCGAAGCCAAGCCTGGGGGCAAGTCACGGGGCAAACTGTGGCCCTTCATCAAGAAGAACAAGGGTACAAGCCCCGAAGACTTCAGCAACCTCCCACCAGAGCAAAGAAGGAAGAAACTGCAACAGAAAGTGGACGAGCTGAACAAAGACCTACAGAAAGAGCTGGATCAGCGAGATGCCTTGACGAAGATGAAGGATGTGTACAGTAAAAACCCCCAGATGGGAGACGCCGCCAGTGTGGATCAAAAGCTGCCCGAGATTGAGCAGAGCATCGAGAAACTGCGACTGGAAGCACAGAAGTTTGAGGGATGGCTGGCGGAGGTTGATGGTCGACTGCCCACGAAAAATGATAACTCCAGACGACAAAGCGAAGTCTATGAAGCCCAGAACAACTCCACAGTAAACAACAACTGTGCACAAGATCGTGAGAGCCCGGATGGTAGTTACACAGAGGATCAGAGTCAGGAGACTGAGGTGAAGGTGACACCAACCGAGTTCGATGACGAGTTTGATGATGAAGAGCCCCTGCCCACCATCGGAACCTGCAAAGCGCTGTATCCGTTTGAAGGTCAGAATGAAGGAACCATCGCTGTCGAGGAAGGAGAAGTGTTGAGCGTCATTGAAGAAGACAAAGGAGATGGCTGGACACGGATTCGCCGAAATGAAGACGAGGAAGGTTACGTCCCCACGTCATACGTGGAAGTCTATTTGGACAGAAATGCCAAAGTTCATCAGAAGGAGTCCAGCTTCCTAGCCTGTCTGTTCAGCAGCTGGGACAGGGGATGAAGAGCAGCCTCGGTCACTGGATACAGAGGGCGCCGGAGACAAGCGTGTAACACAAAGCATGTCTAGAGTTTGCCATTCAGTTCCAAGAACTGCCGCTTTGCCATAAATAAACTCCATGATATACTGACAAAAACAAAAAAAAACAAAAAAACTCATCAATTCAAGGTGGCTTGACATGTGGCAATGCTAGAGGTCACAGAATGCTGCACTGGTCACTCTGTTGGTGACCACGATATTTCCAAAATCTCGTCAGAGGCGATAGGAATATCGGACAAATCTTCCTTCTTATTTAACAAGGAGGGCTCATAATGCTTGAGCAGAAGCTCTTAACTATAACCAGAATCTCGGAAGAGGAGTAAACCATGGCCCTGTGGCAGTGTCTCTTGATGGCATCATGACTCCTCTTTCTATAAGGTACTGCAGTATTCCAGGAATTTTCTCAACTGCAACTCATGTGCCATTGGAAGGTGTGTGAGACTGTGGTCAGACCTTGAACAATTACCCTCAGTCTACTCTACAATACACTGCTCAGCTGAGTAAGTTGACAGACCCAGTGAAAAGAGTGGTTAACGAAAAATTCAAAATTTCTTTAATAATTATACATTTCTTCCTCACTCCCTCCCCAGTGCATCTGTCTGTCATTGGCCAATACTGTGGAGGGTTACAAAGGATCCTTTGGTGCGAGCATCCAAGGGTTATTTATTTTTTAACTGAGGGGCTGGAGCTACACGGAATCTCTTCCGCTTCAGCCCCTGCACCTACCTCCTTCACATCATTGGCAAGAAGACAACAGGTCAGTTCTTTCTCCGCCATCCAGTGGAGTTTGGAGGGGAGCTGTGATGCTTCCCCATATTGCAGGAAGGCACTGTTGGAATGGGGAGAGACTGCCCTTTCCAACGAGGCCTTCCTGACATGTTTTCCTGGCTGTATATCGTGGCGCAACTCCTATTGAAAGCTAGAAATGGATCTAATTTGGGGAGTTGGACCTTGTGCCCCTCCCGGGACATATGTTTTTTTAAATGAGTATTTTTTACTCCTGGGGCTCAATCGTGTCCCTGGGGGAAAGGAAAAAATAGAATTGTCAGGGGGTCCGCCCTACTGCCATACCGACCAACACCCTGTGGACCCTACTTTTTTTTGGGGGGGAGGGGATGTGTGTTTTTCTGGGGGTTCAATCGCAGCCCCCATGGAAAACCACACATTTCCTCAAAAGGAAAATAAGAGTCAGGGGGTCGTTTGGCCCATTTGATGTGCAAACATTTTTTTACAAGTAAATTTGCAGATAATGAGAAAATTATAGATTATGTGGCATTTCCAGGGAATAAACACACGTTTATAAAGAAAAATGCCACATAATCTGTCATCCCTGTCTAACTGCAGATTTGTATAAAAAAATGTTTGTAGCTCAACTGAGTCAAATGTGAGTATAATCGTGGTGACATGTTCGCACGCAGTGCTAGGCACTGCACAAAGGTTAACTGGACATCATTCAGTTGCTTATTTGTGTTTGATTGCAATACTGGTGCTATTGAGGTAAAATCTTTGACTTGGCAGTATTATGTCTTCCAAGTCACAAAAAGGTAAAACTGTCAAAAAAGTGCACCATTGAGTCCCATTATTTGGCTTTTTTTGCCGCATAATTTAGTCCATCTTTTTGCATAGTTTGGTGCTCTTCCACCACATAATTCCAATGACCCTGGTGAAAGTACTGTGAGCTTTTACAAGAAGCACAACTGCACACAAAGTTAAAGGGCTACTGTGTGACTGTGCGCTTTTTGACAACAAAGGTGGATTTTTGGTTTGAGGAAATTGTTTTTATACTGCTAATGGCCCAGCAGGTCTTCCAACAACAAAGTTTTTCATAAACTATAACAAAAGCATGCTGTGGTATTGGGTATGCTGCAAGGTGAAGTAATACTGTGTCTTTTTTTGTCTTCTATTTAGTGTCTTTGTTGAACCTTCAGATTCAGGAAACCAGATAAGATAAGTAATTTTGTGATTATTCATGGTTGCACACATCTCACATGCCACACACCCACTGATTTAGAACAATACGTCTGCCTTCTATGTAGGACAGTGTTTTAGAAAGACGGTTTTAGCCATTCGGCAGAGATGGCATCTCGGTGAATGACTGCTGCCCGGGCCCTAGCTCGGGTATTGAAGGACAGCTCTGAGGCAGGATCAGAGACAGACAGCAGACCCTTTGAGTCCATCTGAGGAAGAGGACAATGGAGAAGAATCTGAAAGTGATTTTTCCATCTGATGACTCTTCTCCCATCTTCCAGCGATTCTGAGGGACATAATATTGGCAGTCACACTATCCCTAAGCAAGCACAGTCTGTGCTATGGAGCGACTACAGCAGGTTAGACCATCCAGGGTGCAGGAGTTCAGCCCCAAATTTCACCTTTTACACTCAATGTAAAGTTGATGAGGCCAGTTGTTTTACAATTGACCACATCCATCTCTTTTTGGATGTTGACTTCCTTGGGAAAATTATGCAGCAAACAAATTAGTGCACCAAAAAATTTCAGAGGGTGCATGTGCAATTCTAGGGTGCACCAGTGGGCTCCCACTTCAGTTGAGGAGTTAAAAATACTTTTGAGCCTTAGGCTCAAAATCGGGTTAGTGCACAAATCAAGCTTCTGGTCCTACTGGTCTACTCACAGTTTGGGTTGCTCCCATCTTCTCACCGTACATGAGCAGAGCTCGTTTTTGCTATTGCAGCATATGCTGTATTTTCACAGTTCTGCTGCATTGCCTCAGGACCATGCAGACCATAACTGGTTGTTCAAAATTCAACCTGTCATGGAATATTTGTTTGCCAGGTTTCCAGAGATTTATACTCTTGATAAGAATATAGTGATTGATGAGTCCTTGATTCTTTTCAAAGGGCGGCTGCTGTTCAGGCAGAACATTGCAAGCAAAAGAGCTCACTATGGTATCAAGTCGTACATGCTGTGTGAAAGCTCTACTGGCTATGTGTACTGCTTGTTTGTATATGGAGAAGAACTCCATCCTAAACACTGTAGGTTGCCCTTCCACCCTATTAGTCACAGGAAATACTGTATGGGAGCTTGTTCAGCCACTGTTTCACAAAGGTTATATCCTTTTTGTGGACAACACCTATATGGGAGTAGACCTGTTCAGTGAGATGTACAAAGCTGGCATTGTGCTACAGTTCATTGTCACCGACAAAAACTCCCACCGGAACTTATTTGTAAGAAGCTCCAGAAATCCCAGAGTATTGCATTTTTATTCCAATTAACTGCTTGCAATCAAGTTCTCTGACAGGCGTGAAGTGTATGTGCTCACTACAATGTATGATGAGAGCAAACTCTTCAGCCATACAATGCGAGTTGTAAAACTCACACTTTGTATAAAAAGCTGTTTACCCATCTGATCCAGATGGCAACATACAATGCGTATGTTGTTTATTGTCAGGCCACCAAAGGAAGACTCATGTTTTCCTTGCCTTTCAGTTCACAATCATTAACAGTATTACTGCTAGAGAAGCAGCAGCCTCCACTTCATATGCTCTGCAAGACATTGAAAGGCTTCAGGATCGTCACTTTACTGATTGCATTCCTGAAACAGCTAATAAGACTCAACCATATTGTCATTGTAGAGTCTGCTTTAAGCAAGGAAAGAGGCAGGAGAGTCGTGTTTACTGTCCTCGGTGCCCGTCTCAGCCAGTGCTGTGTTTTCTTACTTGCTTTATGTTGTACCATGCAAAAGTGAATATTGGTAAATTGACTGGGGTGGATCTGCCGTAGGTAAACCTTTCAATGGCCGTGCATGGATACTTATCTTCCCACTACCTCACTAGGCAAGCAGGCGTATAATTTTTGTTCCTCTACTTGAGGAAATGATGGACTTGATTATAACCCGGCACAAACCTTCATCTGCTGCCAGAACATGGTTGGTGTGCTGTTTACCAATTGACAAGTGCATTATAGTCCCCACCCTGCACATAATGGTGGAATGAACATAAGCCACATTGTCACAGAGTACCCTGTGTGGTAAAAATGTAATGTCTTGAGTAGATTTTGAAGTACTTTTTAGGTAACTCTTGTATACAACACAAGGACCATCCTGATTACCAACGAGAATCAGAGTAAGTGTAATAAGTCGAACAAATGTCCTGTGGGACTAACTCATCAACACTTCTACTTGCTTTGAAAGTGTGCAAATTCAATTAGTAACATGTATCATAATTAATGTGATTGATAGAGGATACTAGACACAATTTCTTGCATGAGGATGATTTTCATATTTTAAGCACCATGACAATATATATTTTAGTATGTATCAAAATTAGTGCAGATGATGCAGTGATCAGACAGTGAACTAATATGTATACAAGAACATAGAACAAGACAGTGAACAGATTCCAAGCTTGTATATGATTTTATTTTAAACAAATATAAGTGGAGATCCTGTCTGTTCGTATATGGTATCTCCTGGTGAACCATTACATGTTTTGAAAGCAACTTAGGGAGGAGGTGCCAATAATTTGACCTGTAGTTAGTCTTCAGGTCTTATCAGGACAAAAGTCATCTGACTAAAGTTCCTACGAAACCATGGAATCTTAGGAACTTCAAGAAGGCATCCAGTAAGTAATACATGCAAGAATACTACAGGAGTCTACAGTGTACAACTGGTGGCTTGGTTATTTGGACAGATCCGGTGCACATGTCATTCATATCTTTCTGAATCTCATGTGGCTATCATGGGAGCCATTAGTAAAGGTTCACTAGACATGCGTTCAATAATATTCAGAATGGAGGTGATGGAGCAGAGATTTTATAAAATAAAACCTAATCGGATTGAACTACTCATTGTGTGGATTATTAATAAAATGGTGCTAAAATTAACAGTGCAATTTAAAAAGGGGTGAAAATGAAAACTGTCCAAGCATGTGCTGGGGAAAGTTAGTGTAGGCCGCAAATGCACATGATTAATGCAGTAAATAACAACAAAAAGTTTGCAAGTTTCTTTTCCCTAACTGTTAGAAATAATATGCAGAGGGTAAGAAAAGCAAGCAAAAGCATTCATAGAGTTTTTAATATTGGAGTTTTATAAAATAACAATGATAATCATACTTGTCTTTGTTTTTTCCTAGAGCACATTTTATTGCTCTGCAAAGAAGGCCTCAAAAGTCTTTTTAGGTTTAGTTTGCTTATTAGAATGTCGAATAAAAAATATGCAATCTGTCCTTCGTGAGCTCCTGATGATGGCCAAGGTTTTGTAGAGGAAACAATGAACATTATGAATGGAACTTCCTTGCCAAGTGGAGTATGTGGACACTTGTACTGGAAGATTGATACATTTGCGAGATGGAGAAATATACAAGCTGTGGAAGAAGCAATATCTGTATTTTCTCTGCCGAAAGTTGATGATGTGAGCTGTCAGAGACAAAGGAACTGTTGAAAAGTTAGGCACATCGTGAGTGGTGTGATTAGAAACCCCTTGTTTTGAACTAATGAGAGCTAATAATTCTATGTGTGATGATACATGTGGGGTTGGATTTTTAGTGAACTAAGGGTATAACTATTAGTAGTAAGAGGGTAGGATTGAGAAGGAGCGTTTTCATACTTTGAGAGAGGAGAGAGCTGTGTTACGGTTTCCAAATTTTTGTTTGGCTGTGTGTTCTGCTGATCCTGACAATTTGTCTTTGCTCCTCAGTTCTTCTTGGAGAGGCCCAGCTTACTCTAATGGCCAGAGGGTAGCTTTCCTGATTTAGAACTTTGCATGATCGGTTAGTATGATATTCTGTATTTGCATAAATCTTATTTGCAAATGTCCTTATCCTTTTGTCTCTTCACCTATCCACTCTCTCATTGCGCTGATATTTGAGATGTACAATAGTGAATTCTTTCATTACTGTTCTTTTGTGTGATGATCTGTAATTCAAGCTGTGTTGCACTTGATGAGCAATCACGTTAGTTGAAATAAAATCATATTGATTCATAAACAATGTTTCAGGATTCTGGTAATATTTTGGCAATCCCTGACCATTATCAAAATTCATCGAGGATGGAGGAGGTTAAATAAATAATATACAAATTGGTAAGAATGGTTTAAACTCGTGCAGTGTGAAAGGGACTGTTAGGTATTACATTTGGGTCCAGACAATTGAAATGTGTCAGTCCCCAAACGCTGGATCAGTTTTTGGTAGCAGACTTGATGGTTTATTGGATTAAATTGACAATTTAATAGGTCAGAACTAACCAGTTTGGTTATTAACATATATCATACTATTGTTATATGCTGTGGTCCGTCGTTGACCTTACGAAAGACGGGTCCGAAGTGGCCTAAGATCCTGGGATGATATTAGCCCAATGGCCAGGTAGTAATGTGTTGTCTGCTGCCGTGGTATTAAGCAACATATGGGTTGTTAATACTGCATAGGGAACTATGAATTTAGTATAGTGAAGATCTATGTGGGTACCTTTAGAAAGCGCATCTGAAGAAGTCCTGAGAATTTTTATTTGATTGGGAGTGGAGTAACGCTGGTCGATATTCCACTAGTAGCGAAATAATTCTTTGAAAAATTAATCTATCTCTTTCTTTAGTGAGTCAGACAAAGCAGGTTTGTTTTATGTTGTTTCCTATTTTGTTTTCCTTTAAGAAGAGTTTGTAATTTACTGTAGATTACTTTGTGAGGGAGAATCAGTTGTAGGAGTTATACTGACATCACAGAGAGCTGCACTGACATTGGTTAGCTAGTGTGAATCGTCACGAAAGGGTGCTGTGTTGTTATTTGTTGGTTGGTGTGAGCCGAGCTGGTAGTGGGCAGCGTGAACCAATAACGGTTGTAGATTTACAGAAGAGTTTTCTTTCATTTGTTTGGGTTTTTAGCATAGCGAAACAAATAGAATGAGGGTATTGAAAATGATGAAGACCTTGTTTAGAAAAGATGAGCCTATACCTATTAGAGAGGGAATTCCTATGATACTCCTGCTCCTTTTATTGTCTTTAAAACGAGGATACGATACGTGTACCTGGTTGGAGAATTGGGTGAAATATACAGAAGGAGATGGGAATGTGGTGTTTCCACAGTATGGTACTTTTAATGTGAGGTTTTTAGAGAATCTGAGATATCAAATGAATCAATTGAGACCAAATCCTAGACCCATGCAGTATGAAGCGCTTGAAGAATGGGAGCATGAGATGTATAAGAGAGACAGGTCTGCGAATAAATATAGAAATACTGTGAGTAGATACTTAGAGGCAAAATGGGATGCCCAAATGAAAATATGGAGAAGGGATGTGATTGCAGCAGGTGAAGGTCTATATTCCGATGTTGCAGTAGAGGATTAGTCTGGAGGAAAGTGTAAAGAGAAAAAGAAAAATGTAGAATGTTCAGATCCAGATCCAAATGAAATTGATGATGAGGTATTAGATGGGCTATTACTAAACAAACCTCCACCATATCTGGAAGAACAGGAAAGAACTACTCCGAATGCTCCATTGATTCAAGTTGAGATTCCTCAGTCTTCACAGGTGAGAAGTACAAATGTAACAAGTCAGGTACAGTATGATTTAACACAAAAGATTACTCAATTAAATCTGAATGCAGAAGCTATATCAGTTCCTGTGATAAATGGTCCCATAGTCCCATTGTATAGTGAGGGTTGGAATATTTCACAAGTGCAGACTTTGACAGTACCTGTTAATGATAATAGGGTGAATGGTGGAGCTGATGTGAGTGAGACAGGCACATTGATTGATATTTCACAACAATCAGCAGAAACTGCAAAGCTTAATGTACAAATGGAACCTAGAATATTAGTGCAAAATGTGAGAGAAGTGACATCTACTTCAGGAGGTTCAATAGGACCATAACCGGAAGAGTTGGATGAGTGGATTAGAGGGATGGTGTCTAATAAGGTTGATACGAGCATGGATGTAAGCAGATTAAAAGCTGATGTGGAGGAAATTATTCTATGTAAGATTGGCCCAGAGAGATTGAGTAAATATCAGGAAGATGAATTGTTATTTTTGTGTAAGAATATTACAATGAGAGTGAAGAGTCTTTGTGAGAGGTTTGCAGAAGTTGCACAGACATATGGAGTTGACATAGAGAAATCAAAGGCTTTGCAAAAGACATATAGATTGGATTTTAATGATAAAGAGTTGGGGAGTTTAAATGCTTCTGGTAAGTGATTGCAGATTAAGGAGTTGATTAATACATTAAGACGATGGGGTGAGTTGGAATGTTGGAAAGGCAGATGGGCTAAAAAAAAAGAAGAAATGCTTGCAGATAGAGGAGCATCGTCTATGTATCCAGTGAGAGAAAAGGGACAGAGACAACAAGGACTCAAATGATGTATCCAATGAGAGAGGCACTAGGATGTGGATATGTTCACATTCTGTGGTCAAGACAGGATATACTATCTTTAAAAATTAGTTTCCCATATTGAGAGAGAAACCAGTTGAGTGGTATAAATAAGTGGAGAGTTTTGTAAACATTTCAAAAGTCTTGTTGAAAGATTTCGATGGTTTATTTGACATTGTGCTTCCAGCTGATTTAGGGACTGAATGTAAAATTGCAGTAGATTGGCCAAAAGAAGAATATCCCAGAGATGCAAAGACTTGAGCACCATCAGATAAAGTGATGAAAAAATATAATCAGGTAATTCCCTACTTGAAGGGAAAGATTTCACCAAACGAGAAAGATTGGGTAGAAATAGATAGAACGACAGAGGAGACGAAAGAACCAGTACATGCTTACTATGAGAGGCTTTTACAGTATAGTGGTTTTGAAAGCATACCTGACAAAGATATGGGACATATTGTGTATAGGTTTGAAACCAGAGATTAGTAACATGATTCAGCAACATTTGATTTGTTGGTAAAATAAGAGTGTAGTTTAAATATTACGGTATGCAAAATATTGTAGTGATGATATTGAATCGAGACATAAGAAGCTGAAAGAGAAATTGATGTGCACACAGATGAAACAGCATAGAAAGGTGGTAATTTTGTAGATTTTTCTCAAACAGGTATCCAAGGAAATGGTAAGAGTTTAGAATACTCAGAATGGTCAGATTTCTAACATGTGAGCTGTTATGATGAATGGAGGTGTTCTTACTCAAGGAAAGGGTTGAGGTAGAGGTATTAAAGAAAAGATGAAAAAGAAATGTCCTTGTCATGTGTGTGAAAGTTGGGACTTTGGAAACGTGAGTCTAAGTTTTTTTTTTAAATAATAAAATGAATCAAGATTTGAATCAGCAATTGCAAGCGTAGGTAAATAGAAATCAGATGCAGCCACAACAATTAGTTACACAAATACAAAAATCACAAGCCCGATGCCAAACAATGTGAATGCTCAAGTACAGAGATACAGTGCGAATGTGGGTTTTCATACGGTAGAGCGAGTTAATAATAATCAAAATGCTCAAATGGCTTTACAATACTGGTTGCAGTGCCAGAAGAGTTATTCAGATACATCTCAATGACGGTGCCTGAGGGAGGAGGAGGAGTGCATGCTTGAGGCATCTCTAGAGGTAGATCAGTGTGGTCCTTTTGTAGATGGAGAAGTCGAAGGTAATGTAATTGCATTCCTTGTGGACACTGGTGCGACCTGTTCCACTGTGAGAACTGTGGAAATTCCTAACCTACCCCTCTCGGCGGATACTATTCAAGTTGTAGGCATCTCAAATCAATTGATCAAAACTCCAGTGAGAAAAAAGAAAGTACACATCGGAGACTTTAGAGTCTCGCTTTATTTTGTGGTGTGTGATTTAGGGCCAGTTACCCTGCTAGGTAGAAATTTGTTATGCTTAATGAATTGCACCATCTATTGTACACCAGATGGTATAGATTTCTGACAAAGGATGAAGATATTGCGTTCAAAATGATGATGGTGAGGCAAGGGACAGAAGTGAATGATTTGTATCCTTTTACAGTGAAGGACTTGCCTATTGAATTGAGAGACACAGTGATGACTGATGTGTGGGATTTTTCAGGGAAAGACATTAGATTGATGAAAGGAGCTGATCTTATTCAGATTTCAGTCAAACAAGGTGCAGAATTTCGAAAAATGCCACAATACAAAATGAGTCCTGAGACCATTGCAGGAGTAAGACCTGAAATCGAATTCATGATTGAACAAGGAATTTTGAGAGAGATACTAGGGAGTCCTTGTAATTCATCTATTATGGGGATTAAGAAACCGAGTGGGAAGTATAGGATAGTTCAAGACCTGAGGACAATTAATAAGATAGTGATACCTTGTTGCCCAATAGTGGCAAGCCCAGCAGTAATTCTTTATCAAATTCCATTTGATGTGGAGTGGTTTACCATGATTTATTTGCACCAAGCTTTTTTCTCGATACCCTTGCATCTGGATAACCAATATTGCATTCCGGTTCAGAGACATGAGTTCCTCATGGGTATACAGAGAGTCTCTCAATTTTCAATCAGATTTTGATAAATGCTTAGAGTCATTGGTAATCCCAGAACACTCAGTGTTGGTGCAATACATTGATAACTTACTTGTTGCATCAAGTACAAGGGTAACATGTGTGACAGATACAATTGCTCTACTGAACCATTTGGCAGTAGGTGGGCATAAAGTGTCACCTGCTAAATTGCAATTTTGTCAAAAAGAAGTTCTGTATTTGGGACACAAAATTGAGAAAGAAGTCAGGAAAGTATCACAAGATCGTATAACTGTGATTTTGCAAATGAATCCTCTGAGAACACAGAATTTCGAATGTTTTTGGGTATGGTTGGATATTTCAGACAATGGATCAGTGGTTTTTCATGACATTCAAGCCATTACAGAGATTGACACATAAGGATGTGACTCATCCAATTGAAATGGATGAAGAATGCATGAGGGCATTCGTTGAGTTGCGAGACAGCCTTTGTCGAGCACCTACATTGGGAATGCCAGACTTGTAGCAAGGACTTTACCCTATTCTGCTGTGAAATGGATGGTGGTGCATTTTCAGTTCTAACACAAACGCATGGAACAGCAAGCCGTCCAGTGGCATATTTTTCTGCAACACTAGATTCTGTAACTTTAGCGTTACCAGAATGTTTAAAAGCAGTTGCTGCTACTTGTGTGAGTTTGGAACAGAGTGAATCAATTGTGATGGGACATTCTTCGAAAGTGTATGTGCCACATTCTGTTGAGATCTTGTTGACACAAACACGAACACAGCATCTTACAAGTAGTTGGTTGACAAGATATGAAAGAGTGATTCTGGGAGCAGAGAATGTAACTGTAACAAGTTGTACAAATTTGAATCTGGCTACACTGTAAGCAAGTCCAAGTTGTGAGGAAGTAGCGGATGAAGCTGAACATGATTATCTGTATGTGTCTGAATTGTATACAAAACCAAGGCCTGATATAAGAGACACACAGTTGCCTGAATCTGATTGCATAATGTTTGTAGATGGATCTTCCCTGAGAAATGATAGCGGTACTTCGCGTGTTTCATATGCAGTGTGTACAGTGGCCATGGTCCTTGAAGCTTCATGTTTGAAAGGAGCACTTATTTCTGAACTGGTTGCATGTATAATTGGCAAACATTTGAGAATAACCATATTTACTGATAGTCAATATGGTTTTGGGGTTGTGCACGATTTTGTTTTGGACAATTGGGGTCTCAATGTGGATTTTTGACATTGTCTGGTTCACCAATTAGAAATGGTAACTATGTTAAGCAGTTAGTAGTTGCACTACAATTGCCCAAAGAGATTGGAATTGTGAAGTGTTCTGCACACAAATCTGGAAATTATTATATAACCAATGGTAACAGTTGCCGAACAAGTTGAATGTTTTTGTGACCAAAATTCAATTTCAATTAACAAAGAGACACAGAAATATGATACAAATTGTCTTCTAATGTTTTGTTCTGTGGAGACATGGGAAGAAGTTAGGCAATTGCAGGAAGAAGCTAGTGAGGAAGAAAAATAAATTTGGATCAAAGCAGGTTGTTCACTTAGGGCTGAAGATGAAGCGTGGGTGTACACTGATGGGAGACCAATAATGCCAGACAGCTTGCTGTCGCAAATGGCAAGGATGTATCATGGTCTAACACATGTAGGAAGAGATGCAATAATTAGGCTATTTAAGCAAACATTATACAATCCCAAGTTCAGGGTCATTGCAGAGAGTCTTTGCCAGAGATGCATAAAGTGTCGGCAGCAAAATGCAGGGAGAAAAACTGTTGTCAGTTGGGGAAGAATTGGAAAAGCAGCAGGTCAATTTACCAGACTGCGGGCAGACTTTATCGAGGTTCCTCCATGTAATGGATTGAAATATGTGTTGGTAGTGGTTTGTCTGTTCTCTCGTTGGGTAGAAACTTATCCAACAAGACAACATGATAGTCTAACTGTTGCTAAATTGCAGCTAAGAGAGATAATACACAGGTTTGGATTTCCTGTCTCTCTAGAAACAGATAGAGGAACACATTAAAACAATTAAATAATGCGGATAATTTGTGCAGCATTACAATTTGAGCAAAGATTACATTGTGCCTATCGACCAGAATCTTCAGGTGTGGTCGAACAAATTAATGGCACCATTACAGAAACAAATGAAGGAGATCAAGATCAGACAAAGTCAAAGAGTCTGATTAAAGTTGAATAATGTGGGCACTAGGTACTGGGTCTCGTGAAACTGTTGTCAATGCCAATGAAGAGGAAAGTTTGATTCAAGACAAGTGCAAACGAGAAAAGAACAAACAAGAGAAGTTTTGAATCAAGTATTGAATCTGGTGATTCTGTGCAAGTGAAAAAGGCAAGAAAAGGAGATATATGGCCAAAGGGAGACTGAAATACGCTCTGAATGAAAAGCTTCCAAATACAATAATAGACGTATCAAGCCAAACAGAACAAAGTGGCTCAGAAAAGATACAGTTAGAAGAACAAAAAGGGCAAGAGTTCCAAACAAGAAATACACAGCATCTGAATGGACATAAGTGGTGGCAGAAGCAGTTGAACACACAGATCAGTGTGGAGAAAAGACTGTTGCAGAATCAAGTCACAAGAACTGTTGTAAGCCACCCTAAATGAACTGCATCAAAATTGGGGTGCAGAAGATTTAAAAAGATCACTCTGAAGAGTGCAGAAAACTAAGCTGGATTTGAGTTAAAGGCTGTGAAAAAAAGAGAGAGGGGAAAGCAATAAGACTTAAGAAGTGCTTGGATACACTCCACACTATTTATCCTAATTTTTAGTTTTTTTTACTTTAGTTTTAGTCTAGTTTTTTTATTTTTATAAGAAAATGGCAAAGGCAAAATTTCAAGGGACTGAATATCAAAACCAAAGTTCTAAACGTAGATGAATTAATGCTAGCTTAATAAGTATTTTACTGCTAATGTTTGGTTAAAACTAATTGTTGCTGTGCCTTATTTGATGTATCCCACTTAGAATAATATTACTAATAATTTGGTGAGTGAAAAAGTAGATGTGGGAAATCTTAAAGAAGGGCCACAGACTAATATTGAGAAAATAACAGGCGATAATATATATTACCAGGATAATTCTATTAATGATTTTTCGTTAAATGTTTTTGCTAAATTATTGTACGAGTACGTGGATACTATGGATGTGAGAGATTGTTATGTGTGCATGCAATTACCTTCGTCTGTGTCTGAGGGGCTGACTTATCATCACCTACCTTTAACATAATGAGTTTTGTGTAGTATACTAATACGTTTGGTCTATGAAAAAGGAAGCCTGCAGTACTTCTATTTGAATTAATATTTAGTATTTGCTGAAGGTTCCTATTAAAAAGACTATGAATGAGGTGAGTAGTGCAAAAAATGCAGTGTACTTTGGTGAGTTCATTGTGGGTAAGACTACCTTATGGGACCCCTGCTTGTCTACCTTTCAAACATGTCCGTGGTTCATAGGTTTTCATGGGTGGCACCACAGCTCAGACCTAAATACAGCAGCTATCCTTACCTCTCACTGTAGCACATTAGGGCCCTTTGTATCGTGATCTCTTTGCCCACCTATTCAACTAGGGCTACTGTTCTTATCGGGAGATGGGTGGAAACTCAGGGTGGTAGGAGATTTGTGGCTCCCCAAAGATTCCAGGACTTTCTGGCACAGAATTGTGAGGAAAATGTGTGCTCCTTACCAAAGTTTGACATTTTCAAAGGCTTCTGGGTAAAATTCCCTGATAAGAGCCATGCAAGTCACCCTGCCCTGGAGTCCCCCCAGGTGTCTAGTTTTCAAAAATGTGCATGTTTTCTAGGTTACCCTAGGTGCCGGCTGAGCTAGTGCCCAAAATCTACAGCTACCCACTTTGCAATAAAAAAGGACACTGCTGAGGGGTAATATGTGATGTATCCATGTTGTGCTTTGGACCATTTCCTATCACACCCATTAGGGCTATTCATACAAGTGAGGTACCACTTTTATTGGGAGACTTAGGTCAACGCTTGTTGGATGAAGTTTTTAGCTCCCCACATGTGTTCAGAACTTTCCATCATAAAAATGTTATGAAATATGTTTTTCAAGTCAAATTATGAGGTTTGCAAGGGATTCTGTGTAGAAAAAACCTGGTGAGAGCTGCACAAGTCACCCTACGCTGGATTTCCAACGTGTCAAATTTTGCAAAATATGCAACTTTGCTGGATTTCCCTAGGTGCTGGCTGACCTAGGGTCCAAAATCCACAGCTACTCATAATGTATCCATGTAGCGTTTTGGGACGTTTCTTGCTTCTGGACCTAGGCCTACCCACACAAGTTAGGTATGATTTTTGTTGTGAGACATGAGGGAATACTGACTGTAAGGAAGTTTGTGACTCCACACAGATTCCATCACAGAAATGTGAGGAAAGTGTGCTTTTAGTCAATGTTTGAGGTTTGCAGGGGATTCTGGGTATAAAAACCTGGTGAAGCCACGCAAGTCACCTCTCCCTGGATTCCTATAGCTGTTTAGTTTTCCAAAACGTGCAAATGTGCTAGGTTTCCCTAGGTCCCAGCTGAGCTATGACCTAAAATCCACAGCAAACCACTTTGCAAAAAAAAATCAGTTTTGAGTGGGAAAATGTGATGTATTTGTGTTGCGTTTTGGGCTGTGTCCTGTCATGGGCACTATGCCTACTAACATAAGTGAGGTGCCGTTTTTAACCTGAGAGTTGGAGGAATGCTGTGTGGCATGAAGTTTGTGGCTACCAGCAGATTTCAGAACTTTCCCTCACAGTAATATGAGGAAAATGTTTCTTTTTAGACAAAGTTTGAGGTTTGCAAGGGATTTTGGGTAAAAACCCTGGTGAGAGCCACACAGGTCACCTTGCCCTACATTCCCCCAGGTGTCTAGTTTTCGAAAATGTACAGGTTTACAAGGTTTCCTTAGGTGCCAGGTGAGCAAGTGTCCAAAATCTACAGCTACCCACATTGGGAAAATGGATTTGTTTTCAGTGGAAAATGTGATGCATTCATGTTGTGTTTTGGCCAATTTCCTCTCACGGGCATTAGGCCTATACACACAATTGAGGTACCAGTTTTACCAGAAGATATGTGGGAGCACAGAATAGTAGAACGTTTATTATTACCCAATAGAATTTATTGCATTTGTGTCTTTCAAAAGTAAACCAGTGTATAAGAAAGGAGACATTTTTTAAAACTAATCTCTAAATCATGTGCTTGTACAGGTACCCACAAATTCAGAGGTGTACAAATAACCACTGCTCCTAAACTCCATGCCATGTTCCCAGCTCAGAAATACATAGGTTTCCTTGATACCCATTTTTCAGTCATCATATTTGATCAAATGAATTGGTCTACACTCGAGACACAATGAAAAACCATTGTACGTTGCAGCTCAGTTGTTGGCTATGGGTACCATGGGCTCTTGGAGAACATACAAGCCCTATAGATGTCTATTGAATGTAAAGGGATATTGCTTTTGTTAATAGGATATCATGATAAAAAGTTACAGATGAAAACATTGTCACATATTACTGGTTTTTTCTACTCATTTTCAATGTTTTTTTGTTTCCACAGTTAGTTTCTTTGGGAAAACCTTGAAGGATCTACACATATGACCCCAGCTCAATTCAGAATTGTATCTACCTTCCAGAAATCTATAGCTTTCCTCGTTCACCCATGGGTTTCACACTAGTTTCCATCACAAACTATAAGTGGGAGGAGAGCACAGAAAATGGGAAAAAATGGGCTAGGTACTTGAAAAATGCCAAAATGTGGAAAAAAAGAGTCTTTTTTTATTCAGCTGTGCATATTTCTGAAAGCTGGGAAGATGATGATTTTAGCACAGCAAGTCATTTGTCTGTTCTATTTTTTCTAAAATACTAAAAATCTACATATATTTTTCCTATTTTCTCAATGCCCTCTTTGAAATTCACAAACCAAGGGTATCTTTAGAATCCCTAGCTTCTTGTAAAAAGGAAATAATTTTGCCATGGACACCTTATGTGGACAAAGTTATGGAACCCTAAGCGCGAACTGCCCCAACTAGCCTAAAAAGGGCGCAGCACTAAGGGGGATGACCCAGCAGTTAAGGGGATATTAATAATAATACTAGTAATAATAATAATTGTTGGACCTGGCATCCTCGGCATGGTTTCCCCCTACCTTTTTTCCTTCAAACTTCCTATTTTAGCTTATTTTGTTTTTGCTGGCCTTAGGACTCTGCACACTATACCACTGCTAACCAGTGCTAAAGTGCTTATGCTCAATGCTCAAAACATGGTGATGTTGACTTTGACAAAAGTGGCATAATTAATTTACCTATAAGCCCTTAGTTAAGTGCACTACATGTGCCCAGGGCCTGCCAATTAAATGCTTCCAGTTGGCCTGCAGCAATAATTGTGCCCCCACTTAAGCAGCCCTTGCAGAGACTGTGCAGTTTTAACCTGCCATCTCGACCTGGCAAAACAAATGGGCCCAAACCTTCCTTTTTAAAACATATAAGTCTTCCCTTTTCCCTATTGAGAGGCATACCTCTCCTGAGGGATAACATTGGAGTTGCTTTATTACATTTTATAAGTGTAGTTTCCAAATGGGAAGGGATGACTGGTTCATGTTTGGTGTCTCTGGAATCCTAATGTAAAATCCTAACTCATGGTGAAGTCATTTTTTTATTACAATTCTGAAAATGCTCCTTTTAGAAAGTTGGCATTTTCTTGCCTTAGCCATTTGGTGCATGCAGCCTGTCTCTGGTCACATAACTGGGTGTAGTTGACAGTTGGGATTTATGCATTCCTCCTAGACAGCCACACACAATTGGAGCTTAGGTGCGACTAGAAGGGCTATCACTGACACAATGGGAGGGAGGAGCTTTGCCCAGCCTCACTTGCATCTGAATAAGCTGTGTCTCCACAAAAAGGGTGGCATACCCCTGTAGTTAGTCTCGAGCCAGGGCCAGGAATCAGGGAACCTGTGCTCCTCAAAGGCACAACTGTGTATAAAAGAAGGACCTCAGACATCACCACTTCAGTACACTTCTGGACCTGAGGATATTCTGCCAGGAAGGGCAACTCCTGTGCTGCTGAAAAGACTCTGCTGGACTGCTGCTCAGAAGGAACTGCAGCCCTGCTGTGCTGAACTGCTGCCCTCTTGTCTGGAAGAGAAGGACTGGACCTGAATCTTTTGAAACCATGACCCAGAGTGACTCCAAGGGCTAGTGGCTGGCCTCCTGATCTGAGGCCTCAGGGACATAACAGGCTTCCAACAACCTTGCACCTACACCTGAACTTTGCCATCTGTGAGTCTACCCTACTAAGTTTTGCCACTCCAGTCCTAGACCCTTGAAAGTGGGCTTAAGTTGCTTTGCCAGCCTCTATGAATCCAGTGGAACTGACGCATCTCCTATGCTGGCGGTGCAACACTGAGCAGAAACAACGCATCTCCACAGCTGCACAGATTGGAACCATCGCAAAAACTCACATCATGACCCATCCTGCATTGCGTTCATAACCGCCACTGTGTGATGCATCCTCAGCACAAACCCTCACATCTCTCACCAATGGCAGCCTCGATGACGGACTCCGCATGGCAGCCTCGCAACTCCTCAAAACCGATGCATCGCCCCGACTGCACTACGCATCTCGACTCCAGACTTTGATTCAAAAGCTGCATTGACGGGATCATTGACGTTGATGCAACAGAACGTCGCACCACAGCCTCGCCGCATCTCAGACCTGACGCCTCACCTCGGCTGCACAACGCATCTTTGACACGGATCCACGCAGTGATCTGCAAACCAGTATATAAGGCCTGAACTTTTGACTTGGTCCCGGTCCAGCACTTTACACTCTTGGCACTATTTTCACTAAAACCTTTCAATATATCCAGTTCTACTGATTGGATTTTTTACCATTTTGGTCTTGTTTTATCTATTAAAGTAAGTTCTGTTTTTTTTGTGTGGTGTTTTTAGTGTTTTACTGCTTGGAGTGTTGCACAAATACTTTACACATTGCCTTTAGGGACTGCTCTGTGCCAAGCTACCAGGGAGTGTGCACAGGTTAATTCTACGGTTTGCTTGTGCCTTATCCTGACTAGGATTGTGGTTTCTGCTTCGCCAGAGCTCACACCAGTGCTTAATTTGAGCACAGGTTTTCCGGTGCTAAGGACCGGCACTTAATTGGTTTCCGAGGCTTGGCCCGACACCCAACTGTCAACACAATACTTAGAACAGTCCACCACATGGAGGCGCTGCTCATCTAATTTAGAGATGAGCAGAACAAGGGTGGTTTAGAAATACAATATACATTAAAATTGCTAATTCCTACCTCCCCAGCCATTCCTTTTGCTTTGGTGACCTGGAATAATCTAAAATGTCACATTTACATGCGAGAGAGATGGTTAGTAGTTGTTTTGGCAGCGATGACAAGGCTGATGGGTGGAGCAAGCTGCAGTGGCCTCCTGGTCAGAGCCCTGGCGTTTTAATGTTTTACAAATTAAGCACTGGCTCACACCCTAGTCAACCAGTAACCCAATTTCTAATAATAATATTATTATCAATAATCATAATACTAACAATAAGAATAACATCAATAACACAATACACCGAGAATAACTCCACAATGCTGAACATGGTTTCTGGCTTACTGCATAGTATTCTGTATGTGGGTTGCCAAGGAACTAGGCAGTAGCTTTGTAACTACAATTGTTTAATAAGATTATAAAGCCTTGGGCAATTCTAAAGCCGTCAGTCTCCCAGCTCTTTCCTTTCAGAAATGGCTGTCCACAGGGAGATAGCTTTGACAAGGGTCGCCATCCCATCGCTAAATGTATTCACCTGACTGTGACTGAACCCTTTCTTAATCCCAGAGGGAGTGTGAGCAGCGTCCCTCAGATCCATTAAAAGCCCCTCAGTAAAAAAAACAGCTAAAGGGTTTTCAGTGTACGCCAATGTGTCACGCACCCTCAGTCGCTATGAATATCGGTTCTTCTTTCACTTCTGAGTACCACCTCTGGTCCCTTTCAATG
Source organism: Lissotriton helveticus (assembly GCF_964261635.1). Taxonomy (NCBI): domain Eukaryota; kingdom Metazoa; phylum Chordata; class Amphibia; order Caudata; family Salamandridae; genus Lissotriton; species Lissotriton helveticus. The sequence continues at coordinate 695,628,609 of NC_136061.1, forward strand.
CAAGCTGCTTACAATCTTCCTCTACAAAAATACAAAAAATGGTTTATTTAGATATTTCCCACAACATATTTACATAAAAGCATAATGCAAAAATATTCAACATCCCATTTCCATGGTGATGTCTGATTTCAGCTTTATGAATGGTCTGCTTCTTTTAAAAAAAACAAATCCTGGCCAACACAAAAATGGCTAAAGTAATGTGAAGGAATGCAATGCATTTTCAATGTAAATAGGACATTTCTGTGATGTAAATATTGAAGCTTTCCCAACTTGTGAATACAACATGTTGAACAGATGTATTCTTCTCACCAGCGTTATCAATGGAAATGATCTCTGGACAGAATCAAATAGCAGAGTCTATAACGATGATAATCCTGCAATTTAGCTGAGTTATTTATCGGACAATAGCAAGGAAGTTTGTCGACAACAGTAGGTAGAGTGAGGGAACAATTTCTGCCGTCGCGATGTTTGATCCTGTGCTCGGGGTGCTGCTGTGCATAACGCCACATGCGGAATACGTCCTGTGCAAGACTGCATATTACTCACAATAGTGTTAAGTTTTTTAAAGAGTTTTTCTCTTTGTCTCTCAGAAAAAGTAGGTTAAGTGCATCGTCTTGCAGTCACGGAAGTGATTTAAGGGTCACAGCTGCGACCTCTGGCTAGCTCACTGTGATGTCTGGCACTGCATTTGCAATCCATGGCCTCAGGGGTGGCAAAATCAGTGCCAGGGAAGACAGGACGGCTTTGCCCTCCGTCTTTATAGATAATTTTTAACTACGCTAAAAGTGAATATTGTTCAATATTCAATATTGGAGTAACAAAAACTGTAGCATCAGGTAGGTCAACAATTGTTTTTAAATGTACGTTGTGTGTATGCTTGCGGGTGAGAGTATGTTTGTGTGACAGAGTGAGTATGTGCAAGCATGGGTTTATGTGAGCATGTGTGTGAGTGAAAGTGGCAGCAAGTAAAAGGAGTAGCAGTAAATGAGATTGTCAGTGAGTGTGAGTTATGGTGAGGGAGAATGGTGGAACGAGAGTAAGAGTGAGTGCAAGTCATTGTGAGTGAGTAACAAAGTTAATCAGTGTAAGAATGAGTAACAATGAGTGAGTGCGCAGAAGTCTGAGTGTAATAGAGTAAGAATGAATGAGTGCAAGTGAGTGACAATAGTTGAGTAAGAGTGAGTAGGTGAGAATGAGTGTGAGTAAGCAAATATAAATTTGCATGAGTCAGAATGTAGTATACTTGTGAGTCTGCTCATGGGCCCTTGCAAATTACTGGCGTTGGGATAATGGGGGAAATTAACAGACAGGGGTCTGGCATACCAGAGACAATTCTTGATATATGTGACACCTACAGAAAAAGGCTGACTCACTTGAGGTGATTCTTGGTATGGGACACCAATGGCAAAATGCTTGTGCTAGCACACTGGAAATGATTCTTGGCATATAGAATGACAGCTGTAGAATATAGGAGGGGAAGAAACATGACAAAATGCTGTCCCTATCATACTAGAGGTAACTTTTTACTCAAGGGTTTCCCATGATGCATGGATAACAATATTAAGAATATTCCAAGACTGGCATATTATTGTAATTGTTGACATAAGGAGGCACCCGTGGCTCCTAGAAGGCACCCAGGTTAAAAAGCTGGCCCTCGAACAATGGAGGTTATTTTTGGCATATTGGGGCATCCATGGCAAGCTGGGGGCAATTCCTATGCTACGTTGGTTTCATGGCTTTGTCGCACTATGAAAGGACTTCTATATTTAACAAGTGTCCTCTCATAGCCCACGGCTTTTTGGAAGATGTATGTGTAAAATGTGCTTTAAAATGCACTATTTGACCCATTTTTTCCAAATGTTCCTGAGAGCCCCTTTCTCCCAAACCCCTACAAAAGAGCTCTGGTTCATTCGGTTTGCTGAGTATAATTTAGGGCAAGTATTGTATTACACACAACCCACCACTTTCCAAGGGTATGTCAGCACCCTAATATAGGTGGATCCAAAAGAGACATTTGTGTTGGATATTCTATTACTGACACAAATATAATGTAACTTCAATGGTGTCAATAATTGTAATGTAATTTGGGTTACGGTCAAGTTACATCACTTCCTTGGAAGAATCAGGATCAGAGATCATATGAAGTCATGTCCATTGATATCAACAAGGTTAAAAGGTCTATGATGTCACTTACGCTACATAGGTTTAGAATGTGCCGTTAATGGACCATTAACGGCATCCCTCTAGGGCACAAGAGGGATGCCGTTAATGGTCCATTAACGGCACATTCTAAACCTATGTTCAGAGATGCCACTGGTCAGAAGACATCTCCTCAGGAGCACTCATAACGGAAAGAATACTTTCACAAAGAATACGGATAAAGTCAATTTCAAAAGGGCGGTGCACCTAGAGCGCAACTTTGTTTGTCACTTACGCTACCCCAGGCATTTTGATGAAACGCCGTTCATGCTTCCCATCATCTGTGTTTCCTATGACCATTTGATACTCATTCAGTCATGAAAACATGCTTCTTTGGAAAGCTGCCCTGTTCTAACATGAAGAGTCTGCTTTGGTTACGATATGAATACTTTTCATTGGACAACTCTGATACTCCATTTCTCCCAGAACGCCCAAATCAATGAAAGTACTCTCCGAGTAATCCACGGGTTTACATTCAGGGGTAAAAGGAAAAGGAGTGGTGTGTGTGGAGACACTCTACTCGTATATAATAGCCATATTATTGTAACCAGGGTCCCAACAAATATACATGGCTGTTGGATCACAACTCAGTCATCTACTGGTTCAGCCAATGATTGAGAAAAATATATAGGTGTACTATACATCATTCTGCATCATCAAGAAAAGATCATAGAATCTCATGAAAAATCTACACTGCTCCTAGAACAACACACAGAAGCCATAATAAGCCAGGAGCCAGAACAAGAGGTGTTGAATAACATTTACATTTACTGCTACTGAATCTTCATAGGGTCCCCACTCGAGCACATCAAATTATGGCCTATGAGCAGATTTAATATATTGCTCCTATATTATCAGTGGGACTAAAGCTAAATAAGCTAAAGGTAAGGTCCCACAGATATGAGGTGGGTAAAATCCATTAGGTTGGAAAGAGAATGGAATATTAGACACCATTACAGTCTAGTATGAGTGACTATACAATGCAAGACCAGTGTGTCTGCAAAATATTGCCGCCGCCTATCCTTTCGGATGCTGGATATCTGTGCTCAATACAGAACAAGATTAGTACTTGTTCTTTTGAGGCTAATGGGAGTAACTTCTGCTATAGAATACTTGTTCAATAACAAAATACTGTGTGCATGTGTGTGTGTGTAGGCTGATTGCCTCTCAATTCCGCCAGCATTTAGCCATTGCTGTTACAGGTCATTCAGACAGTCAGGGCATGTGATGAAAGGCTGAAATCCTTATATTTCTCTTTATAAAAACACTAGCAGCCCGTCCCGACGCTGTCCGGGTATGAAATAGAATGTGTGTATTTGGCAAGGCCAATTTATTTTAAAATCTTGCGGTAGACAACATTTTTTGTGTCATGAGAATAGGGACGGAGAAGGCCCAGCCGCAGCCCTGGTTGATGTTAGCAGGCGCGAGTAATTAGTGTAGTGATCCGCCGCCTGAGGCCGGCTACAGCCCTGGTTGATGTTAGCAGGCGCGTGTAATGTCGTTGAATGAGAGAGTAATCAGCCGCGGGTAAATCCGTTTAATGAGAGAGTTGATTGACAGCACTGAAGGAAAGGCTGCAGTAATTGTCCCTGCATACACGCTCATTTGTGTGTTCCCCCGCTTGAGGCCCAGATGCAGGCCTGGTTGATGTTAGCAGGCGCGTGTTACCCCGCTTGAGGTCCAGCTGCAGCCCTGGTTCATGTTATCAGGCGCGTGTAATTAGTGTACTCATCCGCCGCCTGAGCCCAGCTAGAGCCCTGGTTGATGGTAGCAGGCGCGTGTAATTTCGTTGAATGAGAGAGTTCAGTAACAGCGCGCAGGAGAGGCTGCAGTAACGTTACTTACCAGGCCTCCAGGTGAACGTGTTTGTCATGCCCCCAGCACACGGCCACAGCAGACGATCTTCTGATTAATGTACGACCCACATGGCATGAAGGGCGGGATGTAGCACATGCCCCCAGCATTTCTCATGCCCCCAGCGTACCCCTTGATGCGGCGCGATTACATTCACATGACATGAAGGCCGGACACAAGCCCGCAGTGTTTCTCCCGCCCCTAGCCTGCCCCTTGATGCTGCGCAGCAACGTATTTGGCGCTTGTATATACGACTCACATGGCATGAAGGGCGGACACAGGCCCCCAGCGTTTGTCACGCCCCCAGCATTTGTCACACCCCCAGCACACGCCCACAGCCCACGATGTGATGGCCGTACCACACGCCCCCAGCGTTAGTCATGCCCCCAGCCCACGCCCACAGCACAACGCAGACACGCCCACAAGGGACTACTTTGCTGGCACAGCTCTTTTACCTTTTAAATGTATAGAGGAGTTGGCCTAATGGCTAAGGCGCTCGACCTCGGACCTGAGGATTTGTGTTCGAGTCTTGGTAACAACGCCAAACATCCTGTGATTCTGGGCAAATCACTTAGGGGCAGATTTATGTTGGTCATGCGCCACGTTTGCGTCACGCAACTGCGGCGTAAACGTGGCACATCCCTACGACCCATTTACAACGTGACGCATCTAGGCAGATGCGTCACGTTGTAAAGCCCTGCGCCGCATGTGGGCGTTCCGGCGCAGGGTGGACATTCCGGGGCAGGTGCGCCTCGCAAAAGTGGCTGAGTGAAATCTATAAGATTTCACTCAGTCACTTTCAGGCCAATGCTGCGTCAAAACCCTGCGCCTGCTTGAAGCAGGCATAAGGCTTGACGCAGCATTGGACAGATAGGGCACCCCCGAGCCTTGCTGGAGCTGCGTTGCGCTTGTGACGCAACTCCAGCAATGCGCCACCTTTACGGCACAGATGCGTCACGCATCTGTGCCGTTTTTGCCCCATGGTGCGCCGCATTGTAAATGCGGCGCACCATGGGTGGCGGAGCTGCGGCGCAAAATAACTGGCGCATCCCTAGGGATGCGCCAGTTATCATAAATCTGCCCCTAAATCTCCCCGTGCCTAACGAAAATGAATGTGTGTCCTCATGTAACGTAACTGGTGCTAAGTAAAGCGCTCTGATACCTGATTCAGTTCGGGTCAAGTTCGCGCTATATAAAACTCTATATATATATATATATATATATATATGGTGGCTGTCTGCATAGCCTATGTCCTTCTGCTGCAACTGCCCTTTCCAACGCTGTATTGGGTGTTGTGATTGGTGATGTGGTTACTGAGATTACCCGCCTCAAAGGTTTGGACTCTCTCTTTATAATATTAGTATGGATGAAGAATCCAGCAAAGTAGGCTTTAGGTAGGTCTTTTTTGCTCTTGATCTTCGGTGTCAGGATATACTCTAAGGTCCGTCTCACACCACTCCTTGCCTTCCTTGTGGTAGGAGACCTACATGGCTTTATTTTCAACCACATTACCTTTGATGAAACTAACAATGATGTTTTTCTTCTGCGCCTGCCACTTCCAGAGTGAACCATGCTAGAGATTTCATTCTGGATGGTGAGACGTTTTTCAGTCAGAAATGTTGGAGTTTTCTGTGGGCTGCACTTGGAAAATGGAGTTTCCGCTGGGTAGTAGTCCACTTCGGACTCTGTCAATGGAAAATTGGTCAAGTAAATTCACAAGGTGATGTATTGTTTATATTGATACTGTTTTATTGCTATAACCTCAATCCTAGTATGGTAGCTTTTTTAAAGTGGGTTAATATATACTGCATTGCACCATTTGCAGACATAATTGCCATTTTACAAGCTTATCACGTTGCTGACTACCAAAGAGCCAGCAGAGCTGTTTGGCACTATATTGGCCTATTCACTAAATGCCTCTCAACACATATGTGAATAACACATTTACCATGTTACCAATAACCATATACTAACCAGAATGCAATTTTTTTACCTTTTTTTGCTGATACGGTCAGATGATTGAAAAAAAGTATTCATCTCTTGAATGGATTGGCCCTACTAAGGTTATTAAAATGCACAATCATACATAATTTTATATTTTTGTAGCTATCCTTTACTACTTGCCAAAATACTTTTTGACGAAACTGAATTCTCCTATTATTACTTTTAGTGTAGATAAGAAAAAACACACAAGTGGTTTTGCTATATATACACACAAAGTAATCTGGACCGCCCTATGTTTTATTTCTCTTATTTGGCCTTTATAGGTAATTGGTTAATGACTGCTATAAATTTAGAAGAAAGGTGTCAGACACCCATTCAGAGGGCCAAGGAACAAGCACGAGATACTGGCCCCAAACGTGGGGGTTGAGGTCTTTTTCTTCTGATAACCCAGGACCTGACCTTCAATGGATCCTTAATAACTGGGCCAAGTATCCCTTCAGCACTTGACTCTGTGGTAGAGCCAGTCCAAGGCTTTTTGGGGGCAGGCAGGTACAGGGGGTGAACATAGGCTCACAACTCACAATATGTTCAATAGCAGCAATACATGATTGTCCTGCCAAATACTTTCTTTTATGACAAAAGGAGTATTTATATACGACCACACAGTGAAATAAAGCAAACACAAACAGTGCACACAGTCCCCTGATGTCGGGGCTTTAATGTTTTAATGCCAGTCCCCTGAGTCCCTATTTCCTTAACTAGTGGCAGTAGTTCTTTTCCCTTTCACTATAAGTGACATTCAGGTTAGGTCCCATTAGTAGTTTGAGCCATAGGTGTTGAACTCCAACTCTGTTAGAAAAGTCACAAATGTTCCAGTGCTGAAGCGCTGTCTGGCAGACAAGCTCCCCTAGGGTGTTCTGGCCCGTCTCTCAGTCTTGCCCGCACCAGCATGGTTTGTCTAATTGGAGTTTCCATGAGCCTCTCTCTTGCGGGCACGGTGGTTGCAATGCCTGCCTTGGGAGTATCATACATTTGGCTTTTCAGGGGACATGAATGGGTGTCCTCATCACTCCTCCAATGCGGAAGTATGTTTCCTTTGGTCTTCCCTACAAAGGGCGGGGGAGGGGAGGTTCAGAAGACCAAACACCCTTAAAATATACTGCCTACTAGTATGGATGACATAATTCCTAATCCTTGTAATATGCAACATTTGCTATGCTGTATGATTGCAGCAATCTACTGAGCTATCCTAATAAAAAACAGTTCTGTGATTTGCATGGTACACGTTCTTTGCAGCAGGCATATTAAACCTCTGCGCTTCTTTATGATGATTCAGAACTGCTACTAGACAAAACTCCATCTCTCTCCAGCAGGAACATTAATCACCAGAGTCATCTTGGCATTTTTATTGTTGCCTGAAAACTGCCCAACACAGCACCCCCTCTGCTCCCCCTCCCTTCACCCCCCTCATTCAGCGCCTTGTGCAGCTGCACCGGTCGCACCGCTCCAAAGCCGGTCATGCTCATAAATGGCTACAAATATCATAACCATGTATGGCTAGGGTCATTATTTCCATATACATTTTGTTATACATTCATAGTTACGCATATATTGTATTATACATATACAGTTACATAAACAAAACTGTAAAACAATGTACAATTAGTATGACAGTTTGTATAACTGCGTGAACAACTATTTGTACAGTATGTATTCAGTAACACAAATGCGCGTTCAGTAACACGACTGTGCTTGCAATACCTCAAATTTGTGTAATAATAAAGTTGTATGTAACAATGCAGAGTGGCACATTATAAACCATGTTCAAGTGCGGCTATGCAACCACCAGAAAGAAAGGAAGGAAGGACCTGCTCAATTAAAAACACAGCAAAGAGCACATCGCTGCTTACATTGACAATATGTTTGCCTACTGATTTGATTATTATTTTAGGGTGAGCCTAGAGCCAACTAGCATGTGCTGCTCTGGAAGACTTCTTGTGGTGGAGTAGCGAATAGAAGCCCGCCCACTCTCCGCCCACATTTGCCATTCCTTGTGTCATTGTCTGTCCTAAATGCTGGCTTCTGATTCGTAAATAGGCTTGTGAGAAAGCGCACTCTTTCTGCATTGTAGCTCCCAATTTTTGCTGAACTGCTGATGTGCATTGACTAAGTGTGCCCTGGGCTTCTGCCAATCAGGTGCCCAGGGCCTATGTTCTTTCCCTAAACCTGAATTAAAAACAAAACCCAATTGACATCTCTGGCCACAAGTCAGCCCCTGGTAAATGGTAACACCGGTACCCAGGCAAGTCCTCTAAGGGCTGCATCACTTATTGTGCCACCCTTAGAGGCCCTGTACCATTACACTCACACAATGCCTTTGCAGGCTACGTGTTTTGGTGCAGAACAAAGTGAAGAGTCGACATGGCACACATCCCTATGTGCCATGCCTACAACCCTCTGCCCTGGCATAGATAATTTACCCTCTAGCTCAGTGCACTCTACCACTGGTGAGGGTACAGGTGCATGAGCCCGGCACCCCTACACTGTTTAACTCCATTCTTAGACATTGTAAGTGCAGTGCTGCCATTAATTGTATGTGGTGCCTGGATTGTGTTATTTCGAACTCCACAGCACCATAATGGCTGCACTGAAAACTGAGAAGTCTGGTATCAAACTTCTCAGCACATTAAACCCACACTGATGCTAATGTGAGATTTATTGAAAAATGTACACCGAGGGCATCTTAGTGACCTACCACTAGTGTACAGGCTGAGTGGCTGCTTTCAGCTGCCACCACAGACATGTTTCTGGACCCCTGAGTCAAGAGCCTGCCTCTCTAGGGGGCCTGAAACAATGTGCATCCTGGGACCAGGTGCCAATCCTCCTCCCCCATGATGGGCAGGGTTCACGAAGGGGAAGCTTCAAAGGCTTGCCGCCTTTGTGATCTACCCCCAGACCACTTGCTACTTTCAGCAACTGGTCCCCACTGGTTCTGACCCCCACTTTGGGCGGAAGAACCGGCGGGAAAAACAAGTGAGGAAGAGAGGTGTGCCCACCTCTGCCAACTCCACACCTCAGGTGGGGGAGGCAAGGTGAAGCACAACTCCCAGTCTCTGCCATCTTGCAGATGGGGGGAACCAGCCAACCAGGGAAAGGGTTATGCCCTCTTCCAACAACCTTTTACCTACCTTTAATGCCCCTAGATCTAGTATTTAGGGGCACCCCTGACCCTTGCTTCCTCAGATCAAACAAGAACCTGCATGAAGAAAAGAAGAAGGACTCAACAGCCATGCTGAAGCTAACAAGAGGAGGACGCCCACTAACTTGGCCCCAACCCCGACAGAGCACGAGCTCACCGAGATTGAAGCCCTGTTCACTGACAGTCAGCTGAAGTCATTCGCAGGGTTGACTGAAGAGAGTGGGTTTCCTGCCGGCCAGTTCCTCTTACATCGACAACTGGTGGCCGACTGCAGAAAGACATGGGACCTCACGGACGGAGAACCCAAGATACACCCGGTATAGCATACACTCCTAAACATGGGGACGGGGAAACACCTCATCACACGGATCTAGAAATCCATCATGGAACTTACACGCGCACCCCTAACATGACTGCAACTCCACTGGGAGAAGGAATTAAGCCGGGCTCTCCATGACAAAGAATGGCTCACAGCACTAGAACACCACAAAAAAGTGTCCCGCAATAAAAGGTTCAAAAACATCCAATTTAACATACTGCACCGCGCATACCTCATGACAGCGCAGCTTAAGCGTTTTTTCCCAGCGACACAGTTTGAATGCCCCTGCTGCCACACCCCTGAAGCCCCATTCATCCACATGTTCTGGACCTGCCCCACACTGCAAGCCCTCTGGACAACAGTGCACACAACACTGCTGATGGTCACGGGCCTGGCAGGACTCACCACGTGGCAGGCATGTGCCCTAGGTTTCTTTAAGCGACACTAGCAGAGAAAGGTAGAGACCCGATTTACATTACTAGCTATACTCCTCGCAAAGCAAAGCACTGGTGCTCACCGGGCGGTTACCCAATAGCTGCATGGTGGAGGGCGGTTAAGAAGTGGGGCGAGGCAGAGGAGGACATCAGGCGAGCGGCACACGACAAAACCCCATATCGATGGAATGGTCAATGCTCCTCCAAAACTTTGTACAGATACAGGTCACCCGGATGGAGACTCCACAGGCCACCCTGACAGAGTCAGGTCCAAATACACCCGACCCCCACAAGATCCCCCCTGTACTAGGCCACCCCCTCAACCGCCCTGAGTAGATCACCCCGCTAGCGCTGGTGGAAAATCAACGCACGCTGATAATGGACCTGCGAGTAGCACCACCCCTATCCCCGCCCCCTTCTCCCCACATTCTATCTCCCCAGTTCAGTTGTACATATGGATCGTCCCCTCGCACCGTCACACATAGACAGCATAGGTCTAACACTCGCTCCCTGGGAACGGTTATTCCATAAGACCCCCCGACATCTCCAAACAGGCATGCATCTAGGCCTACCCCATACACGAAGAGCGGCACCCTCCACGCAATTATCCACTCTGAAAATGTTGAAAATGAATGTTATGCTAGGATAAACACTAGCTACTGTTATATAACCTGTACGATAACTGTGAAATCCAATGAAAAGATTTACAAAAAAAAAACTTGGCCTCTTCCCACCTCAAACCTCTTCTAGCGAAATTCCGGTGTGTCCTGCAGCCAGCAACCTCGACAAACCCGGAGCACCTGCCTGCCTTCAAACCCAAAAGACTCTGTCTCCTGTGAACACCGGATTTGTTAAAAAAACAGACTCCAGTTCCGCAAGGATCCATGGGTTTGCACTACTCTGCATCCAACGCCCTACTTGGGACTGACGAGTAAATTAAATCAGCCAATTATGGAAGCACCAATCCATTCATTCAATTTACAGGGAGAGCACTTTAGCACTGATCAGCAGCGGTAAAGTGCCCAGAGTCATAAAACCAACAAAAACAGGTCTGAAACAGAAGGCTACAAGGCAAAAAATCTGGGGATAAACCTGCTGTAAAAGCCAGGTCTAACAAATCCTATTTCTAACCATATAATCAAACGATGGGAAAATATTCAAACTTTCCGTTAAATAGAGCCTCCATGGGCTGGTATACTCTTTCTTATTTATTTCTTGCCAGTACATATATGCAAGGGACTCAGGGTCCAATAGAGTGAAAATAGACATTTTAAAAATGCAGCTTGCATCACCAATGTTGGTTTAACAAACCAAACTCCAATCTAACTATAGCATGTCCAACATTTTCTGGGATCCTAAAAAATGTAATTTATCCAAAGGTTGGCCATCTTTGCCACACAAAATTATTGACCCATATGTAAGCGAGGGGATGAGTTTCGCCTTCATTACCTTCAATAGCTGCTTGTAACTTGGGCATAAAAGTTTATCTCGCAATAATCTAAAAGCCAAAGACAGTGAAGTTGCTTTGCCCTTTATGTTATCAAAATGTCGTTCAAAAGTCATCCTATCAAAAAGTCTAACTCCTAAATATTTATACTGCTTTACTGTTTCAATAGATAGTTCATTAATTTTCCATAATGTCTAATATGATTTTGTTGATCCAATTGTCATAATTTCAGTTTTTTTTTTAATTTATTTGTAAACCGTTCGCTAATATATAATGATCAAATGTTTATATCAATCTTTGCAGTCCTATTTGCATGTTAGGTAATAGAATAGTATAATCTGAATATTGCAAATATTTTATCCTTTGGCCTGCAAGGACTAGAGAGTGTGCATTGACATTATGTAGATGATTTGATAGGTTGGTCATAAAAGGATTAAAAAGACATTGATGATTACGCAGCCCTGTTTGAGGCCACTATATGTTTTAAGGCAGCGAGTGGTACAGCTTCTATCCCCCACTTTAACCTACACCCAAGTGTTTGTATACAACAGTACAATCATATTCAGCAGATTTTTTGGTACGCCCCATGCTAATAACTTTGCCCAAAGGAGATTACTCAGAACAGAATCAAAAGCAGCCTTTAGATCTACATAACAAATAAAAAGTTTTAGCTTTTTGTATTTGACTTTCTCTGCCAACAAGGTAACAGCAGGTTTGTTATTGCTGATTGTCTCCTGTGAAATCCGGTTTGAGTAATTGGAATAACTTTCCTTGTCGATGCCCATTCCTCTAGATCTTTGAGTAATAAAGTTGAAAAAATGTTTGCCTCTACATTTGTTATACACAAACACACACACACAGCAAACAATTGTGAGTCTACGTTAACCTCCATAAATGGGTCCACATGTGCTGAAAGCGCTCAGATGGCTTCCACTAGACCGACAAACCAATAGTAGCCTTGGCAAAAAAAGCTCATGCCAGCCCCACTCCCATCTCCTCACCCCACCTCTCTTTTTCCATCCATCAGAGGCAACAGGAGCTGGCCTGTGCTTTCAAAGCCAATCTCCATGGGCTAGAGCTCACTGGTAAAATGTTCGGTGGAATAAAAGGCCTATACGGTTCTCGGCCTTGTGCACCAGTGACATAGAATTCTGGAGCAATGCCCATGCATACCTGTAGATACAGACACCTGACCTCATTCCAACCAGAGTCCTTCGCTCTATGATTAACCATTGATCCTTCAAGCAGGAGATACAAGGGGGCAGATCAATGGGCGTACAAGGACAAAGATTCTCATCAAATTTAAGCTCAATTTGAGATTTGAAGCTAGCGTAAAAAAGAACTATTTTAAATCAAATAAATGTAAAAACATTGGTTGCAATTGAAGAATATTGCACATGGCTACTTACTGTATCCAATGGGTCTCTAACCTCCAGTTCCAATCTTAAACTGTATTCCTTTTTCTTCTGTCTTCACTATGAAGTACTCAACAGACAACACACAATGCGTCCCGAACGTGCTTTTTTTTAACAATACAAGACAGAAAAGAATATGGGTGATACGCAGTCACACAATTACATTGATATGTGACATTACTCCTGTGGGTATCATAGAGGGTCTAAAATGAGGCAGAGCTTGCCATCAAGTATCAATGTGTTATGGTGAATAACTGTATGCATCGTTCATATCATATAGCTATGTCTGTCAAATGTTGCTGTCATTTTAAGTCAATGCTAGATTTAACAAACATTTTCAATGCAACAAGTGGTCCAATACTATGTTGAAGACCCCCGCCAAGATGGTCGGTTCCGGGAAAGACAGAAGATGTGAGAATAGGGATTCCAGGACCAAAGGATCATCCTGGTTAGGCCCATAATACCCAACAAACGTAATTTGAGTCCCTGCAATAACTTCTGTGGTGATGACCCATCTGCCACCTGGGTCTACCATCTGAGAAATTATTCTAGCTCTTATTGATTTTTTAAAGATGATAGTCACACCCCTAATATTCATCACTTGTGAGGTTGATACCGACACATCAATCCACCTATTTTTCTTAACCAGAGAGAGTATCTCTGTCTCAATTAGATGTGTCTCCTGGAGTATAATGACCTGCGCATCCGAATCGCGCAGATATTGCATAATCTTATCTGCTCTGGGTCTGGTGCGCAGCCCATTAACATCTAAATGTTTAGACTACTCATGAGGCATAAACCCTACCACCGAATTTCCACTGATTTAAAGAGAGAAGGCTAACAATAATCTGCATTACCTGCGAGGGTAACTCTTTTGACAATACTACTTTACTACTAAAACTAAACGAAACCAATCGGAAAATGAGGAAAGTTTTAATTTTTCTACCCACACTCCCCCACCTAGTGCCCAGTGCCCTGAGCTACCCCCCCATGAGAAACCCTTGAGCTATCTAACCGGAACAGGTCCAGTAGATAGTACCCCTACCCGAGCTCCTACAAAAGTGACTGTATCTAATAACAAATAATAAAAGAGTGATAAAAAACAATATATACTAATGTAGAGAATGTAGTGGGTGAAGAAGAAAGAGCATGAGACTTCCCCGTAGTGATCAAAAATTGCGCCTTATACTCCAACTATACTCTACCTACACCTATTAACCTCCCAAGTGGATAAACTATATTTAGGCTGTCCTGTTTTCAGTTTCTATTTTTGGTAAATTCTGGTGGGGTTTTTTCAATGTTTTCAATATCTTAAAAAACAGTTGTTATCAGTGGTTACACATTTTACGCCACTAAAACCAACAGAAAAAGTGTTTTTCCGGTGTTTATGGAATATTTTGCTTTTATCATTGCTTGTTTTCTGCACTGAAAGAACATGGTATATAGACAGTGTACGTATAGTGTATATGAGGTCCAAAGAGATTATTGCAAATTAATCTTATTGTAGTACACCATACAATACTTCTTCAGTGAGTCTTTGGTCATGTGCGCTCATGCTTTCCTTCCCATGTAAACTTTTGTGAAAAGGCCCTCTCAGCATTCATAGCCCCTTGGGCTGAGAACCATCAGCCAAGGGACACAGTTGGGATGACTCTTTCTTGATGCCGCATAATGCACAAAATGATAAATATTTGTGTTTTAGTTCCTGGGCATAAGAAAACAGTGCACCAGAATGGACTAAAAAGTCAATAGCATCCCTCATTAACTCTGAAGATTGTAAAGATGCTTTCAGCATACCATCTAACAAGTGGCAAGGATCTCCTACAGGGAATCGTTTCAGCTCGGGTATCAATTTTGACAAGTCATCACACAAATGTTTTCTATACGTAGCTGAATCTCTGCAAATACAAACAATATCACTCCAATCTTTGTTGAACTTGGAAAGAATCTTTTTTGCAGAGCATAGCAAACGACATGTTTTCCAAAAGTCTGGTGTCCCGTTTTCACCACTATCCTAGATGCTTGGTGATATATATACTTGTCAATATACCTTGCATTTAATGTTTAAAGCCTGAGGTGTTGGCAATTCACCTACTATCAATACTGACCCACTAGAAACTATGGTCCGATGTATTAAGGATTTTTACCCATTCTCTGTGGGTAAATGTGATGACACATATTAGGAAAGATTTTTATGAAACCAGCCATTTTACCTATCAGTGAAAGAATCAAATGCAGCGAAAATATAAAATATGAGTTTGATATGTCCTGATTCTCTACAGTTTATAAAATAATTAAACTAGACCTAAAACATGAAACTAAACCCTGCATCTTTAGACCAAAGGCCATAAAACTGAAAAAAAGTAAAAGGAAGAAGAAACAATATTTTAGTGGCATCCCTAAAGAACAAACCTCAAGCAGAATAATGTTAGACAGTCTTTCTTACTGCTAGCTTCTATAACAAAGTTACATTTTATTGACCCCTTCAGTAAGAACCAAGGGCCATATGTAGGTAATTTTGATTTACTGATGCGAAAATACCGAATTTTACCGAATCGGTATTTTCGAATAGGTAAATGCTATGTACATAAAAAATCGGTAAAAATTACCGAATCGTTAAGATTCGGTAATTACCGAATCGGTAGTTACCGATTCGGTAATTGCCATTGGTTCCTATGGGCCTTGAGGCCCATAGGAACCAATGGCAATTACTGAATCGGTAAATACCGATTCGGTAAAATTACCGAGTTGACAAGGGGGACAGGGTGTCACTTTCACACCCTGTTTCACCCCTGATTCAGGCTTGTGTGACATGTGACACACATGTATGTGTGCCACATGGCACAGGTGTACATGCACAGATGTGCATGTACACAGGAATTCGTTATTTACCATCAAATAGTATTTGATGGTAAACAACGAATTCTTAAGGGCCTGTGGCACTGTTTTCAGTGCCACCTACATCCCACATTACCGATTCTGTAAATTTACAATTCGGTAATTTACAGAATCAGTAAATTTACCGATTCGGTAAATTTACAGAATCGGTCATTTTTAGGCCTCCTACATCTGAAACTACAAATACCGGTCGGTAACGGCCGAAACCGGCCATTACCGACCGGTATTTGGCCACCTACATATGGCCCAAAATTACTTTTTTCACTTTCTTTTTCCTTTCTTTGACTGGCATTTAGTTTGTGGTTGTGCAGGTGTTTTATCAGTGTTTATATGTTTTCACCGGTGAGGGCTATTTTTCTTTCAGTGGGGTTTTATCAGTTATTATAGGTTTAAACCTAAAACCGCACAGCCTAACTATATTCGACTAATATTATCCCCCTTTTTTATTGTTTTTTATTTACTTTCTCATTTTATTTTATAACCAACTTTTCTATCCACTTTCATAAGATGGAGAAGAGAGGGAGCTTATAAGCTTATGTCTATTTTATCCAGAAGACCCCTTATCCTTCCCTGAAGTCAACAATAGCGCATCTTCCGCCTGTACTGTACGAATATTAAACATTTTATTATTGTACATTATTTTCAGCGCGGCAGGGAAGCCAAGTTAGACTGTCGCACCCAGATTCCTGAATGCGTCCATCCTCCTACCAAACTCCCACTGCTTCTCCAGAGTGAGCCTAGATAAGTCAGACCTTATTTAAAAATTAAACCCCTTCCCAACCAGAGACTTTTGCTTTAAGGCTAGGTTAAGGATATGTTCCTTAAGAAGAGAGTATGTATGGAAGTTTACGAGGATCTTTCTCAATTTAGACCTTTGAGGGTCCGTCTAAAGGGATCTCTATGGATCCGCTGGATATCAATGGCCAACTCTTCACTAGATTGGTCCAGACACAGTGCCTCCTTTAGGAGAAAAATTACAAAATGTTTAATATCTGAACCCTCACTCCCCTCCGGGACATTGAGAATACGTATATTACCGTGTCTGGCATTATTTTCCAGCATTTCCATCCTCTCAGCCAGGGCAAAGTCCTCCTGTCTAAGCTTTATAATATCTTCCTTTGCCAGATCCAGATGTAAAGATAACTCAGACACTGTTTCCTCCAGGGCTTCTGTTCTCGAGGTGAGACCGTCAATCTTGTTATCGAGCGATTCACAAAAATTTCTGATTTCCGTCTGGTTGGTCGTGGACTCATCAAAACCTTTTTTCATGTCCGAAGATAGGGTGGCAAACATTAGTTGCAGGGAAGCCACCGTAATAACGGTGATGGCAATATTACTGCCTTCTATAGAGGAAACAGGAGAAATATTCATGACCCTTTGTTGAACATCCCCTGGCACCTCATGCGCCCCTAGCACCTCTTCCTGCAGGTCTTTTAACTCTAACTCAACATCACCCCTGGTAGAAACAGCAGTAGCATCCCCCTCTGTACAGCTAGGTTTGCCAGATAGAGAAGGGGGTAGTGGAGGTAGTGGGGGTAGTGGGGCTGCCTGTGGGGCTGGCTGCAGGTGGATATCATCCAAAGGGGGAGCTGAGGACACTTCACTTCCGACCGCCGCAACGGCGTCCACCCGCGCTACTTCCATGGAGTAGCTTAATGGAAAACTAGGTGTTAGCGGAAGGGATATATCTAACTGTAAAGGAGCAGTGGAAGAATTTATAGGGCCAAGCATAGAAGGGGCACGATCCTCAGTAAGGTCCAATATCTGTGGCACAACCTTAAAATATGAGCGCAGCGAAGGCGTAATTTTGGAGCCGGGTTGAGCACCGATTTTAAATTCTTAACAGCCTTGTTGCTCCCCTTTGCCTGTTTTTGCTTTAACCTCTGTTGATAAATATGATGAGGTTTTATTTTTGATTGAACAAGCCTCCGGGGTCACAATACTATTTTGAGGGACTGTTGCGGGCTCTACTACGGCAGAGACTGGGGCAGTGATCCCAGCTGAGGCTATACCCAAATTGATCGAATTTAATGCACCTCTCCCCTCTTTTCTTTTGTATGCTCGCTTACCTTTGCGCCGATATAACTGGTGAGATGTAGATAAAGCCAACAACTCTGGGGTTGCACTATCCATGCTCTCACCTTCTCCGTGAGCCCCCGAGCAACGCCAGCAGCCACACCTATCTGGCCCCCCTTCACCGCCACCACAGCCGCCTCCGTCGCTACTGCATCACTCGCACCTAGTACAGGAATCCTGCAGGAAACTCCGGAGCATCCTGCCTCGCCTGAGCTCCAGGGCGGCCGGGGGCCACAGACCCTGCGGGGCCGATGGCGACGTCGGGTGTTTGGAGGCTGCAGTCCATGAGCGTTGCGCCTCCACTGGGATGAAGCACATGGAAAGAGAAAACAGACGTCCTTCCAGGTGAGAGGGTCAGCGGGACGCGGATCCGGATTAGAACTCAAAAATCGGAAGAATTACACCATTCTTCGTGCCTTGGGTTACTCTCCTCCTTTCTCTTTCCCCAATACAAAAAAAAAGCCAATTCTAAAGCATTTTCAGTACGAAAGAACAACCGCTAGCAGGAGCTCAGGAACGGAGCATCGCGGCAGCCTAACCTGCTGCCGCCATGCCCCTCCTTCTACACTCCATTTTGTCACTCGACCCCTAACAGTAGACCTCTGGCTCTTTCTAAATCTAGAGCTTTCCTGCTTAATTGCACAAAGCAATACGGTTATGTATATATTTGGAGGAGAAGGTCAGGACAACAACAAGGAGCCTCTTCGTAATTACAAGTATCACCACCAATCGAGAATAGATTTTTTCTTAATTAGTCACAAGCTGGTGGACTCCGTTAAGAGTGCCTGTTATTCCCCTTCTGATCTTTCTGACCATTCATCAGTATCTTTGAAACTTACCGGGGTTACTAAAACCTCTTCTAGATCTTGGTCTTTTGACTGTTCTCTACTCTCGTCACCTGATGACGTTTCCTTCATTAAAACCGAAGCCCAGAATTATATGCAAGATAATATTGGGTCAGATACCTCCGGCATAATATGGGATGCCTTTAAGGCGTGTTTGAGAGGTCTTATTACAAACAAGGTCGTATTCTGGAGGAAACAGTATAAACAGGAAGTTGCTTCCATAGAAGCTGATATACTTAAAACTCAACCTGATATCGATGCTAACACCGCCTCTTCTGAGTCTATATTATCACCGTTACATAATAAGCTACTCTATTTAAAAGGACAACTGGGTTCGGTATTAAACCAGAGAATTTTACAGAAATGGGAGGCTGGTAAAATAGCCCATTTCCAGTACGGGGAAGGGGCTGGTAACTTATTGGCCTGGAAGTATAAAACCGATCAGGTCCGTAACAATATTGAGTCTGTTACTACATGTTCTGGGACTTTTTCTTCTGATGTAGACATCAGAAGAATATTTAGAGAATTCTTCCAGTCCATATATTATGAAGATAAAAAGATCGCTCCAGAGAGTATTGAGAGTTGGTTAAGTGGAATCTCTTTACCTTTACTCTCCTCAGAACAACGTACCTTTCTTAATAGTGTTATCTCCGAGGAAGAGGTCAGGGCTGCAATCCAGGGTAGTAAGGGGGGTAAGGCGGCAGGCCCAGACTGCCTACCAGCTGAAATCTACAAAGCCCTGGAAAAAGAAATAACTCCCTTTCGCACTACCTTATTTAATCAAATACTACAGGAAGGGTTATCACCTCCGGCAACTTGGGATAACGCATCAATCACCCTTATCTTATAGCCTGGGAAGCCGGCTTCAAATTGTGGGTCATACAGGCCAATCTCAATATTGAACAAGACTAGAAAATCTTTGCTGCCATTCTTGCCAAGAGGTTGGGTCTGGTTGCGCCCAATATTCTACATCCGGACCAGAAGGGTTTCGTTAAGGGCCGTCAACTCTATGAGTTGACATATGACTTGATAGGGGCCATTGATATGGCAACCATTGATTCCGTACCTCTAGATGTCCTGACGTTGGACGCCACCAAAGCGTTTAACAGGGTAAATTGGTTATACCTGTCGGGGGCTTTGGCAAAATTTAATATTGGGGATGGCGTTCGCAGAGCAGTCAGTCTTCTTCACCAGAGCCCTACAGCTTGTGTTCTGGTGAATGGAGATCTATCGGACCCTTTTACAATCACAAGTGGGACACGGCAGGGCTGCCCTCTTTCCCCTCTTCTATTTGATCTCTATGTAGAACCCTTTGCCCAGAGATTGAGAGAGGATATTAACATCAAGTCCTTTATTTATAGGGGATGGGAAAAGAGGGTGGCCCTGTATGCGGACGATATTTAGATGTTTTCATCGGAGATCCGCACTGCGTTTCCAGCAGCTAATAAGTTGGCTTTAGAGTTCGGTGAAATTTCAGGATACGAGGTTAATGCCTCTAAGACTGAAATGATGGTCTGGAATGATGATGCCAGCGAGATAAATATGCAACCCAGTTTAAGTCTTCAATACTTAGGTCTCAGTATTGTTAAAGATGTAAATCAGATTGTTACAACTAACCTTGCTGCTGTTGCAAAAGATTGCCGTAAATCAATGCGATCCTGGTGACAGCTTCCATTATCTTTGCTAGGTAGAGTCAATCTGGTGAAAATGACTATCTTACCAAAGATTTCCTTTTTATTTAATACAATTCCTCTTCATTTTGATGCATCTTTATTAGTTAAACTACAGGGAGATATTTCTTCTTTTATTTGGGATAAACGTATCCCAAGGATCGCATGGAAGAAACTTGCAGGGAAAAAGGCGGCTTAGCAGCTCCAGATCTGCAAATTTACGCATGGGGGTTCCAACTTTCCCATGCTCGAATGCTATTAAAGATGCCCACAGATGTGGGCATTGGGAGCATGTTTTCAGCTTTGTTAAAGGGGGAAGGAGTAGGTCAGTCAGGCTTTCTGTTTAAATTTGGAGACCCTAAGTTCTTCAAAAAGATCAAACTGAAGGTGCCACAGTGAATGGCAAAAACCTGGGCTAGACTGAGGTCTTCCATAAAGTTGGGGTATTACTCTAGTAGGTCTCCTCTTTGGGGTCTTCCCGAGAGTCTGGGTAGGTCTCCTCTTTGGGGTCTTCCCGAGAGTCTGGGTTGGC
Source organism: Lissotriton helveticus (assembly GCF_964261635.1). Lineage (NCBI taxonomy): Eukaryota > Metazoa > Chordata > Amphibia > Caudata > Salamandridae > Lissotriton > Lissotriton helveticus. The sequence goes on from NC_136061.1 coordinate 695,649,441, forward strand.
TGGGAGACAGTCTAGCAGTTCCGTTGAGGGATGCAGGAGTAGAGGTTTGGGGAGATCTGTTTGTGGAAGGGTGTTTGCTCCCATGGGAATGTTTGAAAAACAAAGTTGGGCTTAATTTCTCGAGATTTAAGTACATCCAGATCACCAGTTGGGCTCACTCGTTCACCTCCCAGCCCTCTCCGGAGAGCAATTTACCATTAGGGGGGCTGCCAACTTGAGTCCCTTCTGTTAGATTAACCTCCGGCCAAGAAGGAGATCTCTCTATGGTACAATCTAATTCAGGAAGAAATTGACGGGGAATTCCAACTACCAGAGTCTCTGTGGGGCCCCTTAATTCTCGGCCAAAATGTGCAGGATCTGTGGCTGACATCTTGTAAGGTCCTGTGGGACATTGTTAAGCGAGCTTGGCTTCGCAGAAATCATCTTTTCACTATACACAGGGCCTACTATTCCCCACAGAGGCTGTCAAAATTCTCTTCGGGAGGTCCTGTGGCATGTGCCCGTGTGAGGCTTAGAAGCAGCCCCGGATGCGCATATGTTCTTTGACTATCCCCACTTGGCTCTATTCTGGGACTCAATAAGCAACACACTTACGTCCTCACTGGGCTTTCAAGTGTCAGTCGACCTCCCTCTTGTAATCTTCGGAGTTATAGATTTGGCCAAGAACCTTTTGTTCTATTCCATCCTATTGGCAAGAAGGGAAATCTGCAGAAGATGGAAAGATCCTACCCCTCCTTCTCTCAAGGACTGGTATGCCTCAGTTCTGCAAGTATCAAAGTTCGACCTGGCTAGGGCCGGAAACCAAGATAAGAGAGCTTTTTGGCATCTGCTCGACTGGGTCCATTAATTGCGCCAGGGTTTTTTTTTTTCTCCCCCTGGTCCAATGATTACGCATCTATGGTTTAATTTTCCTGCTTTGCCTTTTTCTCGTTGGAAGTTCGGCATACAATGGCAGTAACTGGTACCTTCGTTTATCTCCTTTTCTAGGTTTCCTTGGTGTTGGCCTCCACAGATAGAGTCATTGCTGTTGGGAGTTGGAACCACTCGTAAACAGAATCCCTGCCAGTTTTGTAACTGAGGCAGCATGACGTCTTTTTTATTTCTGTTGTCGACACTCGAAACCATGGTGGTTAAGGAGGACCAAAACAAAAACAAAAAACAAAAAAACATTTTCAATGCACTAGGTCTTGCATTTACACAAGTTTGAGCTGTTGGCATTGCAAATGACAATGCCTGTTATTTATGTTATGGGATTTAAAACATAAATAAAAGTAATTGTCAATGCCAATAGCTTAAAATCGCGTAAATGTGAGACCTAAGCTATTGTAGCAATGAGTACTTTTGAGAACAAAATACATTTTAGCTTTTGGCAATGTTCTTTTTTTTAATATGCAGTGTATATACAGAGCCCCAATCACCCAACAGTAAAGTTGTACAAAAGTCATGACGAAATACAAAAAGCACTGGCAAAGCCAAAGAGCTGGCAGTCAATGTCGGACCGGCTTTGCCATTGCTTATTTTGGTTACATTCTGATACTGGTAATCCTAGATATAAAAAGCAGGCCTGCAAGTACCAGAATATCTATGGCATAATCTAGAATTGAGAATTATTTTCATCTGACATTGGACAACCTGAGATCTCTAGGACTCGCGTAGAGTTGATCTAAGCTGTGCACCTTTTCTGTATGACGAGCAACGTGCAATTCGAACTTCAGGTACCTGAATCCAATAGGGGATTCAATTCAGAGCGAGTAAGGTATCGAACAATCCTCACGCAGGGGTGTGGATTGTTCAATGAAGAGAGCAGGGGGTTGTGTGTGGGTGAGGCATTGTGTTAATGACAGCAGAAGCGGGGGTGCTGAGTGACTGAAGGTTAGGGAGGTGCTCTTAGCGCTCTTAGCTTCTCCTCCAATCACTTTTCCTCCTATATAGCGAAGTATGCGATGCTTGTTTTCCATAGTAACGTTTTTTTTCATTTTCGCTGGTTTACGCATCTGGTAATATTTCTTTCTCTTAATTGTATATTTAATTATGATCTGTTGTGTGTTTGATTCTGATACCTGAGGAAGTTTCCAGAAGTGGATGGACTTGGAACAAGAGTGACGTTTGAAGCATGTTGTTAAGATCGAGTGCGGTCATTTATGTAGCGTAAACCACCCCTAATGACGCTCCGAGGCACTTTGTGTGTGGGTAGCACTCTAATACTCATGCTGTTCGTCTACTCCCCAGCCTGGTTGAGTAGTATATTTATTGGTAGGGATGGATAGCCAAATTTGTTTGTTCTTAAATTCAAACTGTGGGTTAAAAACCACTCTTTATTGAGGCATTATTCACCACTCACCCTGCCACCCACCACAATACACATTCCTACTATGTTTTAGTTTAGGGGGGAGGAGCGCGGAAGCGGGGTCAAAGGTAGGAAATGGTACATGCAGCTCTACTCCAAATGTTCTTGGCGGGGTGGGAACATAATGTAATCACCCTGGTACGTATTTAAACATATATTTTTTTATGTCTGCATTGCGAGCCCTCACAGTGGTTTGCCAACACATATCCTAACTATGTGGCCAGAGGAGAACACACATCCTTCAGTCCAACCCATGCTGTGATGTAATGTTATCGTGCCTAACGTATGAGAAACTTGATAAAGAGAATAGTACACTGTAACACTATGGGGTTATCACAAATACAAGACTGTATACAAAATACAAAAGGACACTTGGCTACTACTACCTCTCAATCATTATACTTCCCACAGAATGTCGAAACTGAAATAGACACACAGGAAGAACAGTGGCCCTTTAATTCAGAATGGACCTATGACTGGGAGGAGTCTCGTCAGGACACCGAGACGCCTTATGCCGGAAACGAGGAGTCAGGGGTGTGTCTATTCACCAGGAGAGAGCGGAGTGGAGAGGAAGACGAAAGTGGAACGGAGCAGAGGAGTACGGAGTACGAGGAAAGAAGACGGGGAGTCGCGGAGGAGAACGCGGAGCCGGAGAAGCCAGGAGGCCACCGACACCACGAGCCGCCCAGCCATACACCCGCGGGAGGTGTATGGCTCAGCCAGGTACGTGAGAAATTCAGGGGCTGGGTTTCTCGTAGGACAGCAGCTACCGATTAAAGCCCGGGAAATACTCACGCTTCCTGGTATACCCTTTTCCCCGAGCACAAAACCCAACTCACTACGGCATTAGTTTAGGGGGCTGCACTCTTAGTTGGATCCTCACTCCCTTACCCGTAGAAATTAACATATATCAAACCGACAACTGATACGCCGTTGTCTTCTCTTTGTTTCACTTGAGAGGAAAGACGGAAGCTGAAGGAGAATCACCTCGGCGGAAACCCGACAGAGGACACAGGGCGGCGTCTACCGAATCCGGGATCCGAAAGGCTGCGAGAAGCCGTTCGCCGCGAGGAACCACAACCAACAGGAAGAAAAGCTCAGACTCACTATATCTCAAAATAAAACCCTTAAAGACTAAAATTAGTGTGCTGCCTATTCCTCCCGCAACTGTCACAGTGGTGGAGAATGCGGGCATAGGAACCATCTGTGGAGTTAAGATGGAGACCGTGGTTGAACAATTAGTCAAGGGACAGGAACGAATTGAATGGGTGATTGAACAACATTTAGTTTCCGTTCAAGCTGATAGAGAGATAATCAAAAAAGCAATTGAAGATAAAAGCGAACCACCCTGGGTCGATCCCGTCTTAAGAGGAGGAACAACGGAAAGAACCATAACCCACGGAACACCCGCCGTGTCTCTGCAAAAGTATAGGAACGGGGAAGATCCAGATGCCTTTCTATTAAATTTTGAAAGGGCCGCCAGAGCATGCGGTTGGCCGGTAGCAAAATGGCCGTTTTTTTTGGCACCCCTATTAGGAGGAGAAGCCCAGGCCGCTTATCAAGTGGCGAATCCAAAAGGGGACACGACGTATGCAGAAATCAAAAGAATAATCCTCGACCACTTAGGATTAGACACAGAGGCATATCGACTAAAGTTCCGAAAAGAGAGAGGTTCGGTAGGGGAAAATCCTAAAACCTTGTTTGTAAGGTTAAAAATGGCCGCGGATAAATGGCTCACTCCAACTACGAGCAGTAAGGAGAAAATAATGGACCATATATATTTAGAGCAATTTCTTGAGGCTCTCCCATACGCCACCCAAAAATGGCTTCGTCAGCATAATAATTTGACAACCGCCCAGGCTGTGGAAATGGCTTCATCGTTCACACGTGCACAACCTAAAAGTTTCCCCTTTGAGATAGAAAAAGAGAGGAAAATAGTAATGCGACCTGAAAAGAATATTTCTCGAGGTAGAGAAACTATACGTCCACGTACCTGGAGGACCGAGAACAGTTCAACTACAGGCCCACAATGCTTTGACTGCGGACAATGGGGCCACATTGCCCGGATGTGTCCAAGAAAAAGAAACGAGGAAGAACCAATGGAGGTTGGATACCTCCCTAAGCCCGTCCTATTTTCCGCTGAGATGGGAAACTCATTTAGAGTAAGTGTAAAAGTCAATGGACACTCCTTATTAGCATTGTTAGACTCTGGCTGTCGGCAGTCAGTAATCCAGTCCCCATATGTAAAATCAGAACAATACGTCTCTCAGGGGGTGGTTAATATTAAGTGCGTACACGGGGATCTTCGACCCTACCCCATTGCTAACATTGCCATAGAGCCAACAGTAGGAATTTCACAAACGGTAAGGGTGGGGGTAATGTCCAATTTACCTGAAGACCTAATAATCGGGACCGATAACCCCAACTTCCTGAACATGTTTAAAGATAAACTAGAGGACAAGAGTCAACCAGAGGAGGAGGGGAATGTTAGAAAGGGAAGTCGCCTGGGACGTAGTCTTAAAATTGTGAAGTTGACTAAATTTGCTACCTCTCCCACTAAAAGTTCTGCTAGGGCGGCGGGTTATGACCTATACAGTGCATATGATTATGTGATACACAGTCGAGAGAAAGCACTGGTCAAGACAGACCTGCAAATCGCAGTCGCCCCAGGGTGCTATGGCACGATAGCCCCAAGATCAGGCCTGGCGGCTAAACACTTTATTGATGTTGGGGCAGGCGTTATTGATGCTGATTACAGGGGTAATGTTATGGTCCTCCTGTTTAACTTTGGGCATGATGAGTTTAAGGTCAAGAGAGGGGATAGAGTAGCGCAACTCATCTGTGAATGTATAGCTAGTACCGTATTGGAAGAAGTAGGCGGGTTGGACAACACAGATAGAGGTTCTAAAGGGTTTGGCTCCTCTGACCCTCACAACATTCCAATACACTCCGTTATTTCACAGGACCCATGGGTTCTGGACAAGAGCTTTAAATTTGCGCAAATCAGTGATCCCACTCTGTTCACCGCGTGGGAACAGGCTCACCAAAGTCTTGAAGGGTCTAATGTTTTTCCCAGGTTCGTTGTCCAGAATGATTTACTGTATAGAATTGGAAAGGAGGGTGATCCTACGCAACTATTGGTACCTGTCTCTTTCAGAGAGCAAGTACTTTTCTTCGCACACAGCCATATCATTGCCGGCCACTCCGGCGCAGAAAAAACGACCCAGAATATCCTCAGGCAATTTTTTTGGCCCGGTATTTATAAAGATACTGAATCTTACTGTAGGACCTGTGAGATCTGTCAAAGGATGAATATGGTTCGGCCACCGGCGGTGCCCTTACAGCCCTTGCCAGTAATCGGAAAGCCGTTTGAAAGGGTCGGTATGGATATTATTGGGCCACTGCCAAAGACTCAGAAGGGGTTCCAACACATCTTGGTGGTTGTTGACTACGCCACAAGGTTTCCTGAGGCATTTCCCTTATCCGCACCTAATTCTAAACAGATTGGTGACAGGATGATTGAACTATTTAGCAGGGTGGGTTTTCCGAAGGAGATTTTAACTGACCAGGGTACGCCGTTCATTTCCAGATTAATGAAGGAAATCTGTGGCACGTTGGATATCCACCAGATCCGTACCTCAGTTTACCACCCTCAAACGGACGGACTGGTGGAACGTTACAATCGTACCCTGAAAACCACCCTCCGTAAGATGATGAAAGTCAGCGGGGTTGACTGGGACCGTATGTTACCCTTGGCATTATACGCCATCAGGGCACAGAAACAGAGTAGCTTAGGGGTTTCTGCTTTTGAACTGCTGTACGGCCGTCAACCCCGCTCCCTGTTAGAAATGACAAGGGATGCTTGGATTAATGAGCAATCGGAAGAAACGAGTGCAACCCTTGACTACGCCAGGGCTCTAAAATCAAAACTGGGCAAGTTAAGAGAGTTGGCGTTGACTCATCTGGTGGCTAGCCAGCATAGACAAAAAAATGCTTATGACAAGGGCAAGAAGTGGAGACAACTCAGGGTGGGGGATTGGGCTTTAGTTCTCCTGCCTTCATCCTCACATAAATTCAAGGTGGTATGGATGGGTCCCTATGAGGTACTTGAGGTAATTGGACGCACTAGCTATAAATTGAAGGTTGCTCCCAATAAACAACAATCGTACCACATAAACCTTTTAAAAAAATGGTTGGGGCTACCTCCCGCGGCCGTTCATCTGACTGATAGTTCAGGCCCGACTGGCTCTACGGTGGACATGCTTGTTCACAATGAGGAACTGGAGGCTCGTCAACAGTTGGAATTGAGAGAGACACTTGAACGTTATGGAGACGTATTTTCCAACAGGCCTGGGAGAACTTCTCTAGCTGAACATTGCATTGTTACACCTCCTGATAAAAAGGTGCGGATTAAACCTTACAGGGTCCCAGAAGCCAGGAGAGCCGCTATTAAATCTGAAGTAGATGAAATGCTTCGCCTGGGAGTGATTCGTCCCTCTAAAAGTGATTGGTCCAGCCCCATTGTTATGGTCCCTAAGCCCGATGGCAGTAGAAGGTTTTGTATGGACTTTCGCGCCCTTAATGAAATTTCACTCTTCGACGCCTATCCCATTCCTAGAGTGGACGACTTACTTGAAAAACTGGGCCATGCGAAATACATTTCTACCCTTGACTTGACAAAAGGGTATTGGCAGGTGCCTCTACGTCCAGACGACATTAAAAAGACGGCGTTCTCGACGGATGAGGGGCACTTTGAGTTTACGGTGCTCCCATTTGGCCTACATGGGGCCCCTGCGACATTTCAGCGTCTTATGAACACTGTACTCGCTGGGTTGTCGGATTTCACGTCTGCTTATTTAGACGACATTGTGATATACAGTTCGGATTGGCATGCTCATCTCAAACACCTGTCTATAGTTTTGTTGGCTCTACGACGGGCGGGCCTCACAGTGAACGCAAAGAAATGTAAACTCGCGTTCCAAAAAGTTAAATACCTTGGATATGTTTTGGGACATGGTTTAATCGAGCCTCAAATTGAAAAAGTGAGGGCAATTGCCGACACTCCTTTTCCATCTACTAGGAGAGAATCAGTTTGCAGATATTGCCGCCCCCCTCACGGATGCTTTAAAGAACAGTGGGAAGGCATCGTCACCGGTACATCCTACCCCCCAAATGCAGGAGGCCTTTCGAATCTTGAAGTCGGTGATTACTTCCACACCTGTGTTGTCGTCACCAGATTTCTCTCGCCCTTTTTCCTTGCACACCGATGCATCGGATTACGGCATTGGGGCCGTGCTGTCACAAACAGGTCACGATGGGCTTGACCACCCGATACTCTATGTCAGCAGGAAACTGTTCCCTCGGGAGTTAAAATATGCAACCGTCGAGAAGGAATGTCTCGAGATCAAGTGGGCCATTGAAAAACTGGCATACTATCTCGAAGGTCGGCGTTTCGACCTTTTTACGGACCATGCACCTCTGCTCTGGATGGCCCGCAATAAGGCTAACAATGCGAGAGTATTGCGTTGGTTTCTATCATTGCAGCCATACACTTTCTCTATCCATCACCGGAAAGGCAGTGAGAATGTTGGGGCAGATTTTTTATCTCGTCACCCACTCACCGATCGTGAGTGTCCGGAGGGGGAGGTATGTAACACTATGGGGTTATCACAAATACAAGACTGTATACGAAATACAAAAGGACACTTGGCTACTACTACCTCTCAATCATTATACTTCCCACAGAATGTCGAAACTGAAATAGACACACAGGAAGAACAGTGGCCCTTTAATTCAGAATGGACCTATGACTGGGAGGAGTCTCGTCAGGACACCGAGACGCCTTATGCCGGAAACGAGGAGTCAGGGGTGTGTCTATTCACCAGGAGAGAGCGGAGTGGAGAGGAACACGAAAGTGGAACGGAGCAGAGGAGTACGGAGTACGAGGAAAGAAGACGGGGAGTCGCGGAGGAGAACGCGGAGCCGGAGATGCCAGGAGGCCACCGACACCACGAGCCATACACCCGCGGGAGGTGTATGGCTCAGCCAGGTACGTGAGAAATTCAGGGGCTGGGTTTCTCGTAGGACAGCAGCTACCGATTAAAGCCCGGGAAATACTCACGCTTCCTGGTATACCCTTTTCCCCGAGCACAAAACCCAACGCATTAGTTTAGGGGGCTGCACTCTTAGTTGGATCCTCACTCCCTTACCCGTAGAAATTAACATATATCAAACCGACAACTGATACGCCGTTGTCTTCTCTTTGTTTCACTTTAGAGGAAAGACGGAAGCTGAAGGAGAATCACCTCGGCGGAAACCCGACAGAGGACACAGGGCGGCGTCTACCGAATCCGGGATCCGAAAGGCTGCGAGAAGCCGTTCGCCGCGAGGAACCACAACCAACAGGAAGAAAAGCTCAGACTCACTATATCTCAAAATAAAACCCTTAAAGACTAAAATTAGTGTGCTGCCTATTCCTCCCGCAACTGTCACATACACGTACAATCTACCAACTAAGTAAAAGGGCTAGTAGCCATGGGAGGTTCCAAATGTAGACAAGGCCTTATTAAGGAGGGACTAACAAGCCTATTAACAAATCTGAAGGCAACCTTTATGAAAGACAATGACACAAGGCAATTAAAAATATGTGCGGACAGTGGGAGCGGCTTCTCTCCCATACTGTACTACAGCAGTCACGCAGAGCGAGCAGTGCATGTGCAACCTCACACTGGTTTCAACCCATTTGTTATGTTAAGCTATATTAATTTGTATAGCGCACCAATCACCCAAGAGGGTATCCAGGAATAAGTGAGGCGCTGGTTAAGCCGTGTGGCACAGTGAGAGCAAGTGATGCATATCAGTGCATACCAGACGCACTAAAGCTGCTCTTTGCTAAGGAAGCTAATAAAAAAAGAAAAATTGGTTTGGGACTGTTTGTGTTCCCATCTAAAGGCAACCTGGCCTGGCAGATCGGATCATACACAGTTCCTTTTAGAGCAGGAACTAGCTTGATTTGCTCATGGTTGGTCTGGGCCTCGAGTGGCATAGCGGGCAAAAAAAATATTTGACAAGAATGCGGAGCACTTAGATTTTTTCTACATAGTCTGTTACATAAAAATACCTAAATTATTAAAAGTGTGCAATATAAAGATAGCTTGGTGGTTACTTTAGACCCTGCAGAAACATGTTTGCGATGTATACGACACAGCTTTGAATCCTGGTGCCCAGGCACAGCCTTTCCTCCTTCTGAGGTGAAAAACATAAGTACCACTGTAATGGGCAGTTATAAAATGAAACTGAATTACTGGGGTAGTAATCTCTGTATTAAAGCCATCTAGACTAAAACAATAAACATGTCCCCTTGACATTTAAATATCATTAAAGCTCTGAGGGGTGGAGGTCTAGTTATATAAGTAACATAAGTATATATTTGCAATCACCAGTGAGAGTGGCCATCAGAAAAACTGCCAGCAGAATACCCTGCAGATCTCTCTAAATATCAAGACATTTTTGAGTAGAACACACAACTTTGACAAGAAAGAACTTCTATGAAGTTCTAGCGGTGTAAGGGGTGTCCCAGTGTTTTCTCCAGGCTGACCCATGCGTGGGTGTGACTGAGAGGAAACTTCTTCCAAACTGGCACCTGATCGAGGGCTCAGTATAAAATGTAGGGCCCCTACTTTTTGCCCTGAAAAAGAATTGCAGTATTGGGCAACAAGTAGTACACGCCACAGAACCCCAGTGTAAAAGATCAGACACTCTTCGCACCATGTTCAACCTCAAACCACTACAAGGACACCACCAAATGTGTGGGAACTGCTCAGTATGCAGCTCCACTATCGAAGGTACCACCTTTACAGATGGCCACACACATTAGCAACACAATGAGTTCACAAATTGTAAAACCAGGAATGTGGTGCATGCCATATTATGTCCATGTCAGAAAAATGTATATTGGAAAAACCAATTAGGAAGTCAAGCAAAGAATCGTGCAACATCCCTCTAGGCTTAAAAATAAAATACTCACAGCACATACAGATAAAGACTTCAAGTGGCCAGTTCACTGTGCCATCACACCGAATCCCCGAGGAGGCGACCCAGAAAACTTGCTAACAAGAAAAGAAGCATACCTTATAATGAAATTCAATACTGTTTTGAAAGGGTTAAATGAAATAATGGAGATAGCCGAAAATATAAACCATGCGACATGTTTTAAACGGACAAAAAAGTAATTTTGCCGTGGACTCAACAACCCAGAATGCATTCCTGATATACTTTCATTTTTCACGCAATCTAAGCACTACATTATGGATTTTACTTATAAGATTTGAAGGCGTAATACCAAACAGGCCATTCAAATCGTATACAGTGAAGGCAAAATCGCGTCTAACATAAACAAGATAGCATCCTGCTGAAACGCAGCCGGCACGCGCAAAGACAAAAACACATGCATTTCAAAACAGAACTGTCTTTACTCAATTCCTGTCCATCGCGGTTCACTCTTTGAATCCTTTGAGCACTTGGTATCCCGTTCCCTCTGAACCATGCATAAGCATACATCCCTTTCTAAAATCCAGTTTGTTGGTGCAGTCGAGTACCCCTCAATAAAACATACCTCATTACTTTACAGGCTTTTCCCAACGATGAAGCTTTAAAGTGGCAATGATCCGAAGAACATAAGATTTGACTAAGGACGAAGGCAAGTCTTTCTGTCACTTTGTTAGACCTCCTTACTTAGACATATTACACAGCAAACAAGCAATGACATATATATTTCTCTGACAACAATTCCGGACCCACTCCTGACTTCTTGCAAATTGTATCGGGGATGATCACAGTCGTTTTGAGGTACATTGCCCAAACATTAGGGTCATAAAAGTGGTCTAAGATTTTTACTTAGGTGAATGTAACACACATATTGTTTTTTTTCTTAAACAGACACAACCATGTCCAGGTCCTAATGAAACCCCAGGATGTATGACATTACAACGCATGCTTTTACCACGCATGCCTTTACAACGCAGTTTTTACAACGCATGCCTTTACAACGCATAGCGCTTAGGGGTGCTGGATAGTGAATAGTTTAATTTACTATTCCAACTCCAGTCCCCGTGGATAGTAGGGAAGGCGTTGGATAGTAAATTAAATCTATTCCCTATCCTAGATGCCCCCCAGCGCTATGCTTTGTAATGACATGCGTTGTAATAGTTGCGTCGTAAAGGCACTGCGTGGTAAAAGTTGCGTTGTAAAGGATGTTTCCCGAAACCCCATAACAGGGTTTGAAAAGCGTTGACCTCAGCGTCTGGGGCAAGACACTTGCAGTGTGTCTTGGGAGAGAATTTACAGAAATAGGGTTCTCCTTATGACAACACTTGAAACTACAGTTCCCTGAGCTACACACATTGGCAGGAGACAATAGACATTTAGGGCCAGATGTAGGTAAATTTTATTTACCGATTCTAAAATACCGACTCATACCGAATCGGTATTTCAGAATCGGAAATGAGATGTAGGTAAAAAATCGGTAAAAATTACCGATTCGGAATCACTCGGAATCTGAAATCTGTATTTACCAAATCGGTATTTACCGACTCGGTAAATTCCGATTCGGTAAAACCCATACATTCCCACGGGCCCATGGCCTATAGGAATAAATGGGTTTTACCAAATCGGAATTTACCAAATCGGTATACCGATTCGGAAATTTGAAACTGACAAACATGTGAGCCTGTGAACCAATCAGGAACTCCAACCACACCCAAACCCAAAGGTACAGTAAAATCAACCAATCAGAATCAAGCACCCCTCCCCAGTACCTTGGATAGGCCACGCCCATGCAGGTGCAGAAACCAACAGTCAGGAGAGCAGGAGGACAGACTGAGGAGCAGGCTTCCCTGAGCTTACCTGTACAGCACCATGGAGAGTCAGGATGGACAGAGGGATGCTGCTGAGCGCAAAAGAAAATTGAAATTCAGCCCTGAAGAACTGCAGGTGCTTGTTGCAGAGGTTGTCAGACATTACAGCAAGATCTTTGGTAAACAATCACTGCATGTTGCTGAGTCCATCAAGCGCACTACCTGGATTGACATACAAGGAAAGGTAAATGCCATTAGTGTCACCCACCGTGAAATAGACGATTTGAAAAAAAGGTGGTATGATCTTCGTATCATTACAAAAAAGAAACTATCTGCCCACCGCAAAGAAGCTGCAGCAACAGGGGGAGGAAGAAACCGAGCACCACGACTCACCAACATTGAGGAGCTGGTGGAATCCACCCTTGAGCCTGAATCCATCCACGGCATTGGGGACGCTGACAGCTCCGCAAGAGCTGCAAAGAAACAAGGTAATATGAAAGTACATTGTCATTAACCCATTTACCTATTCCCCTTACACACTCTGTGTGCCTACATCACACTCCAGAACAGGTTTTACCAGTGGCCAGCAAAGCATCATGGGAAATGTAGTCATAGGTAGATACATCTATGCAGTCAGCATACCATACAGGAAGGGATGCAACACACTACTAGCATAAGCAAATGAGGGACAGGCAAATGTGCGATAGTAGTGTGTTTAATCAAGAGACACAGGTGAACTACTCCACTGACACAATGTCCATGTCTGTCCACAGGAGAGTCATCGCGCAGCACAGCAAAGGATAGGGAGAAGAGGAGGCAAGAAGCTGGTCCCAGCACAGTAAACAGAGGGAAGGACAAAGAGCAGGCAGCCAAGTCACCTGAGGATACAACACCACCACAGCCACAGTCTCCTCTTTTATTTGGGAGTCAGGAGTCAGGAGCGGCTGCACAGTCCCCCACCCCGCAACTCCGTCCCCAGTGCTGGAAAGGGCAAGGCGGCTTGATGTGCCCCCTCCCTGCATACTGGAAACATCTGAGGAGGAAGAGGATGAGGGTGACATGGCCATCAACCCACTAGAGTCAGCCGACGCTGAGCAGCTGCCCACTCCTAGAGCTGTGCAGGCCAGTGTCCGAGGACGAAGGTCACGGGAGGCAGCTGAAGAGCATCATGGTCAGGGGGTCTTCTGCGGTCTGGAGGCCACCATGGTCAAAGTCCAGCGCCTGCAGGCGAAAGCAATGATGGGTGTTCAGAGGCAGGCACGCACCACCAACAACAAGCTGGATGACATAGGCAAGGGAATAGGAGACATTTCTGAGAGCATGCAGTCAATGGCATCTGGCATTACAGACATGACACAGTGCATGACTGTCCTGTGCGACAAGTTGGACAGGGACCATTTGGAGAGGCGCAAGGCTCGTGTTGATGTGCGGCAGCAGACAAAAGCCCTAAACAGATTTGCGACTGCAACCTCCCTGCTGTGCAGGCGGTCAGTGGGGATGCAGGATGCTATTGTTCAGTGCTGCACCAATTTATCTGTGGGAATGGCCAGAGTGACCTCTGCCATGGAGCTCATGCTCGCACAACAGACTGGCACTCGAGGCGACACATGTGTGGGTGAAAGTGAGGAGTCCACCAGCAGGAGTGGCGCAAGCACTCCTGTACCAGAAATACGTAGGAGCGGCAGGCGTCATGCGACAGAGACAGGCCACACCGAGAACCTTGACACACACAGCCACATCAGTCCCACCCTGTGATCCGTGGACGTAAACATTGACTATGCCCTCCACTCAAGGAACAGGTCACGGTAGTGTTAACCGTGACCACACAGTCATGGACATTTATATTTCGTGTAACCATTGTGTGGTAACATTGCACTTGCGTAGTGAAAATTAAACTACGTACGTCATAATCTTTGCCTGTATCTGTCTCATTACTCACTCAGAAATATTGCTGTGTGACCTCCGCCCGTCTCAGTCTCCCTTCTGTAGCAGGTGCCGCTACTGTACCATGGGCCTCTGCCAGTTCTGTGTCATCGTCAATGTCCTCATGATGTGTGACCTCCACCTCTGTGCCTTCCTTGGTGGCGATATTGTGTAACATTGCACAGGTCGCAATGATTTTGCAGCACAGGATTGGAGTGTACTGGCGTGCACCTCCGCTCTTGTGGAGGCAACGAAACCTGCTCTTGAGTAGTCCAAATGTGCGCTCTACAACGTTGCGTGTGGATCTGTGTGCCACATTGTCCCGCCTTTCACTCCTGGTGGATGGGTTGAGGTAGGGGGTGAGCACAAAGGACGGCAGAGCATATACACTGTCGCCTAGGGGGGGAAAGATTGACATTAGTTGCATGTACATGATACATTGATCTGCTGTGGGTGTCAGGGTGTGTCAATGTCATTTACCTAGCAAGTATCCGTTTCCAAATTCTCCTGCAACTAGGCGTGTGTATATTCCACTGTTCTGGAATATGTATGAATCATGGGAACTCCCAGGGAATTTCGCAACGATGTCTGTGGTGATGTTGCCAGCGTTGCATATGACCTGTACATTGATGGAGTGCGTTGACTTGCGGTTCCTTTATATGTGTTCTGTGGCTGCAAGTGGACAGAGTGGTACGTGGGTGCCATCAATGCAGCCTATCACGTGAGGGAAGTGTGCCAGTTGATAGAAATCAGTCTTGGTTTTTGCAAGCTCCGCAGGTGTGTCAGGGAATGTAATATAATGCTCCATCCTCTGCATCATGGCGTCAAGGAACATCCTGAAGTAGCGGGACAGGCAGCTCTGGGACACACCACCCACTTCAGCTATCACACTCTGGTAGCTCCCGGAGGCAAGCAGGTGTAAGCTACACAGCACCTGCACATGGGGTGGGATGGCGTGGGCCCTGGGTGTTGGGTGCTGCAGGAGTGGGTGTAGGTCCCTGATCAAGTCCTTGATGGTTTGAGGATGTAGCCTGTACCTCTGGAGTATTTCAGGCTCTGTTAGTTGGAACAGTGTTATCCTCTGCCTGTACACTTGTTCCTCCCTTTGCGATTCCCTCTCTTCTGCTGCCTGTAGTCTCTGCCGCCTTGCAATGACGTAGAAAGCCGCCATTCTGGTTCCTCTGCTGCATTTTGGGACTCTTTTTATTGCCTTCAGCTGGTTACCACCTGCATTCAATCCATGGTAAATACCGACTCATAAATACCAAATTTCCGTGAATTCGGTATTTTTCGGGTTTCCTACATCTCCATGGCCATTTATTTACCGTTTCTTATTTACCGATTCGGTAAATAAGAATTCGGTAAATATGTATTCAGAATATTCCGCTTCGGTAAAAAACCGCCTCATATTTACCGAGTCGGAATTATACCGACTCATAATTACCGAGTCGGAATTATACCGACTCATGTTTTCCGAATCGGTAACAAATAGGCTCCTACATCTCATTTCGTGGATTCCGGTCGGTAACGGCCGAATTTACCGATTTTCGGCCGTTACCGACCGGTATTGGGTGCCCTACATCTGGCCCTAAGTTCTTAAACTTTTTCATTCTCCGCCCACGTGTATTTGTCATTTCCAGTTAAGGACTGGTTTCTCATGTCTTTAAATGTATTTGTTAAGAGATGTATGTACTCCATGTTTATCTGTGCATTTCAAATTTTCGTGACACATCTGTTGTTTTTGCGTCATTTGTCATTTTCATGACACATCTGTTGTTATATTTACGTGTTGCCCTTTAAGACATGATTGCAATGCATCAAACATTTTTCTAAATGTGATAAAAAAAGTGAAATAAATCACACAGGCTTGTGTATTAGAGACATTGGCTTGTTTTGTGTCTAAAGATTTACAGTGTACTAATGAAACTAGATACTCGATTTGTATACAATGTAATAGTGGTCCTATCTAGTTTGCGTAAGCACCCAAGCCTTCTTCAGGTTATTAACTTTTAGAAAGGTGGCATTTTCCTGCCTGATATAATCCTTAAAGGTGTCTCAAACTACAACGAGGGAAGTGGACCCCATAGAAAATAGGCTGTACTTGTGTACTTTATTGCCTCCCCAACCTATGTGTCAGAAAGGATAGCCCTTTTTAGGGTACACCTTGGCCAGGGAGAACTACCATATCTTTTTACTGACATAATAATCGCAGCATGATCTGAGATGTGAGCAGGTATGATAGTCATTGTATATATTATCAGCAATGGATCTATCTATAAAAAAATAATATAACTTGGAGATGTGCCTATACTTTTTACTATGAAAGGTGAAGCCTTGACTGGCTCCCGTCCTATGCCTCCACCCATCCGATAGAGTCAGATCATGTAGCATATTCTTGGGGGTTGACCTATCCAACATTGGATCAAGAAGAACATTAAAATGCCCTCCAATAACTATTGGAGAAGTAGCCTCCATCAATTTCCGTTCTAAGTTAGAGAGATGGTGAGGTTCATCAATATTGGGGCTGTAAAAGACAGCAGACACTAACTCAGTACCTCCACAGCCTAAAGTCGCTAAAATCCATCTCCCGGAATTATGAGTCTTAGAAGCTTTTACGACACATCCAACCCTTCTTCTAATCATAATGGCTATACCCTTACAGTGTTCTGCCTACACAGAAATGACAATGTTCTCTACCCAGCTACATTTAGAAAAAAGAGCCCGGGCCCCACTGGGAGCTAATTAAGTTTCCTGCAGTAGAATAACATGGGCCTGGCTTCCTTCCAGATACTTCATTATTAACTTCTGTCTACGCCTAGCCCTGAAGCCATTTACGTTTCAGCATAGGCTGGATAACTGATTGACTCCTCTCAACTGGATAGTTTGCCGCACACCTCTACCGCTGCGCTATATTGATATATAATGGTGTATTGAGGAATTCTTTTTTGTTTTTTTTTCCCACTGCCCCCCACCACTTGCCCTTCTCCTATTTCACCCCCCCAACTACACCCTGTGCCCCAGCCCTCCTCCCAGCAAGGGAAACCCTCCCTTGATTTTAAGCATAAATGCCTAGTGGTCTTATCTCAGAGGGAACTAACAAAATAGTATTAAAAAATATACTGGGTCCTCCCTTACCCATCCGATCTATCCTTCCCGATCAGCCTCAGGGGCCTGCTTCATTCCTAATCGGGTCGATCAGATCATCTACCTCCTCCACTGTTCGATGGTTATACATGTGGTTGTTCCACATAATCTGCAGCTGGGATTTTCCAATTGTGGTTTCGCCCCCAGTTTATTCAGCTCCTCCATCCTCTTCCCCAACTCCCACTGTCTCTGAGCAGTGAAATGGCAAACATCCAACCTTCTAGAGAATGAGTAGGCTCCTACCAAGTAGGGGCCATCCATAATGCAGAGGTCAAAAGCGTCTCTTTAACTACATAGGAGAGGAAATCGATTAAGACTTTCCTTGGTTTCTGCTCCCAGGATTCCTTTTAAAGGGTCTCAATGCACCCGCTGGATCTCAAAGGCAAGATTGATATCTGGCCTATTTTTCAGAACATAGCAATGAGACAACTAGACCTTGATATCCGAGCCCTCTCTAGATTCTGGAACATTTAAAAGTCTAAGGCTGTTTTGCACAAGGTTTGCCCTCAATTCCTTGTTCTGTTTGGTTAAGAAACTCACACCTGCTGTGCTCTTGTCGATGACCTGTTTCATGTTTGTCACCTCATGCTCCAGAGCAACAATTCGAGAACAGCCCTCGTCCAATTTCTGGGCTAAAGCTGCACAGGAGGCCTGGATATCCACCTGCCTCTGCACAGAAACCTTAAATCCACTCATCTATACTTTTAATCCCAAAAAAATAGATGCCAAGGATTCCTCTGGGGCGGCCTCAGGAGAGTTCCCAGCCTCCAACCCCTGCTGAGGGGGCTCCACCAAGTTCTGTTCATCCTGGAGCACCAAAGCTTCAAAACCTGTTAGATGTTGTAACTGCCAACAGGAAAGAGTGGTTAGGGCCATCCCATGATAAAACATTTTGGGGTTTGGGGATGGGGCAGAGCTTACTGAATTACCCACTGTGTTTATGCTAGAACTCTGCCCCATATTAATAGGAAGCTGGCTAATAGCCTGACTTGCATTGCCATCAATAGTTAAAGCCGGAGACAGAAGAACTTTGAAGTACAATTTTAGGGAGGGGGTAACTTTCACTTTAGTTGGGGGACTTTTCTTCCCCTACCCCTACTCCGTGGACTCTTCTCAATGGTGGCCTGTCCTACTCTCCAAAACAGGACCCCTCTTGCTTCTTTTGGAGGCTGGGTACGTACTCTGACCTTAAGTATGATTATGGATGGGAGTGTGGATCTCAGTGAGTATCACACCAGGAGGAAGAGGGGATTTCAGCCCTGATGTAGGATTAAATAAAATTCCCCTAGTACTCAAAGTATATCGAGAGATCTTCCCCCCAGGGCAGTCAGTCCTGTGCTGTAAGTTTTTACCCTTCTCCATAAACTGAGGAGGCAACCTCCCTTCTACAGGCTCCTCTGTCAACCAAAGAGGGTTCTTATCTTTCCTTACCTCCCTTGGGGTAGATAGATGAAAACGTCCTACCTTCTTGGGAAAAAGGAATTTCTTCCCCCCACCATGGACCTGAAGAGACGTTCCAGTAGTTCGAATATCCCCAGCTCCTTCTAGTCTTCTAGGGCTGCCACTTGTGCTGACTCTGCCTCCAATGATGCCACTGGTCTGGGCACAGCAGCAACAAAGCCCCCTTGCTGCGTACTTCCACTGTCGGACCCACGAAGGAGAGGAACCGCCCACCGCTATCCTCATCAGCAACGAGCCGATGTGACTTTTCTGACTCCCACTCATGTTATGTCAGAGCAACGGGCAGCAACGGAGGCAGGAGCAAGTCTAGTAAGTGCGGGAGACAGGAGGGATGAACCCATTCAGAAACGCATTCCCTCTGGAGGACCACGACCGCGTAACTGACGGCTGCCACGCTACCCTGTGGTTCATTGGTTAAATAAATGTGGAAATATACTAGTTTCAGCTTAATTTTTTCACAAAACCCCCAAAAATTCAGATAAATACAGATATAATAACAAAATATAAATATGGATAAATACAGACTGAAATGTAAAAAAAAATACCTTAAAACCAGGAGCCATACTTATATGTGATAAAAAAGAGAGTTTAAAGTTTGGCAAGGAGGTTATCTGGGCATGTCAAATTCAGGTCTGGCCCGTGCAGGTAAGAGCGGTGGGGCGTGCAGCCTATGTGGTGGGGGGGGGCAATGACGTCCGACGACGAGGAGGGAAACTTAAATTTAAAAAAAGGAAAACCATGGTTTCCTTTTTTTAATTTAAGATTTCCTTGTCGTCGTATGTTGACTCCACCCCCCCACTCCCACCCCTCCGCTCTTACCTGCATGGGCCGAGCCTGGTTGAATTGAAACTTTAAAGATGCCAACGGCTGCAAGGGCAGGCCTGTGACATATTTTACGGGCTAATTAATTGGGTGGGACAATAAGTATTGCAGGCCCACTAGTAGCATTTAATTTGCAAGCCGTGGGTATATGGTATACCACTTTACTAGGGACTTGAAAGCATATTAAATATGCCAATATGTGGATAGCAGTGGTGAAGTGCTCAGAGTCCTAAGGCCAACAAAATCATATGAAGGAAAGGGGGAGGCAAAAGTCAAAACGTTTGGGTGGAAGACCACCCCTAGGCCCAAGGCTGACAGGTCTAGGTCTACACATAGCAATAGTGGATTTTTTCAACGCTGTTTCGAAGCATATTCAGTCCAGCAAGAAATCTATTAAGAGTCTTCATCAGGCGTCTGTGAACTTGAACCTGCCTTTACTGCTCAGGGTCACCACGGGCCAGATGTACAACCATTTTTGCATGCCAAAAGGGTTTGAGAACCCGTTTGCGCATGCAAAAATAACATGGGGAACGTACAAACCCTATTTTGCGAGTCGCAATTTTTTGCGATCCCTAAATAGGCTTTTGCGATTTGCTATTAAGAAGGGGCGCTCCCTTCTTAATAGTGAGTGCAACCCTATGTAAGAATGTTTTGTGTCCGCAATTGCGATCGCAAAACACTCGCAAATTACCACCCTCTTCAAGAGAGTGGTAATGGGGTCACAAAAGGGAAGCGTACCCCTTCCCCTTTGCAAGCGCAGTGGAAATTATTTTTTAAGGGCAGGCAGTGGTCCCTGTGACCATTGCCTGCCGAGCTGGCTACCATACCTGGGAGGGCCAGCAATTCCCAATGGGGTCGCAAATTGCGAGATATTCAAGAGCCTTTCTATTTGCGACCCCATTGGGAATCGCTAACAGTGTGAAATACACTGTTGTACATTGGTAATAGCGCCTTGCAAATTGTGAGTCGCAAAAGACTCGCAATTTGCGAGTTGCTATTTCCACGCTCGTACATCTGGCCCAATATTCCTCTGAAGGTATCTGAGGCAGTACCACAATATGCAACCCTGTGTTCTTGTGGGTTTCTCAATTTCAGTGTCCTCACGATTGCTGGAGACTCATGTGTTTCTTAGAGTTTTATCTGAGCATCTGTTAGTGTCAGTTTGTCTTGGAATTTAAAGCGGCGGCTCTTCCATAATGGCTGAGGCGCTTTGCCCCAGTGGCTCAGAGCCAGCAGCTGAAAAATAAAACAATATTTTACTTTTGGTTTATTATTTAAATGCTGGCTCTGGGCCAGTACATGTAGGGAGGGGCAGGGACATGCTATGGGAGTGGGGAGGAGGAGTGTTGTGCACTTCTAAGTACGCATGTCTGTTCGGCCAGCCGTCCTAGGCCGGCCACACAGATATGCGCACCTAGGTTTCTACAGCACGGTTAGAGAAAGGCGCAGACTCCCTGTGGCTGAGAGGAGAATAAAACCAGCGTGCTCAGGCCAAATCCCACGCTGCTCTCATAGTATGAGAACAGCGCCTTGATTGGATGGCGAGTCTGTTGTCCGAGGGACTGCCGGGAGCAGCAGAACCGAGGAGCACAGAAAAGCAACTAGGAACGTAAGATACATACAAACCTGTCTTTGAAATCTGTCAGAATTTGTAAGTGGTAGTCTTTAAAAAGCATGTGAAAACATAGAATCCAAAAGTAGTTTTATAAAATAGTGCTTAATACATAGATTACCAAACCCTCAAACATGCATCAATATCTGTCTTCAGTATGTTAGGAATCAGTCTAGACAGAGACATGGGCCCACATGTAGGGCTACACAAGGCTGGAGATGGACACAGTGGAAACTTAAAATACTTGAACACTAGATCACTTAACAGACTTGTACACTTGTGCACTCACTTCCTGTTTCTTAGTACATGTTGTATTCTGACTTAGGTCATATTTAGAATGGTTGTGTGTCATGGTGGAATTTATAGGAGCGTGAATTCTGGTGGGGTGTTTGGAGTGGCCAGATCGGGAGGCTGTTGCATTGTATGCTTCCTCTTCCCAGTGGTTGTTAAGCTGTTTTCAACCTTGAATAAATCTTCGTTTTGGAACCTGCTTGTTTTCCATCTTGTTACCGCATTGAAATTGGCGACAATCTGGAGTAAGAAGATTTCAAGTCTTTGAGACAGCATTCACATGTATTCTGCTGTACTTATTCTGCCAGAAGATTTGCAGATTTTGGACTTACAAGGAATCTAATAATTTTATCAAGACACACAGCTCCTGGTAATGTAACTTTTCACTTACTATTTTACACAACTTTACTAAACCTAGCGCCTAGTATTATATTCTAGCGCTGACGGTTTGTATGAAATTTGTGTGTTTACAAAGTCTTCCAGTGACACTCCTTTTGTGAAATCGTTACCTGTGTGCCTCATTTGTCTGGTGACCATTGTTGACCGCATTTATCGAGCGGTGAGAGACATTCTTCCTTTGGATTTGTTCAAACTGTAGCCTGCATTTTTTGAATTGCATCTCGAGCATACTCTGTTCCAGATTCCAATATTCTGAGAACATTTCTTCTGGAGTTCCTTGATGCTCTGTGTTCGGCTGTGATATGACGCCTTCTTCGTCCTGCTAAGCGTTCTGGGAGTTTTATTTTTTTTATTTATTTAATTTGTATAGCGCGTTATAACCACCGGGGTCTCTAAGCGCTGTTTGTCCAGATTACGCAGTGGGGTTCAGTATTTACATGATCTTAACACCACACCTAAAGGCTGCTCCATGCTTGCTTGAACAGTGCAGTTTTTAACTTTTTTCTGAAAGATAGCAGATTGCATTCCTTCCTTAGCTCTGGGGCCAGTTTATTCCATAAAGCTGGTAAGTGTATTGGAGAAAGCGCGTTGGCAGAGTTCAAGTTCAAGTTCGCGCTACGCAAAGAGACATGATCTACGTGCCTCCATTTTGAAGTCATTTTCAATGTAACTTTACTGATTGACGATCGTCGACATTTACTTTCTCATTATTTCTGTTTTAGTTATTAATGAATTAAAAACAAGCGTTTAGATTATCTGTGCACTATACACTATTAAGTGTATTCTCTATTAAAATGTTACAATGTGGCAGTCAGCACATCACGGTGATGCGCACACCTTTTCATCATCATCATCATCATCATTATTTGTAGGTAACATCTACAATTTATATTTGTTTTGCTATATTTTTTTAATTATTATTTTCAGTGCTTAATTATAATTTTGTAATGGCTAATATTGCTGCACCCCCACATTTTTTACAAGTAGCAGGTGAACCTAATATCGAAAGGGACCTTTGGTTTCCTATTTTTATAGCTTATGTAGATGTACTTGAAAAAGATGGTTGTTCTGCTAAAAGAAAACTCGCATTACTTAGGCATTGTTTGGGTAGTGCAGGCATAAAATAATTTGACAATCTTCCTCCTATTGAAGATGCTGGTGATATTGATGTTTTTGAAAAGGCTACTAGAAAGATGAAGATTCGTTTTGGAAAAAAAATCAACATAGTAATGGAAAAATTCAAATTCTATTCACGTGCCCAAAAAGTGGAAGAATCAATTGAAGATTACGTGTGTGCTTTACGTTCCTTGGCTTGTTCTTGCGCCTTTGAAACTATTTCGTATGAGCAAGTTCTCAGGGATCAAATAATGATGAAAACTAAAAGTAAAAATTTTCCAAAAAGACTTTGGTTGGGCACAGAATCTTCTATCAGTGCTGTCATTAATATTGCAAAAGGAATTGAACAATCTGAAAAATGTGTAACTGAAATTAAAAACCAGACTTCGAAGGTACAAAATACAGAGCCTGAAGTTTCTTTAGTCAAAAGTCAAACAGGTTCTAATGCCAATCAAAGAAGTATCATCAAGCAAGATGTTGAATTTTTTTTTTTGAGAATAGACCTTACTTCAAAAGGAATACTGTTGTGGCAGTACCAACCATATTGGTAATTATAAAGGATCTACTGCTTGGGATAAAGTTTGCGTGAAATGTAAAAAAAGGGGAATTTTGGTAACGTTTGTCGTTCCACTCAAAAAATGTATTATATTTCTCACGAGGAAGAAGAAGTTCTTCAGGGTCTAAATTGTATACTTTCTGTTAATGAATCTGAACAAAAGAAATTTCCTTCATGCACAGCAATGATTGATGAGAAACCAGTTAAGTTAATGGTAGACTCATGTTTGTGGTACAGTATAATTGTGAACAAATTGTTTGATGATCTTTGGAACACGAAAAAATTGTCTCTTCCTGATATTCAACCTGGAGGGTATTCAGGACATAAAATGCATCTTGAAGGTTTTTTTTGGGCAAATATTGAATTTGAAGGTAGAAAAAGTAATGGTAAAGTATATGTGGCTGTGAAAGGAATATCTATCATAGGTTGGCCTCATCAACAAGAATTGGGTCTAAAACTCAAGTAAGTGTTATGTCCATTAATAATGAGATGTATGTTAACAACATCAAAGATACTTATCCCAAACTTTAGGCAAATACACCAATTTCAAACATAAAATCATTCTTAATGATGGCGCTATTCCTGTAAGATACAAAGTCAGAAATGTACCTTTAGCTTATAGAATAAAACTTAAGGATATGTTAAATGATTTGGTTCAGAAACATATAATTGAGCCTATTAAATCGTCCCATGGGTTTCTCCCATAGTTTTATCACTTAAAGGCACAGGAGATCTCCGTTTATGTGTGGATCTCCGCAGTTTAAACGAAGAAATTTGGATTGACAAACATCCTCTTCCCAATATTCACGAACTAATTTCCTCCTTGTCTGGTGCCACAGTTTTCTCCACAATTGATTTGGCAAGTGCCTATCATCAGGCATGAGGATTCAAAGAAATTCACTGCTTTTGTAACTCCCGAAGGCATGTTTCAGTTTTTACGCATGCCATTTGGCTGAGCTAGTGCAGCTTCTGTTTTTCAACGATTAATAAAAGAAGTGTTGGAAAATTGTAAGGGAGCTATTGCGTTCCAAAACGATATTTTGATTTTGGAAGTAATTGTGACAAACACAACAAGAATTTAGATTCTGTATTGAAAAATATTCAAGAGAAAGGTCTAACTTTGAAGTTTTCCAAATGTAAATTCAGACAAGATAAGGTTGAATATCTAGGTCATGAAATATCGAGTAATGGAATTAAACCTAAAATCAACCATGTACAAAGTATCACCAATGCTCCTACTCCAGTTTCTAAAGAACAATTACTGTAATTTTTAGGTCTTACAGAATTTTATGGAAAATTTGTCCAAAATGTCTCCTCCATTGTCCATCCTTTAAGGTTATTTAAAAAAAAAATGCAAAATATGTGTGGGAAAAAGATCAACAGGAGTCATTTGATACACTCAAAAGAAAAATTGTAGATGCACCATTTTTGAAACCTTACGTGGTAGGCAAAGAATGCATAGTTTGTGTTGATGCTACTAACGTGGGTCTAGGAACTGTATTAATGCAGAAGGATAAAGGAGGTGAATATGTAGTATCATAGGCTTCAAGAACACTTCGTGATTCAGAATTCAACTACTCTCCTATTGAAAAAGAATTATTAGCATGTACTTGGGCAGCTCAGCATTTTCGTCAGTTTTTGTGGGGTACAAAATTTTCTTTAAGAACTAATCATAAGCCTTTAATCAATATGTTATCAGCTGGTGGAGGTTGAATGTTAACTGCTCGGTTGGCAAGACTGGCTGCTAAATTGCAAGAGTTTCGCTTTATTGATATCATCTTTCAATTATCAATCAAGTAGTGATATGTATGCTTTAATCCTAATAGATTATTTTTCAAAGTGGCCAGAATTAAACATTGTTGAAAAAGTTACTTCTGAGAAAGTTATCAAGTTCCTTGATGACGTTTTTTGTCGGGAAGGATTGCCAGAAGAACCTATTTCCGATAATGGTCCACAATTTGTCAGTAGGGAGTTCAAATGTTTTCTGAAAAGTTGTGGTATTGTGCACAAAAGAGTTTCGAATTATTTTCCTCAAGCAAATGGTCAAGTGGAATTTTTCAACAGAGTGGTAAAAGAGTCTTGTCAGTTGGCCATTAAAAGTGGGTTGAAATGGAGAAAGGCTTTACAAGCTACATTATTAACTTATCGCACGTCTCCTAATTCTGTAACTCGATTATCTCATTTTGAAATGCTATGTGGTAGGAAACCAGGTTCTAAACTCATGCCATGGTGGCTAAAGCAAAAGAATTTGTATAACAGTGATGTGGATTTAAAAGAAGTCAGGAAACGTGTAAAAAATTATCAAGAGAAAATGATAAAATATAATTCGAAAAGGGGTTCCAATGTTTCCAAATTGAAAGTCGGAGATAGGGTGCGAGTAAAATTTGGTGGACAAGTTAACATATCCTATGAGAATTACTGACATTTTTAGCAAAGCCGCTGGAGTAGATGGTGGAAAATGTTTGAATTTCAGACGCATTTCTATATGTAAATCTCATATTAAGAAAACAGCACCTATGTGTTAAAGGATCGATTTGTCATATCTAATTCTAAGAACACATTTTCAATTGTTGATTCTTTGGGAAGAACCAATGGGTTTCCTGGTTTCCATGAAGTTTGTGATAATTTACATTCCAAATCTAATAATATGTTTGAGACTATTGGAAATAAAAATATCAAAAATGATGTTTATGATGATATAGTTGAAGCTACTTCAGATCATCCTTCTATTGTTGAAGATAATGTTGACTCCCCAAGAAGGAGTTCACAAGTTAAATATTCTCTTAAATTTAAAGATTGTGTTTGCTTTTAGTATTTTTATTTTTTTATATTTTATAGGGGGAGGTGTTTTGTATTCTGACTTAGGTCATATTTAGAATGGTTGTGTATTATGGTGGAATGTATAGGAGCGTGGATTCTGGTGGGGTGTTTGGAGTGGACAGATCGGGAGGCGGTTGCATTGCATGCTTCCTCTTCCCAGTGGTTGTTAAGCTGTTTTCAACCTTGAATAAATCTTTGTTTTGGAACCTGCTTGTTTTCCTTCTTATTACCACAGTACGCTCCTAGGGCATAAGGGGTAGCGTCTCTCTTTAAAACCAATCAGATAAAGAGTCAATGTTTGACAATGTGTCATTAGTTGTTTTAGCTCTCCGTTGTGTATTTCTTTGCAGCCCTGTATGCCTCTCTCCGATTTGTTGATTTGTTCCTTTTTGGTTCTCGCATTTAGGATTCCTCTATTTTCCTCAATTGCTCTGGCAGTTGTTTTGCTTGATACCTTTATGTATACTATTACTCTCTTGTTTCATTGGCTTCTGCCAGGTCTTGTTGCAGATGTGTCCTGTAGTTTCTTTCTGGTATCTTGGTCTGCCATGGACCAGACAAAGCAGCCTTTACTGCAGAATGAGGAAAAGTATTCTTCTGATCGGCATCATTTGTACCGGGACTCCATTGCTTTCTCATTGCAATCTCGTGTCAAATACTTCCACACGACCCACCTGGTCGTTTCTGCTGATGCCTGAGGAAAATCTAACTAACACGACAACAGCCATCTTGCAGCCTGCATTTCTGCCCAGGAACTGTCACACACCCAACCCCCCTGTTCTCTGCAGTTCGCCAGAAAGTCACGAGACACTCACACCCTGAGTAAATTATTTATTTTCCATCTCCTGCTCCCAGCCTGGTAAACATCCTTGACACTGTGATCAGGTTATCTGGACAATGGTCTGACTGCTGGACCTTGATCAGGGTGATTAAACAATGACTTGAAAGACTGGGCTTTGATCAAGCCGAGTGAACAATGACCTGAAAGACTAAGCCTTGATCAAAGCCGAGTGAACAATGATTTGTGTAGCAAGCCTTGACCAGGTCACCATCTACAAACATCATCTGGATCTGGTTATCAACTGTAAACACTAACCTGATTAAGCAATGAACTAACAGCCAACAGACTGGGATGAAAAAAGTATAAAAGGCTTGTAAGCTGCAGAGTGAAGCAGCAGCCTCCTTTGTCTTGTCTATGACTAGCTTGGTACTCTGTTCCATAGCCCGGCAATTGAATAAATCTGGGTTTCTCCTGCAGACGAAGGCTCCTGAGTCTCCTTTTACTAAGTATGAAAGGTATGGAAGACTTGGGCGGTTCCCCCGTCGCCGAGACCCAGTAAGTGGGTTATTCCGGTTCTTCAAATGGCGCCTGAACAGGGACTCCACGAGCATGAAGGTCAGGCCCGGTGAATGTGAGGGGGTGCACGGAGAGACTCCGACGGAGGAACCCTACCCTAGGGATTCTTGCAAACCGGTAAGCCGAACGACTCGCCCGCTGTTTCTCCCCACCCGGTCTGGGCCACTTGACCGCGTTCTCACTGGAGTCCCCTAGCAAATACTTTCTGGAGCAGGACACAGCCCTACATCTGCAGAAGAGAACTATCCCTGTAAGGTAAGAGTGGACTGATCACCCACCAAGTCTGTATGATTCTGTTATTGACTTTCGCAAAAGTCAAGCTGTTATTGATTTTTGCCAAAGCCAAGCAAGCGAGGTGAATTTTTAAAAACCCACTGGTGTCTGTTCTGTATGAATTCTGCTGTTCTTGACTTTTGCAAAAGCCAAGCAAGCGAGGTGAGTTTTAAAACCTGCTGGTGTCTGTTATCCGTTTTTAAGCATGCCAGTCAGTAGTAAGTTCAAGAAATTATGTTGTTGTATGTGTACGCAGGACTCCCAGCTGGAGGCGGCTTGTCCGCTTCCTCCAGAAGTGACCCCTGGCCATACGATGTATGTTAAAACGTGGCCATAATGTTTTCCTCATTCTGGGTGAAATATACAGAACAAAGTAATGCAGAATTACAGTGGCCACTTTATGGCTCCTTTAATTCCCAAGTTCTCGCCAACTTAGAGAAACAATTTATGAAAACAAAAACGCGCCCGTCTATGTTTGAATCTGTCCGATTTTTGAGGAAGGAGATAGAGCAGAGAGCTAGAAAGCAGAAGGCTCAAGAAAGAAAACAGGAACGTATCTCAATGGCCGACCACGCCAGAGAAAATTTACAAAATCAAATGACAAAGTCAGTAGAAATAGCCGATAGGGAACATGGGGCCCAGGTACAAAAATGTTATCCAGCTCGTGAGGAGAAAGGAAAGGGCCCTTTGGAAGGGGGAGAAGAAGGTGATTCCTTGCTTGATTCCAAGTTAGAAAACCCTACTGCAAATGCCCCAATGTACCCTGCCCTGATGCCTTACACCCCGCATGTCCCGCCGCCACCGCCCATTCTTGCCCCCATTGCCCCTCTTACTGCTCTCCCTGTCACACCATCCCTGCCAATTTTTCCTAGGACACAGACCACGCCCGCTAACCCTGTCCTCGCTGCGGGAATGACAACAAGTCTACCTCCGCTCAACCCCTGCGGCTTTACCCCTACACACCCTTTTCCTGCTTCCCCGTGGTCTACAGTTAAGCAGGATTTATATAAATTGTTGAATACCCCCGACTGGCCTCCTTGCGCTTTGCAGTCAGCTTTTCGTCCCTTCGAGAAAATGACTTACAGAGGCAACAGTGTGAATGTTGGATAAATAACAGGAATATTTATGCCTTTAAAGAAATATGGTCCACCTTTTCCCAGTGGACGATTATGGAGCAGGCCACCTGGGCTGAATACATGTGTACCCTGGTCATGCAGAGATTTGAGAATGCGCTTATGCAGATACCCACCGGATTATTGGACCTTAGGTCGCAAATAAAAAAAGGCGAGGTTCAGGGAGAGGGGATGTTTGGCACTATGTCTGCTTTAATGGCTTATCGTGATATGACCGCTTTTCCCAACACCCCTCTAGAAACAGCTATGCCAATGAGAGAGGCGGCCCCTGTCTTTGTTAACGCACTTACCGATGTCCAAAATAGTGGCCGAGGGGCTGTTGAGGCACACTGGCGCAGGCTTTGGGTTCATGTTCCTTGGAAAAGGTCAGAATTAATGCAGTTAAAAGGACAATTACCAGATCCCCGGAAGAACCCGGCTGCCTTTTACAGAGAATTAGGTCAGATTATATCTGCAGGTACTCTCGTTCTTGAGGATATATATTTACTTTTTCGTACAGTTGTCCCCACTGAAATTTGGGACAAAATTCGACATACTGACCATGAAGCTGCATTGGGAGGTAAATGGGCTGACCTAGAGGCTATGGAAGAAGCAAGGGTAGGAGGGACTAAACCAGAAGCTGCCGTCCTGACTTTGCCTGGTAAAATAATGACGTTTATGAAAACACTTTTGCTGGAAACTGTCATTAACTGGGATAAAATAAACGCCTCTAGGCAGCGAAAAGATGAGAATGTGGCTGACTTCTTTGCCCGTTTTGAGACAGAATACAAGGGACATAGTAGTTTGGATCCCCGGACCCCAGGTTCTGGCCCAGTGTTTGTCAATAAGTTTGTCAGCAACTTGCTTCCTGAGATCTCCGCCAGGGTCAAGAAAGTTGAAAGTACGTGGTCTGCCCAAACTATGACTGGTATCTTGGCTATGGCACAATATCACGAGAATAGGGAGAATGAGGATAGAGACAAGGGAAGTTAGAAGGTTAGAGATCTTAAGACTAAGGCCCTTCTGCAGCAGGCTTACCCTCCCCAAGGTTCCGATGCCCGCAGGAATTTCAGACCTCAACCCCAACCCCCTCCGTGGGCTCGCCAGTCTACCCCCTCCAGCCCTCAAAGTAAGGGAGCCCTCCAAACAGATCAGTGTGCTTATTGTAAGGGGTACGGCCATTGGATAGATGAGTGTCCTGTGTTAGCTGAAAACATCCGAACAGGGAAGACTCTGCCTCGCGCTCCCAGGGAGGGGAGGCCGACTAGGGACCATGGCCAGCCCCGTCCACAGTATAAAGAACGTAGGCCCAGGGATGACACCCCCATCCGGCAGCGCCCGGCCAATAGGTTTGATGGGTACGAAGCAACACGCACTTATTACAATGATGATTATAATGAAGTTGATGAGTCAGGGTCCTACCAAGCATGGACAGCCAGGAAAGGGGTATTACCAGAGTGCAAATTCCAGTGGATCAAATGGGCCCGTATATGTTCAAATTTCAGTTGTGGGGAACGATCAGAATTTTCTTTTGGATACTGGGGCAACCAGGTCTTCTTTTGCACGTCTGTCAGTCCCGGAGGCACCCCTTTCTGGCAATATGAATGTCTCTGTGGGTTTTGCAGGAGCACCTGTGACCAGCCCTGTCTCTGAACCCCTTCCTCTCGATATTGGCCCTGCACATGTGGACGCTCCCTTGGTCCTTACTACAGGTTTCAGTGAAAACTTGTTAGGCATGGATTTACTGAAAGCTCTGTATGCGACCATATCATGTAGTCCCCAAGGTGAATCCCTAGCAATTTCTCCCACCGCAGCTTCCTATATGTACCTGTCCTGTCCACTCCCACCAGAGTTGCAGTCTTTACCTTCCCCCCTCTGGGTATCATCAGACACTGATGTAGGGTGTCTCAACATATCCCCTCATGTGGTATGCATCCAGCCAGGTGCACTTCTCCCCCGCCTCCGGCAGTATCGACTGGCCGCGGAAGGTGAATTGGCCCTTTTAACAATAGTATCTGAATTAATGTATGTATGTATGTGTGTATGTATGTATACTTGTAAAGCGCACTATCACCTTTCAAGCATCCTGGCGCTGTATACCGCTGTGGAACCCTTCCTGGCTTTCCCTGTGAGATGCCCCCTACTGGGCACCCCCAAGGTGAGGCCAGGCATCCTAGCGCTTTCGGCGCCGTTGTGGAAATTAAGCAAGCTATTGCCCAGAATGGCCCAGAATGGACAAGGGCATAGTGGAGGAGACACGTGACAATATCTAACAGTCCCATTATTCCCATTCTTAAACAGACCAATGGAGATGTTCTCTCCCCTAAAATATACAGATTTGTAATTAACCTTAGAACCCTTAACAAAATAACAATCTCCCAATATCCTGTTGTCCCCGACATTACAGCCCTCTTAACGATGGTCCCTTCTGATGCAACGCTCTTCTCTATCATAGACCTGAAGAATGCTTTTTTCAGCATTCCTATACATCCTGACAACAGACATTTTTTTGGTTTCTCCCTTGGTGGGCGGAGCTTTAGATTCTGCCGTGCCCCTCAAGGTTTCACGAGAGCCCCAGTATCTATAGTCAAGCCCTAAAAAGTCAACTAGATTCCTTGGAACTCCCTGATAATTCCACACTATTACAATATGTAGATGACCTCCTCATTGCGGCAAATTCTGCCCCAGCATGTAACAAAGCAACTCCCTGTTTGTTACGCCACCTTGCCCTCCATAATCACAAAGTCTCTTTGAAAAAGCCTCAGTTTTGTCAAGAGATGGTGACCTAGTTAGGTCATCTCCTCTCGAAGGAGGGAAGGCAGCTCACCGCTGATCGTGTAGCCATTATCAATGCTATGACGGCTCCACGAACACAGAAGCAGGTGCAAGCCTTCATAGACCTAACCTCATACTGTAGACAGTGGATTTCCAATTTTTCAGCCATGGTCAAACCTTTTCTTGCCCTCACCACTAAAGACATATCAGACAGTTCCTTTCCATTGACTAGAGAGCATGCACAGGCCTTCCAAGATTTGAAAAAGGCTCTGTGTACTGCTCCAGTCCTCAGTACTCCTGATTATAACAAACAATTTTTTCTTTTTGTACATGAGACAGACGGCTGTGCATGCGCTGTCTTGACCCAGATGTTTGGAGGTCACCATCAGCCATGTGCCTATTTTTCAGCCACCTTAGATCCTGTTGCAAGGGCTCTCCCAGGATGCCTACGGGCGACCGCTGCGGCCACCCTCATGGTCCATCAGAGTGCGGGGATCGTCATGAACCCCCCCTGACTCTGATGGTCCCCCATTCTGTAGATACCCTCCTTAATAACACCAAGACAGAGTACCTCACTAGCGCACGACTCACAGGATATGAACTGACACTCTTTGCCAGCCACATCAACATCAAAAGATGCACTGTACTAAACTCGCCACATTACTCCCACTGGATACTCAGGATGCACGCTTAGACCCACATGACTGCATATTAAGGACAGAGGAAGCGACGAAGGGACGGGTTGACTTACAGGATACCACTATAGCAGAACCAGAAGGTACACTGTATGTAGACGGATCATGTTTCGGAGGGCCAGATGGTAACACCTCAGCTGCCTATGCTCTCAAAGACATTAGGGCGAGTAGTAGAAACAGCTCAGATTCTGCGGTGCTCTGCTCAAGCAGCAGAATTAGTGGCCCTAACTAGAACTTGTGAGTTAAGCAAAGGGATGATGGTAAATATTTATACTGACAGCCAATATTCCTTCGGGGTGGCCCACAACTTTGGGAGGATATCGAAAGAAAGGAATTTCCTTAGTTCCCATGGGACCAAGATTCAACATGGCCCCTAATTCACCGATTGTTAGACTCCATGACACTCCCCAGAAAGGTGGCCATTATGAAATGTAAGGCCTATAAGAAAGTGACAGATGATGTTGGGAAAGGCAATGCCCTGGCCGACCAGAGAGCCAGACAAACAGCTCCTAGAAAAAGGGAAGGAATGTATGTAGGAGGTCCCGCTAGGTGGGTGGCAGACGAGGGCATGGTTGAAAACACAATAAAGAGTGTGATTGATATTCAGTCCCATACTACTCCCGAGGAACTAAGGGTGTGGAAGGAGCAATTAGCAAAGGAGGAAATTGATGGTTGTTGGGTCCGTGCGACTATGGAAAGACAATGGATGTTACCTGACAGTCATGTGCTACCAGTAGTTACGATGGCCCATGGTCCTGCTCACATCAGTGCAAAAGGGATATGTAAACTGATGGAACCTACCTGGTACAACTCTAAGATACCAGCATATGCTGACAAACTGGTTAAAACATGCATGATTTGCCTAATGCATACCCCAGGAAAAGGCACAGTTACTCCTAAGGGAGGATTCTCTCCTCCTACCTTCCCTTTTGAAGTGTTCCAAATGGATTACATCCAGATGGACCGATGTAACAATTTAAAGTATGTCCTAGTGGTGGTCTGTACCTTCAGCTGATGGGTGGAGGCCTACCCCGTCCAAGACTGCGCCGCTATCACTACCACCAAAGTACTATTAAAAAAGTACCTTACACGATTTGGTTTGCCCCGCTTGGTCTGGAGTGACAACGGGACTCACTTTACGGCTCACATTATGGAATATGTCTGTACAGCATTGGGCATAAAACAAAAATTTCATGCAGCTAACCACCCCCAGTCAGCAGGTCTAGTGGAGGTGTACAATGGCATCCTAAAAACTAAAATGTCCAAAATAGTAGCTGAGACAGGTGTCACTTGGGTTGATGCTCTGCCCTTAGCCCTACTGTCCACAAGAACAACGGCCCACACCAGAATCGGCCTGTCTCCCCATGAAATTGTGTTCGGGAGGCCTGCCAATGTATGGGGTGTCCCGCGGCCTAAGAAACTGTCTAACGTTGAATACCCTATATTAACTAATTATCTGTACAGTCTGACTAATACCTTTCGTACTCTTTATCACCAGGTACATGAGGCCATACCTGACAAAAGCGAGGGCCCAGGACACGTTATCCAACCTGGTGACTGGGTCCTGATCCGGAATTTTCAACGGACTAAGATCCTCGAGCCCCGCTGGACACAGCCCCATCAGGTGTTACTAGCCACCCGCACCGCCGTGAAAGTAGAAGGTCGGAAGAATTGGGTGCATTCATCACACTGCAGGCGTGTGCCTCTGCCCCTCCCCTATGATCAGTGGGTGAGGGAAGGACCAGGAGACTCAGAAACATAAACAGTCCCGACGTTTGTCCCATTCAGCGATGCCAGACTGCATTCTACATCTACGGAAGCAGAAAGTGACAGCACACTGAAAGGAAAGGTGGAACCCTCCCTTAACTCCGTTCAACACCAAGAACAATTGTTTCCCGACCATACTGTCCCTACTTCCGACCGATACTACTTGCGCCCCCGAGGGAAGGCTTGCCCTTGACTTCGCCAAGTACCTATAGGCAGTAGGGCTGTGATCTTTCCCGGCTGAGAGTAGTGCTGGTGTGTCAGACTAAGGTAAGCCATAAGGGCCCTTGGCATCTGCGCCCAGTGAAGCAACCATCAATCACAGACAGCCACTAGAGGTCCCTGGCTTAGCACAATGTCCGCCGTCCAAAACACCCGAATCCAGAAACAAGATGTCAGCCTCCGACACAGTAAATGCTTCATGGTCACCGTGGTGACGCTGTTTGTCTCCCTCATCCTGTCTATCCTTGGTTGGCTGTTGCTAATTTACCATCCTGTTACTTCACCAACTCCTACCCCGACTCCTGCAGAACACCAGTATTACACGTTACCAGCCCACGAGTTACCCCTCCGTGCAGAATTCTTCAACAACACCTTCATCCAAACGTTGCATCATCACCAGCTGATCATGAACACTTCCAACTTCTGGGTGTGTGGACTGATGCCGCATTCCATGATACACTCTGTCCCACTCTTTCCCTACCTCTTTTCCATCTCTGGGTCTTGTCTTGCATGGTGGATGTTGATACAGGAGGCCTACACTGTCAATGGTACTGCCAATTCTGCCCTTGGACAATGTGTGTCCAGACCATCAAGCCTCCACCCTCTAACATTCACAACACCAATATGATGATGATGCTCCAACAAGAAACGGATGGCCTTATGAACATTGACACTTCTTAAAGTATTTGCCACTCAATGGCAAAAGGAGGGTCTGAGGAAAAGTTTTCTTCTGATCGGCATCATTTGTACCGGGACTCCATTGCTTTCTCATTGCCATCTCGTGTCAAACACTTCCACACGACCCACCTGGTCGTTTCTGCTGATGCCTGAGGAAAATCTAACTAACATGACAACGGCCATCTTGCAGCCTGCATTTCTGCCCAGGAACTGTCACACACCCAGCCCCCCTGTTCTCTGCAGTTCACCAGAAAGCCACAAGACACTCACACCCTGATTAAATGATTTATTTTCCATCTCCTGCTTCCAGCCTGGTAAACATCCTTGACACCGTGATCAGGTTATCTGGACAATGGTCTGACTGGTGGACCTTGATCAGGGTGATTAAACAATGACTTGAAAGACTGGGCCTTGATCATAGCCGAGTGAACAATGATTTGTGTAGCAAGCCTTGACCAGGTCACCATCTACAAACATTGTCTGGATCTGGTTATCAACTGTAAACACTAACCTGATGAAACAATGAACTAACAACCAACAGACTGGGATGAAAAAAGTATAAAAGGCTTGTAAGCTGCAGAGTGAAGTAGCAGCCTCCTCTGTCTTGTCTCTGACTAGCTTGGGACTCTGTTCCATAGCCCGGGCTATTGAATAAATCTGGGTTCCTCCTGCAAACGAAGGCTCCTGTGTCCCCTTTTACTAAGTATGGAAGGTATGGAAGACTTGGGCGGTGCCCCCGTAGCCGAGACCCAGTAAGTGTGTTATTCCGATTCTTAAAGTAAAGTAAAGTGTGTTTACCTGTTACCTTCCAGCCGGTTCAGTGTTTTACCATTCCTCCACTGAGGAGGCAATCCAGTACCGCTCTCAAAGTGCAATGAATCCATTTCAAGATCAAGCTTCAGGTCAATGTTTTTATTAACTCCCTTTGCCTGTTTCCCCAATTTACCTTCATAGGGGCTGATTATGATGTTGGTGAGTCTGACACCAACACCACGTCAGTGTCGGACCCACCGACAACTTTCCCTGCGGTCCGCCCTCAGCAATATAATGTGGCAGGTGGAGGCATCGGGCAGGGGGACAGTCCACAGTGTTTGAACCTGTCGGAGCGTCGGAAAAACATCATAATCCACTAATGACGGCTCTGCGCTGTTGGGATTATGATATCATTTTCTCACAGCCATTCTATGTGGACCTTATGACATGGAAAGGCTGTCAGAAATTGGCTTTGGGGGCCCTAAGTAGAGCCTGCTTCCCTCCTGCCCCCCCTATGTAGCTTGGGGACTAGCTATGGTGCCCCTCTAAACATACAAGCACTGTGTGGCAGGCACCGTGAGGTGCCACATGGTGCAATGATCTTTACAAACATCATTTTGCTATGGCAGCGTTTGCTGCAAGCTTTTTCTGCCCACTGCACAAGCTGCCATAGCAAAATGTTTGTTTAAAACCACCCTTTGGGCGGTGACATCCTAATTGTGGAATCGAAACCGCTGACCTATGGTCGAGCGGTTTCCAGACCGATAACAGCCGCTCGACATCATAATCAGGACTATAGTGTGTGTTGATGTTTTATTCACTCCACTGAGTATATGTTCAGGGAAGTATGGACTTTCAGAGGGTCTGCCCACCAGGAACTTGACACAAACATTTCGCCTGCATCCAATCCCATATCAAGAGCTTCTCTCCAAATATCCTATGACTAGAGTTAGATGAGTGAACTACCTCAACCGTAACATATCTGCGAAGTAAACATAGTTGGATTTGCAAGTTGCCTCCTCTTTTTCTTTCTACCTCTTATTCCCTTTCTTTCTGTCTAGCAGCTACTCCTCAATTAGTGAGAACCTTGACTTCAAGAAACTGTTCTCACCCTCTCTTTCCTCCTTTCGTTTATTTGTTCCTCTGTGAAATGGATCCAAAAAAGAAAAATACATTTGCTGGAAATGTTTTTCTATTCCAAAGTGCAGCCTCAGGAATAAAATGTGAAAAATATGAAAAATAAATAAATAACTAAATAAAGCAAGACTGAGTGGTAGTAAAGTGGCCAGAATGATTTTATTCACACTCAAACACATGAGCGCCACTCTACAGAGTTTGCCAGTGAAGCTCTACTTTTGTTTTCTTGCCTTTCCTTGAATAGCATTGTTTTCCCTGCGCGGGGGACTAGTACACCAATTCTGGAGGTACTGCAATGTGTGGATTGGAAAACAGATTCTGTAGTGCGGCTCTGGGTTCAAGGATGTGGCCTTTTTACCATACTGCTATCGTTTTGTAAGGATATAAGCAATGAACATTGAAACAGGTCCTTTCTGGGCCCCGTAGTCATGTCCTTAACTTTTCAGGCAAAAGCACACACAGATTTCTGAATATTGAGTGTAAAAGCGTTAAGGTAACCATGTTGTTCCTGCTTACACATGCTTTACTTAATTTTGCCTTCCCTATGAGTGTTTGCTTTTTCCAGCAAATTGTTACTTTTTTGTAGGCAGTACATTGCTCTTGTCTAGTGAATAATTTCAATTGAGCCGCATCCAGGTGTTTATAGCGGGGCACAACTGGGTTATAGTTGAAGGCAGAGAAAGTTTCTCTCAGTGAGGCAGTATGGTGTTCAGTGGGGGAGAGGATGTGGGACTATGGTCAGAGCTGCCAAATTTAGAACTGGGGAACCAGGTTCAGCCTTCATGACCAGTCCACCATCTTGTATTATGTGGCAAATATGGCAGAGCCATAATGACATAGAAAACATTTGCAAACTAGGATATTTTGCCATTCATGTTTGAACTGCTCTTGTAGAAAAAGGGAGAAGTGCTGATGACAGAAACTCTATGGCTTGAAGACAAATGGCTTGTGCTTCCACTTTTAAGTGTATTTGGGACATTCTGTAATTGGAAACATATCCCACTTTGTGAATATTTTAATGTCACTAACTCATAATAAACCTTAAATAATCAGGTATCTCCATTGGTTGAATTAAATAACATAATCTGTAACTAGGAAGTGAAATGCCAAACAAATACAAAAAATTGGGATGTTTTGTGCATTCTGGTCACACCTCTGACTCCGTCCATTGTTGATTCAATCCTTGGGTTATTCCCACCCTCTGATTCTTTGCCCACAGCTCCCCTCGGTTTTTTTCCAGACTTCGACCACTGGATGCGATAAACAATGCAAATTAGAAGTTTTTAAGATTAACCACAGTAACGTGGAAAACCATGCGGATATTGGTGCTTATTGCACCAAAATCCACTTCATGATATTTTCCAGGCCTTTTTCAAAGAAGTTGGGAAACTCTGACCCACTTACAATTACAAATACATGTAGTATATAGGTACTGCAATTTAACACAGCACTAGTAATCGAGACCCCAATTTTTGCAAAAGATAGTTTTACTGTCTCTGTTTTCCCAAGGGACCCCGTTTTTAGTATCACTAAATGTGAATGTACCTATTATAAGCTTTGGCATTTGTAACTATGTCATTCTGCAGCTGTGGCAGTGTTTAGGATGCCATTGTACACCTGCAAATGTCTGTGTGTGTATTCGGTAGTCTGTGTACGATTCCGTCTGCCTCCAAGTCTGAGTTTATCTGTGTGCGGCTGTTTCTCTGTATTTGTGCTTGTGTATATATGTGCATAATGGTTTGGTGCTTTTTATGACAGCGTAAGTGTTTTATCCGCGAGTGTGTGTGCATGTGTTGCAAGTTTGTGAGAGTGACAAACAATACCGTATTGTGCAAGCTGATCAGAGCTTCCCCTTTTCCTGCCTGCATTGTACACAGACCTTTGAATTTACTGGCCCTCAAGGGCAGGCTAAAAGCGAAGCTGTGATGTTTCATTTGGCACTACTGAAAGTCCCTGGCAGGTGATCAGAAGAGGGCATGGAAGAGCCGGAAAAGCCGAAAGATGATGTCTGGGCGGCTGTTATTACTTTTTCAAAGGAAGGAATGCACCGCTCCAAATAGAACAGGCTGTGCAAATGCTAAGTCAATGCTAACGTTGTGCCTCCATGATCTCAGAGGAAGTGCATGGCTACAATTCTTCAATGGACAGTGGGAGAAATAGTACCCTCTGCGACTACACGGTCTTAAAAAGCAGTCTTAACAAATCTGACGTCTAATAGGGTCTGGAACACACAGTTAGAGACTGCTCACATCCAATTGGCGCAGAATGAAGGCATAGTATGAGCCATAACTGACAAGCCCAGCTGTCATAACTTAAAGAATGACCCTACACTACAAGGAATACAGTATCTTCAGATATTTGAAATCTGAAAATGTTTGTATGCAGGAGTTTAGTGACAATTGAACCTAAAATCTGTTTGATGGCATTCTGCGTGTAAAGTGACAAGAAGTGCTATGCTAATCATTAGATTGCATTTTTTGTTTAACTAATTTAAACCTGCTCGTTCGAAAATACAAGCAACTAAAACACAAAATTCTTTCTCAAATGCACGTTGGAATGGGCTACAAACGTACGGAAACACTTCCATTATGGAGGTAGAACAATGTGTGTATATGTAATAACTGTGACTCATTTATTTGACAATTTGTACCAGAGCATTTGCTATTTATAAACACTTTAATTAAGAAGTGTTACTTTTAATTCTCTAACAGGACTCAATTCATCAACTTCGGATGTTCAGTATGGGCAATAAGCATTTTTTGTCGATGCTGCTCAGCATCAGCAACACAAAGGAATTAACGCCTTTTAAAGGTGAATCTTATTGCTTTTGCCAATGCTTTTTATCAAATGTTTGGGTTACAATGAAGAGACTACAGAAATGATTCACCTACTTTCAAGATGAAAACCTGGCAAACATCAGGTATATCACTTAAGAAAAAAAAGTAGTAACTGAGAGCTGCAAAATTGCTGAAAATTCTTGAATTTATTTAAGGGAGTCTGAAAAGTCAAATTGACAGAAGCCTATAGATCACATTCTGGTTACAGGCACGTTTTTTTGCTTATAGCTAGTACCTTCCTTGTTATTTGGGTGCACAGCAAAATGTAAAAAGTCAGGCCATAAGTGAGATTTATTTATTTTATTTCATGTCGGTTATCTGTGGTATTTTTTTACCGTACTGTTTATTTGTAAGTCACTCATTCACCCAAGTCTCTTGGTGCTGAAATAACAGATGTCTATTGTAACCCAACTTAATAATACCCAGTTTATGGCTTCAAAAGATTGAAAGGCTGCGTGGATCTGCTAGATACGAACCTGTGACCACGAGGTCAATCACAGATCCCTGGAGTGGACCTTAGTCCACTGAGCCACTTCAGTGCCCATTTTCTCTGATTTTATGAATAATTTACTTAGGGATTTGGTTTTTGGAAATAGTTGGTACTGGTTGCTCTAGTTTTTCATTCTGCATTTCATATTGTGTGTGATTCTTCAAATTGATGGCTGTGCTGCACACAATAATTTTACATTTACAGTGTCTTTTACTTTACAATTCTAATACAATTGTAAGTTGCAAAAAAACTGCTAATGGCAAAAAACATAAGAGCCCCAGTAGCAACCTGTGCTTTCCAATTCATGGCCCATATGCAAACTGTTTTTCCCCCATTAAGGTGCCACTTCAAAGACTGCCTCCTCCTCCTCTCTGAATTCCCCCCCATTAAAGGCTCTGTATGACATTAAAAAGATGCAGAAGGAAGCTTTTAAATCAGAGAAATGTGTGTTCACCATTTGAAAATATGCTTTTGGCACATAATACTGATTCAGCAGCTGGCTACACAGCCTGAAGCGAGCAGGCCGCTTCTACTCCCCAAGGCCTCGGAAATTTCAAGAAGTTATGACATGAAGCAATGAATGAAAACTGAATCAACAAAACCGTAAAATTTTCATTTTATGTTTTACTTTTGGTTCGGTTTTCCGTCAGTATGAAAGAAAACGACTTTAAACGTGTTTCAAAACATACCTTGAAAAATGATCTTACTTGCAAAGAAATAGGACGCTTTCCCCCATTTTCGAGAAAATTAAATCACAACTTTGGCTGATCAGCCATTGATTGATGTACCCTCCTCACATCAGGCTAATGGGGCCTTGTTTCCTAACAGTAGCGTAATGAGTCACCTCGAGTGTGTATTGTTTTGCTGAGAGCTTTTTCTTGCTCTGCTTAGCCTACCAGCACCCAAAGGAAATTAGGGCCTGTGCTGGTCTTTTTTTTTCAGAAAACCTCATTTCTTTCATGGTTTTCTCTTAAAGAATTTGATACAGGGATAGAAGCGAACCAGGGAGAGTAAATTAAATATTGATCCATGCTCCTCTGGCCTTGCCTTCACCTTGTCCCAGGGCTGTGAGTTACTGACTTTTCCGTTTTGGCTCTAATAGGAATTATTACAACAGGCCTGTGCGAGTAATTACTTGGCTTGGCGAAAAGGAGGGCCCATCATATATTTCTGTAGAGACGTTATTTTCCATCAGCCCGGCAGTCTGCTTTTTTGGCCCTGTCCCTCTTGCTCTTGATTCAATTCTTTTAACCGTCATTAATCAAGTTCCTTGTCAGTAGAAGTTTATCAAAAGCATTAAGTGCGCAAGGTTGCATGGCCTCCTTCAAAAAAAGAAAATGCCCGTACAGGGCAGTAAATTTCAAAATATGGAAGGTTGTTTCTGTGATATATACAGGTGTCTTCTTGGTTCGGATGGGCAGTTTGTTTCTGTGATAGATACCGTAGTTTAAGCGATGATAGAACACCACGCGCCACTGCACGTGCGTGTTGCCTACTGAGTAAAAGACAACGTGATTTCTAAACGGCGTCGATGAAGGTCACTTATGACGGCAAACGTGAAAATATTTGTGTGGTTAATTTACATTTTAAAAATAGGGCCTTGTACATTGTGACGTCTTTGTGTATAGCTGCGGCATACAGCTGCCCGACGATTGTGGGTGTCACGCAGATATATGCGCTATTATTCCCATGGTGATAGTAACAGATGTAAGTTGTGCTTCTAGTTTGACTGCGCGTTCTAGGCCTCTGCCGCGGTAGACCCAGGTACTTTATGCCTTGTTGTCTGTTTGTTGTTTTAACTATGAAAGACCTTAAACCTGGAGGCAGAAAAAGAATTGCGAGGCCCTGACAGCGTCTGCATGTAGCTAGAAAATGTCTTCCTTTTTCGTGCTTCTAGCTTAACTCGTCTCTTGGAGTGGCGGGAAACGGCCATTACAACGCGGTCGTTTCCACGAATACATTAACCACGCATGCATTACAACGCATGCGTGGTTAACACGAAAGCCTTTACCACGCATACCTTTACTACGAGGTATGTAGTAAAGGCATATGTGGTAAAGGTTCAAAATAAACATGGGGGGCTTGGGGGGGTCTCCCCCCCAAATAAAAACCTCACCTGAAATCGTCGTCGTTTAAGAGGAAACGGAAAGAAACTTCCGTTTCTTCTTAACGACGTACGACGTCACCACGGATGAATTAGAGGAAAATGTTATGCGTTGATAAACCATTCCGTTGCAACGCATGCGTGGTAAAGGCATGCGTTGCAACGGAATTCGTTGTAAGAACATATAACCTGGAG
Organism: Lissotriton helveticus; assembly: GCF_964261635.1. Lineage (NCBI taxonomy): Eukaryota > Metazoa > Chordata > Amphibia > Caudata > Salamandridae > Lissotriton > Lissotriton helveticus. The sequence continues at coordinate 695,692,178 of NC_136061.1, forward strand.
TGGCTCTGTGAGAAGTGTTGTTTGTGGCATGGTTACTTACAGAGCGGCTTCTCCACTACGCCGGAGGAGCATCGCCCCACTGCTTTCTCGCAGTGCGAGAAGCAGATACACAAAATGGCAAAACTACCATTTTATGTTTCTGCTTCTCGCACTGCGAGAAAGCAGAAGTGTTTGGTCGGGGGCGGGCAGGCTCGGCTGCTCTAGGGCAGGGGAGGAATGGCTTCCCACTGCTGAGGGCGCTCACTGTTTGGTGGGCCCTCTCCGTCCACCAAAAAAGTCATGCACACTCTGCCTTTTCTCCAGGTAGGCTGCATGCAGCCTCCATGGAGAAAATAGTCTCCCCACAGGCGCCTGGCTGATCGGCGTCCCAAGCAATCACAACGCTGCCACTGCAGCGTTGTGATTGGCTTAGGGGCGGGGAAGGAGGCTGCCTGCTTCCTGTTCCTGATGAAGGCAGGAGAGGAGCAGGTATAACGCGGGACCGGGCTGGCGAAGGTAAGTTCACTTTTCTATTTTAATTTTAAATTAACCCCTGCAAGACCCTGTCCCCGCGCGAACTCCCTCCCCACCGCGAGTCATGCCGGCCGCGACTGGGTGTGGAGGTTGCTTCATGCATGATTTCTATCAAATGCCAGTGATGGAGCAAGGGTTCAATAAAAACGAAACTTGCTCGGTGCAAATCCTTCGCTAACTTTTACTTACACTTAAAACTGTAGATAAGACAAAACTAATATACACCAGACAGTGACACATGGGGAGAAAGCTTTACGCATGGTTAATTAATGTGGAATACAGTGCAACGCAACTAAAACCTGCTTTAATTTGTAAAAATGCCTTGCGCATTTGCAAACTAGAATTACGTATAGATATTGTGACTAACCTGCTATGAGAGGGAAAAACCTCACACATGCGCAAGGAGGACTAACATGTGGTCTGGAGGGACTGTATGCTCGGCATCTGCTTGTTTGAATTTAAAAGAAAGCTGCTGTTGGTAATGCTTTTGCTAAGGAAAAATAATAATAACATGGGATAGAGTAGAAGTGGGTGGTGAACAGTGAGAATTATATGTGTAAGAAAATAACATCTGTTTATGATTTTTTTATCAATAGTGTGCATTTGGGCCTGTTATGCCTATGACAAAAAGGAGAAAATGGTGCTGGATGACAATGAGTCGTGCATGCTCAGTGGATTTGTAATGTGACCCGATAACCGGAAAACTGAACAGCTGCCAGATACCTAGGACAGAAGACGTGGGAAAGTGAAGACATGTATCCCTCATCTATGAAGCCTGTATTGAAAGTGTTATTAAAATGGCAGCAATATATGTATGTGAAAGAACATTAAGAATGAGCTAAAGGGGAAGGGTTTGCGAGACAATGGTGCCTTAATAAAAATGAATATGTCAGCATAGTGTGATAAAAACTCTCCTAGCCCTGTCCAATCATATTTCGTATTTTACTAATATTTGCAACTATCGAGGGTGGGACATATAGAAATAAAGACTATAACTAGAGTGACTTTAGAAGTTAGGAGAGAGAGGCGAGAGCTGCTGCTGATGGGAGATGAGATTGCCAAGCCCAGAGAAGACAAGTTAAGCTTGCTGCTGCTGGGTTGAGAGAGAGGAGAGAGCAGAATGGGAAGATCCAGATCCAAATGACAGTCTGATTAGATTTGAATATTCCGAAAGAACATTGAGGAGGGAGAGAGTGTAAGAGAGGGATGCGCCATGGTGCATCGGGTTTATAGAGAAGCCTAGTAAGTACCTGCCCTGTCCTGATCCTGTCCTATAGCCTTTGTCTTTTGATTCTCACTCTGGGGACCCCCACCAGTCCTCTGGCCAGAGGGGTGGTTTTCAGTATTTTCTAATAGGTAAATATTATTCTGTCTCAAAATGTACATATTTCTTTGCAAATGTAATTTTGTTTTGAACCTTCTGTCTCTTCATCTACCCACTCCTCTGCATTGATTAGTTGAATGAGTTTGTGTCATTGGATGTATTTGAGAAATGACATTTTTTTCTCTCCCATGTGAAGAATTATGGGGTTTGCACTGGGAGAGATGTGGCGCCGCGGCCAGGGCGACTGATGCTGGAATCTGGGGACCACGGTTCGATCTCCGGCGGCAGGGTAGCCCAGCACCATGTGACTCTGGGCAATAGCTCGCTTAATCTTCCCGACGGCCCCCAGCGCCTAGAGACCCTTACGGGTGATTGTGCGCTTAACAAATGTGGACTTTACTTTACTTCACTGTGAATTTGTATTAATGAGCGTTTAAATTACAACTGAAATCTTAGTTAAACTTATGAATCTTACCAAGAGTCTGTGGTTATTTCACTAAAATGTATGATTTAGTTAGATAACTGTTAATATCACCATCAACTAACTCAACTAATGGTCCATCGACCAGAGGAAAGAGTGTTGATCTGTGAAAGATTAGTTAGGTATTAAATATTGTTCCAAATTGTTTGTGATTACAGAAAATTAACGAATTTAAGTGAATAATAAAACTTGACCCCCAGTGGTATTGCCAGGCAATCTGGATGAACATTTGCGTAAATGTGTATGGGCTCCATTGAATATTTGTTTGTGGAGCATTCATCCCTGGCCTTCCGCTGGATCAGTTTTACTGGTAGAAGAGTTATGGTTATTATTGATTAGTTGGTGATTAGTGACTCTGGGCAATAGCTCGCTTAATCTTCCCGACGTCCCCCAGCGCCTAGAGACCCTTACGGGTGATTGTGCGCTTAACAAATGTGGACTTTACTTTACTTTACTTTACTGTGAATTTGTATTAATGAGCGTTTAAATACGACTGAAATCTTAGTTAAACTTATGAATCTTACCAAGAGTCTGTGGTTATTTCACTAAAATGTATGATTTAGTTAGATAACTGTTAATATCACCATCAACTAACTCAACTAATGGTCCATCGACCAGAGGAAAGAGTGTTGATCTGTGAAAGATTAGTTAGGTATTAAATATTGTTCCAAATTGTTTGTGATTACAGAAAATTAACGAATTTAAGTGAATAATATGAGAGTAAAGTGCGAGTGATAGCAAAGGGTCCACCAGTGAAACTTTGGCCTTATCCCCAGAGGAGTATCCCCAGAGGAGTAATAGGTCCTCCCCGAGCTTAAGTGAAGGGTAAACAGTGGTTTTTACTCGCAGTGTAAGAATTTTTTTTTTTTTGAAGAATAGAAGAAACTATCTTTGGTTTAGCGGAGCAGACAGAGTAGCGCTGTTTTTATGTTGTTACGAACAGAAATTGATAAAGAAAAGTTAGAAAAAAAAACCATGCCATATTACTTTGTGAAGGGAGGGTCAGTAGAAGGAGTCATACTGATGACATAGAGAGCTGCGCTGTTATTGGTTGAAACAGTGGGCATGTAACAAGTGCAGATTGTAAAGGGAGGGTCAGTAGTAGGAACAATACTTATGTCACAAAGAGTCACGCTGGCATTGGTCAGATAAGTGGGTGTGTTTCCGAAACTCACGGAGTGGCAAGATGGCCGCGGGTGGGTTGTGGTGAGCAGTCGCACCAGAACCTCTCTCCTATCTGACATGCTAGCTTGAGAAAGCTGGCGCTGGAGCGACAGTATTAGCCCCCTCGGATGGCTCTGATCCTTAGACTTTGTTCCTAACTCTGTACGGGACGGGAATGCAAGACTGGGTCCCATTAATCAAGGCGATGGGATGCTAGAGACGGCATGGACAGATATCAGGTACTCGGATGACCTCGGAGACCTGGTGGTAGCTGAGCTTGGGAGGCTGGCCAGGAGATTAACGTGGAGATTGAGAGTTTTCGCAGCCAGCCTGCTCAAGCGAGCAGTGAACAGTGCAGTGAATAGTGCGGTGAATAGAGCAGCACTGACAGTTAAAGAGCGGAACGTTTGGTATACAATGCCGCCAAAACCTGTAAAACCTGTAAAATCTGATAAGAAGAAAGCGAAAGACCCCAGCGAGGCGAGCAATCTAACTCCCGCCGCTGCAGCGACTTCTAACATGCAGAAATCACAGTTACCGGCAAAGAACCCTGGTGCCATAAGGAAGGTGATTGAGCCCGCTGTCAGAAAAAAGACGGATTTAAAAGGAGATCAGCTTGGCAGAGTGGAGAGCGCTACGGCGAGAGAGCGCACCAAAAGAAACGAAAAGCTTGGGATGACTAAAAACAAAGGGACCCCTTCCAGACAGCCCCCCTTACCAGAATCTTTCACCCGCCCGGGTAATCCAGGCAACCCAGAAGGATTCGCCAGCAGAAGTCTATGCGTCTCCGGTGCCCGCGGTGTTACAGGAGCAGAGGGGGCGCCCGAGGGTGTAGGATGGCAGCAGAACGTCCTCGTGGACGCAACAGCAGCGCCAGCAGCGGAGACAGGAGCTGAGAGCGCTGAGAGCGCGAGAGACGCTGAGGCATCGGTTGCCAAGCGACCGGCTGGGCTGACTTCTCCGCTTCCCACGAGCCCCATGCAGGACGCAAGCAGAAGCAAACAGGAGGCAGCAGACGGAGCGGAGACGAGCGCTGGAAAGAGGGGATTAAAGGAAATGTCCCTGAGGGGTCTCCCCACAGAAAAGACTACCGCGGACAGTGAAAACGGTAAGAATGCGCAAAAAGCAAGTGGGGTGAAAGGGCAGGAAAATGCCGACATGCTACAGGCTATAATGCAGGTGGAGGCAGAGCTAAGTGCTAAAAACCCTAATCCCACATGGGGGAGCTCGGTTAGCTTGGTGGCTGACAACCTAATATTTGGACACCACACGGAGAAAGAGAGGGAGGATCTATGCTCGGTGGAGGGGGAACACTTCTTTTCAGTGGGCGAGGACTCTGACTCCACTCAGCAGGAGAGGGAGATGTCAGATTCAGAGGAGGAAGGAGAGGTGGAGAAGGAGGAGGTTGAAGAAGAGGAGGAGGATGAATCTTGGGTGGCCTCTACCTCTTCTGAGACCGACATAGACAAAGACAAAGAATCTACATTAAAAAAGAAGCAGTCTCTGCGACGAAGGCACGAAAGAGGTGCTGAGAGGAAGCTGGACTGGGATTATTCGGCGACATCACAGACGTATCAAGAGGAGTCAGAACCAGGTCTAGATCAGGACGATGCTTTGGGGAAAGTATTTAGTATGCTGAAACAAATACAATCCGAAGCAAGATCCACAAGTCGTAAAACGAGACAAGACTTCAAGAAAATTCAAACGACGCTTAGGAAGACAAATAAACTGTATGAAGGGCTGGCTGGGAGAGTTTCTGAGGTGGAGGAGAGAACAGGCAAGATCGAGGACGACTTTCGCAGTTTTAGCGAATTCAAAATACAACAGGAAAAAAAGGCGGATGATATCCTCTGGAAGATGGAGGATTTTGAAAACCGCCAGCGGCGCAATAACGTTCGAATTTTGGGTGTGGCAGAAGGGCTGGAGGGGCAAGATCCAAGGGGTTTTGTGGTCAAGCTACTAAGGGGTGCTTTCCCGGAGTCCCAGTGGCAGTGGGAGGCAGAGGTACAGAGGGCACATAGGTTCCCCTTTGTCCAGCGGAAACCATATGGAGCTGAAGGAGGGTCAAAAGCGCCACTCCCCCGTGCAATATTAGTGAACGTTGGCAACTTTCTACTCCGAGAGGAACTTATCCAGAAAGCCAGACCAGACAGCAGAAGAACGGCGGAGGGTGTTACTTTCTTTACTAGGCCTGACTTTTGCCACGTGACAGTAGAAAGGAGGTGGAGGCTGAGGAAAATGATTTCAGAGTTTCAGGCTTTAGGATCTGAGGCGTATTTGATATTCCCAGCCAGGCTGAAGGTTGTTACAAAGGGCAGGGTCAGGATGTTTATGTCAGAAGTGAAAGCACAGGAGTTTATTCAGGAATTAAGAAGGGCGAAGAAAGAGGGGCACTGAGGGGAAAGACATTGCTATGGGACTTTGGGACTTGATAGTTATTAGACTGTAGAGAGGGGGGACACACTGGAGATGATGGGAGAGGGGTGCGGCTAACACAACCAGGAAGCGTCCACACATAGGTCATTGCTGACCTATTTGCCTGCAGGGGGAAGGGGGGGAGGGGAGACAGGGGAGGGGGGAGAGGGGGAAGGGGGGAACCAAAAAGCAGCTGAAATGTATGGTTTGGATATGGCAGTTAGCACACATTGATTATCTATTTTTTTCATTGACTATATTTTTGAGTAAAGGAAGAGGGAGAGGGAGAAAGTTCGGAGCGTGGGAGAGAAGGAGCGAAGGAATAGCTGGGTTAGGAAGGGATGGTTTTGTTTTCTTTAATACACAATGTCATGTAGGTTAGTCTCTATAAATGTATGTGGGCTGAATGATTCAAGGAAAAGGGCGAATGTAGCAGCTTATATAAAAACCCTACAAGTGGACCTAGTATGCCTACAAGAAACCCATATAGAGGAAAAGCAGATTTATCTGATGAATCAGTTAGGGTTTGATGTACTTGCTGCCAGCAGGCAAGGATCTAGGACAAGAGGTGTTGCGATACTGGGGAGGAGAAGGGATGTGAGGGTTAGAAGAAAGAAAGAAGACCGGTGGGGGAGGTGGGCTATTGTGGAGTTAAGCATTAAAGGCCTCAATGTAACATTAGTAAATGTATATGGTTCCACCGAGGATGATCCAGAGATATGGCAGTTTTTAGATACTGAACTACCACAATGGCCCGAATCAGTAATATGTTGTGGTGATTTTAACATACATGACCCTACAAGCTCATTTACGGGTACAGGAGTGGCATATAATGGTAGAAAAAGAAAAGTAAATAGGGCTATTGCAAACATGGTTAAAAACAATCTCCTGGAAGACCCCTGGATAATGCAGCACCCACTGTTAGATGGAAGCACTTTCTTTTCGGCACCTCATCAGGTGTTGGTGAGATTAGATTATTTTTTAGTTTCAAGGTCTTTGATTCTGGGGACACAGATTGAAAAACAGCCAAGGATTATCTCTGACCACAGTCCACTAATTCTGACAGTTAAGGTCCCACAAGTACAGAGTAAGAGGCCCACTTGGACATTTGAGAGGAGTCTTCTTCAAGACCTCGAGTATAGGAAATACATGGAAGGGTGGATCAGGTCCTATTGGGAGATCAATCACGGAACTGCCTCTGTAGGGCAAACCTGGGATTGCTTTAAAGCAGGTGTCAGAGGGGAGACATTGAGTTATGTGCTGACCAGACACAAGAAAGAGAGGGTAAAGAATGAAGCTATCCGACAAAGGATAATTACTGAGGAAGCAAAACTAGTTACTGCAGTACAATCCAAATCTAGCTTGGAAAACATACTATTAGCACTAGTAGCATTGAGGGCAGACGCAGTAGAAAGTTTCTCGAAAAAACTCGCAGAAAAATACCTGGCTAAGAAGGAAGAGGCCTTTGAGTGTAGTGAGAAAGTGGGGCACATACTTGCGGTTAAAGTTAGACAACAGAGGGCAGCTGCGGAGATAAAAGAGATAATGGATCCAACGGGTGTCATTGTCACAGACTCAGATAAGATCAGAGATGTCTTTAGAAGTTTTTATGAGAAATTGTATACACAGGAAGATACAGAGGGAATAGTTGAAATAAGGAATTACCTTAGAGGTATGTGCTCACCCTCTGTCACAAGGGAAGAAGGAGAAATGTTAGAATCTACCTTAAGGCTGGAGGAATGTATCGATGCACTAAATAGTCTACCATCAGGGAAGGCGACCGGACCCGATCAAATTCCGGTTGAATTTTATAAAGTGTTTCGTGATTATCTGTTAATTTATATGTTTGAGGTTATGTTATTTGTACAACAAGGGGGGCAGTCACCAGATTCATGGCGTGGGGCCGATATAATTGTTATAGCTAAAAAAGGGAAGCCCGCAACCCTTCCTGGTTCCTACAGACCCATTACGCTAATGAATTCAGACAGCAAGGTTTATTCTAGGATGTTGGCAAAGAGATTAACAGGTTGTATAGAACACTTGGTGAGTCCATCTCAGCATGGTTTCATACCTGGGAAGGGCACGGCACAGCACGTCAGAACTCTGATCACCATGATTGATGCGGCAGAAGTCACAGGCGACCCTATTTCAGCACTGTTTCTAGACGCTGAGAAAGCCTTTGATAGGGTCGCCTGGGAATATCTATGGGAAGTTATGAAGTGGTGTGGTATTGGTCCAGGGTATATAGGAGCAATACAAGCCCTGTATAGAGACCCGGTTGTTAAAATTAGAGTAAATGGAGGGCATACGGAGTTAATACATATACAAAGGGGGACTCGCCAGGGCTGCCCGTCTTCCCCACTGCTATTTGCCCTGTATATAGAGCCACTATTACGCAAGTTAGAGGGAAACCGGGATATCCAACCTATGGTACTAAACAATTGTACTGTGAAAACTCTCGCCTATGCGGACGATGTCGCTATATTGACCCCAAATCCGGATATAGCCATGGTGGGAGTAGAAGCAGAAGCACAGGCATTCGGGCTGATTTCAGGATATTGTTTGAATAAAACTAAAACCCAGATTATTATTAACAGGTTTGCTACAAGCTCAGATAGTAGGGTGGTCAACAATGCAACATACCTAGGGATTGATATATCTGTAAAACTGGAGGAGTTAGTCGAGCGCAATATGGAACCACTGGTAGCAAAGGTTAATAGCGATCTGGAAAGGATAAACAATCTACATCTGTCTTTGGTCGGTTGCACAAATGTGTTGAAGATGATGGTTTTGCCTAAATTTTTGTACCTATTCAGATCAATACCTTTAAGTTTTGAGAACAAATGGTTCAATAGGCTGGAGAGCGTAGCTAATAGATTTATCTGGGCACGAGGAAAAACACGTAGGGCCTACAAATTTATCTCTCTGCCAAGGGATAGAGGGGGCTGGGGTGCTCCAGATTTTAGATTATATTATTTGGCTGCCGCTCTCCAGTATATGCAGGGAATAATAGGAGGAGGTGTGGGGTCATCAAAGGCCGTCACTATGTCAATCGAAGCCTACTCAGTGGTACTAGGACCAAATTCCGCAAACTGTTTCCTGTACTTTACGGATTTGGGCTATCTTAGAAGGCAGGCATATAAGACTCTTAGGGCCGCACTTAAAATCTGGAGTACTTTTCAGAAGAAGATAGGTATGGGTAGATTCAACAGGTACACGAAAGTTTATAAAAATAAATCCTTCCCGGAAGAGATTTTTGCGGATTCAGTGATGGCGAACTGGGAAAATAAAGGGATACATCAAATTGGGGATTTATTAAACTCAGAGGGGATTGTACAATTTGAGGAACTGGTTAGAAAATATAAAATAAATAGAAGGGACTTCTTCAAATACCTTCAGATTAGGAGTTTTCTTAGGAATAAACAAGGGGGGCCATTGGGCTTTCACACAAATGACTTGATGGAAGGGCTAAGTGCTGGGGAGGAATACTCCATTAGGCTAATATATGCTGCACTGACAAAAACTAGTGCAGATGATTTGGATAAGCATAGGGCCAAATGGGAGGATAGGATAGAGGCTGCTCCTGAATCATTCAACGAATCAATGGAATTAGGGCGGTCCATGCTATGTTCTGCCCCCTTGCAATCCCAGCACTACAAAACATTATTCTCGCTGTACCATACTCCAGCCAGGATTGCGAAATGGGGGGGTACAGAGGGTATTATATGTCCCAGATGCAATTCTACAGAGGCAGATATCGTTCACATGTTTGCTACATGTCCCCAACTTTATACGTTAATTAAGGACATCGAACAATTTTTAGTCAACTCATTAAAGATAAGGACAACCTTTACAGTAAGCTTAATTATGTTGGGAGTAGACGCAGGAAATGTCCAAATGGATTCAGTTGATGTAATGTTTATGTTTATGGCAGCAGCTGTCTTCAGATTAATGTTAGCAAGGGTATGGTTAGATAAGAATCCCCCAACCTTGCAAGTGTGGTTATCAAATCTTATTGCTATACATAATTTAGAGAAATATATATATGCAAGGAAGGGTAGGGTAGGGAGAGCTCGAGGTATTAAGATATGGGGACCTTTGGAGAAATGGAGAACAGGAATAGGATGATCCATTTTTGCCAATTTGCTAATTTGTCTTTTCTTTTTAGCTGGGGTTTTTCTTTATTTTTTCATGATTGTGTTTCTTAGAAATGTTATAATATGATGCTTAAGTGTAGTTGATTTAAAGCTTCCGGCAATATTTGGGCAAATATATGTAGGAGGCAATATTTGGTATTTGCATTGTTTTGTAATGTGTGCTCTCTTTTGAAATCTAAAATAAAATATAATAAAAAAAAAAAAAAAAGATAAGTGGGTGTGTTGTAAGCTTTAATTGGCCAGTAGACAAGATCCGCGCTGGTATTGGTTGTGGAAGAGAATACGTAGTGAGCTCTGATTGGACTGTTGGTGTGAGTCGCGCTGGTATAGGACGAGTGTTAGCGATTAAGATATGTGAAGATACGGAAGTGTTTTCTGGATTTTGCCTGCTGAAATAGTTAGTGACAGGAGTCGGGAGAATAAAGTTGATTAATAAAATCAAAAATGTATTTAAGAGGGACAAGCATGTAATAACTTGGGATAGAATGCTTATGCCACCTCCTAAAATGCCTGCTTCATATATGATGATGGAACATAGATATCATACTTGTGTCTGGTCGGAATATTGGGTAGAATATACGAAAGGTGATGGTGTTCTAGCTTTTCCAGAACATGGTACGTTTAATGTAAGGATTCTTCAGAGTTTGAGAAATCGGATGAATTCAGTTAAACCAAATCCTAGGTTAACACAGTAGGAAGCTTTTGAGGAATGAGAAGTTGAGGCATTTGAACGAGAGAAATATAGAGGAGGTAGAAGAATTAATAAAGGATTTTTACGCAGATACCCACTTGAAGCTCAAGAGAGTCAAATGAAAAGATGTTGATAGCTGACGATCAAGTAGGGAGTAAATGTAAAGAAAAAACAAAACATACAGGTATGACAGGAACAGGTTGTGATGAATCTGATTATGAGTGTTTAGGGGACATTTTAGTTAACAGACCTCCGCCTTATCTAGAGAATGCTAGAGATACAACTCCAAGTGTGCCAATGATGGGAACTCCATTAGTTCCACAGGTTCTATTGATGTACTGGGTTTTTAAGAACCCAGTGGTGCCAGGGAACACACCCTTAGACTTCGGGTCCTTCCTGTTTCAGACTACAGAAACACAGAGTCTTCTAGGTGAAGTCAAAGATCGAGTTTATTGGCTGTAGCCGTAACAGGTGTCCTAGAAGTACAACACGGTGTATATTCTCAGGAGGCTGCTCTACCTTACAAAGCCAGTCTTCTCTTTTTATACAAAATATTATGCTTCAGGCAAACATTCCTTATTTTACAGTTGACCATTCACATATTTTCACTACAAAGAAAAAGCAGCATCATGACGACAAGCTTATTTTCAGTTTGTCCAACCCACAGTAAATCACCCGGCAAGGCCCAACATTTTCATCAGATATCGACGGACCCCTAATAAATTCGGGCACCTCCTCCTCGTAAAGCAGGTCATAAAGTAAGGAACAGAGACAGGGGTGTGTAAGATTAGGCGTGGTTTCTGTCCTCCTTCAGTGATGGCTAATCTAAGTGAGGTGATTTCTCGCCCACTTATGGAAATCTGTAACACCGCCTTCCAAACTGGCTACTATCCTGCCCCGTGGAAGAAGGCAGTAATTAAGCCACTTTTAAAAAAGCCCTTTTTGGATCCCACTGCTATGGCCAGTTACAGACCCATTGCTTGTCTCCCCATTCCTGCCAAAATATGCGAAGCATTGATGAATAAACAACTCTCAGAGTTCGTCGATAATTACCAACTTTTAGACGAATCGCAGTTTGGCTTCAGGAAAGGACATGGAACCGAGACTGCTCTAATAAAAGCCTCAGATGAGATTAGAGCCATTATGGACCAGGGAGGTGCAGCCATTCTGATTCTTTTGGACCTATCCGCAGCATTTGACACGGTCGACCATGCCATATTGGTTGACCGTGTCACAGCTCTGGGGATAAACGGCACGGCCAGAGACCTTATTTCATCTTTTTTGGCCGACCGCACCCAGACAGTCAAGTTGGGTAATTTCTATTCTCCCGTCTCTGCACCACCTTGTGGAGTTCCACAGGGCTCCTCGCTAAGTCCCACGTTATTTAACATCTACGTAGCGGACTTAGCGAGGGTAATAAAGGCCCACGGGGTGCGTCTGACATCTTACGCAGACGACACCCAACTGGTGCTGGCAATCCATAAGGATGGCATAGCGGTGGCAGCCAATTTCCAGGAGGCTATGCTTGCTGTCAGTACATGGATGTCCTCCAATTGCCTGAGGCTTAACTCGGACAAAACCGAGGTTATGACCTTTGGCAATCTCTCCCCAGAATGGTCCTCCATTTGGTGGCCCAACCAGTTGGGCTTTCCACCTGTCCCAGTGGAAAAGGCGAGGAACCTGGGAGTTATCTTTGACAGCAAGCTAACATTCAACCTTCATGTCAACAAGGTTGTGTCATCCGCCTTCTTTATTTTAAAGAAAATTAAGAAATTGCTGCCTTACCTCCCTATCCCAGCTGGGAAGACCCTAGTAACCACCTTGGTGTTTTCCAAAATTGATTATGGAAATGCCCTATTCCTTAACTCCCAGAAACGTGTGCTATCTAAACTACAGTCTATACAAAATGCGGCTGCTAGAATTCTCTTAGATATTCCTCGTCGCCAGCCTACTACTCTCGCCATTCGCCAGCTTCATTGGCTTAGAGTAGAGAGTCGAATTAAATTCAAGACCCTCTGCATTGCCTATAAGGCAGTGCATGGCGCCGGACCCAAGTTTCTGACTGAGGCTTTTCAGCTGTACACCCCTAAAAGATTGCTGAGATCCTCTAACACTGGCCTCCTACTGGTACCCCGTACAAGAACGGCATCTTGGGGAGATAGACGCTTTCTAGTTGCTGCGCCAAAACTCTGGAATCTTCTGCCACCTACTATCAAAAACGCCCCTAACTTGATGAGTTTTCGTAGGCTTTTAAAGACATGGCTGTTTAACCAGTGAATTTTGTTGTTCTGGTCCTGCGAGTCCACACATGCGCCGAGACACCTTCGGGTATTTGTATGCGCAATAAAAATTCCAAAAATAAATAAAATAAAATAAAGGTTTATGGCTTGTTGTGCCTTGATACTCGGCCACTGGGAGAGGAACTGACCGAACAGGTTTGGCCCCGGGCAGTGGAGTCAGCTTGCCCAGGTCGTGCAGAAGTCAGCAAAGGTGTGCGTGTCCTTCAGACTCGTTTTTGGCCTTAGTCACCGGCCTATGTGAGGGCAACCACAAAATGGCTGCTGTATACAAAATGGAACCCGAGGGTTCAGGACGGAACCTCTGGTTTCAGGGTGAAGTTGTCACTCGAATATGACGAAAATGCTTGTGCATAGTATACTAGCCATTCTCGGTCTGCTGATATTAAAATCGTCATGATACAACGATGTTTATAACACGGGTCCAGAATTTTCAGTACCACAGACCCTCCTTTTGCCCTTACATAGGCAATAACCTATACTCATGCTAATCTGAGTCCAGGTCTATATTCATAAAGTCATTGAGATGTTGCTGTAGCATCATCCTATTACTTAGCTCGTCCCTCGGTACAGGTATCCTTACACACGATGTAGCACAGAGGCCACATATAGCAGGAGCCCACTGTACGCACAGACAGAACAGGAAAAGAATGGCTAAGATCATCCCAATGACCATCAGAATCTTCCATCCCCAGGCGTATAACACTTCCCAGAACCACCCCATCAACGACCAATCTCCTTTGTCCACATGAATAGATTCGGAAATCTTATGCAGTTTGGAAATGGCCTGGTACACTGTTGGAGCGTTATCTGTAATGAAAACACAGCAACTCGATTGGATCACTTTACATACCCCACCTCGGTCTGCAAGCATGACGTCTAACGCGACCCTGTTCTGAAGAGTCATAAGGGGATCCGACTGGAGCTCAGCAGTCAAGTTACTAAGGGCACCGGCAGTTTCAACTACGATGGATTCAACCACCCTCGTCAATTGCCTTATGTTCCTGCTGTTAACCATGGGTCCCCAAAACGGCAGAAACCCCTTAGAGAAGTCTCCAAATTCTTGTCCTGCAGTGTCTTCTTTACTGAAGACACCTCTAACTATCCTTGTCTTATGGTAATCTGCTGCAGCCGTGTAGGTGGGAGGCAACAGGAACGAAACAAAACATGTGCCCGAAAAGTCAGGGGGCAACCATGTATAGGCTCTATCATAGCAGATGAAATAGGTACCTCTAGCTGCTAAGAACGAAGGGGAAGTCTGAGACGCAAAAACATATGTCTCAGTGCAGATGCTCTTCCCTAACTGAGCTCTGGGATTCTTGCCATTACCTTGCAGACATAGGTGACCCTGATGGGGTACAATCCAAATCGGGGAGGATCTCTTAGCTCACTGTTTTTCACTCAGAGTAACTCCATATCCGGTCACGTTCCATCCAATATATGCTAGTGTCTCATCTCTCGGGATAGTTTCATAGGAAGTATCTTCCCTAATCATATCTACTATACCCTTAACAAGAGCACTATTCTTGGGATTATCTTTTTCAGAACGTAGCGGGTGGACTTCATGTGCATAAATGAACATCGTTCTGTATGCCCACACAGAACCATTATGGCTGAAAGGCAGGACCAGGTAAGGTATACCTTTATCAGTAGTGTGAGGCATAAGACCACACACCAAACAAATAGTTGTGTTCACTACTAATTGGTGTTGGTGCAAAAGCTGAACGAAGGAGTTATTAATAAACTCTAATCTCCTAACGGACTCATGTTCAGGAAAAGTGTGAAAATGTGAGGAAACAGTAGACGGAGGAGGTATGGGCTGTGTAGTGGGTGCAAATGTCACTCGAAAAGAGAATAAAACATATCCTATTAAAAACATTATTACACTGAACAACATAAAAATGCATAATATCAAAAAGCTTTTCTTGGTCATCATTCTACATATTTTAGCTTTAAAGTTCATCTCTATGGCAGGTCTTTCCATCTCGAAAAACTCCATCCTCTCTAATTGCTGCTCGCGATGGTAGGGTGTTCTATGCTAAGGAATGCTTCTGTCAGTCCAGGGCAACTCCCTTATACCAACCAGAACCGTTGACCTAACGTCTTCGGCTGCACTCCAAAGACTTCGGCAACCGCGACCCTACAGCTGAACCCGGATGGTGGTTCGAAAAACAAAATTAAAAAGTTTCTCAGATGAGAGAGCTGCACTTTCAAAAATATCAAAAGAAAGGTTTTTGTTTGTCCATAGTTCTCGGCCTCAGGTTATAGCGTCTTTTTCCAGGTAATGTCTGGTCTTGGAACAAGGGTTCAGGCTCTGTAGTGTCCAATCGGATTGACGGTGGCACAGCCTCTTGCAAAATATTGTCACTTTCACTTTCAGAAATTGTTCCTTTTACATGTGCATCGCTGAAAGGCAGAAAACGGGGCACAGTCTCAGTCTCGGAGTCAGCAACACCCTCCTGGACCCACCGGTCGTACGGCAGAGGCAAAGGGACCCTCTTGCAGTGTACGCCGTGGATCCAGTTTTTCTTTCTTTCCACTTGAACGGCTGATCTCATTGAGAGAAGAACTAGGTGGGGGCTGGTCCAACGGGGTTGGTCATTCTTTGTCCGCTGAAAATTCTTGACCAGCACCCAGGATCCAGGAGTAATAGGATGTCCTGGAGCTTCAGAGACCTGAGGCAGAGTATCGTGAACCTGTTGGTGTAAAACACGCAATTTAGCCGTCAATTCATACAGATAATCAAGCAGTACAGGGTGTTCGATCTCACTGAATTTTGTCGGCCTAGGCACTCCCCATATGTTGGCCGGACGACCGAACACAATTTCATAGGGACTAAGTCCCACTCGCGAATGCACAGTCATTCTGGTTGATAGGAGTGCCAAAGGCAGAGCGTCAGGCCATTTAAGGCCGGAGCTCGCTTGGATTTTGGCCAATTTTAGTTTTAGCGTGCCATTATAGCACTCTACTAGTCCAGCTGATTGGGGTGATTTGCAGCGTGGAATTTTTGCTGGATACCTAGCCCTTCACATACTTTCTTCATCACTCGACCCACAAATTCACTTCCATTGTCACTCCAGACCATTCTCGGCATTCCACACCTAGGGAAGAACTCTTTGACAAGGGCTTTAGCTGTGGACATGGCAGTGTTGTCCTTCAGGGGATATGCTTCTACCCATCTTGAAAAGGCACAAACAACAACAAGTACGTATTTCAAATTGTTGCACCTTTCCATGTGGATGAAATCTAGCTGCAAAACCTCTAACGGATACGTTGGAAGCGCAAAATGACCAGCTGGAGTTGGGGTTCCCGTACCAGGATTGTATTTCAAGCACACCATGCAATTCTTGACCACATTCTCTGCACACTTAGGAATTCTAGCATTTTGCCATACTGGAGCCAACAACTTACAAATCCCTTTCACACTGATGTGAGCCATTCCATGGGCCATTGTAACCACTGCAAGCACATATGCATCGGGTAATAACCATCGCTGATGTTCTGACAATTCAATCCAACAACCATTTGCATCCAATTTACCCGTACTCTCTCTCCACACACTAAACTCTTTCTCTGTAGCTTCAGCTTGAATAGATTTCACACTCTCTATCGTATCCTCACACATCCCAATGTCACCAACCCATCTCGCAGGGCCTGCAACATACCTTCGACTCATCACATCCCTTGCTGTTTCTTTTGCGACTTCATCAGCAAATGCATTTCCATGACCAACATCATCAGTAACCTTTTTGTGTGCACTGCATTTTACAATCGCAACTTGCAAGGGCAAAGTAAGTGACTCGAGGAGTTCATTCACCAACTGACCATGCTGTATCTTAGCTCCATGCGAAGTCAGAAATCCACGTTCTTTCAACAATCATCCAAAACTGTGGGCCACACCAAATGCATACTGGCTGTCAGTATATATAGTCACTTTCATTCCTTTTGACAACACACACGCTCTTGTAAGTGCAATCAACTCTGCTGCTTGAGCTGAATTATGTGGGATACGTGCAGCTTCAACAATCGTATGCAAAGTCTTAACAGCATATGCTGCAGTCGTATCGCCATTCGGAAGCTTGAAGCATGAACCATCCACTCATAAGGTACCATCACACTTCACAAGAGGAGTGTCCTGAAGATCTATTCTCCCTTTCGTTTCTTCTTCCGTTCTGAGAAAACAATCATGCTGTTCAGAAGCATCTGTCTCTGCTACAATCGGCAACAACGTAGCTGGATTCAACGTGTTGCATCTCTTTATGTGCACATGACTCGCTAAAAGTGTCAACTCATAACCTGACAATCGAGCACTAGTTAAGTGCTGTGTCTTGGTCCTGTTTAACAAAATGTCCACTGCATGTGGAACCATCACAATCAACGTATTATTCATCACTAAACCAGCAGACTGCAGAATAGAAACAGCTGCTGCCACTGTGGCTCTCAAACAACTCGGCAACGCTCTAGCTACCGGATCCAAAGTCGACGAAAAATACGCGCATGGACGTTGCTTGTCCCCAAAAGACTGCGTCAGTACTGACAATGCACAACCTTCTTTCTCATGGACATACAATGTAAAAGGCTTGCTATAGTCGGGGGTACCCAACACAGGAGCCGAACACAATGCATCACGCAATTTGGAAAAACTTTTCTGACAATCTTCAGACCATGGAAGGGGATTCGGTGTATCTTTACAGGTCAATGCCACCAAGGGTTTTGCCAGTAAAGAAAAATTCGGTATCCATTGTCTGCAATAGGATGTAATGCCCAAGAAAGCGCGCACTTCTCTCTGTGTCCTTGGCACACTCAATTTTGCAATTGCCTGAATTCTTTCTGGGGTCAGTTTCCTTCCCTCCTTCGATAAGAGATGACCTAGGTAGGTCACTTCTTGTCGACAATATTGCAATTTCGAAAGGGACACTTTGTGATGCAAATCAGACAAATTACGCAACAATGACAACGTTGCTTCTTTGCAAATTTTCTCAGTATCTGCAGCGATTAGTAAATCGTCAACATACTGAATAAGGGTAGCGCCATCAGGTAAAACAATTGTATCAAGCTGTGTTTTTAAAGCCTGACTATATATCGATGGACTCTCACTATAGCCTTGGGGAGCGCATTTGAAGCGGAAGCTTCGTCCTCCTAAATAGAAGCCGAAAATATCCCTACTCTCCTCGGCAATTGGGATGCTGAAAAAGGCATTTTTCAGGTCAATCACTGAGAACCAAGTGGCGGAAGCTGGAATCATCGTTAATAAGGCAGTGATATCAGGGACAACTGGAAACTGTGGCACAACTATTTTATTCACCTCTCTAAGATCAATTACAAATCTGTAAACAGGTGGCTGGGAAGGGTCAGTGCGCTTCAAAACAGGCAAAACAGGAATATTGCAAACGTTGCCTCTTGTCTCTTCAATTACATCTTTTTCAATCAAATCATAAATGATCGCTAGCAACGCTTTTTCACCTTCATTAGAGATCTTGTATTGGGGAATGCGTGGCATTTTAACATTGGCTTTCAATGTCACAACATATGGCGGTATTTCCAAAAGACCCACATCATTAGGGCCAGTGGCCCAAAGAATATCAGGAAGAAGCGACAATTCTGTCGGAAGTTTATCCTTCGACAAATACATTGGGGAGACCACTTTCTACCCAGTGTAAGTTGTACTCCTGAAGGAGAACAATACAAAGTTGCATACAATCTTTTTAACAGATCTAATCCTAACAAGTTCTCACCACAACCCGTTGTCAAAATAAGGGGTGCTTCTAATTCATAAGGTCCAACAGAAAGGGACATAGGACTAGAAATCGGGTATCTAACCGGGGCGCCAGAAAAACCTACTGAAACATTCATTTCGCCAGACAAAGATGCGCCAGGGAGTTTAGAGTGTATAATAGAACTCTTTGAAGCACCAGTATCCAACAGAAAAGGCTCTGACACACCTGATGTAATCACCTCAATATAAGGTCCACTCTGATCTACTGGAACTGAAACAACTCCCTCTCTTTGTCTATGGCCGTCCTAGCAATCATTACCTTCCATATTCTCATCTTCCGCATAGTAGTCATCAGCATAGTACTGAGGCGTCCTACCAGACGCGTTATTCTGCTGATCAAAACTATTCATTGAATTCTGAGGTGGAAAGGAACGCGCGTTCTGGGGGAAATTTCCACGTCCTCTTCCTCTAGGCGCTTGTGGGGTACCTCGACCTCGTGCGCTAGAAACACCATTCATACTCTGTAGCAGAGCAGGGCAACTACTTTTAAAATGGCCCTCCTCTTTACAATAAGCACACTGATTAGGGCCTACAGGAAAGCGTTGTTGAGGATATTCGGTCCTTTGCATGTTTCTCTGAAACTGCTGAGGCTGCTGATAGTTACTCTGACCACCACGAGGCGGGTACGCCTGCTGTAAAAGAACCTTTGTTTTTAACTCTTTCGTTTTCTTGTCTGCTCTATCTTTCTCATCTTTATCTCGATTTTCGTAATACTGGGCAGTAGCCAATATCTGTGCTGAAGAGGAAACGGCCCAAAAACTCTCTGAATCTTTCAATTTTTTACACAACTCAGGAAGCAAATTGTGCACAAACTTGTCAACGAACAACCGTTGACCACCTTCTGTACTCATGTCTTGACCACTGTGGTCGATAAAAGTCTCCTCAAACCTAGTGAAGAAATCAGACACGGTTTCCTCTTTCTTCTGCTTACATGCAGACAATTTGTCCCAATTCACTCGCATAGCAGGCATTAAAGTCTTCATGTAGGTAACGATTTTACCAGGGAGTTCTGCAACTACAGGCTCAGGTTTAGCACCACCAACTTGTCGGCCATCTGCAGCAGCAATATTAACCCAGGTATCACCTAACTCCTGCGCATGATCTGTGTGACGAATCAATCCCCACAAAGGCTGTGGAACCACATTTCCAAATAACATGTCTATGTCAGCTAGATTCATAACACATGAGTCTGCAGTCTGTGATAGCTCCTTATAATACCCTGCAGGATTTTTACGGGGGTCAGGCAAAGTTTGTTTAAGGGCCAATACTTCAGCTCGCTTCCATGGAACATGTACAAAAACACGCTGAAAGTGTGCTGGCACAACTGGGGGGTTATTATTTGGACCAGCAGGTACTTCTTCCTTCCATACCGGAGGAACCTCTCTCATGGGGTACTGTCTCGCTTTCCTCCTAACAGAGGGATCATGCTCAAACAATGACCGAGAAACACCTTCACTCCTAAACGACAACAATGTTGCAACTGCTTTTTCAATATCGGAACCCACAATTGTGCCCTTTGCAAACTCGAACCGTATACGACATAACTCAGGCGGATTGGGCTCCAAATCATTTTCCTCCAAATCCTCACAAAGAAAAGTACACGTTTTCTCAAAAACGTATCTTTTTTTTGGTGCTTTCCACTGATGGAAGACATCCATAACAGAATCTAGCTCATATCTTGTGGGGTCTGTAACCCATTTGTGTGCCAAATAATTCAATGTTTCCCGCTCTCTAGAGTCGGGCATTTGACTACGCAACTGTTTGTGTGTTGAAGCAGGGGTCATACTTGCTGCCCCAAAAAGAGGATACAGAAGACTCGCAACTGTATCAGTCATTCTCTGCCGAACAGAAGGAGAAGTCGACGAAAGAACAGGAGTAAAAGCAGAGTGAGGCAAGGCAGATGCAGACGCAGTAACAGTAGGAATATCAGAAGAGGTAGTAGGCAAAGTCGTAATAAGTACAGGGGGAGCAGGTAGCAAAGTCAGTGGCCCTTGAGGAGGCTGAGCCGTAGCAGTAGGAGCCAACTGAAGAGGAGCTGGCGGTTGTGGAAGAACCTGGGGCACAACAACCGGAGGTTGCACAACTAAAGGTTGAGGAGGTGCAGTAGCACTCTGCGCATAGGGGGGTGGCGAATTCAATAAATGCAACATTAAAGGGTCTTTCTCAAGTTCTTTTGCTACATCTTGCTGGAGGGGTGACAAAACTGGATAGCATTTATCGATTGCCATTTTACGTTGCCTGTGCAACTGCTCACTCGCTTGTTCTTCCTCGTCATCTTTATATTGCATAGCAGCTTGCATTATCGAAATACCCTTTTCTCTTTTATTCTTTTTAGCTAATTTAATTTCTTTCTGTTTGGCTTCTTTTCGCCATAGGCGGAGAGAGTCAAACATCGCCGGCCGGGCTTTCTTTTTAAAGAGTCTAACCTCTAGATTATCTAATAACTCTGTGTCAAAACTACCATATTTGGCCCATTTTAAAACACCATCCTTTCTGGTGTATCGGATCCATACTTCATTATACGTGATGGGGCCTACGCCATGTTTCACATACAGCTCATAAGTTGGAGCTCCAATCGGAGGAACCGGACACGAATCCTCCAATCGGGAGTCCCTATTACAACCAAGACAAAACAAATTTCCAAGTCTGCTAAGACCAGGCATCTTCGCTCTCTAGTCTAGCTTCAAACTTCAAAGGATTATCGAAATACGATAGTCTCGTGAATACACGAGTCCCTCGGCTTTGGTACTTGCAAGTTCCAAATCAAAGATCCCAAGGGGATACCCAAACTAAGAACCAAACTAAGGACTGGGAGACGCTCCACTTATACTTAACTGAGGTATCGATGACGTCACCAGAAGACTCGTCTATCGTTTCGCTCTACAAATCATCAAGGGTCCAAAACAGGGCGATAGTCAGGGCAGCAGTCCTTCGTAGCCGTCGGGACGCTGGGAACCTCGCACCAAAGACTTTCGGACCACGAACGACATACAGGGGTCGATGAAGTGGTTGGCCTTCCTCCAGAATTTTCACACAAAGCTCCTCACGAACCTCTGGCTTGGACCGGTACAGCTGAAATCACCCACGTTGGGCGCCAACTGAAGTACTGGGTTTTTAAGAACCCAGTGGTGCCAGGGAACACACCCTTAGACTTCGGGTCCTTCCTGTTTCAGACTACAGAAACACAGAGTCTTCTAGGTGAAGTCAAAGATCGAGTTTATTGGCTGCAGCCGTAACAGGTGTCCTAGAAGTACAACACGGTGTATATTCTCAGGAGACTGCTCTACCTTACAAAGCCAGTCTTCTCTTTTTATACAAAATATTATGCTTCAGGCAAACATTCCTTATTTTACAGTTGACCATTCACATATTTTCACTACAAAGAAAAAGCAGCATCATGACGACAAGCTTATTTTCAGTTTGTCCAACCCACAGTAAATCACCCGGCAAGGCCCAACATTTTCATCAGATATCGACGGACCCCTAATAAATTCGGGCACCTCCTCCTCGTAAAGCAGGTCATAAAGTAAGGAACAGAGACAGGTGTGTGTAAGATTAGGCGTGGTTTGTGTGCGATGAAAGGTTTATGGCATGTTGTGCCTTGATACTAATCTTGATCGGCCACTGGGAGAGGAACTGACCGAACAGGTTTGGCTCCGGGCAGTGGAGTCAGCTTTCCCAGGTCGTGCAGAAGTCAGCAAAGGTGTACGTGTCCTTCAGACTCGTTTTTGGCCTTAGTCACCGGCCTATGTGAGGGCAACCACAAAATGGCTGCTGTATACAAAATGGAACCCGAGGGTTCAGGATGGAACCTCTGGTTTCAGGGTGAAGTCGTCACTCGAATATGAAGAAAATGCTTGTGCATAGTATACTAGCCATTCTCGGTCTGCTGATATTAAAATCGTCATGATACAACGATGTTTATAACACAGGTCCAGAATTTTCAGTACCTCACTAAATGATCCAACAGTCACACGAGTATTACAAGAAAAAGGAAGCATTTCATTGAATAAGACAAAAGAAATAATACAGAAAATAAATCAGTTGGGTATGAATGCCGAAGCATTGACAGTACCAGTAACAATCGGTCCTATTATTCCATTGTATGGTGATATACGAGACACCGAAATTACAAACAATGACAGACCCCCAGAATAGTGTTAGAAAAGAGGTAGTGATGTTAGAAGATCAAACTAGTGAGAGTGATTCGAATGTCTCATTATTAGATCTCCCAAATCTTGAGACAGTGACTGAAACCCCGAAAAAAATTTTACCGGTAGATTAACCTCTTGGTGCTGTGCTAACTTCACTTGTGTCCACATAATTTTCTCTTTCAGATTTCTTTAAAATTCCCTGCCACTCCAGTGGCAGGGAATTCTACTGGGTTTTCGCCAGAAGACCTAGAAGAGTGGGCAAAAGGAATTGAAAAGAAAAAACCCCAACCCCAACTCCAAAATATAGATGTAAGCAGGTGGATTTGGATGCAATTATTATTGTCACAATAAATTCAGACAGATTAGGTTCCTATGGAGATGAATAATTGTTGTTTTTGTGCAAAAGTATATCATGGAGAGCAAAGAATCTTCACGAGAAAATAGTAGAAGTAGCTTCGTAATTGGGAAAGGACGTAGAAAAGTCAAAAATATTGCAAAAACCATATAGATCAGAATTTACCAAGAAGGATTTGGAAAGTTTGAATGCGTCAGGAAGGAGATTACAGATAAAATAATGTATATTTTGAAGAACTGTGGAGATGCAGACCGATGGAGAGGTGCATGGACAAGAAAGAGGGAGGAAGCAGCTACAAAGGAAACATCTACATTCCCATTAAGGGAGACAGAAAAAGTTGAATGAGTGTGTCCTATGCGAGAAGTTCCTGGTGGTGGATATGTTCATATTTCCTGGTCTAGACAGGATATTTTGTCTTTTACGAATGATTTTTACTAGATTGAGGGGGAAACCGGTTGAATGTTACAAGCAGGTAGAGATGTTTTTGAAAGTTTGAAAGGTATTGTTGTAAGATTTGGATGGCCTGTTTGACATAGTGGTGCCAACTGATTTGTGGAAGGAATGTAAAATTACTGTTGATTGGCCGACTGAAGAATATCCTAGAGACGCAAAGACAGGTGCGCCTTCAGAGGATGTGATGAAAAAGTACCAACAGGTGATTACTTTCTTGAAAGGCAAAATTCCTCCAAAAGAAACAGATTGGGTTAAAATAGACAGGACAACACAAGAACCAAAGGAGTCAGTGTATGCGTATTATGAGAGGTTGTCGCAGGTATTAAAAAACTATAGTGGATTTGAAAATATTGGTGAAAAGGATATTGGACATTTCGTGTATAGATTTGTGCATGGATTAAGACCTGAAATCAGTCATATGATTAAGCAACATATGCTTTGCTGGCAGAGCAAGCCCATAGATGATATCTGAAAGTATGCGAAGGATTGTAGTGACGATATTGATGCAAAACACAGAAATCTGAAAGAGAAAATTATGTGGGCACAAGTGAAGTTAGCACAGCACCAAGAGGCAAATCCTGTTCTCAAAATGATAACCAGTCAAATGGTCAGAATCAGAATAGTCAAGTATCAAATGGAAATAAAGGAAAAGGACGAATGAGTCAAGAAGAAGCGAGAAAGAAATACCCTTGTCACACATGCAGAAAGCATGGACATTGGAAGAATTAGTGTAGATCTGTTCAACAGAATAATGGGGTAAATCAAATTTTAAATCCACATCTGCAGAATGAGGGGGTTGTGAACCAGCAGCAACAGCAACGGGTAGTTATGCCTCAATTTCAGGTGCCACAAGCCCCCATGCCAAACAATGTGAACACACAAGTGCAGAGATACAATGCAAACACCGGATTTCACAGAGAGAGTGGTAAGAATACACAAATGTTTCAACAATATTGGATGCAGAGTAATGAAAGTGATTCGGACACGTCTCAATGACGGTGCCGAGGGAGGAGGAAGAGTGCGTGCTTGGTGCATCCTTGACGGTAGATCAGTCAGGTCCATTTATTGATGGAAAAGTGGAAGGTAATGACATCACTTTTCTAGTGGATACTGGTGCTACCCGTTCTACCCAGCACCACTCAGGTTCCTTAAAACCGTAACCTCAGTCATCATACCCACTGTCACGGAACTCATCAACAGCTCGCTCGCCCACGGATCTGTCCCTGACAACTGGAAGAAAGCTGTGGTAAAAGCACTTCTAAAAAAACCTCAGCTGGACCCAGCGGATATGTCCAACTACCGTCCAATATCCTTACTCCCGGGTATTAGCAAAATAACAGAGAAGCTGGTAAACACACAATTATCCCAGTTCCTTGAAACCAACAATCTGCTCAGACAATCCCAAACCGGTTTCCGCCCGGGCCATGGTACAGATACCGCACTTCTCGCCGTCATTGAAGAAACAAGGCGCATATTGGACTCAGGAGGATCAGTGGCAGTGATCCTCCTGGACCTAAGCGCAGCCTTCGACACGGTTAACCACCGTGACCTTCTCAACAGACTGGCGGATGCAGGGCTCACCGGATTGGCACTCAGTTGGATTAAGTCCTTCCTTACAGGGCGCACATTCCAAGTGTGGGATGAAAACCACCACTCATCCATCCTTCCACTCACAAGCGGTGTCCCTCAGGGCTCCTCCCTGAGCCCGACGCTTTTCAATGTATACATGGCCCCTCTTGAGGATGTGGTAACACCATTCAACATAAAAATGGTAAACTATGCCGACGACACCCAGCTGGTCGTCTCTTTATCCCAACTGATCGACCACCCAGAAAACCTGACCAACTGTCTTACAGGAATCCATAACTGGATGAACCACTCATCCTTAAAACTAAATGGGTCAAAAACGGAGGTGATGCTCCTAGGAAAACAATGGACGACTATCCCTCCAGCACTTTGGCCAGACGTGTTTGGGGAAATCCCTCCCCCGAAACGTGAAATTAAGACACTTGGTGTGTGGCTCGAGCCAGAACTTACTATGATAACTCAAGCAACCAAAACCTCGGGTACCTGCTTCGGGCTGATGCGCACGACCCGCAAGATTCTCCCCCTACTGCCACCTACCTCCAGGAAACTACTTATCCAGGGACTGGTATTGTCCCGCCTGGACTATAGCAACCTGGTCTACCTGGGAGCCCCTGAGGCCACACTGACGAAGCTCCAGCGGACACAGAACGCGGCGGCGCGCCTGCTCACCAATACCCCCTCCAGAATGTCCGCCAAGCCGGCCCTCAAGGCCCTGCACTGGCTCCCTGTGCGCCAAAGGGTGCAATTTAAAGCAATGTGTACTACACATAAGCTGATCAACGGATCTGGCCCTGCGATCCTCAGTAAAATGATCACTCCGTATACAGCAGCCAGACCCTTACGATCCCAGAATGAAAACATGGCTAGCGTTCCTAGATTCAAACGATCTCGGACAGGACGACGACAATTTTCCGTCCAAGCTGCCGCTGGATGGAACGCTCTTCCCCGCTCCCTGAGACTGGAACCCAACTACCTGCCATTTCGCAAGAAATTGAAGGCACATCTATTCCCTAAATAGAATCCCCCCTTAAATATCTCTCCCCTCGCCCTCCCCCTCATCAGGATCACAACCCTCACAGCGCGGGGATGCCCTTGGGTCACCAGGCGCTTTAGAAATCGCTAAATAAATAAATAAATAAATACTGTCAAAGCAGCAGAAATTCCAAACCTACCCCTCTCAGGAGAAACTATCCAAGTTGTAAGAGTCTCAAATAAGCATATAAAGACCCCAGTCACAAAACCAATAGAAGTGAATATTGGAAATTTCAGAGACATGCATAAGTTTGTGGTATGTGATACAAGTCCGGTAAATCTGCTAGGAAGAGATTTGTTGTGCCAGATGAATGGAGCAATCTACCATACGCCTGATGGTATGGCTTTCCAAACACCTGATGAAGATGTAGCTTTTAAAATAATGCTAATGAAACAAGGGACAGACGTGGATGAGATGTTTTCACTTCTTACTGAAAACAGTTTGCCTGATGAGCTGATAAACACAGTGAGAGCAGATCTGTGGGATTTTTCAGGAAAAGAAATTGGTCTGATGGCAAATGTAGACCCAATTAAAATCATGGTGAAAGAGGGTGCCATTTATCCGAACACACCCCAATACAAAATGAGTCCCGAAGTGAAAGCAGCAAATTCTCCAGTAATTGATCAAATGATTGAACAAGGTATTTTAAAGGAAATAATGAGCAGTCCTTGTAATTTGCGGGGCTTAAAAAGCCTAGTGGCAAGTACAGAATAGTGCAAGATTTGAGGAAGATTAATAAAACAGTATTACCCTGTTGTCCAGTAGTACCAAATCCTGCAGTGATCCTTTATCAGATACCTTGGGATGCACATTGGTACACAGTGATTGATTTGTACCAAGCATTCTTTTCGATTCCTTTACATCCGGTTAGCCAATATCTTTTTGTATTCCGGTTCGGACACCGTGTTTTGGCATGGTGCCGAGATCCTCAAGGGAACACAGAGCGCCCCTCAATTTTCAATCAGATTCTGAAAAAGTGTTTGGAGACATTGGTTATGCCAGGGAATTCGGTTTTGGTTCGGCATATTGATGACTTTTTGGTGGCATCAAAAACACGAGAAGCGTTTGTCACTGACACAATTGCTTTACTGAACCATATGGCAGAAGGAGGACACAAGGTCAAGGTGTCACCATAAAAATTACAGCTTTGTTAACAATAAGTTAAATATTTGGGACACTAGATAGAAAGAGGAGACCGAAAATTGACGCCAGAAAGAATAAAAGTGATATGACAAATGAGCCTGCCTAAAACTAAGAAAGAAGTGTGAATGCTTTTGGGAGTAATTGGATACTGTTGTCAGTGGATCAGTGGTTTCTCATTGCTTGCAAAGCCTTTACTGAGATTGACACGAAAGGGTGTGACAGATCCAATTGAATGGGATGATGAAAGTGAGAAGGCATTCATAAAACTGAGAGATTGTTTGTGTCAAGCACCAGCATTGGGAATGCCAGACAATACGAAATAATTTTCTTTGTTCTATTGTGAAAGGGAAGGATGTGCACTTTCAGTGTTAACCCAGAGACATGGATTGTCACAATGTCCAGTGGCATACTTTTCTGTCACTCTGGATTCAGTGGCTTCGGCATTGCCTGGCTGCTTAAAAGCAGTAGCTGCTACTTGTGTGAGTCTAGAACAGAGTAAATCGATTGGGATGGGACATCCGATAAAAGTATATGTGCCGCATTTAGTCGAGATCCTTTTAACAAGGATTCATACTCAGCACTTGACCCCTAGTCAATTGACAAAGGGCCTCATTATGATTGCGGATAATCCGCATACTCCGGGCCGGCGGAAGCCACCGCCGGCCCGGAGTATGCGGATTATCCGCCGCAGTGCAATAGAAGACCCACCGCCAGATCAGGATGGCGGTGGGAGTGCGGTTGGACCAGCGGCGGACGGCAGGTCCGTCCGCCGCTGATCCGCGGTGTGAGGAGGGCAATTTGGTGACGGTGTCTGCAAGACACCGTCAGCCAAATTAGGATTTACACGAGCACATGCTTTTCCGCGGCGGCTTTTCCGCCGTGGAAAAGCATGTGGGCTTTGGGTTTTGGGGGCCCGTTGCGGGCCCCCAGGGTGTCGGGGGTGGGGGGTGCACATGGGGGGTACCTATGGTACCCCCCAACATTTACATGCACAAAGCGGCAGGCACCGCGCGGTGCCTGCCGCTTTGTGCATGTAAATGTAACACATGCAGTTTTAACATTGCGGCGTGTGCTGCTTCAAGCAGCACCCGCCGCAATGTTAAAACATACAGGATGTGACCGCCAGGGTGGCGGTCACATCCTAATTAGCACGGAGGGACCACCGCTGCCCCTGCGGACGGTCCCTCCACCTCTGGGGTGGCGGACGGACGCAAGTCCGTCCGCCATCCTAATCGGCCCCTAAGTATGCAAGTGTGATTCTGGGTGCTGAAAATTTAAGTGTGATAAGTGTGATAAGATGCACCACAGTAAATCCAGCAACCTTGCTGCCTGATCCATACTGTGAGGAAGTAAAAGAGGAGGTTGATCATAATTGTTTGGATGTGACAGAAATGTGTACAAAGCCCAGACCTGACATTCTTGATGTCCCATTAAACAATCAGACTCTGTAATGTTTGTTGACGGGTCATGTTTTTAAGGAGAGAAAATCGAGAATTGAGTTCTGCCTATGCTGTATGTACCATGTCCGCTATCCTGGAAGCATCCTGTCTAAGAGGAGTCAAGTCTGCACAAATAGCCAAATAGATCGCTTTGACAAAAGCATGCAAAATTTGGAAAAAATTGAGAGTTTCCATATTTACGGATAGTCAATATGGTTTTGGGGTTGTGCACGACTTTGGCCCATTATGGATGCCAAGGGGATTTCTGACCTCTTCAGGTTCTTCTATCAGGAATAGTAAAAATGTCAAAGAACTATAAGAAGCACTACAATTGCCAAAATAAATTGCAGTGGTCAAATGTGCCAAACATAAGTGAGAAAATGATTATGTGACACAGGGCAACAGATCTTCTCGAAATACAATGTCCTTGAACAGAGGGTTGGAAAAAGAAGTTACCAATTGCCATCAGCTTTTGAAACATGGGATGAAGTTAGGCAGTTGCAGGATGAGGCAGATGGAAGAGAAAAAGAACTCTGGATTAAATCAGGGCGCACACGGAGAGCAGATAATGAAGTATGGGTGTGTCCAAATGGTAGACCAATAATGCCAGATAGTTTATCACAAATGGCGAGGGTGTATCATGTGGCTACACGCATTGGGAGGGATGCCATGATTAGATACTTCAGGCAGACATGGTATAATCCCAAGTTTAGGGTAATTGCAGCGAGTCTCTGCCAAAGGTGCCAACAGAAAAACCCAAGCAGAAAAACGGTTGTCAGCTGGGGAAGAATTGAACAGGCAGATGGACCATTCACAAGACTGCAGCTTGACTTCAAGGAGTTGCCACCGTGCAATGGTTTTAAATATGCCCTTGTCATTGTGTGTCCATTGTTTTGATGGGTAGAAGCTCATCCCACAAGAAGGAATGACAGTTTCACAGGTGACAAGCTACTATTGAGAGAACTCATCCCTAGGTTTGGATTTCCAGTCACCTTGGAATCAGATAGAGGACCTCATTATAACAATGAGATAATTTGATTAATTTGTATAGCTTTCAAAGTTGAGCAGAAACTACATTGCGCTTATCGACCAGAAGCCTCCGGAGTGGTAGAACAACTTAATGGCACAATAAAATCTAGGCTAGGGAAGGTGTGTGCATCCACAACACTGAAATGCCCCTTGTATTGATGAGTCTTAGATGAATTCCTGACAGAAAGACGGGATTGAGTCCACATGAGATTCTCATAGGAAGAGCATTGAGACAAGCATTTGTACCTGGAAACAAACTGATGAATATAACTGATGATCTCGGGTTGGACTTTTGCAGAGGACTAGCTGATCTGGTATGTTCTGTGTCTCATCAGGTTGGAGAAGACGCAACCACAGCACAGCCGAATCAAGCTTATGATTTAAGTCCGGGAGACTGGGTCATGGTAAAGAAACATGCGAGGAAAATGTGTTTAGAACCCAGATGGAAAGGACCCCATCAAGTTATATTGGTTACGATGACAGCAGTGAAGTGTGCTGGCTTGCCAAACTGGATTTATGCCAGCCATACAAAAAAGTCCTAAATCCACTTGAACAACTTGAGCAGCAACTGATAGATCAAAGAGAAGAATCAGAAGCTGAAAGTTGTGAAGTCAAAGAAATCAGAGAAACAGACTCTGAAGAGCACATCAACGATGAACAACCAAGTACCAGTCAAGTAGAGTGGGCACCAGTTACTGGGTTTCATGAGACTGCTGTGGAGGCAAAAATAGGGCAAGAATTTGAAAGACCAGAACAAATCGAGCAAAGAATAGAAGAACTTACTACAGAAAATCCAGATCAAGCTCAGTCAGAAGAAGAAAAAGAAAGACTGACAGGTCCAGAACAAATTAAATCAACATAAAGAGAAAGATCAGAATGCCCAGAACAAGTTCGGTTAAAAGAAAGAGAAAATAAAAGAACACCCGAAATAGATGAGGAAGGTGAAAAGGCAGTACAAACTAAGAAGGTCAGGAAAGGTGATCACTGGCCGAGTGGAGTGAAAAGACTATGGGCCAGATGTAGGTAGCTAAATACCGGTCGGTAACGGCTGAAAATAGGTGAATTTCCCGTTACCGAGCGGTATTTAGCCCTTTCTAATGTAGGATGCTGGAAATAAGGATTCAGTATTTTACCGATTCCTTATTTTAAGGAATCATTAAAATACTGATTCCTTATTTTAAGGAATCAGTAAATTACTGATTCCTTAAAACCTATGTAGGTAGCACTTAAGTGAGTGCATTTTTGCTTTAAGGATTTGTTATTTACCACCAACTACAAGTTGGTGGTAAATACGGACTACCTTTAAAAAAGCAACAATTTGCTTTTTCAAGGTGCCATGTGGCAGACATACATGCCCTTAGGGCATGTATGTGCGCCACATATACAATCATGCACGATTCAGGGGTGCAACAATGTGTCAATGTGGTACCCTGCCACCCTTGAATATGCTCCCGCTATTACTGATTCGGTAAATACCGAATCGGTCATAGTGAATGGCTTCCCATTCATTCCTATGGGCCTACAGGCCCAAAGGAATGAATGGGAAGGTATTCCTTATTAACGGTATCAGTAATAAGGAATATTACAGAATCAGTAAATTTGACAGATTTTTTACCTACATCATATTTACCAATTCCTAAATATCGAATCGGTAAAATTCGGTATTTAGCAATCGTTAAAATGAGATTACCTTCTTCGGGCCCTGAGATACTTCCTAAGAAGGAAAACAGGAAAAGAACAAGAACAAGTAAATGAGATGTCAAGTCAAGTTGAGCAAGAACAATCAAGAAGAGAAAACAATATGGAAATCGAGAAGAGTGAGGTTTCCGAGCAGAAAATATAAAACTCCTGTATGGACATACATCATACTCGAGGACTTTGAGAATCTTGATCTGAATGAAGAACAAGAAAGTGTCAGTAATGAAGGAACTGATGAAAGAAAATTGAGACCACCTTAAAAAGAAAATTATTTGACACACAGGGTAGAAATTGTCAAACAAAAGAAGAGAAGAAAAGAAATAAAAGAAGAAAAGAAAATAAAGAAAAAGGTGGCAAAGACGAAAAGCTTTTGAAGTGTGGGATCACAAAAAGATTTTTTTTTTTAGAAAATGTAGGTTCTATTTTTTTCTTGAGAATGTTTAAAAGGAATAATTGTAGATATTCATTCATTGTTAGCATTAAAAATGACAGAAACGGAAGTGACTGAACGTCCGAAATCTAGTCTAAAACGAAGATGTGTTAAAGTTTGTGTAGTATATTAACATTGATATTAATGCGGTTGTTATTAACCTGTTGTAATACCTGTTCTGATGGTAACTAATAACCAAAATAACACAAATACTAGTGAACAAGTGAATGCAGTTACTAAAGGAACTACTACTACTAATTTGGAGCAAATGGATGAGAGCGTGTATGATCATGACAAATCGAATAGTGATTTGTCGTTAAATGTATTTACTAAATTCCTTTATGAATATGTTGATACAATGGATGTGAGTGATTGTTATGTTTGTATGAAATTACCTACGTCTGTCTGGGGGGTGACAGATCACCATCTTCCTTTAACATATGGTGTGTCATGTAGTGCTGTGTCCAGTCTGTTTTATGTAACAGGCAAGCTGCAGTATTACTATTTGAATATGGATTTGGTCTTTTCTGAAATCCCTATTCGAAGAAATTGACCCCAGTGCTTAGTAGTAAGGGTGCAGAGTTCATGGGCGAGTTTTTCTTAACAACAAACCCAATAGATATAACATATGCTCAAAAGAACAATTTAACATGCATTTTACGAGATGAAGAGAAAGATTTTCTAAATTTGTTTTAGAATTTTTATTTATTGTTTTGAAACAAAACAGTAGAATAACATACAAGTCACATTGCGGTCTCAGCAGAGGCAGAATGTTTAAAGCTAGGCAGGTACATACAAGCATCAATATTATAGTATTAATGCGCAACAATTGTGAGGAATCAGAGTGGGTACTACATTGCAGCCAAAAAGTATGTACAAATAGTAAAATGGCAGGCGCAAACATATAGGGCAACATAGGACAAACTATATCCCTTTCACACAGATGCTGCGATGTGGAGGTCTGGTACCCAGCTATGCAGAGTCCAACGCAGAGGGGTAAAGATCAGATGGCCAAAGGAATAGAGTTGGCGGTAAGGAATGTTGTAATGGCTATTTGTCCGGGTGGGGCTAAGGGAGTACATACACTGGCAAAGTGTGAGCTGGTGTGACGGTGCGGGCAGCTGCCCAAACCGTGAATGGTGCCCAGATATCTTTGGGTCGCAATACCGAGGGCATCAGATCCCAATATGCAGCCAGCATCTACTGGCAGTATGCGACATCTTTCAACTACATGTTAATGCTAGGTGCACTCGATGACCCCAGTGTATCGCGACGCAGCGTTTAGCGAGGAGGAGTATCAGGGCTGACAAGCGGCCTACTCCTGGAGGGCCGTCAGCTATGTGCCCTAAGAGAGCGTTCAGGGGAGTGCGGGCATGTTGAAAGCCAGTCACGTCATGAATGATATCAAACACTTTTCCCCAAACAGTAAATTGGAGTCACAGGACCAGGCTAAATGGAGGAAGGTAACCTGAGTTTCGTAGCATCGCCAGCATGTAGCGTTAGGACGTAGGCCCATTTTATGTAAAAGCAGTGGGGTGTGGTATAACCTCTGTAGGAATTTAAAATGTGTTAACTGCAGCTTATAGTTGGGGGAGAGGTGTTTGAGTTGAGCGCAGCAGAAGGCCCACTGTTTGTCGGTGGGTGGTGGGTCAAGATGCAAGGACCACTGTGCCTGTGCAATAGGGGTTATGCTTGGGGTATTGTGTTGTGTGGCGTTGTAAATGTGAGTGATCAATTTCTTGGGCGATGGGTTCACGAGGATAGTTTCCAATCAGAGTAGAGGTGAGGGTGCACCTGGGAATGAATTGTGTACTTGCTGGCAGTTAGCTTTGAGTTGGTGGTAAAGTACCAATTCTAAAGGGGGATGTGCGATCCGTCTGGGTGTAGGGGCAGAGGTAGAAATTGAATGGCGGGATATAGGTCTGCGGAGACGATCAGTCCCATTTGATGGGCTCTTTGAACGGTTGGCGTCTTGTAATGGGGGAAGCTAGCGTGGTGAGCGAGTGGAATGGATGAGGCATATCATAGGGGGAGGTTCGCGCGGTGCCGGAGTCCCTCACATGCCCAGCATAGAGTTTCCATCATATTAATTTCTGCAGCACGCCACTAGTATGTGTAATAAACAGCTGCTGGAAATGGGGCAGGGAAGGCAACAACTTTTTCAACTGCTGGACGGGCCTGAAATGTGATAGAGTGTACTCGGTAGTGGAGATAATGAGCCTGGGCACTCAGTGCATATAATTTGAAGTCTGGGGCGCCAAGACCTTACTGTGCCAAAGATAGTGTCAAGACTTCCCAAGAGATGCGTGGTTGTTTACCCACCCAGATCAGGGCGACTAAAAGGGAGCGTAATCTTCGAAAAAAAGGCCTGTGTAAGAGGGAGGGGGATATTGGCAAACAGGTACGAAAAGTGAGAATGATCATTTTAGCTATTGCTATCCTCCTGGAGAGAGATAGTGGCAGCTTTGCCCAAATAGATATTATACTCTCCAGCCAGAGGACAAGCCTTCCGTAGTTTGAATGCCAAATCTCCTGTAGCTCCCTGGAGAGCCATATCCTGAGGTATTTCACCGCTGTGTCAGCCCAGGTAAGTGGGAATTTGAGGTCCAGTGTGATTGAAGCTGGGGTTAGGGCAAGCAGGGTCGATTTGGACCAATTAACTTGTATGCTGGGCGTGCCTCTGAAGAGGAGAATTTCATGCAGCATCAGGTTTAGATTTGTTTCAGGCTCGCGAACGTAAAGTGTGATGTCATCTGCGTACATAGAAATAATTAACTCCCTGTCAGTGAGGCCAAGTCCTCTAGCTGTGTGGTGTTGGGCCATCCTGGCCGCTAAAGGCTCCATAGCAATTGCGAACAGTAGAGGGGACAGAGGCATCCCTGCCTGGTGCCACGAGCTACTGGAAATGGTTCCAATATCAAGTTGTTTACTTTGAGTCTAGCAGTCGGGTTAGTTTACAACAGGCTAATGAGTTCCAGGAAATTTGAACTGATACCAATTCTGGGGAGTATAGTGAAAAGGAATGGTCACTTGAGGGAATCAAATGCCTTGTGGCATCTAAAAACGCAGAAAGCACAGGCAGGTTGGGGTCTAGTTGGTGAAGAATAGAGAAGAAGGTACATAGATTATGTGAGATGGACCTCCCAGGAATAATGCCGGATTGGTCCGGTCTGGCAATGAGGGGCAAAAGGGGCCACAGTCTGTTGGCTTTCAGTTTGGCCAAAATGTTCACCTCTGTGTTAATAAGGGAAAGCGGGCGATAAGTATCGCATTTGTTTTGTGGCTTGTCTGGTTTTAAAATTGTAACAATCAACGCTTCGCGCATTGTCGAGGGAAGGTGACGACAATTGAGGGATTCTTGGTGCACCTCTAGCAGGGGCAAGCTCGGTGGCATAGGTTTTATAGAAAAAATATTCAAAATTTAGTAGAGGAGAGAAGGCAGGATTTTCAAAAGAAGGCTGTTAAATAGAAGTCACATGCACCGCCATGGGCTAATAAGGAGGGGGACTATAAGAAATGCGAGACTCATGCTGCAATGTCCATAGACTTGTCAAGAATGGGGAAATTCTGTCTGCATAGACTAAAAACATATTATAGCAATATCTTCATTGGTTCCAGTAAATATGACCACACCTTCTTAATAATGGGGGGATGGGGACTAAAAGGTGGAACTGATCCTGTTTTTCCAGGTATTTATTACGTGTTGGGTAAAAATGCCTAATATAGGTTGCCTGCATGATGGTATGGTAGTTGTTACTGTGGGATAGTATCTCCAAAGGTTTATCACATAGATAAGAACAATGCAATCAAGGAAGTAATTCAAGGACTAAAACAAAGTAAAAGAGCAAGTTTTTCAGAAATAGTAGGTGATATATTTGGTGCACTGATACAGTCAGTTGGAGTTGCATTGAACTCACATAAAATACGTAAATTGTCAACAGTAGTTGATCGTCTATCAACAGATACTGCTGAAGGATTCTTAATGATTAATACCGAAATGGTTGCAATTAGATCTATGGTTTCCTGAACCGACTTGCCCATTGATGTATTATTGGCAAAAGAGGGTGGAGTCTGTGGCATGTTGAAAATTCAACACTGCTGTACATATATCCCAGACAAAAGTAAAAGTATTGAGGGATATGTTTTGTTATGTTATGTTTTTTAACTGCTGAGTCGCACTCTGAAAGCGCCGGGACACTCTTCTTGAGTAGCCGTGCGCTATATAAATAAAACCTTAACATAACATAACATAAAATATATTAAGAATATTTAAAATATTCATGAAGATTTGACCCAACTGGAGGTTGACGGTGTTTGTGAAAGACTAAGTAAAGGTATTTCCATTATAGCTAGTTGTTTTTCTACTTTTGGGAGTAGTCTATTAGGAAAAATACTAATACCCATAATTTCACTAGCATTAGTAACGCTGATGATAATGATGACATATAAGTGTTGCAAGGGTAAAACCAGAACCAGAGTAGTGACTGAAATAAAGAATAAAAGAATGGGAAGAAAAAGGGAAGAGATCAAATTAGAAGAAATAAAAGGAAGTCTATATGATAAGATGAAAGAATTAGACATGAAAGAGAAAAATGAAGAACTTGTAGAAAAGGGAAGAAGATACTGAAATTAGATAAATAAAGATGACACTTGGTAATGGTGGGTATTTTAAGATGGCTCAAAAATGCCGTCAGATGGGGATTGATGGAGCAAGGGTTCAAGAAAAACGAAACTTGCTCGGAGTAAATCCTTCATTAACTTTTACTTACCGTTAAAATTCTAGATAAGATGAAACTAATATACACCAGATACCGACACATAGGTAGAAAGCTTTACGCATGCTTAATTAATGTGGAATAAATTGCAACGCGGCTAAACCCCGCTTTAATTTGTAAAAACGCTTTGCGCATGTGCAAACTAGAATTACGAAGAGATAACGTGACTAGCCCACTTTTGAGACGGAAAAACTACACGCATGCGCAAGGAGAAATATCATGTGGTCTTGAGGGACCGGATGCCCGGCATCTGCTTGTTTGAATTTTAAAGAAAGCTGCTGTTGTTAATGCTTGTGCTCACGAAAAATAATATTAACATGGGATAGAGTAGCAGTGGATGATGAACAGTGAGAATTATATGTTTAAGAAAATAACCTCTGTTTATGATTCTTTTATCAATAATGTGCATTTGGGCCTGTTACACCTATGACAAAAAGGAGAAAATGGCACTGGATGACAATGAGTCGCGCATGCTCAGTGGATTCGTAATGTGACCCGATGACCGGAACACTGAACAGTTGCCAGATACCAAGGACAGAAGACGTGGGAAATTGAAGACATGTATTCCTCATCTATGAAGCCTATATTGAAAGTGTTATTAAAATGGCAACAATATATGTATGTGAAAGAAAATTATGTATGAGCTAAAGAGGAAGGGTTTGCGAGACAATGGTACCTTAACGCCTTAACCTCGGCGGCAATTCCACCACGGTGCAGGCGTTCTAATGGGTGGGCGCGGCTACGTCGGCCAACGTTCGTTCGCAGCACCAGTTAGGGTGAACGGCCGACGGGAGCACGGAACGGGTTAATAAAAATATGTCAGCATAGTGTAATGAAAACTGCCCTAGCCCTGTCCAATCATATTTCGTATTTTACTAATATTTGCAACTGTCGAGGGTGGGACATGTAAAAATAAAGACTATAACTAGAGTGACTTTAGAAGTTAGGAGAGAGAGGCAAGAGCTGCTGCTGATGGGAGATGTGATTGCCAAGTCAAGAGAAGACAAGTTGAGCTTGCTACGGCTGGGTCGAGAGAGAGGAGAGAGCAGTCTTGGAAGATTCAGATCCAAATGATAGCCTGATTAGATTTGAAGATTCCGTAAGAAAATCGAGGAGGGAGAGAGTGTAAGAGAGGGATGCGCTGTGGTGCATCAGGTTTATAGAGAAGTCTAGTAAGTACCTGCCCTGTCCTGATCCTGTCTGAAAATCCTTTGTCTATTGATTCTAACTCAGGGGACCCCTACCAGTCCTCTGGCCAAAGGGGTGGATTTCAGTATTTTCTAATGTTTAAATATTATTCTGTCTCAAAATGTGCATATGCCTTTACAAATGTAATTTTGTTTTGATCCTTCTTTCACTTCATCTATCCACTCCTATACATTGATTTGTTGAATGAGTTTGTGTCATTGGATGTATTTGCCAAATTACATTTTCTCTCCCATGTGAAGAATGATGGAGTGTGCACTGTGAATTTGTATTAATGAGTGTTCAATTTACGACTGAAATCTCAGATAAAACTTATGAATCTTACCAAGATGGTAAAATTCCTTATTGTGTAGTTAATAAAAACCATTACAATATGAGATGCAACATTTATTTAAGATGGATCAAAGAAAGCACTTTCTTATAGAATATTAAAACAAACATTGATTTAAAAGGTAAACATAATATTGGTACTGGTATAAAAAATTGTAAGTGCTTATTCAAATTCTATAAAATACAGGTTAAAAAGTTCAGGAAGATCAAATTTGTAGTAGGTCTTGACACAATTTCTGTTTTTTTTCAAAATTGATAACATATTTAATTGTTCGACAGATAAATTGAGGGTCCGCTGAGTCCAACGCTTGGACTATGGCTGAGCGGCATGTGCGGATTCCTAGTTTGTTGAATTTTGCCTTGAGCAGGTGCTGACGTTCACTGTCTAGTTGCAGGCAAATGCAGATCAGATGAATGAGATCTTGTACCGCAGCGTCACATAAGTTACACTTCTTTGAGCCTGGTGTCCTCCAGCCCGGTTAGTCAGCATTTGTAGGCAAATTACCCATTCGTAGGGTTAGGTATTTGGATTTCAGATGTGAGGAAAAGGCTAGCCCCAGATAGGGTGCCGGGGCCAGCTTCTTATATGATTGGATTATCATCCAGGAGTGTGAGCGTTGTCTCAGGGTTGTTTTATCATCAATCAACGAGTGCCAATTAGCTGCCTTTTTTGCAGCCTGTTTGAATGAAGACTCTGGTAACTGCTTTTGCCACAATGACGCCAGCGCTGTGATTTCTAGGGAGGATTTTAAATACTTTGCATGCTGGGAGTTTGGGTTGCTTTGCATGGCTTCCCAGATAGCAAGGTTAATTTGTATCTCACGGTTCAGCCACACATTGTACCAGAATCTAACTGTGTCGTATTTTTTTTGCAATGTTTGACACTTCAATCCAAATTCAAGCCGAACCTGGGCGGGTGAGGCGTCGCATGGCAATCTGAATATGCATTTATACACCCTTTTTTGGATTTTGTCCAAGAGCGACGCGCTCTTTCCACAATGTACCACACTGCCATAAGCTATTGTTGGAAGTAGCTTGGCTTTGATGACTGTTAGGAGGGGGGTGAACAGTGGGCCCTTAAGCGACTTAGATTAACTGCTGAATGCATGGAGTAGCGCTGTTCCTTTCTTCTCGATGTCATTGAAGTGCGAGGAGAAGGTGGACCGTCTATACAAGTATATTCCCAAGTACTTATAATTATCCACTACTTCCAATTTGTTATTGTCAATTGTATAATTCAGTACTTTTGTACGACGGTGAGTTATAATCATGACCTTTGTTTTTGTGGTGTTTATTTGCAGAATGTTCTGTTTGGTGTATTCAGCCAGTTAGTTTATGAGACGTTGCAGTCCTATTTTCGTCTGACTAAGGAGAACAACGTCATCAGCGTAGGAGAGATGCGTGAGGGGCATTATTCCTAAGCATGGGGGGTGTGCATTGGTCCCATCAAGCCTTGGTGTCAAGTCGGCCATGAATAAGTTAAACAGATGCGGGGCCAAGACACAGCCTTGCTTTAGACCTTCACCGGTGCCGATCTTCCTCGTGAGCCGATTGCCGTTATCAATCTTTACCTGCATCCAGGTGTTGGTGTATAGGTCCATTATTGGGTTTAAGATCGCGTCCGGCAGGCCCTGCTGCTTCAATTTTGCCCAGAGTAATTGTCGGCTGACACGGTCAAAAGCCGCCTTAAAATCCACGAAGCATAAGTGTAGTACTTGATGATTTTGAAGGCTTTTTTCGGCAATCAGGCTTATCGCTACGGCGTTTGCCATGGTACCTATGCCACGGCGGAACCCTGACTGGTTTACAGGTATTTTGTTGTTATTGTCAGACCATTTTGTAAGGTCGGCTAATACCAATGAGGCGTAATACTTTGCCTCGGCATCAATGAGCGCTATCAGGCGGTAATTTACAGGATTTTTTCGGTCACCACCTTTGTAGATTGGGTTGATGATCGCCCCTCGCCAGCTTCCCGGAATCCGACCACCGATGTTTATTATCCGAAACAATTTGTAAAAGTTGCTGGCCCAGAAGTAAGGATCCTCCTTGTAAATTGCCTGAGGAACGCCGTTTGGTCCTGGTGCACTGTCTTTCCTACTTTTCTTTATTATTTGTAGTATGTCTGCTTCCTCATGTGGTTCTGGATCTTGCTGATTGATGTTAATAAGATCAAGCGCTATTGTATCTGCATTGGATCTTTGAAATGCTGACATTTCTGTTAACGGAGGAGATTTCATAGGATTTATTGAGAAGGTATCAACTAGATGCTGTGTCCATGCCTGTTCAGTAATGCAGGTCAAGCATATAGGGCTAGATGATCTGTTGAGTGTATTTACTTGAGACCAAAATGCTCTGGAATCAGATTTTTTGGCATTATGTATTATTTTTGTCCAAAAATCAGTGACCTCGTTTTTTTTTTCCGATCCAAATTTGTTTCTTATAAAGTTTCTTTATGAAACGTACGTCCTGCCATACCATGGATTGTGAACTGTGACCTTGTGCTCTCCACACGGACTGTCGCAAGCGCCTTATTAGAGAGCGTGTTGCCTGGCTGAAATGGCTAATGTTCTTTGCCTTATGCCTTGTATTGACATTGAGTTTAGTCTTTGGTAATTTATCCACAAAGGCAACCCACGTTTCCATGGCTAGTTCATTTTCTAGGGTAAGCTTATGCAGTAAATTCTTTGCATCTTGAACTATTTGCGGGAGTGTGGCACTTGTCCACTTTAACCGTTTCAAGTTTATTGTTGAAGTGTCCCCTGCTAATTTTGGTGCATTTAGGTGTTTTGAAGGTGTTAATTTAATTTCAATATGCTGGGCCAAATGATCACCATCTGGAGAGCATATTATTTGGAACTTTTTAATTAATCCCAAGAGTGGAAGGGAGACAACGGTGTAATCCAAAATTGTGGTTGAGCTAGGACCGATGTGGGTGCTGTTGGGGGGTCTGTCCTGGCTTATTCTCCCATTTAACACTCGTAGTCCTTGCTGT
The DNA here is from genome assembly GCF_964261635.1 of Lissotriton helveticus. Taxonomy (NCBI): domain Eukaryota; kingdom Metazoa; phylum Chordata; class Amphibia; order Caudata; family Salamandridae; genus Lissotriton; species Lissotriton helveticus. Next base: position 695,733,620 of record NC_136061.1, read on the forward strand.
TCTAGCTCCCACAACAACTGTCGTCCCGTTTTATCCAATCTCTTCGCATGCAGGATTTCCTGTGTTTCAACAGCCCAGAGTTCATTAGCTGTAATGATATTTTCTTCATCCTTATGAGGATGTAATAGATTGGCATTGAAATCGCCTGTGAGTATCATTTCCCAAGTTGGCTCTTCTATGCGGAATTTTGTTATTACACCACTGAGTTTCTTGAATAACTCTTGTTTAACCTTAGATTTTGGGTGGGCGTAGATATTAATAAGAATAACATTTCCGATACCAACCAGGGATCCCATTTCTAGTTTAATTATTTGCATATCTGTAGTGGATTCTGGTGTCTGGGAGGACTTGATGTTTAGTGCTGTGGAGATATAGACCGAAAGACCCCCCTTTGCTCGCCCATAGTTTTGGGTTCGAGTGGCACTAACATGGAATCCTATCCTGCCCGGGACATCAACTATAGATGTTAGCCATGTTTCCTGTAGTGCAATGATGTCATAGGTATCCCAGGAGTCCATTTTATTTTTGTCACTTACGATGTTTTTTGCTCCCGCTATATTCCAGGGTAGAATTTTTACAGGGTTTTGATCCAAGTGGGTGCCCTGAGTATTATTTCAGGCCTCTCGTGTCCCATGGATTAATCGGAATTGAACTTCAGGCTTCCGATTTTCCGCGCCCCTGGCACCTTGCAATACCGAGTATGTGATTCTTTTTGCCACTGGACTGTTTGCTCTTGTACGGTGTTTCATCAAGAGAGGGGACGGGTAACCTGGTGTTACCTCTGCTTTCAGGGTGATCCCCCACTCAACAAATTTAGTGGTTCCAATGAGTAATTTCGTGACTGTTTCGCTATTCCTCCAATTTGTTAAAGTGCCGTCCTGCATTGAGTAGTTGTCTGAGTTTACAAATTCTATTGATAATAAATCATCAGTTGTTAGATGGCTGAGACTCGGAATTACAGATGTCAAGTGTAGGATGTTTCCTCTATTTAGGTAGTCTTGTGGGCCTTGTGGTTTATAATTTGGAATGAAGAGGATCCTTCCATTTATGTTCGTTTTTTTCCTTGCGTTAGCACGTTTGACCCATATCTCAATGTGTTCTTTCTTTCTTTATCCTTTGCTTCGTTGGGTGAATTATTCGTATTGTGCTTGTTACCCTCCCTCCCTGTGTATATGGGGGGGGTCGGTTGCCTGTGTAGATAAGTTTGGTGCTTCTTTTACCGGGCAATGCAACCCATGGATTAATGCATGCTCATTGATGGTGGTTGCTTGCAGTGATCCTGTCCTTATTCCTGAATCCGGCCCACCATCTGTTTGGAGTCTATCTAGGTCTGTTGTTGCTCTGAGTGGTAAATATTCTTGCAGACTTTTGTCAGCTTTCACTGTGACTTGCCTCTGTGTTTTAACGTCCCTTCTGGTGGTTGTTGTTACAGGACTTAATGTTGTGTGCAGGGTGATACTTTTTTTGTGTTTTTTGTCAGCTTTAGCAATAGCCTCCCTTGGGTGCCCCTTCTTCACCATTGCACTTGAGGTCTGCTCCTGGACTCTTATGATCTGTGCCTGGTCTGATTGAGATATCTGGACTGATGGTTTTGATTTTGTCCCACTGTTTTTAAGGTGACCCTTTGGACACCGCGTGTTTCTGTTCAATTGAGTGGGTTCAGCGTCCACACTCTCTAGGCTCCAGTCTGCACAACTTTTTTCCATAGAGGGGGTTGAGAGTTCATCACCGTTGCATTCCTCTATGGACATTAGTGCATTTGATGTCGGCACCTCGGGTCTTACATTACAGTTGGGTACCAGTGCAGTTGGCTGTTGTACTTCATTTCTTGGGGTCTTGCTCATAGTAATTGACTTATATTCTCCCTTATATGTTTTAGTTTCAAGATTCGTTAGAGTTTTGGGGAGATTAAAGATTGGGTAATTGATCAAGGCCTGCTTATTGGCAGGTCTACTGCTCAATTGTTGGTTTCTGGTTTTTCTTGCACTTTTTTTTGTCTTTTAGTTAAAACTTGTTCCTGATTATTTGTGGTGTTTATCATCTCTGCTTTTGTTTATTCTTTTGCTGTTGGATGTTGGCGATTGTTAATCTGGTCCTGGGATGTGTTCTGTTCTTCCGATGGTTCTCCAGATTTTGTTTTTGTTGCCTTACTCTGCTGAGTGTTTGTATCTGCCACTTGTTGTAAAGTTTCTATTTCTATCATGGTGTTTTCACTCCTCACATCTGAATTAAGTGTGGCATGATTCGGTATGGTTTTATGCTGGTCTCTTTCTTCCAATAAGTGGTTGGAGCCAAGATTTGTACGTCTGCATTCCTGTAAGATACTTTTGAGGATTGACGGGAGGTCCTTTCGTTTTTCAAGTATGGGACTACATGTACAGCTTGGGGAAAGAACCCTTTGGGTATTACGATTCTGAAGGGATTCAAATGTGGTTGCCATGACATCGAGCTTTTTATTGATATCAAAAATATACTCAGCGATTATGCTCATGAGATTGATTTGGATGTCGAGTTTATCCGACTGCATGTTCAGCGTTTTAATTGATGTTTCTAGTATTTTTCCTAGGGCTCCATGGAGTTTTATTATGGATTCCAGATTTTGATTAGAGCCGAGCTTTCCGGCTTGTTGACTCTGATTATCCTGGTGATTGGATGTATTCGCTAGGTAGTTGGGATATTCCTCGACATTTTCCTCTGCCATGGTGACTCGTTCTTCCGTGCCCACATTGGCCAGGGAAGATTCTTTATCCGTCAGAATTCGGTGTTTAGAGCCGGACAATTCCCAATCGCTCGATATTTCTATTATTGTTACATCCTGGGGGGGTACTTGATTTGTTTTTTTCGATTGGTCCAAGGGTGGGTATGCTTCCTCTTCCGACCCACTAGATATCTCAATTAGGTTTTCCTTTGTTTGATCTTGAAGCAGTTGGTAGCTTGCATGGCAGCCAACCTGAGCTTTTACTTGCACATCTTTGGCTGTAATTACAAGTTTATTGATTGGTTTCATTTTTTCCAGATCGGATTCCCTAATGTTTTTGATTTGCTTGTCATTGACTTTGTTTGTACATTGACCTTTTAGTGATTCCTTATTGTCGAGGAAAATGTGGAGTTCCGACCAGGAGTTACACACCACATCCTTTTTGGTGAAAGCAAACTTTGTATGATTTAGACATGACTCATGTCTAGGTGTTGAGTGCTTGGTTGGTCTTTATATGCCTCATCTAAATTGCTGGTGTTAATGCGTCCCTGGTCGTTATGTATGGCTGAGTTGGTGCCAGCCCCTAGTTGGTCTAATTTTGTGCCGCTAATTATTAACGCTGGAGGCGTGTTTGTCCTTACTGAGCTCTTTTGGCTTATATGCATTATGCTATTTTCTAGGGCATTTTCCATGGTGTTGTCTGAGATCCTGTCAGTGGGACCTTGCGGTGTGATGTATTTTGTTTTGAGTTGCGCCTGGTCATGGCCACCATTTTCCGTGTGCACTTGAGCTTGTGTTTGAATTGTGCACTTGTTAATCTCCTGACCTGTTGGCCTGTACTCCTCAAGGGCTGATGCCGTACTCCTGCCTGGATCCTCTGTATTGGTACCATTTGTTATATTGATGATTGTATCAGGTATGGTAGTGAATGTTACTGGCAACTGCATGATTGGTTTACTCGGTGTCAACGGTTTTTGAAGTCCATTTAGGGTTGCTGGCATTGTATAGACGGCCAGTTGTCCCCAAGTGCCAAGTTACCAAGAGTCTGTGGTTATTTCATTAAGATCTATGATTTAGTTAGATAACTGTTAATATCACCATCAACTAACTCAACTAATGGTCCATCAATCAGAGGAACGAGTGTTGACCTGTGAAAGATTAGTTAGGTATTAAATATTGTTCCAAATTGTTTGAGATTACAGAAAATGAACTAATCACACTGTGGTTATTTCCAGTGCTAGCTTGTCTTCTGATGCAGTTCCAAAGAGGTGAAGGTTGAAGTCGCCTGTTAATATGATGTTCTCTGTATCCCACTCTCCTGTGATTCTTGTAAGTTCTTTGATTAGGTCTGTGCCAGGTTTTAGCCTAAGCTTTGGGTACACATATGTATTGATTATTATAATTGGCCAGTCTTCTTCATTGAACTTGATTGTTGTTACTACCGCCTGTATGGCACTTGGGGCTGCAATTCGTACCTGTACTGGTAAAATGGCTTCTATAGTAGGTATTGAGGCATCTATCATCAGACCGCCTGAGCGGTGGCCAAATTTAAATCCCTTTGTTGCTGCAACCAGTTATGATGTAAACCCTTGTATATCTATCAATTGATCCTCCCAAGTTTATTGGAGTAATATCAGATCGAATGTCTTTAGGTAGTTTAGTACCTCATGATCTGTCACCTTGGTCGCCAGGCCATGGATGTTCCAAATGCATATACAGATTTTTCTTGACTCCTCCATTGGTTGTATTGTGTGGCGCTTTCCGTGTCATTGGATGCAGTCGCCGTAACTATTCACCGTATATGAGTCCATTTGGGTCTGCAGTTAGTGATGTTGGGCCGTTTGGCTCGAGACCTACCCTTGGGTTGATGGTTTTAAAGTGAGCAAGGTGAGTTTCTTGGGAGCTACTACAAGCTCTCTTTAAGATTGGCAGTGTATGATGATTCATTGTTGCATCCATTTCGCTGGGGAGATGGATAGCCCAAATTATTTTCCAGGTTCTAGTCTTATCCCCCACTGTAAGAATATGTTTACTTCCTTCATAATTGTGTTGGTAGCCTAGTTTGTTTTCCATATTGTTTTAGTTGCTTCTAGGCACTGTAGATTGTCGGTTAATAGAAATTCACTTGAGAACAGGTATGCTGAACTTAGATTTACTAAGCTTTTAATTGAGTGCAGGAGTCGCAATATGTTCCCCCTATTTAAAGTGTCCACTCTTCCCCTTGATTTACGTTCTGGAAAGAATATGATGATGTCTGTAGCTTTTAGATCTTTAGACCTGATCTGTTGGTTTTGTTTACTCTCTTCACAGTATTTCTTGGGATTTTGGTAACAGCAATCTATCTCTGCCTGATTCTGGCAACTTTCTTTTGTTTACTTTAAATGTAACTATATATGCGGTGACGTCATGTCACTGACTGATCAGTTGCACGAGGTGGTCTATTGCTCACACACTTCAAGGCACTGATGTTGGTATTGAAGATACTGATTAGTTTGTATCCTCTTTAGCATTCACTTGGTTGATTGCTCTCACGGGGAGGAACATTTATTTTTATCCTAAACATATCTTTTTGTTTTTTTGACTTATAAAACGGAGCCATGGACTTTAAATTTCCTGAGATGTAAAAAATGTTCTCCACCCCCCCCCCCGAAACCTTATAGCTTACTCCCTGGATTGCATCTTAGTAGTGTTCTGAAGAAGGAGACGGCTACACTTTAGCCCAACACCGAAACGCGTGTCAGCACTGTGCCTGACGGGAACCACATAGTGATCCAAGCAAAAGAACCACAAAGAACCAAGGATTCTTATGCAATGTTCTGGTCTTTAAAACTGATTATGAATTACATTTGATGATTTTTCATGATTAATAGAGGTTGGATTATTTTATTCCAACTATCTTCTAGATCTCCAATGTCGCATTGAGGCGCTTCTCCAAGATTCTTTTTCAATTATTGTGCACTTTACCACATTGTTTTTCATTCAAGGTTCCTGTCTACCTACTCATGCAATCCTTTTAAATGCATGATTTTGCTAGTGAGTTAGCAGTATGAATGTGTTCCTAGTGTGCCTGATTGTTCAGCTGGTGTGTTTTTTGTTGTCGCTGCAACTAGTATGAGGATGTTTTTATTGTCTTGCCGCAATTCATCCTGTTGGGGGAATTATTTGTTCATTGGTCCTTATATGAATGTGCTTGGACTGAATAGATTTATGTCCTGCTTTAATTTTCATGTACATTGAAAACAAGTAAAAAATGCATTACATTTTCTGGAATTGTTATTTTTTTAAACTTATTTAATCCTTTTCAGTTTCATCCACCTTTGAATGTGTGTATTAGGTATATATATATTTTGTAAAGGCTAGTTGTGCTTTTGATTCCGCTCCCCGTACTATAGATCCTTTTGTAGCTATTGAGAAACGCTGTACGCTCTTAACTATTCTTGAGGCAGGTGACACTTTTTCCCTTCCTGTGGAGGGTTTTGCTTTCAGCTTTTAGATCTTTAGCTAGATCGTCATGTTTCAGAGTTGCTTCAAGGTGTAATATCCTTTGGTGGGTATGGTTGGCATTGCTGCCTCTGTGGTTGGTATTGCTTTTTCCTAGGGGTGTGACAGGTATCTATCTGTTCTTTTGTTTGCGTATGTTTACCTTGTGTGTGCCCCATTGGTGGCCTTTGTGCCGATCTTCTAGGGCTGTTACCTGACTCTCCACTCAGTTCAGTTGTTGGGTTTTTTGGAGTGCAAGTAATAATGCTGGATGCTTGTGATGTTAGAACTGTCTGTTTGCTGGTCTAGTTGTCCCCCCAATTGATTACCACCTTTTAAGATAGTGGGCCTTAGAATTCGAAGCTTGCCGTATTCTTGTTTCCAAGGTGGCTTTGAGTTCTGTGGTCAAGTGTTCTGTCCGAGGTAGGTTCCAAGGGATACATAATGGCCACTGTGTCTGGAGGGTTTCTAGTAGGCAGGTTCTCCCCAACGTGGCCCAAAGAGTCAAGCTTCCTAAGATTGGTTGGACTGGTGTCCCTGTGTGGTATTCTAATACTCCTGGTTGTAATGGGGCTTGGAGACCCTTAATTCCCTCATTTTTTGAATAGATATCTTTGCCAGGGTCTTTCAGAAATGGGTGCAACTGAGGCAGGGGTATAACAAAACTTGAGGGGTTCCCCCCTGGAAAGTGCATGAAGGGGCCCCCTTCCGGACTTAGGGGCTCATTAGGATGGCGGACGGAAACGGGTACCGTCGGCCATGGTCGCGGCAAAATCACTCCCGACCGCACCGCGGAAAATCCGCGGTTGCAATTAGGATAATCAAGTCAAGAAACTCCGACCACGGCGGACGGATCACATCAAACACCGACCGCGGCGGACGGAACACAACAAACACCGTCTGCGGCGGACGGAACCAAAAGAACACCCACCGCCGCGGACGAACATGACCGCGGGAACAGGCCCAACCGCCGCCATACCTGCGGAGGGTCCGGCCACGTGATTAGGATAACTCCGCCATTCCATCGGAACTCATTGCCGTCCTCCACCGCCGCGGAAACAATACTTCGGAAAACGGACCATGACTACGGAAGGACCACACAAACACCATCCCTGCCGTCAAACCGATTACAAAATGGCAGACGGAAGTAAATAGAAAACACACCAAACAGAACACCCAACCACCTGAAACACGCACCCCCACGAACCACACGTCCCAATGACACCCCCCCAAGCACCAAAAAATGCACCAAAATCACCACACCCACAGAACACCTGATTGCTAACAACCATTGGGACACCACCACCACACAGAGTATAAAAAGAATCCCTCCCACTACCACAGTCCTTTGCATCACAGCATAGCTGCAAGCAAGAGCCACAATACCACGAACAGCAGACACACACAAACACACATACAACCTGCACACAAACACACACACCACACAAACCCACACAACACCATCCCTATACACCACACACCTGCACAACCCATCCCACCAACACCTTGCACATCACACACCATGGCACCAAAGAAAAACCCCAAATTCACAGACAGTGAGTTGAAGGTCAAGGTGGATGAAATCATCCGTGTCGAACCACATCTCTTCGTCAACCTAGTCCAGCAGACCACCTTGGCAACCAAAAACCACATGTGGGACAGTATAGTGACTAGAGTCAATGCGTCAGGGACCGTGCCACACACCAAACACGAGATCCAGAGGCGGTGGCACGACCTCAAGGCAAGGGTGAAAGGCATCAGGGTGAAGAACGACCTGCGGGCACACCACACTGGCGGCGGCACTCCCCAGGAGCCCATACCATATGCAGAATGGGAGGAGAAGGTGCTGGGCATACTGCACCCTGAGAGCCTGGAAGGAATCGAGGAGGGACAAGAGGCTGGTAAGTACAAACCAATCACCACTATCACACTGCCATGGTCTGCCATGCACAACTGCCAACACACATCTCCCTGGCCCCAATCCATGCATGTGGACCACACATTCATCCAAATGTGAAGTCCTGGCCTCAAATGCACACACCATGACCAAACACAAATGTTGCCTCCTACCTTCCCAGCCTTGCATGTTGTCAAAGCAGCCAGCATTACAACTCCCAACAGGCCCCCATGTCCACAGGGAGGGTGGTGGTGGGTGGGGTGTGTGAGAGACCAGTACTACAACTCCCAACAGGCCCCCATGTCCACAGGGAGGGTGGTGGTGGGTGGGGTGTGTGAGAGAGGTGGGTGGGGTGTGTGAGAGACCAGCACTACAACTCCCAACAGGCCCCCATGTCCACAGGGAGGGTGGTGGTGGGTGGGGTGTGTGAGAGAGGTGGGTGGGGTGTGTGAGAGACCAGCACGACAACTCCCAACAGGCCCCCATGTCCACAGGGAGGGTGTTGGTGGGTGGGGTGTGTGAGAGAGGTGGGTGGGGTGTGTGAGAGACCAGCACGACAACTCCCAACAGGCCCCCATGTCCACAGGGAGGGTGGTGGTGGGTGGGGTGTGTGAGATAGGTGGGTGGGGTGTGTGAGAGACCAGCACTACAACTCCCAACAGGCCCCCATGTCCACAGGGAGGGTGGTGGTGGGTGGGGTGTGTGAGAGAGGTGTGTGGGGTGTGTGAGAGACCAGCACTATAACTACCAACAGGCCCCCATGTCCACAGGGAGGGTGGTGGTGGGTGGGGTGTGTGAGAGAGGTGGGTGGGATGTGTGAGAGACCAGCACGACAACTCCCAACAGGCCCCCATGTCCACAGGGAGGGTGGTGGTGGGTGGGGTGTGTGCGAGAGGTGGGTGGGGTGTGTGAGAGACCAGCACGACAACTCCCAACAGGCCCCCATGTCCACAGGGAGGGTGGTGGTGGGTGGGGTGTGTGAGAGAGTTGGGTGGGGTGTGTGAGAGACCAGCACAACAACTCCCAACAGGCCCCATGTCCACAGGGAGGGTGGTGGTGGGTGGGGTGTGTGAGAGACCAGCACGACAACTCCCAACAGGCCCCATGTCCACAGGGAGGGTGGTGGTGGGTGGGGTGTGTGAGAGAGGTGGGTGGGGTGTGTGCGAGAGGTCATTGATTTGTAGTGTTGGTACCAAAAACATGTCATGTCCACAGCATTGATCATGATAATCTTGTCCCTCAGGTGATCGCAACTTGACTGGCGAAAGCAGCAACCGCCAGCACCAGTCGCCCCCTCACAGCATGGACTCTCTGGAGACGAGCCCATTGCCAGCTCAGGCGCAGAGGACGACGCGGGGCCAAGCAGACTACCAGGGCCATCAGGCTCCCAGGACATCACTGCCTCCACCACCTCGGCCTGTGTCACCACACCAACAGCTGCCATTGTGAGCTGTGCAGCCACCACCACCACCACCACTCCTGCCTGTGCCACCCTGCCTGACCCATCGGCCGATGATGGACCATCAACATCCCAGGCAAGCAGGGAGAGAGGACGTGAGAGGACACAGGTGAGGGCACAGCTCACAACCAGGAGTGCAGTTGTCAGGCGAGGTGGGGAAGGACACCCACCCCATCCAGGCGCGGAAACCCTGGAAGCCATTGCCAGAGTCAATGCCTCCTATGAGTGGTCGCAGGCACAGTCTGATCGGGCCCACCAAGACTCACAAGAGAGCAGTAATCTGTTGCGGTCTATTGATACCCGCCTAGGCCAAATTGTGGACCTCATGGGCCAGCAAACTGCTCGGTGGAGGGACTGGCTATACCGCGCCACACCACCAACCCCTCACCCAAGTTCCCAGCGGGACCGCTCACCAACACTACCGCCACCCACACCTGAGCCCACGGACAGGGAGGTGGCCCCTGACCAACCTGCCCCCACAGCTGTCTCCGCTCCGGCTCCAAGACGGAGGGGCCGTCCGAGGCTGGATCCACGTGAGAGCAGTGGTGTTGCCCCATCTACCCACTCTAAGAGGGGGCGCCAATGACTTCACCCTTGTCTGAGCCTGCCATTCACCCTGCAAACTATCCTGTCCCACAATGCCAAGCCTTGCCACACATCTGTTGGACTAGCTGGACATCACACTTCGTGGTATCCCCACGGTGTTTCATCTGCCATGACCTTCAACTCTCACTCCCCCACCAACACTTCTTTGTAAATATGCACCAACATTAATCCTCAACCTGTAAATAAACATCACGTAAACACTCAATGATGTGTGGCCTCCATGTTTTAATCACATGATTGTCTTAGAATGTAACCTTACCAGGTGCAGGGATCAATGTTGTTGAGAATCATGCCTCTGTGGGAGTGACCTAGGGATAATGAGAGAACAACAAACACAGGTCAGGAAAGAGATTCACACCCATCACAACACACTGTACTGCAACATCCCACAAACCACACTCATCGCCAATTAAGCGGATCACAGGACACACATCAGGGAGCATTGCATGTACACCATCTTCCACACACTTGCAAACAGAACATACCAGAACAGGCATCATAGACTCACCACATCCACACTCCACCACCAAACATACATCACACATTGTCTGGCTGCACAAGCGGTAGTTACTCACATTTAAGGGAAATAGCGATCAATGAGCTGACACCTCTGGTCCACACCTTCTTCCTCACCACTATCCTCATCAGTCAACATGGGTGGGATGGGAGGCCGAGCAACCTGTTGGTCTTCAGGGTCCATGATAAGTTCAATGTTATTGCGCAAGGCCAGGTTGTGGAGCATGCAGCAGGCAATCACGATTTTGTATACTTTGCCTGGTGAGTATGGCAGGGCCCCTCCGGTTTTATCCAGGCAGCGAAATCTAGACTTCAACAATCCAAAAGTACGTTCAATCACTCGACGTGTCCTCCCATGGGCATCATTATAACGCAATTCACCAGGGGAAGTAGGATTCCTGAAGGGGCTCAGCAGCCACGGACGGTTTGGGTACGCAGAGTCGCCTAGGTGGGGGGATGACAGACACAAATTTCATTACCAGGAGTTGTGGGAACACCATGCCACACATACAACACAATTGTCCTCACAACACACTGACAACACAATTGTCCTTTCAGCACACTCACCTACAAGCCACGCACGTTCTGGACGCAGATTAGCCATCAGTTGGGGGACAATGCTGCTCCGCATGATGTGGGAGTCATGGGCGGAACCGGGAAATCTGGCACACACATGCGAGATGATGTTGTCAGCCAGGCACACCACTTGCACGTTGATCGAATGGTAGTGCTTCCGATTCCTATATACAGCTTCACGTGCCTGGGGTGGTATGAGACCAATATGTGTCCCATCAATGGAACCCACTACGTGTGGTAACTGGGCCAGGGCATAGAAGTCCCCTTTGACTGCTGCCAACTCTGGCGGACGTGGAAAATGGATGTAATCATCCTTGTAAAGCATCATGGCATTCAGAACATCCCGCAGTACCATGCTGAACATGGATTGTGACATCCCTCCGGCATGACCAACTGTGTACTGGAAAGTGCCAGTTGCAAAGAAATGAAGTGCCGCCATCACCTTTGCTGTGGGTGTGAAAGCTCCAGGATATGTCCTGCGTGGCTGCAGATGAGGTGTCAATTGTGTGACAAGCTCCTGCAATCTCAGTCCGTCAAGCCGGTATTTGCGGATCACCTCCTCGTCAACCATGTCCTCCAGCACAGTGTATGGTCGATGCACATTTGGAGCCCTCCTGTGTGGGTGTAGATGGCAGCAGATGTCAAATGACCAACAACGCATAGCTGTGCAACACTATCACATCTTGACCAACACAATGCTAATAATACATGTTGCAGACAGTGACAATATGTGTGACCAGTCCAATATATAAGGCAATAAAGCTGACTACACACACAATGTACAACCACAACGAACATCCTGTGTGCTAACATGTACAATGTAACGTGCACACATGTTCAAACATCTTGCAACAACACATGACTGAGGGCCCATATGTGGACAAGCGTCCCCACAGACACACATGTACGTGCACACACAACATGAAATTGTAACACACCCTCCTTGTCTTCATGCACCCATCAACACACCTACAATGGCCCCTCAGCTGACATGCATGGGCACACAACAACAGACACGCATACACAGAATGCATGTACACACACATCATTGTTACTTGCACACACAAACCACACACTCACAACAGCTAATGAATGTGTGTACACACCCTTGCGGTACTGTGTAGATGTGTAGAAATGTAAACGTGTGTCCCCAAAACCCAAACGTCAACACGTCGCCATGCACATCTGACGCAACTTGGGCACACATCACTAGCCTTTGTTAACCACTGGCAAGGTCAACAGTATGAGCACACATGCAACAAATGGACATGAATGTCGCACGTGGACACGGGCCATAGACTTCACATCAATATTCTTCCAGCATTCCGGACATGTCCTGACACACATGTACAACTAAGAAGATTACATGTGTGCGGAGACATGCAGTGTGTGTACATACGCCATCTGGGGACGCCTTCCACCAACACAGAGGATGACCGTTTACACAGCAATTAAGCATGACAAATGCTGTATGGTCAAGGACCATCCCGGTTACACCCCAAAAAGCATGTGCGCACTACCGCGACGGTGCATCATTTGAAATCAATCACTCACTGGCGCCGCTATGGCGGTGCACGCATTCCGCAGGGGCAGTGCAGGCCAACACATACATTTGATGATGCAATCTGAAATGGCAGTTGAGAAACCCCCTTACAGTGTTATTGCGGCACCCACCACCAGGACTGGGCGGTCACTCACCGCCAGTCCAGGCCAGTCACCCACCGCCAGGACTGGCGGTGGGTGACTGGCCTGGACTGGAGGTGGGTGACTGGCCTGGACTGGTGGTGGGTGACCGCCCAGTCCTGGCGGTGGGTGACCGCCCAGTCCTGGCGGTGGCTGCCATTTCAGATTGCATCAACAAAGGTATGTGTTGGCCTGCACCGCCCCCGCGGAATGCGTGCACCGCCATAGCGGCGCCAGTGAGTGATTATTTTCAAATGATGCACCATCGCGGTAGCGCGCACATGCTGAGTGTGTGAACGTGACGGTCTGTGCACATGTAGCCAATGGGAACAGGTTACGCGTTGCGCGTAAGCGCATTCAAACATTGCGGAAGCCGTGCAACGCCACACCAGTGCGAGTCATTGGCTCTTTTTGAATGATGCATCAAGGGAAAACCAATTGCTTCAGACGTGTGCCACTGATATGAGCTCTGGGCCCTATATATGTGTGAAGATTTTCTGCACACATTCACTGCTTCCAGACACTGCTGCCTGCGACTGTCACCGCCACCTGCTGCTCCTTAGCTATCCAACAACTGCTGCCTGCGACCGTCATCTCCACCTGCTGCTCCTGAGCTATCCAACAACTGCTGCCTGCGACCGTCATCTCCACCTGCTGCTCCTGAGCTATCCAACAACTGCTGCCTGCGACCGTCATCTCCACCTGCTGCTCCTGAGCTATCCAACAACTGCTGCTGTAGTGCCACAGTCCAGGACCTTGCAATGTCGAGAGTGCAAGAGATCCGGTCTCGTCCCTTCACCGCAGCGGAGCTGGACGTCCTTGTGAACGGTGTGCTCAGCCACTATGAACGGCGCCCCCGGACAGGTGGTAAGTGAAGTGGGTAACATGTTGGTGGGCATGAGGTGGTCACTGACTCATTGCTTCTGCAAGGTTGGCGGTGTGCTGTGGGACCTTCACATGTGTTGTACTGCGCATGGATGCATTAAGATACGTTTTTCTGCAATGTTTATGAATGTCAAACAGTCCACTGACGTTCCCCTCTTGTCTCCCATCCTGGTAGGTGAGGCTGCACCTTCGCAAGGCCGTGTGGAGGACCATAGCACGTGATGTACGGGCAGTGGGGGTGTGCAATAGATGACACACACACTGCCACAAGCGCTGGGACGAAATATCCAGGCTGAGCAAGAATGTTGCGGAGATGACACTGGGGATCATTCCAAGAACAGTCCGCCTTGCCCGACGTACCATGACTCCTCTAATGCACCGCATAATTGCTGTGACGCATCCTGAGCTGTCCGCCCGGCTGAGAGGGGATCAACAGCAAACTGGCGGTAAGCAGACTGTAGGTGTCTGTAACTTGTGAGTGCATGCATGTATTCATGCTCAGACACAGTGTTGACATCCGTGGTGCGTATCTTTTGCATATATTGCATGTTGGTGGCATTAGCGGAGTGAGCGGTAGCACCCATGTCCGCCAGGTGGACATACCAGGTGATTTGTATTTGAGGGTTCCAGGACATGCCGTTGAGGTCTGGTTTCCCATGGCAACATGTGTGGTGGCCTGCATGCACTTGCCCTGTTTGTATGATGTACATGTTTCACAGACACCCACGGATCTATGATGTGATGATGTGTGGTAGGGGTGGTTCGTGTCCAGGATGGGTGCTACATGTCAATCGACTGTAAGGAACGGTGTGACTTTGTAATCTTTAGTACGTGAGTGTGGCACTTAGGTTCACATCTCTTCCCTCTCTCTTCCAGCTTTGGCCGAGGGCACTGACACACAGACGACGGAGATGAGTGGTGGCAATGCATCCGGATCAGAGATGACACACAGGCAGACTGACACTGAAGAGGGCAGCCACGGAGAGGGGGACAGAACCGTCCCTGAGGACTCACATGTGGAGACACCATCGTCCTCATCCTCAGAAAGTATTGGTGAGTCAGCACTGTTGTCACAGACAGGGAGTGGGCAATCAACACCTTCAGTCGGGACACAGCACACAGGGCCCACACTGCCACCCACTGCAACATGTACTGCTCGTGCTCGCCAGAGGAGGGGGAGCAGAGTTGCCTTCGGTGCAGGCACCGCGGAGCCTGCCCCTGTGTCGCAAAGTGCACTTTGTGCTGAGGCAGTAGATCTGCTGCGACAGCTGTGTGTAGGGCAGACCAACATGATCAATGCATTCCAAGACCACGATAGGAAGTTGGGGCAGGTGGTGGCATTCATGGAGGAGATGCATAGCGATGTTGCTGATCTCCACAGAACAGTTCAGTCATTGGCAAACACTGTGTCTTCAGCCATTGTACAGTCGCATAGACAGGGTGCTACTTCTGTACCACCATCCACACCTCTTGATGTTTCAGGGGAGAGTGATTTATCAGACCCGGCCTCTTATTCAGGTTATTTCACTAGGAGCAGCCACAGGCAGCAAGGCAGGGCACGGAGGGCACAGACACCATCCCCTCGGACTGGGATATCTTTATCCGAAGACGACGTGAGCTACACTGGAGTTGACACACAGGATCATCAAGGGGTGTTGGGGGAAATAGCTTCACATGCTACACAGGCGTCCCCCACAAAAGGAACTCCCAAGGCAAGGGCACCTCCAAAGAGCAGGGACACTCCCAAGGACAAGGACACTACAAAGGATAGGGCACCTCCAAAGAGCAGGGACACTCCCAAGGACAAGGTCACTGCAAAGGAAAGGGCACCTCCAAAGAGCAGGGACACTCCCAAGGACAAGGACACTGCAAAGGAAAGGGCACCTACAAAGAGCAGGGACACTCCCAAGGACAAGGACACTGCAAAGGATCGGGCACCTCCAAAGAGCGGGGACACTCCCAAGGACAAGGACACTGCAAAGGAAAGGGCACCTCCAAAGAGCAGGGACACTCCCAAGGACAAGGACACTGCAAAGAAAAGTACACCTCCAAAGAGCAGGGACACTCCCAAGGACAAGGACACTGCAAAGGAAAGGGCACCTCCAAAGAGCAGGGACACTCCCAAGGACAAGGACACTACAAAGGATAGGGCACCTCCAAAGAGCAGGGACACTCCCAAGGACAAGGACACTGCAAAGGAAAGGGCACCGTCATAGAGCAGGGACACTCCCAAGGACAAGGACACTGAGGAAAATGATATTTTGCCTGACCAAATATAGTCACCACAACACTACAAAGGAAAGGCCACCTCCAAAGAGCAGGGACACTCCCAAGGGCAAGGTAGCTTCAAAGGAGAGGGACACCACAATGGACAAGTCTGCACCCAGGGACAGGGCCCCGCCCAGGGATCAGGGACATTCCAGAGACAGGATACCTCCCACGTCCAAGGCACATCCCATGGACAAGGGTTCTCCCATGGACACGAGCTCCATCAAGCACAGGAATATATCACCCCTGGCTGCACTCAGGCTGATGTTTCAGGAACGTACAACACATGTGTCAGCGGTGGAGTCCCCTCATACCTCTACTCCCATCCACGCCCCGCAGAAGCAGAGGAAGGAGTACACTGTTGTTGCATCCCACATTACACATGATGCAGAGGGCAGAAGGCAGGCCCACAGCAAACGGCAGGCAGGGTCCAGCACGTCCCCAGAGAGCAGACCACCACAAGCACATGATCCAACTTTGATGTCTGATGATGCCACTCCACTTACCAGCCCAGTCATGTCCGGGGTGCCCCAACATTTCACAAAGAAACGGAGGCACACACCAGTGACACCTGACCACCTCAATGTCGCTCCAGCACATCTTTCCCCAGCTTCCAGGGCCACCCTGCCTCCTGGCCCATACAGCCCTGTGGCTCATCATTTCAGTGGTCCAAATAGGTCAGCTGCAGTTCACTCTCATGTGTCAGATAGTGGCACTGTGTCTATTGTACGCTGTCATGCATCATGCAGTGGCACTGTGTCAGTTGTGCCCTCTCCTGTTGCAGGTACTGGCACTGTGTGTGTCCGCCACTCTAATGTGTCAGATGCAGGCATGGTATTTGTTGGTCAGTGTACAGGGACATGTCCTGGCAGTGTGTCTGGGTCTATGGCTCATGTGTCAGTCAGTAGATCTGTGGCTGTGTCTCACACTCCTGGTGCTGGTGCTGCCATTGTGTCTGGGTCTATGGCTCATGTGTCAGTCAGTAGATCTGTGGCTGTGTCTCACACTCCTGTTTCTGGTGCTGGCAGTGTGTCTGGGTCTATGGCTCATGTGTCAGTCAGTAGATCGGTGGCTGTGTCTCACACTCCTGTTTCTGGTGCTGGCGGTGTGTCTGGGTCTATGGCTCATGTGTCAGTCACAACAGCTGTGGCTGTGTCTTAAACTCCTGGTGCTGGTGCTGGTGCTGGCGGTGTGTCTGGGTCTATGGCTCATGTGTCAGTCAGTAGATCGGTGGCTGTGTCTCACACTCCTGTTTCTGGTGCTGGCGGTGTGTCTGGGTCTATGGCTCATGTGTCAGTCACTACAGCTGTGGCTGTGTCTCAAACTCCTGGTGCTGGTGGTGTGTCTGGGTCAATGGCTCATGTGTCAGTCAGTAGATCGGTGGCTGTGTCTCACACTCCAGTTTCTGGTGCTGGAAGTGTGTCCGAGGCGAGTAGTTCAAGCACTCCACCAGATTATGTGGTGTGAGGTTTATTTGCCATCACTCACATGTCATTTTACTTTGTGTGTAGATTGACGAATGTCACCACCCTGAGATTATTATTGTCCTTGTGACGGGTCGCTTGACACATGTACTTGGGTAGCCAGTGATGTACCTGCTATGTTGGACACAATGCCCTGTTGCTGTTCTGATACTGCATTGTGCCCTCATGGTCTGCCTCTGATGTACCTGCTCTGTTGGCCACAATGCCCTGTTGCTGTTCTGATACTGCATTGTGCCCTCATGCTCTGCCTCTGATGTACCTGCTCTCTTGGCCACAATGCCCTGTTGCTGTTCTGATACTGCATTGTGCCCTCTCATGTGCTGCCTCTGCTGTACCTGTGCCTTGCCATGGACTGTTGATGCACATTGCCCCTCTCACGTGCTGCCTCTGCTGTACCTGTGCCTTGCCATGGACTGTTGATGCACATTGCCCCTCTCACGTGCTGCCTCTGATGTACCTGTTCAGTGCAATGGACTGTTGATGCACATTGCCCCTCTCACGCGCTGCCTCTGCTGTACCTGTTCAGTGCAATGGACTGTTGATGCACATTGCCCCTCTCACGTGCTGCCTCTGATGTACCTGCTATGTTGTAAACACTGCCCTGTTGCTGTTGTGATACTGCATTGTGCCCTCATGTGCTGGCTCTGATGTACCTGCTCTGTTGTAAACACTGCCCTGTTGCTGTTGTGATACTGCATTGTGCCCTCATATGCTGGCTCTGATGTACCTGCTCTGTTGCAAACACTGTCCTGTTGCTGTTCTGATACTGCATTGTGCCCTCTCAAGTGCTGGCGCTGATGTACCTGCTCTGTTGCAAACACTGCCCTGTTGCTGTTGTGATTCTGCATTGTGCCCTCATGTTCTGCCTCTGATGTACCTGCTCTGTTGCAAACACTGCCCTGTTGCTGTTGTGATACTGCATTGTGCCCTCATGTTCTGCCTCTGATGTACCTGCTCTGTTGCAAACACTGCCCTGTTGCTGTTGTGATACTGCATTGTGCCCTCATGTTCTGCCTCTGATGTACCTGCTCTGTTGTACCTAGTGCCCATGCTCTTGGGTGGTGTACGATTATACCAATATTATGTTTAATAAAGCAAGTCAATCATGTGTCGTGGTTTGTCATTGTCATTCCTGGTTGTGTACTTGAATTGTTGACATGTTGGTGCGATCGTAAAGGCAGTTTCACAAACATGACACTCCCCCTCCCTACGTCACAGCCCTGGAAGGTATTCCCCTTCCGACGTCAATTGGTGTGTTGGCGTACCTGCGTCGTCGTTGGTGATGGGCCATGACTTGCTGGTGGTGGAGCACGAAGAGTATCGGAAATGCGTGTAGTGCTGGGTCCATGACGGCGATCTGCTTGTGGTGTGTATCTCCGCTGTGGTGAGTCCGCCGTGTTCAGGCAGGTTGTTTTTCCGCAGCAATTTTATGTGTGTTTTCCGCCATCGTGATTTAGAGGACGGTCGGAGACGTCATTCCGTACGGCGGTGTCTTTGGATTGGGTGCGTCCGCCGCGAGGTCGGGTGTACTTCCGCGGCGGTGCGTGCTCTTCCGCCGCAGATGGAAATTTGACAGTGTTTCCCATAATAATATGGTGGACGGAGGGTCCGCGGCAGGCGGACAGAAAAAAGTGTTTTTTCGCCCACTCCAGGACGGCGGTCGTCCTTCCGTCCACCATCGTAATCGACCCCTTAATCGGGAGATCTCAGGCCAGGATACTGCACTAAGGGAGCTCCCTGGAGTTCAGCCCCTCTGCTCTGCTCGGGCTGGGGGTGCCTTTGTTACGCCACTGAAATGTGGCGCAGAGATCAAAGATGGGAAATTGAATTTTCAGTGCTGACAAAACTGCTTGAGGTGCTTCACGTTATCTGCGGGCAGAACCTTGAGGTAGTGCTGTTCAGAGCAGCATTCTCCTTGGCATTCTTTGGGGTGTTCAGGGTGAGCAAGCTGGTAGCCCCTTCCAATAATAACCCAGGGTCAGCGTGCTTGCCGGGGGAGGACGTCCACATGGACGATTGGCATATGACAGTATACTTACGTCATTCCAAAACACATCAAGAAGGGAAAGGGAGGAGCTCCAGGCTGGATTGCCTGTAGGATAAGGCATGCTGCCTGGTTTGTCTCATGCAAGACTATTTGGTGTGGGGAATATGCGGAGGGAGACCAGTATTCAGACATCAAGATGGGTCGTATTTAAGCCACTTCCAGTTTTCAGCAGTATTGAGAATGGCAATAGGCAAATCGGGCATTCCAGCCAAGGAGCTTGGGTTTCATTCATTTCGCTTAGGGGCAGCGACCAGAGCAGCTGTTAGTAGGCTAAGTAAGGAGTGCATCAAGCAGGTAGGTCGCTGGGTGTCAGGGGTCTTTAAAGGCTACATATGACCCACAACGAGTTATGAATTTGTTTCTCCCACAGCACGCACCCATGCAGAGGGGCACTGAGGTCGGATCCTGGGTCATATGTACATCACGAGAGTTCAAAGGTGGGCAGAGGTGCGCAAGGACTACAAAGGCACATGGCTGCAAAACACATCTGTGACATGGCTGGGGCAGTTGTGCATGCGATGGTCTCACCTGCTACCCACTGTCCAAGAAACACTAGGGCAGAGAGAAAGGCCGGGTACATTCCTGGTGCACCTTGGGGGGAAAAATCTTGCAACCCTGGGGAGGAAAGACTTATTAGGGACCATGATATCCGGGTTAACAGAATTCGCAAGGCTGGTCTATCCTGCAGACTTCATTTGGTCTGAGGTCATATCGTGGCACGAATGGTGGGGAGCACAGAACCATGCAGCATTGGAAAGGTCTAGAAGACAGCAGAATATTTCTATGGCAAAAGTCTGCAAGGGGAAAAGGTGGGGTTTCATGAGGCACATCCGCATCAATCTTAAGACATCGGGGTACTACACATCGGACGGGAAACATCATTTACTACGAAGGCATCCCCACGCATAACGTTTACCACGGTACACTTACCACGCAAACGTTTTTTCAACGTGGGTGCCTTCCACGACCGTCTATACCACGAAAGTACGTTCAGCGTGGGTTGGGGGGAGACGTGGTATTCCGTCCAGTCGTGCTGGGGGAGGGTTGGGAGGGGGGCTAGGGGGGCTGGGGGGGTCTCCCCCCAAAAAATAACAACAATTAAGGAGCGAGTTAGATTTAAAAAAAAACGCTCTGTGGTATTAATGAAGTAAAAGGAAAGAGCCTCCCCCAAAGACATGCAGTGTACGTCAAAAAAGAAGTCCTTTATTTATTTTGGAAGACGTGTTTTGACGCTTGTTTCCATGGTAGATGGAAGTAAGGGCTGCTGGAGAAAGACGTGCAGGTAAGACGTGGTACAATCCTTCGTTGTAAATTCCAGCGTGGTAAAGCCACTTGCGATGTAAAATTCGCGTGGTTATGCCATGCGTGGAACTTGAAATCGTTGAAAAATCATATATTCCAAGCATTCATCTGATGGGGGTGGGGATGTATACGTTCCTGTCTAACCTGGTAGGGGAGCTGGGGCAGTTGCGATTTTCATAATAAAGCGGAGCAAGAGGGAGCTACCAAAGGTCGAGGAACCACAGGCAGCATTGCGGAAACAGCACACTAGCCCAAGACAAGAAAGCACACTAGCCCAGGATGATGAGCCATGAAAGACAGAGTCCTTAGGATACCTTTCGGCAGGGGCACTGGGGGAGCATGCGATTGGCTAGCTTGTGGTCAACTTGAGGCCGCAAGTGCTAGACACCACAAAGGGGAGGGGTGGGCGTTACTCAGGGGGCTGTGCTGGACGTGCTATGAGGAGTTTATGGACCAATGCATCAACATTTGATAATTTTATAGATGTGATACAGTATTGACATCATGGAGTGTATGAATGACTAGGAGAAATGTGATGTTTATGTTTCATGCCATCAAATAAACTGCCGCCGTTATGCACCATCTAAGACTCCAACTCTGATTACCCAGTGGGGTAGGTAATGGTGCACGAGTAAGGCTGTGGGATGAGGGGGGGTCATTCGCATGTCTGGGAGGGGTTATGAAGTGGGCTGGGAAGAATATTTCCCGGGGGTGGGGCCTTCCGGATGCAAGGAGAAATTCCAGCGAAAAAGAGCCAGAGCCTGGTGCCTGGGAAATAAGGGGCAGGCAATTTGCCGGTGGGGTTTGAACCCCCCCAATCAGCGCAAAGGGCTCTGCTAAGGCATGGGGATAAGAAAGGGGGCAAGATCAAGAAAAGGCATACATTGACCGCCTGACGTTGGTCTACCCACAGCCGCAAGTTGGGGAAAGGGCAAAGAAGGCGGAATGAGCACAAAGTAGACAGACAAGAAAGTAGTGTAGCCTAGGATGATGAGTTGTGAAAAACAGTGTCCTTGTGATGCTTTTTGGCAGGGGCCCTGGGGGAGCAGGCGATTGTCCAGCTTGGGCTCAGCAGCAGGCGTTCAAGGCACTTGAAGCCCTGGTCGGGCCTGACGGCCACCCACTCAGATCTAACTAGCAAGGGAAGCTTGGAGGCTGCAAGAGCTAGACACCAAAGGGGAGCAGTCACTCAGGGGCTGTGCTGGTAGTGCTGTAAGGAGTTTATGGACCAATTCATTAAAATGTGATACAGTGTTGAAATCATGGAGCATACGAATGACAAAGAAAAATGTGATGTTTATATGTCACACTTTCAAATAAACTCTAGCCGTTATGCATCAGCTAAGACTCTGATTACCCGGTGCGGTAGGTAAAGCACAAGTAAGACCTTGCGCGGACGGGAGTCACTCGCACATCTTGGAGGGGTTATATTTTTTGTAGGTGGGCAAGGGAGAAACATGCAGTATCACATTTCATTCATTGTGATCAGCAACCCTTGGAGTGGGGAAGTAAACCCACTGCTGGGCAAAAACTAATTTTGCTGTAATGATATTTCTCTAGGTGGTGTTACCTCCAGAGAATGTGTAAATGTGAATGTGTGTATACTTGTAAAGCGCACTGCCACCCCATCTCGGGGCATCCTGGCGCTATATACCGCTGTGGAACCCATCCTGGCTTTCCCTGTGAGATGCCCCCTCCAGGGCACCCCCAAGGTGAAGCCGGGCATCCCAGCGCTGTTGGGGCCGTTGTGGAGATTAAGCAAGCTATTTCCCAGAGTTGCAGAGTGGGACCCATGATTGGAATAGGCACCGAGGCGAGAATTATCAAGTACGCGGACATTGAGCCCAAGACCCTGCCGCATCGGGAATTTAACCCTGGTCCCGGGCCTGACCTCTGCTTCAGGGTCTGCCGCTTCTAACCAGTGAGCCACTTGTAATGAGGGCCTTGGTGTTGCTTTAAGAATTCCTTAGTCTACAGCAACTTTGCGAAGGAGTCTCACAGGCCAACATGGTAACTCAGTGTATCAGGCATAACATGCAGAGATATTTGGGCGATTTGCCAGTCACAGATTTGAATACGAGCAGGGCAGACAGTGTATTGTATGAGAACAGCACACATTATTTATAGCAGCTTCCTAATGCAAAACAATGATAATGCACACTGTATCAAAAAATATTCTTCACGGATCCAGCAACGGATAATCACTGAGGCCATAGGTAGCATCTATGTGAAGAAAAGCCACTCAATAAGTCTCTTTCAGTCAAGCAATCACTTCTTTCTAGCAACAAGTTGGCGTACAAATCCCCTGCCAACGAAAACATTGTGTGTGTGACCTTGTAGTAACAATGGCACAGCCAAAACCATACGGAAGTGGGCATAAGCTTCAAGGATTGTTAAATAGCTATAACGAGATCCACTGTAGCCACTGTAGCCATGTGGAAGGCTTTGGTCGCTCCTCAACTGAAGGTTCTAAGCAGCCCAAATAACTACTTACTTGCATCTTGACAAAAAGTCAGGAAGGCTAAAAAAACACTTTGCTTTGGATTCAATAACAGAACTTGGACAAATGTAACATCTGTTGTCCTTTGGCGAATGAAACTCAAAGACACACAAGTCACATCCATTTTGCAGAGATTTAGAACTTATTGTACTTTCAAACTGTTTTATACTGGCGCAAGGACATTTTGTTTTGTCAAACCTTGTGGGAGATGACATGTCCCTGCTGGGTAAGACAAAGGACAGGGGTGAGGATAGCCCACGAAAGGCTGTGCATCTTTTTCTCACAAACACACTACTAGAAAGCAGGATAGCTCTTTTTAGGAAAATATGCTTATTCACTTACTTCTTTTCAAAGCGTTGTCATCCCTAGTCTTTTTACCACGTCCATAGTACATAAACTACCATCTGGTGCTTAACTGTAGCAGATGGTAGTATGTTTACTGTGGACATGGTAAACAGGCTATTACTGATGATTCGGCTTGTTCTTGCAATGGTGGGAAGTGTAACAAAGTTAGTCTAGTAATCCGGTTACTGGACATTTTTAGGTCCCAGCTAGAGAAAGCTGTGGTGGCAAGCCTGTTTTTTCTCAGTAAATTATATATGCATAGAATGAGCTTTGGGTGAGTCCTTTGCTAATGTTTGGGTAGCTGTATTGACTATTTCAGTATCGAGCCTCTGGTTCAGTAGCTTTCCTCCCTGCTCCTGTGTTTGTCCCGCCGCCCAGGAGCATTTTGACCCAGCAGTGTCTTGATTGGTTAGACTACCCTTTCATTGCTGAAGTCAGGCTTTTCATTACACTGCATGGAAGAGAGTATTGTGTTACTACCTTCACTCTCTGCTCCTGCTTCTCCTTCTCATTTACCCCATCATTCTCTTATCACCCCTTCCCTTTCCCATAAGTCACCCAGCACACTCATGCCCTTCCCCCCGCCCACAGGCTAGTTTTTGAGTATCTGCTATATTCTAGGTGGGTAGCCCTCATAAAATGTTTTGTTGACCAATTCAAGAAGATGGCCTGCACGTGCGTATGCTCACGCATTCGTGGTAGGCATCTCACACGGCTCATTATTTTTTTTTACCCTAATCTCATTCAGAGATGGCCACAATGTATGCACGCTATAGCTGTGATCTTTTATTGGGATTGATACAATTAAAATGAAATGCTTTCAAAGACGCCTGCTGCATATGCACACATATCCTAGGAGGTTATCTTTGAACGGGATTTGTAAAACGAAAATAAAATGTATCCAAACATGGTCTTCATAGATATGCATGCATCTGCGACATCCACCTTTAGATGGCCCTGTCTCTCATAACCCCGACCAAAGATGGGCTGTAGAGATCCACGTGCATTTGTGGCAGCCATCGATCACAAACCAAAAAGCACTGACAAATCCAATAGGTTTGAGTGCTGAGACCTACCAATTTTGCCAATGCTTGTTTCTCATATGTACCACTACAACATTTAGAGAAATTTAGTGGGGGTGTGCCAGTAGTATAGAACACCTACTGTTAATTTTCAAAAACAACTGATGTGTCTTCAGATAATACATGTCAAATAATACTCCAAACTCGGTGATAAGATTAAAATACATTGTTGAGTGGCTACCTATTAATACAGGTCCTGTCACATTCAACATATTTCACACAATGTTCCCCACTGGGGTTATGTGGAAGCGGCGTGCTGCACCAAAGCATCGCTTATAGCAGACACAAAAATGTTCCTATCTTCAAAAAGGTGCATATCTTTATTCAGGTACAAATGAAAGAAAAGTCTTGCTTTAAAACCTGGAGGTTAATAATAACCAAGCATTTACATTGCAATAGGTTTCGTATTTATGAGAGTTAGAGCTATTGGCATTGTAAATGACAATGTCTTTTATCTTTGTGTTTTTGTTTGGAGTGGAGTGGACAAAGTGAGGAGGAAATTCAAAGGAGTTTAGAGTGCATCGCGAGATACAGTGGCAGATGGTAGTATTAGAGGGAAAAGGTGGGCTATGGCAACATAATAAATTAGTCCCGGGGCCTAGCCCCTTCCTAAACTTGCTCAAAATTACGTCTTGAGCTCCAACCTTCCACAGCCATGCATGTCAGCACAATAGTGTTACATATATTTAATCTTGAACGTTTATAACAATGTCACGACAGTTATAGCATTGTTTCCAGTCGCTTTGTTTCATACATCTCTTATGGGTTTTGTCAGCACAGCAGACTCAGAAAGGAGTGTTACAGTAAAGCTCACACAGATCATTAACCACCTCAGAACCCCTTGCTCCTCCCTCGAACACAACAGTCCTAACCCGCGTAGCTACTAGAGAGGCAATGCTCAGGCATGGAACTGCCGGGAGAAATAAGGGACACATGGCCAATGGTTGTCAAGGAGACTATTTAGGCAAGAATTTAAAGAAGACCGCTACAGGAGCTCCCAAAAACTAGAAAAACAAACCCTTGAAATTAAGTTAAATCCGATGTTCCGTATTTACGTGTAATCTTGTGGAGCGCACTCTACAAAGAAAGCCTTAATGTGACTGCCTAACTCAGGAGAAAAGCTAGTCATTATTTTATTTTTTTTGCAGAGTTTAATATAGCGCAAACTTGACCCGAATCGGGTATCAGAGCGCTTACATACATTTTTGTTATGCACGGGGAGATTAAGTGATTTGCCCAGAATCACAGGATCTTCAGTGTCATTGCCGAGACTCAAACCCAGTTCCCCAGATTTGAGGTAGGCCTCCCTAGCCATTAGGCCAACTCTTCTCCCCATTTAATTAACTGCTGCGTGCAGCCCCAAAAAAAGAAAGGAAGGTGCACTCCCAAGATAAAAAATAGTGTGGATGAAAAGGTGCAAGTTCTGAGGAAAAGAAAGGCACGCGGCCCCTATAGTTAAAGCGTGCCGCTCTAACAAAAAAAAAGAAAGGAAGGAACACGGCTGCTATAGTTAAAGCGTGCGGTACTGCCAAAATAAAATAAAAATATAATAGCAGGCACCGTACTGAAACCTAAATCGCAGTACCCGGAGGCAGGTCTGTGATGAGGAGCAGACTGTCAGCAGAGAGTCGAAAAGTGGGTGTGACTGCAGAAATGCATGTCATGCCTGCAATATGAGAAAATCATGTAAGAAATTAGTGCTCACAGACTGTCAATAAAACATACAGAGTAACAACATAAGTAGAAGGGCCAGTTCTCATGGGAGGTAACAAATGTAGAAAAGCTAGTACTAAAGAGGGACTACTAAGCCTATTAATAAATCAAGTGCAACCATTGAGAAAGGACAGAAACAGGATCCAATCGAAAAGATGGGTGGAAAATGAGCGGAGCTTCAAGCCCATACCTGAAAACCGCAAGTCTTAAAGAGACAGCACAAGCGCTACCTAAGCGAGACCTAAAAAAAGAGGACAAGAAAAAGGGGTGGAAAATATTATACAAAGCAAATGGGGTTTTAAATTCGGTTTAAGTGTCTGTGAAGCGAGAAGGCCTAACGACCCTGCTGCTTTTGGCGCTAGTTGATTTGATACTAATAAAACATAAAGTATTTTTAAACTTTAATTGATTAAATATTTCTTTAAAGTAGACTTAAGGTAAAGGAGTGTCCGTCGTGTTTTTACCTATCCTCACTGACATACGTCAGGCAGGTGGCATTTGCAATAAATGTGAACATTGTGAAGAATCATGGAAAGTAAATGAAACAGTAGGTATATGAACACCTGCAAAAAGTGTTGGCTGAGAAGGAAATTGGGGAAGGAGAGAGATTCAGTTGGCTATAATTACGTTAACCATTATGAGACAAAGAGGAACGATGGCCCCTTTAATACACTACTGAGATCAGGAAATGTTGTAGTAGTTAATATATACACACATTACTGAAGATTGAACAATTGTGAATTTCTTTAGTTAATTGACCTAGCATGCTACAAAAGTGCAACTGAGGGTGCCGTAGCGGTGGCCATAAACCAGAATGTATTACAAAAAGTGCAAAGGTGAATATAAAAAGGTGCAAAAAAGTGTGCTATTTTTATACTTTTTATTCTAGAACATGCAATGCTTAATAAGAGTTGTTTCAGGAAATGGACACATGTGATTTCTTATTTATTTGCCATTTTAACTTCAATGACTTAGGCTCTCTCATTGTATACTACTTCACTTACTTCATTATAACAGACTGTGAATTTTGTATGAACACAGCAGCAGACCACGGTCAAGCACCTACACTCTCCTAGTTTCAAAAATTAAAAAACGTGTGCAACCCCTTCCAGCAACAGCTGCTGAAAGATGTCTATTTATAATTAGAGAGAACCAAAGAAAGGTGCACCACATTGAAATCAAGACAAAGGTGTATTATAAAGATTCTTCTTTTATTGAATTTCTTTGCGAAGAGGACTGGCACACAGCCAACGCGTTTCGTTTCCCAGTGCCACCGGAACTTTGTCAGGGCTGTAACAATTATAAAAGGCCAACATAAATATACATGTATAACTACAAACATGTAAAAAAAACAAGATTTTTAGACAAATAATCAAAACATCATCAAAAATCAATACATAGACACATTTACATGTTCAAAGAAGAAAACATGGCACACAAATTTCAAATAAGAGACAACCCAAACAAAATATAAGACAAACAAGCAGAAAATGCAACCAATATAGTAAGGGAACCAAAATTAATAATACAAAGCACTTAAAATATGGACAATTCTAAAAAACACCTGCATCCCACAAAGTATTGCCGTTAAAAAACATAATATATCCAATGCTCATATGTTTAAGTACATCTTAAATGGCTAGGGATAGCATACTTCATATCTTGTGGGATAGATAATTGTCCAAAATAGGGCGCTAATATCTAATAGACGGAAGGAAAAGGATTGAAATGATCAAGAGATAGAAAACTGAAAAGGAACATTTAGAAAATTATCAGGTCATCAAATCTAAAGGATCAAAAAGGTCCAGATCATTCCAAGCAAGCAATGATCTTACCCAAAGAGAGAGAAATTAATCTCAGTCTCACCTTGTGGTAGTATCAGGTTGCTGTAACCAGAGAGATGAAAGATTTCATAGTATTTCGTTGAAAAAGATGCACAGTAAGCATTAAGAATCTGAAAAGAACAAAGTAGGGAGGCAAAGCATTAATCAAAGGCTATTTCTATCACAGCTGAAGGAATAAGCAACACGCATGTCCTGCCAAAAGGCACAATATGGACCACATAAGATATCATCTACCAAATGGCCCTCAAGGAGGCCCAATATATGGACAGACAGTACCAGAATTCTCACCTAATTGGACTGTACGAATCAATAGTCCCGCTATAGAGGATTTACGCTATTCAAGATCGGTAAACAACGTTTACCACAAATTTTTTACAATGCGGTACCTTTACCACGCGGCCGTTACAACGCAAGTCGTTACCACGACTTGCGCTGGAGGGCGCTGTGGGATAAGGAATTTTATAAATTTATATTCCAACACCTTCCCTAGTATCCACGGGGACTGGCGTTGGAATATAAAATTATAAAAATCCTAAATCCGCGCCCTCCAACGCAAGTCGTGGTAACGACTTGCGTTGTAGCGGCCGCGTGGTAAAGGTATGCGTTGTTACAACCTGCGTTGTAACAACGTACATCCTTCAAGATCAGGTGAACAGACAATACTGTCACCACATGTATCCATAGATCTATGTCAAGCACAATCGGCATAAGTGGAAACAAAAATACATAGAAATGTAAAGAAGCACACTATGGATCACAGAAGTTTATTGAAATAAGCTATGCGTGGGGATTACTCCCATACCCCTAAGTTGTGCTATCAATATATCAAATGGTGCGAAGATGTACATTAGCAAATGACAACCTTGGAGTAAATACCGCTTGTCAGAATTCAAAACCACAAACACTAGTTGTCCACTACTGGATCCCATATAATAAGCATACCCTCACCTATATTACGCCAATGGGTGTAATGTCAGTGATGTATCTGTAGGTAACCGTGCTATGGCAGGAAACAAGCCCAAGGGCAGTACGACCTATTATGCCAATATGGAAGAAAAGTAACATAAGTAAATAAATAGACCGACTAGGGCGAAAAAAAGGAGCTCTTGCTTCATCTGATTGGAGCAGCAGTAAGAGAAAGGACACAATTTGCTATGCCTCCATGGATCACAAACATGCATAGACTATAGTCCAAATCTTACCATACAGATGTTCACCAAAAGAGAAAATATTAGTTCCTAATATGTTTTTGAGTAATCTGCTTGAGCTTGTTCTTCCAATTTGCAAGAAGTGACGTATTCAGCCTCCCATCAAATATAGATCTAAAAGCAAAAGGACACAGATATTGCGCCCATTACAAAAATCTAAAATAGTTCGTATAATGAGTGTTAGGCACAGCTTCCTAAGTCTGTTGCACTTAGTTTCCCAAAGTGTCCCAAGAATATAAAACACAGTAAAAAGTAAGTGAAAGCATCTTGTATCACATACTGAGCTCGAAAAAAGATCAATGTGAACATACTTGTGCTCTCCAAAGTGTCCATACGTTAAGACACAAGATGAATGGTATTGCAAACATAAAGGAAAACATCTCCCAGGTTCGAAAATGTCCCTTTATTAGCCCCTGTAGCGACCCAAACGGCCCCGAAAAAACTACAATTAAAAAGGTCTCTGTAACGGCGAGGAGTGCTTACCCGAACTTCCTTGATAAGAAGCAGCAAAACAGCGTGATCGCGTATCCGTTTGGCGGTCAGACGAATATGCCGCCATGAGAGACATGTCTTTAGGCGAACTCACGTAGACGTTGCCCCGCCCATAATCAAAACGTCTATAATAGATACTGACAAAAGACTATGGCAACATTGAAATTGACAAGCATACTCATAGTAAAGTAATGAACATTAAAACACCGCAATTCGGTAGTAGTCCCTAGTGAAAAAAGGGGGGGCCATGTCCCATAGCTAATAGAATAGAAAAATAAATTAAAGATTAACGTATCGAATGAAGAACAAAAAGACACATCGCAAGAAGTTTCTTAACCCCTCGGCAGAAGATATATTGACCACGGGGAGATTTTAAAAATCGGCAGTACTTCAACAAAGCACTTATGCGGCAATATGTAACAGTGGGCTAAAGAACGGTGATGGATTCATTCCAGATCTTTTGACTGGGTGTGAGTGTTTGATTGGTTCGGATGCTCCATCCATCACTACCCCCTTTTGTACCGCTTTTGGCCGCCATAAGTGTGGCAGGGTATGCTCAGACGTGAGTCCCTTGCTCACTTTGCCACTGGATTCAAGCAAGCCGGGCTGAAGACAGCTGTAATGCCGAGAACCGGTCCTCGGAAGCTTGTTTCCGGTCCAGAGAAGGCATGGCTTGGCAGTTCGGGCTGGACTGTTCCCATGAGGCACAGGGTCAGACTGATTTGCATATAGCCATGTCTGAACTGGGGTGGCAGAGTGGGCTAAAGAACGGTGATGGATTCAACCCAGATCTTTTGACTGGGTGTGAGTGTTTGATTGGTTCGGATGCTCCGTCCATCACCACCCCCTTTTGTACCGCTTTTGGCCGCCATAAGTGTGGCAGGGTATGCTCAGACGTGAGTCCCTTGCTCACTTTGCCACTGGATTCAAGCAAGCCGGGCTGAAGACGGCTGTAATGCCAGAAACCGGTCCTCGGAAGCTTGTTTCCGGTCCAGGGAAGGCATGGCTTGGCAGTTCGGGTTGGACTATTCCCATGAGGCACAGGGTTAGACTGATTTGCATATATCCATGTCCGAACTGGGGTGGCAGAGTGGGCTAAAGAACGGTGATGGATTCAACCCAGATCTTTTGACTGGGCGTGAGTGTTTGATTGGTTTGGATGCTCCGTCCATCACCACCCCCTTTTGTACGGCAATATGTAACAGGGCATGAGTAAATAGATAATTTACTAATAAATATGGAATGAGGCATCGTGCAGATGCATTCGGACACCAGATATGGTAAAGCCGCGGTTAAGATGGCTATATCTCGAGAACGTCTCCAATACTAGCTTATAAAACCTCAGACATTAATCATAATACTATTTGTTAGGTGAGAGATGTATATCCCACCATTCTAGATGAAGACAGCCTATCTAATAGAGGTAGCATAAGAAAAACAAACAAATGTGACACCCCATCAATTACCAGTGTAAAAACAGAGCAGTATTTCGGCGGTTGAGGACACCATTTGATAAAACAAGAAATAATGAAGTATGCTATCCCTAGCCATTTAAGATGTACTTAAACATATGAGTATTGGATATATTATGTTTTTTAACAGCAATACTTTGTGGGACGCAGGTGTTTTTTAGAATTGCCCATATTTTATTTGCTTTGTATTATACATTTTGGTTCCCTTACTATATTGGTTGCATTTTCTGCTTGCTTGTCTTATATATTTTTTGGGTTGTCTCTTTTTTGAAATTTTTGTGCTATGTTTTCTTCTTTGAACATGTAAATGTGTCTATGTATTGATTTTTGATGATGTTTTGATTATTGGTCTAAAAATCTTGTTTTTTATAGATGTTTCTAGTTATACATGTATATTTACCAAGTTCCTGTGGCACTGGGGAACGAAACGCGTTGGCTGTGTGCCAGTCCTTTTCGCAAAGAAATAAAAGAAGAATCTTTATAATACACCTTTGTCTTGACTTCAATGTGGTGCACCTTCCTTTGGTTCTCTTTAGTTATAACAGACTGTGAAGGACTGTAAACAACAACAATATTAAAGCCTAACACAAAACCGAACTGTGCAACACACGGCTATTTAAAAAATGGGCAACAATATTGCTTTAACTCCTTTCCACAAAACATAATACTTTTATTTAGAGTCCGTTGTATCTCCTTCTGATTAATTGGCCAGCAAACTAGTATTTTCCTTTCATTGAGATATCTTGAGCCTAATTTTAAATGACCCAGTTTAGTTTCCACTGTTAACCCTTTTGCTGCTAGGCCTCCCCGTGCTAAGCCTTTTTTTGGCTATTAGTGGTAGTTCACGCTTAGACCCCTGTAATGTTTCGTCCACATAAGGTATCCACACCTTTGCGTCCTTTTCTTCCAATATCATGGGGATTTTGAAGGTACCCAGGGTTTGTGGATTCCGGTGGAGGGCAACTAGAAATTAGCCCAAATACTGCTATTTTAAAAAAAATCCCCATCTTCCCAGCTTTCAGGGACATGCAGACGTTTGTCAGAAAACCAACATTTTCTACACCGTTTTGGCATTTTACTGGGATGTAGTCTATTTTTGCTACTTTCTGTGCCAATAATGCATCCCAGAAAGCTATACACTTCTGAAAAGGAGACAAAATTCTGAATTCAGCAAGGGGTCTGTTGTGTAGATCCTACAAGGTTTTTTTTTTTAATAGAAACTAACAGTTGTAAATTAGAAATATTGAAAATGAGTTGAAAAAAACAGCCATTTGTGCCCACATTTTCACCCCTAACTTCTTCTAAGTATGACAGATTTTTAAAGCAATATAGCGTTACATCCACTGGACCCTTCTGGTTCTGGGCATATATAGGACATGTAGATTCACAAGAACCAGAGGAATCCAGAGCCAATAACTGAGCTGCATCTTGCAATGGTTTTTCATTGTGTACCGGATATAGATCAATTCATTTGGTAAAATATAAAGAGTGAACATTAGGTATCAAGGACACCTATGTATTTCTGAAATTGGAACAAAATATAGAGTTTAGAAGCAGTAGTTATTTGCACATCTCCATAATTGTGGGTACCCATACTAGCATTTGAATTATGGAACATTTTTCAAAGTGACTTCGTTTTTACATATTGTCTTACATTTGGAAGGCAGAAATGCATAGACAGTCAATAGGTAATAACAGTTGTTCTACAATTCTGTGTTTACCTACGTCTCCTGATAAAAATGGTACCTCACTTGTGTGGGTAGGCCTAGTGCCCATGACACGAAACAGGCCAAAACACAACGTAGATACACCACATTTTTACAGTAAAAACTGACCCCTTTGCAAAGTGTCTAGCTGTAGATTTTGAACCCTAGCTCTGCCGGCACCTAGGGAAACCTTGCAAACCTATACATTTTTGAAAACTAGACAACTAGGGAAATCCAGGATAGGGTGACTTGTGTGGCTCTCACCAGGTTCTGCTACCCAGAATCCCTTTTAACCTCAAACCCTGTAAAAAAACCAACACATTTTCATCATATTTCTGTGATGAGAAGTTCCGGAATCTGCTTGGATCCACTATTTTCCACCCACCCCGCATTCCCCAAAGCATGTGAATTATAGGATATTTTTCAAAGTGACCTCTTTTTTACATATTGTGTTACATTTGGAAGGCAGACATGCATAGAAAGTCAATTGGTAATAACAGTTGTGCTTACAATATTGTGTTTCCCTAAGTCTCACGATAAAAATAGTACCTCACTTGTGTGGGTAGGCCTTGTGCTCACGACAAGAAACGGGCCAAAACACAACGTGGACATACCACATTTTTAAAAGTGAAAATTCACCCTTCTTTTGCAAAGCACCTAACTGTGGATTTTGAACACTAGCTCTGGCGGCATCCAGGGAAACCTAGCAACCCTATACATTTATGAAAACTAGAGACCCAGGGAAATCCAGGATAGGGTGACCTGTGTGCTTCTCACCAGGCTCTGTTGCCCAGAATCCCTTGCAAACCTGAACCTGTCTAAAGAAATACATTTCCTCACATTTCTGTGATAGAAAGTTCTGGAATCTGTGTGGTTCCACAAACTTCCATGCACCCTGCATTTCCCAAAGTTTCCCAATAAAAATGGCACCTCACTTGTGTGGGTAGGCCTAGTGCCCGTGACAAGAAACAGCCTATGTTTTTGGCCCTTCCCAGTCACAGGCCCTTGGCCCACCTACACAAGTGAGGTATAATTTTACTCGGGAAACTGAGGAGAATGCTATGTGATAGGACATTTGTGCTGGCATGGTGATGACACACAAAAATGTGTGGAAAAAGTGATTTTTATAGCAACATTTAAGGTTTGTAGGGGATTATGGGTAGGAAAATGTTTGGGATCCATGCAAGACATACCTACCTAGATTCTCCAGGGTGTCTAGTTTTCAGAAATGTGTGGGCTTGGTAGGTATCTGTTAGAACTGGCAATTCCTGGTAGGCTAAGGCTGACGCCAAAGCCAGGCATAAACCACCATTCTAGTCAGGGCAAGGAAGTCACACGCCAAGATAACCCCTGCTCACCCCCTTGGTAGCTTGGCACGAGCAGTGAGGCTAAACTCGGAGGCGATGTGTAAAGCATTTGCGCCAGCACACAACAGCAACAACATACTAGGCACACCACAAAAGGAACTCCACACAAGGTTATATTAAAATAACTTTTGTATTGTCAAAACACATCAGGTAAAAATCACACATGTACATTGTGCCAACTGGCACGGGCAACATTCATAAGGGATTACGTACAGGACAGGGTCACATGGGCTACTGTCAGAATCAACACTTTGTAGGTATAGAAATAGCACTTATAGAACTTAGAATAAGTATAGCAAAAAGAATAACAATTGTAAATCACAACCAGTATCTACTGGTAACAGGTAAGTACCACCTACGCAACCCTAACCACCTTAGGAGAATGTCGCGCAGGGGACCAGGACCTCACTAGGACCACCTGTACTAAAAAGAACAACCACCTAAGTATCACACAGAATTTAGGGGTATAAGAAAGAACACATTACCCATGATGCATAAAACACATTCAGAGGAGTAGTAAAGGAAAACCACCTAAGTATCACACAGCGTTTAGGGGTCTAGGAAAGAACACATTACCCATGATGCATAAATATACATTCAGAGGAGTAGTAAAGGGAAACACATGACGCATAAACCTACACATTCAGCGGTGTTAAGAACAAAGCACATGATGCAATAAAAATACAT
Source organism: Lissotriton helveticus (assembly GCF_964261635.1). Classification (NCBI taxonomy): domain Eukaryota; kingdom Metazoa; phylum Chordata; class Amphibia; order Caudata; family Salamandridae; genus Lissotriton; species Lissotriton helveticus. Next base: position 695,768,937 of record NC_136061.1, read on the forward strand.
TCAGAGGTACCATAACAATACAATAGCGCCAAAAGTCACATGATGTCTAAAAACATTCAGAGGCGCAGGAATAAAAACCATACAATTGCGCACAACCTTACATAAGCCACCACTTGTGGCAGTCCCTAGGCCAACTGGCCTTGTTGGGGCTCAGACGCCCTGTGTCCAAATGTCAGGATGCGCTGCCATGCAGCGCCAGTCTCAAGAAAAGAAAGCCTAAACGTAGCAGCTGGCATTAAGTGCTGCGCAGCTGTGAAGGCCTGGCACCACTGTGCCCTCTCTGTCCCACACAGGGACTCTCTCCTGAAATTGCGCCTAAACGGTGCAGCTGCCCACTAATTGCTGGGCAGCTGGAGAATCATGAAAAACTGTGGCAGGGCCTTCAGCAGCCCCTCTGGCGAATTGCGCCACCAATGGTGGAGCCACACAGGCTCTGCAGCTAATCCTCTCTCTGGAGCCCTCTGGCTCCTCAACACAATACCCCCCCTGAGCCTAGCAGGCTCTTAACACAAATAAGGGGTCGTTGGAGCCCTCCCTCGGGGGCTCGACATCAAGAAGCTGACCCCCGAGCCTTTCTGGGCTCACAACACAAAAATGCGGGCGGGGAGTCCCTCTCGGGGGACTCAGAACAAAGTGCCACCAGGAGCCTCGGGGCTCCAATTCTCATACTGCCGCCTCGTTGGAGTCCCTCACTGGGGACTCGAAACAAACAAATGCCCTCACGAGCCTCGCAGGCTCATAAATCAAAATAGGCGGGTTGAGCCTCTCTGGGCTCGAGAATCCCCGGGGCCTCGCAGGGGCCTCTCAGCGCCCCCACAAGGAGTATGCACCACTGGAGGGGGGCGGGCACCGGCAATGTGCCCCGATGCCCCCTCTCCTTCACACAGCCCCGGGCCCCACTCACCGGCTCACGGGACGGGGTCTGCTCCTCCTCCGAGGCTGCTTCCCGGGGCGGCGCTTCTCCTCTTCCACCGGGGCTCCCTCCTGGTCCTGGGAGCCCCGCGACATTCGGCGGCTGGTTCCTGGCGGGCCCGGGGCTCTCCCCAGCTCATGGGAGCCCCGGGCGGCCATCACTCCTTCTCGGGCTGCGGGGGCGGGACTTCCGGCCAGCCCAGCACTTACGGGTCACCGCAGGCAGCACGGCGGCCCGTCCAAGGCACTCGCAGGCGGGGAATTACTATCCGAGGAGTGGGCTCCCTTGTGATAAATTAACAGACAAGGATAGCGGCCAGGCCGTGGGGCAAATGCGGCGTGGGCAGCCGCCAGAGCCAACCATAAAGCGAGGTGGGCACTCGCCGATCAAAGGAACACAGCAAATTCCGCAAATGCCAGGTGGGCACTGGCTTGACCACAAAAGCGCTCCCCAGTGCAATAAGCACAAATAAAGCGCTTCCAAGCGCCAGGGGTCAGGCACAGAGCGCTCCCAGCGCTAGGGAAAGACAAAGCGCTCCCCAAGCGCTAGACATCGAGCACAGCGCTCCCAGGTGCCCTCAGCAGGGCAGAGGTCCAGCAAAAGTCCTTCAGGAAAGGCAAGCAAAGGGGACCCAGTAAAAGGTCTCCAGATTCCAGGACATCAGCAGTCCATACAGGGTAAAGCAAAGTCCCCCATCCTTCCAGGACAGGCAGAGGGGTCCCCCAGGAGTCCTCCAGGCATCCAGGGGCTGGGCAGGGCTCAGGGATTCCCCTGAGCCCCAGCAGCAGCACGCCCCTGGCAGATTCAAGTTAGAAACAAGAACATTTTGGAAGGGGACACAGCCCCTTCTTATACACAGAAAAGTCTTTGAAGTCTTTGTGTAGGCAGTGTGAGAACCAGCCAGAACTGGTTATAGGGAAGTCCCTTCAGTATCAGGGACAGAGGTGACAGTCACCCAGCGGGGGGGGTGGAGCCAGCATTGTGGCAGGCAGGCACAGCCCTTCACTATCAGGTGCTAATCTCCTTCCACTTCCCTGGCAGCAGATGCTGCCTTTCATCCACGGGCTGACTCAGACAACTTCCTGGGGCTCTGCAGCCCCTGTCACACTCAAACCAGACATTCAATCCACAAGCAGGCCCAGGCACTCCTGGGCCAGGCTCACCAGCCAATCACGTGCCAGCAGACTCACTACACAAATATGCCAACTTCCAAAAGTTGTACTTCTAGACTGGACACAACCATGCCGCATACACCATTACGCAGCATTCAATCTCACGAGTTCACACATATCAAGCAAAGGGGACCCAGTAAAAGGTCTCCAGATTCCAGGACATCAGCAGTCCATATAGGGTAAAGCAAAGTCCCTCATCCTTCCAGGACAGGCAGAGGGGTCCCCCAGGAGTCCTCCAGGCATCCAGGGGCTGGGCAGGGCTCAGGGATTCCCCTGAGCCCCAGCAGCAGCACACCCCTGGCAGATTCAAGTTAGAAACAAGAACATTTTGGAAGGGGACACAGCCCCTTCTTATACACAGAAAAGTCTTTGAAGTCTTTGTGTAGGCAGTGTGAGAACCAGCCAGAACTGGTTATAGGGAAGTCCCTTCAGTATCAGGGACAGAGGTGACAGTCACCCAGCGGGGGGGTGGAGCCAGCATTGTGGCAGACAGGCACAGCCCTTCACTATCAGGTGCTAATCTCCTTCCACTTCCCTGGCAGCAGATGCTGCCTTTCATCCACGGGCTGACTCAGACAACTTCCTGGGGCTCTGCAGCCCCTGTCACACTCAAACCAGACAGTCAATCCACAAGCAGGCCCAGGCACTCCTGGGCCAGGCTCACCAGCCAATCACGTGCCAGCAGACTCACTACACAAATATGCCAACTTCCAAAAGTGGTACTTCTAGACTAGACACAACCATGCCGCATACACCATTACGCAGCATTCAATCTCACGAGTTCACACATATCAAACTCGACCATGCACTCCCCACACATCAGGAACAACCATGGGCATACATATTCCCCATTCATTCCTATGGGAGGGCAGGTCACTCACCACACATACACAGAGAGCACACGCACTTTACACTGTACCACAGTGAAAAAGTGAGCAGAGGCCTAAAATCACCAACCCAGGTTCCAGAAACAGGCTAGGAAAAAGCAAAAAGTCTCGGGGTGAACCTGCCAAAAGGGCCAGGTCCAACACAACCCCCTTCCAGCCAAAACGCAGGGTAGAACAATCACTCCACTGATGGGCTTCCTTGCTTTGGGCGACAAAACACGGACACGGGCCCGCACGGCAGGGACACCTTCCAGTTTTTCGCCACTCTGAACCCACATAGATTTCCCTCAACAAAAGCTCTCTGGCACAACTAGGGTACCCCACTGGTACACACTAGTCATCCACAGCCAGGACCATGCCCTAGGCCATCCAAATATCACAGGTCCTAACCACCTCACAGAGTGGGGGGCAGTAACCCCTGGCACACAATAGCCATTCTCCACTCTCCCTCTCAGTGTAGCTACAACTACCACTGATCCAACAACCTAGGGTCCACACCCCCAGGCTGACCAGAGGTCAGGGCCGGCATTCCCCACCCTACCTCTACTTCTGGGGTTCCCGCACCCCCACAGGGAAGCACCCACCAGAACACATCTCTGACACCAGATCAGGACCTCTCTCCATCACTGGTCTACCACCTGGAGACTATTTCACTTCTGAGGTACAAAGCACACAGCACAGTCCCTCTTCAAGCAGGTGGGGGGACACAGCACACAGCAAAGCCCCCTTTCCTTTACCTTAGTGGAAACAACAAACTGCAGGTGGGCCCCAGAACACACAGCAAGGGCAGCCCCCTCAGTCTCTTCAGCTGATCCACTTTGGTAGAGATTCCTCTTGACCTGGAAGCTTCCTAATCTCCCAAGCTAGGATCTAAACCCTCAGATTGCAGCGGGGTCAGAAGTCCACCGTCCCTCTGCACCCCTTCCAGTTCCATGATTACAGGCCCAGTATGTCTCAGGCTAGACAGAGCACACGCCAGCGGCGTATCAGCGACACACTCTCCTCCAGTACTCCCTATCACAGGGTGATTCTCAGTATGTCCCAGGCTAGACAGAGCACACGCCAGTGGCGTATCAGTGACACACTCTCCTCCAGTACTCCTTCCAGGTCAGGCTACAACCCCAACCTGGCTTTCCCCCTCCTCGGGGAACGACCTCCAGAGGCCCCACAAATGGTCAAGCACTCTAGACGGTCAAATGCTCAGCGAGCCAAGTCTGCTGCACCCTCCACTTAGGAGCGGTACTGCCCAACACCAGGACCGCCGGAGTTCTGGTTACAGACACTCCCCGTCCTCTAGACACAGGAAGATCCTCCTCAAATGACTTGTAAGTACAGCCTAGGCCCCTGACCTGGCGCTCCCTTAGGGAACCCTCCAGGCCCTGAGACAGGGTTTCGGGCCAACGTGGGACACACCGTCCCACACTCACTCCGCCTCCACTGAGACAGGACGTGAGCCCCTACACCCCTACCATCCTAATGGGACCTAGCTGGGCTACACATGAACCTCTTCACCTACACAGGATCATCAGATACACAAGCCACTACTTTTAGAATCACTCCCTAATGCCTCTGAAAGACACCTAGCACACCGCCAGACGTCCACCTTCTTGTCCAGTGCCTCTGCAGGACCTCCTGCACACCACCAGAGGTACACCTCACGTGCAAGCTCCTTAAAAAAAAATTCACACCAACTCCTCCAGTTCAAGACACCACTCATGCATACACTCCCCCTCCAGACTGGTGAGACAGTTCCTCACTGGCCCTGACTCTCAACCTGTACCCCTCTTACTGAGCACCAGGCACCATACTCTGGGAACTGGGAATGGGACTTCACGCACTGGACACATTTTAGCTGCCACCACTGGATCCTACCATACTGGGGAATCCAGACACACACATACTACACTCAGGGGATAACCACCCTCCCGAGCAAGCCATTTCTCCTCCACACTCCCTCTCTTCCATCTACCCACACAAGGACAGGAATAGATTGGCCACTGGACCCAGCAAGGGATTCCTAATCTATGGGAACCTCCCCCTCTACTGGCGTCCTGCCCTGTCATTTTCTCTCATCTGCCACTAAACATAAAGCGCAGGAACACCATCTGAAAATGACACTCTTGAGGAAAAACCAAATCATAAACAATAATCCCAAACATGTGACTATCTGAAAAAAAATTGCAGAGTTTTTGTAATGTAGCCAGCTGTCGCTGTGGCACTGCGCAAACACAAGTCCAAATCCGCACCGCTGACCAACAATGTTAGAACTGGCTATTCCTGGTAGGCTAAGGCTGACGCCAAAGCCAGGCAGAAACCACCATTCTAGTCAGGGCAAGGAAGTCACACGCCAAGATAACCCCTGCTCACCCCCTTGGTAGCTTGGCACGATCAGTGAGGCTAAACTCGGAGGCGATGTGTAAAGCATTTGCGCCAGCACACAACAGCAACAACATACTAGGCACACCACAAAAGGAACTCCACACAAGGTTATATTAAAATAACTTTTGTATTGTCAAAACACATCAGGTAAAAATCACACATGTACATTGTGCCAACTGGCACGGGCAACATTCATAAGGGATTACGTACAGGACAGGGCCACATGGGCCACTGTCAGAATCAACACTTTGTAGATATAGAAATAGCACTTATAGAACTTAGAATAAGTATAGCAAAAAGAATAACAGTTGTAAATCACAACCAGTATCTACTGGTAACAGGTAAGTACTACCTACGCAACCCTAACCACCTTAGGAGAATGTCACGCAGGGGACCAGGACCTCACTAGGACCACCTGTACTAAAAAGAACAACCACCTAAGTATCACACAGCATTTAGGGGTATAAGAAAGAACACATTACCCATGATGCATAAAACACATTCAGAGGAGTAGTAAAGGAAAACCACCTAAGTATCACACAGCGTTTAGGGGTCTAGGAAAGAACACATTACCCATGATGCATAAATATACATTCAGAGGAGTAGTAAAGGGAAACACATGATGCATAAACCTACACATTCAGCGGTGTTAAGAACAAAGCACATGATGCAATAAAAATACATTCAGAGGTACCATAACAATACAATAGCGCCAAAAGTCACATGATGTCTAAAAACATTCAGAGGCGCAGGAATAAAAACCATACAATTGCGCACAACCTTACATAAGCCACCACCTGTGGCAGTCCCTAGGCCAACTGGCCTTGTTGGGGCTCAGACGCCATGTGTCCAAATGTCAGGGCGCGCTGCCATGCAGCACCAGTCTCAAGAAAAGAAAGCCTAAACGTAGCAGCTGGCACTAAGTGCTGCGCAGCTGTGAAGGCCTGGCACCACTGTGCCCTCTCTGTCCCACACAGGGACTCTCTCCTGAAATTGCGCCTAAACGGTGCAGCTGCCCACTAATTGCTGGGCAGCTGGAGAATCATGAAAAACTGTGGCAGGGCCTTCAGCAGCCCCTCTGGTGAATTGCGCCACCAATGGTGGAGCCACACAGGCTCTGCAGCTAATCCTCTCTCTGGAGCCCTCTGGCTCCTCAACACAATACCCCCCCTGAGCCTAAAAGGCTCTTAACACAAATAAGGGGTCGTTGGAGCCCTCCCTCGGGGGATCGACATCAAGAACCTGGCCCCCGAGCCTTTCTGGGCTCACAACACAAAGATGCGGGCGGGGAGTCCCTCTCGGGGGACTCAGAACAAAATGCCACCAGGAGCCTCGGGGCTCCAATTCTCATACTGCCGCCTCGTTGGAGTCCCTCACTGGGGACTCAACACAAACGAATGCCCTCACGAGCCTCGCAGGCTCGTAAATCAAAATAGGCGGGTTGAGCCTCTCTGGGCTCGAGAATCCCCGGGGCCTCGCAGGGGCCTCTCAGCGCCCCCACAAGGAGTATGCACCAATGGAGGGGGGGCGGGCACCGGCAATGTGCCCCGACGCCCCCTCTCCTTCACACAGCCCTGGGCCCCACTCACCGGCTCATGGGACGGGGTCTGCTCCTCCTCCGAGGCTGCTTCCCGGGGCGGCGCTTCTCCTCTTCCACCGGGGCTCCCTCCTGGTCCTGGGAGCCCTGTGACATTCGGCGGCTGGTTCCTGGCGGGCCCGGGGCTCTCCCCAGCTCACGGGAGCCCCGGGCGGCCATCACTCCTTCTCGGGCTGCGGGGGCGGGACTTCCGGCCGGCCCAGCACTTACGGGTCGCAGCGGGCAGCGCGGCGGCCCGTCCAACGCACTAGCAGGTGGGGAATTACTATCCGAGGAGTGGGCTCCCTCGTGATAAATTAACAGACAAGGATAGCGGCCATGCCGTGGGGCAAATGCGGCGTGGGCAGCTGCCAGAGCCAACCATAAAGCGAGGTGGGCACTCGCCGATCAAAGGAACACAGCAAATTCCGCAAATGCCGGGTGGGCACTGGCTTGACCACAAAAGTGCTCCCCAGCGCAATAAGCACAAATAAAGCGCTTCCACGCGCCAGGGGTCATGCACAGAGCGCTCCCAGCGCTAGGGAAAGACAAAGCGTTCCCCAAGCGCTAGACATCAAGCACAGCGCTCCCAGGTGCCCTCAGCAGGGCAGAGGTACAGCAAAAGTCCTTCAGGAAAGGCAAGCAAAGGGGACCCAGTAAAAGGTCTCCAGATTCCAGGACATCAGCAGTCCATATAGGGTAAAGCAAAGTCCCCCATCCTTCCAGGACAGGCAGAGGGGTCCCCCAGGAGTCCTCCAGGCATCCAGGGGCTGGGCAGGGCTCAGGGATTCCCCTGAGCCCCAGCAGCAGCACACCCCTGGCAGATTCAAGTTAGAAACAAGAACATTTTGGAAGGGGACACAGCCCCTTCTTATACACAGAAAAGTCTTTGAAGTCTTTGTGTAGGCAGTGTGAGAACCAGCCAGAACTGGTTATAGGGAAGTCCCTTCAGTATCAGGGACAGAGGTGACAGTCACCCAGCGGGGGGGGGTGGAGCCAGCATTGTGGCAGACAGGCACAGCCCTTCACTATCAGGTGCTAATCTCCTTCCACTTCCCTGGCAGCAGATGCTGCCTTTCATCCACGGGCTGACTCAGACAACTTCCTGGGGCTCTGCAGCCCCTGTCACACTCAAACCAGACAGTCAATCCACAAGCAGGCCCAGGCACTCCTGGGCCAGGCTCACCAGCCAATCACGTGCCAGCAGACTCACTACACAAATATGCCAACTTCCAAAAGTGGTACTTCTAGACTAGACACAACCATGCCGCATACACCATTACGCAGCATTCAATCTCACGAGTTCACACATATCAAACTCGACCCTGCACTCCCCACACATCAGGAACTACCATGGGCATACATATTTCCCATTCATTCCTATGGGAGGGCAGGTCACTCACCACACATACACAGAGAGCACACGCACTTTACACTGTACCACAGTGAAAAAGTGCGCAGAGGCCTAAAATCACCAACCCAGGTTCCAGAAACAGGCTAGGAAAAAGCAAAAAGTCTCGGGGTGAACCTGCCAAAAGGGCCAGGTCCAACACAACCCCCTTCCAGCCAAAACGCAGGGTAGACCAATCACTCCACTGATGGGCTTCCTTGCTTTGGGCGACAAAACACGGACACGGGCCCGCACGGCAGGGACACCTTCCAGTTTTTTGCCACTCTGAACCCACATAGATTTCCCTCAACAAAAGCTCTCTGGCACAACTAGGGTACCCCACTGGTACACACTAGTCATCCACAGCCAGGACCAGGCCCTAGGCCATCCAAATAGCACAGGTCCTAACCACCTCACAGAGTGGGGGGCAATAACCCCTGGCACACAATAGCCATTCTCCACTCTCCCGCTCAGTGTTGCTACAACTACCACTGATCCAACAACCTAGGGTCCACACCCCCAGGCTGACCAGAGGTCACGGGCAAGCATGCCCCACCCTACCTCTACTTCTGGGGTTCCCGCACCCTCACAGGGAAGCACCCACCAGAACACATCTCTGACACCAGATCAGGACCTCTCTCCATCACTGGTCTACCACCTGGAGACTATTTCACTTCTGAGGTACAAAGCACACAGCACAGTCCCTCTTCAAGCAGGTGGGGGGACACAGCACACAGCAAAGCCCCCTTTCCTTTACCTTAGTGGAAACAACAAACTGCAGGTGGGCCCCAGAACACACAGCAAGGGCAGCCCCCTCAGTCTCTTCAGCTGATCCACTTTGGTAGAGATTCCTCTTGACCTGGAAGCTTCCTAATCTCCCAAGCTAGGATCTAAACCCTCAGATTGCACCGGGGTCAGAAGTCCACCGTCCCTCTGCACCCCTTCCAGTTCCATGATTACAGGCCCAGTATGTCTCAGGCTAGACAGAGCACACGCCAGCGGCGTATCAGCGACACACTCTCCTCCAGTACTCCCTATCACATGGTGATTCTCAGTATGTCCCAGGCTAGACAGAGTACACGCCAGCGGCGTATCAGTGACACACTCTCCTCCAGTACTCCTTCCAGGTCAGGCTACAACCCCAACCTGGCTTTCCCCCTCCTCGGGGAACGACCTCCAGAGGCCCCACAAATGGTCAAGCACTCTAGACGGTCAAATGCTCAGCGATCCAAGTCTGCTGCACCCTCCACTTAGGAGCGGTACTGCCCAACACCAGGACCGCCGGAGTTCTGGTTACAGACACTCCCCGTCCTCTAGACACAGGAAGATCCTCCTCAAATTACTTGTAAGTACAGCCTAGGCCCCTGACCTGGCGCTCCCTTAGGGAACCCTCCAGGCCCTGAGACAGGGTTTCGGGCCAACATGGGACACACCGTCCCACACTCACTCCGCCTCCACTGAGACAGGACGTGAGCCCCTACACCCCTACCATCCTAATGGGACCTAGCTGGGCTACACATGAACCTCTTCACCTACACAGGATCATCAGATACACAAGCCACTACTTTTAGAATCACTCCCTAATGCCTCTGAAAGACACCTAGCACACCGCCAGACGTCCACCTTCTTGTCCAGTGCCTCTGCAGGACCTCCTGCACACCACCAGAGGTACACCTCACGTGCAAGCTCCTTAAAAAAAAATTCACACCAACTCCTCCAGTTCAAGACACCACTCATCCATACACTCCCCCTCCAGACTGGTGAGACAGTTCCTCACTGGCCCTGACTCTCAACCTGTACCCCTCTTACTGAGCACCAGGCACCATACTCTGGGAACTGGGAATGGGACTTCACGCACTGGACACATTTTAGCTGCCACCACTGGATCCTACCATACTGGGGAATCCAGACACACACATACTACACTCAGGGGATAACCACCCTCCCGAGCAAGCCATTTCTCCTCCACACTCCCTCTCTTCCATCTACCCACACAAGGACAGGAATAGATTGGCCACTGGACCCAGCAAGGGATTCCTAATCTATGGGAACCTCCCCCTCTACTGGCGTCCTGCCCTGTCATTTTCTCTCATCTGCCACTAAACATAAAGCGCAGGAACACCATCTGAAAATGACACTCTTGAGGAAAAACCAAATCATAAACAATAATCCCAAACATGTGACTATCTGAAAAAAAATTGCAGAGTTTTTGTAATGTAGCCAGCTGTCGCTGTGGCACTGCGCAAACACAAGTCCAAATCCGCACCGCTGACCAACAATGTTAGAACTGGCTATTCCTGGTAGGCTAAGGCTGACGCCAAAGCCAGGCAGAAACCACCATTCTAGTCAGGGCAAGGAAGTCACACGCCAAGATAACCCCTGCTCACCCCCTTGGTAGCTTGGCACGATCAGTGAGGCTAAACTCGGAGGCGATGTGTAAAGCATTTGCGCCAGCACACAACAGCAACAACATACTAGGCACACCACAAAAGGAACTCCACACAAGGTTATATTAAAATAACTTTTGTATTGTCAAAACACATCAGGTAAAAATCACACATGTACATTGTGCCAACTGGCACGGGCAACATTCATAAGGGATTACGTACAGGACAGGGCCACATGGGCCACTGTCAGAATCAACACTTTGTAGATATAGAAATAGCACTTATAGAACTTAGAATAAGTATAGCAAAAAGAATAACAGTTGTAAATCACAACCAGTATCTACTGGTAACAGGTAAGTACTACCTACGCAACCCTAACCACCTTAGGAGAATGTCACGCAGGGGACCAGGACCTCACTAGGACCACCTGTACTAAAAAGAACAACCACCTAAGTATCACACAGCATTTAGGGGTATAAGAAAGAACACATTACCCATGATGCATAAAACACATTCAGAGGAGTAGTAAAGGAAAACCACCTAAGTATCACACAGCGTTTAGGGGTCTAGGAAAGAACACATTACCCATGATGCATAAATATACATTCAGAGGAGTAGTAAAGGGAAACACATGATGCATAAACCTACACATTCAGCGGTGTTAAGAACAAAGCACATGATGCAATAAAAATACATTCAGAGGTACCATAACAATACAATAGCGCCAAAAGTCACATGATGTCTAAAAACATTCAGAGGCGCAGGAATAAAAACCATACAATTGCGCACAACCTTACATAAGCCACCACCTGTGGCAGTCCCTAGGCCAACTGGCCTTGTTGGGGCTCAGACGCCATGTGTCCAAATGTCAGGGCGCGCTGCCATGCAGCACCAGTCTCAAGAAAAGAAAGCCTAAACGTAGCAGCTGGCACTAAGTGCTGCGCAGCTGTGAAGGCCTGGCACCACTGTGCCCTCTCTGTCCCACACAGGGACTCTCTCCTGAAATTGCGCCTAAACGGTGCAGCTGCCCACTAATTGCTGGGCAGCTGGAGAATCATGAAAAACTGTGGCAGGGCCTTCAGCAGCCCCTCTGGCGAATTGCGCCACCAATGGTGGAGCCACACAGGCTCTGCAGCTAATCCTCTCTCTGGAGCCCTCTGGCTCCTCAACACAATACCCCCCCTGAGCCTAAAAGGCTCTTAACACAAATAAGGGGTCGTTGGAGCCCTCCCTCGGGGGATCGACATCATGAACCTGGCCCCCGAGCCTTTCTGGGCTCACAACACAAAAATGCGGGCGGGGAGTCCCTCTCGGGGGACTCAGAACAAAATGCCACCAGGAGCCTCGGGGCTCCAATTCTCATACTGCCGCCTCGTTGGAGTCCCTCACTGGGGACTCAACACAAACGAATGCCCTCACGAGCCTCGCAGGCTCGTAAATCAAAATAGGCGGGTTGAGCCTCTCTGGGCTCGAGAATCCCCGGGGCCTCGCAGGGGCCTCTCAGCGCCCCCACAAGGAGTATGCACCAATGGAGGGGGGGCGGGCACCGGCAATGTGCCCCGACGCCCCCTCTCCTTCACACAGCCCTGGGCCCCACTCACCGGCTCATGGGACGGGGTCTGCTCCTCCTCCGAGGCTGCTTCCCGGGGCGGCGCTTCTCCTCTTCCACCGGGGCTCCCTCCTGGTCCTGGGAGCCCCGTGACATTCGGCGGCTGGTTCCTGGCGGGCCCGGGGCTCTCCCCAGCTCACGGGAGCCCCGGGCGGCCATCACTCCTTCTCGGGCTGCGGGGGCGGGACTTCCGGCCGGCCCAGCACTTACGGGTCGCAGCGGGCAGCGCGGCGGCCCGTCCAACGCACTAGCAGGCGGGGAATTACTATCCGAGGAGTGGGCTCCCTCGTGATAAATTAACAGACAAGGATAGCGGCCATGCCGTGGGGCAAATGCGGCGTGGGCAGCTGCCAGAGCCAACCATAAAGCGAGGTGGGCACTCGCCGATCAAAGGAACACAGCAAATTCCGCAAATGCCGGGTGGGCACTGGCTTGACCACAAAAGTGCTCCCCAGCGCAATAAGCACAAATAAAGCGCTTCCACGCGCCAGGGGTCATGCACAGAGCGCTCCCAGCGCTAGGGAAAGACAAAGCGTTCCCCAAGCGCTAGACATCAAGCACAGCGCTCCCAGGTGCCCTCAGCAGGGCAGAGGTACAGCAAAAGTCCTTCAGGAAAGGCAAGCAAAGGGGACCCAGTAAAAGGTCTCCAGATTCCAGGACATCAGCAGTCCATATAGGGTAAAGCAAAGTCCCCCATCCTTCCAGGACAGGCAGAGGGGTCCCCCAGGAGTCCTCCAGGCATCCAGGGGCTGGGCAGGGCTCAGGGATTCCCCTGAGCCCCAGCAGCAGCACACCCCTGGCAGATTCAAGTTAGAAACAAGAACATTTTGGAAGGGGACACAGCCCCTTCTTATACACAGAAAAGTCTTTGAAGTCTTTGTGTAGGCAGTGTGAGAACCAGCCAGAACTGGTTATAGGGAAGTCCCTTCAGTATCAGGGACAGAGGTGACAGTCACCCAGCGGGGGGGGTGGAGCCAGCATTGTGGCAGACAGGCACAGCCCTTCACTATCAGGTGCTAATCTCCTTCCACTTCCCTGGCAGCAGATGCTGCCTTTCATCCACGGGCTGACTCAGACAACTTCCTGGGGCTCTGCAGCCCCTGTCACACTCAAACCAGACAGTCAATCCACAAGCAGGCCCAGGCACTCCTGGGCCAGGCTCACCAGCCAATCACGTGCCAGCAGACTCACTACACAAATATGCCAACTTCCAAAAGTGGTACTTCTAGACTAGACACAACCATGCCGCATACACCATTACGCAGCATTCAATCTCACGAGTTCACACATATCAAACTCGACCCTGCACTCCCCACACATCAGGAACTACCATGGGCATACATATTCCCCATTCATTCCTATGGGAGGGCAGGTCACTCACCACACATACACAGAGAGCACACGCACTTTACACTGTACCACAGTGAAAAAGTGCGCAGAGGCCTAAAATCACCAACCCAGGTTCCAGAAACAGGCTAGGAAAAAGCAAAAAGTCTCGGGGTGAACCTGCCAAAAGGGCCAGGTCCAACACAACCCCCTTCCAGCCAAAACGCAGGGTAGACCAATCACTCCACTGATGGGCTTCCTTGCTTTGGGCGACAAAACACGGACACGGGCCCGCACGGCAGGGACACCTTCCAGTTTTTTGCCACTCTGAACCCACATAGATTTCCCTCAACAAAAGCTCTCTGGCACAACTAGGGTACCCCACTGGTACACACTAGTCATCCACAGCCAGGACCAGGCCCTAGGCCATCCAAATAGCACAGGTCCTAACCACCTCACAGAGTGGGGGGCAATAACCCCTGGCACACAATAGCCATTCTCCACTCTCCCGCTCAGTGTAGCTACAACTACCACTGATCCAACAACCTAGGGTCCACACCCCCAGGCTGACCAGAGGTCACGGGCAAGCATGCCCCACCCTACCTCTACTTCCGGGGTTCCCGCACCCTCACAGGGAAGCACCCACCAGAACACATCTCTGACACCAGATCAGGACCTCTCTCCATCACTGGTCTACCACCTGGAGACTATTTCACTTCTGAGGTACAAAGCACACAGCACAGTCCCTCTTCAAGCAGGTGGGGGGACACAGCACACAGCAAAGCCCCCTTTCCTTTACCTTAGTGGAAACAACAAACTGCAGGTGGGCCCCAGAACACACAGCAAGGGCAGCCCCCCCAGTCTCTTCAGCTGATCCACTTTGGTAGAGATTCCTCTTGACCTGGAAGCTTCCTAATCTCCCAACCTAGGATCTAAACCCTCAGATTGCACCGGGGTCAGAAGTCCACCATCCCTCTGCACCCCCTTCCAGTTCCATGATTACAGGCCCAGTATGTCTCAGGCTAGACAGAGCACACGCCAGCGGCGTATCAGCGACACACTCTCCTCCAGTACTCCCTATCACAGGGTGATTCTCAGTATGTCCCAGGCTAGACAGAGCACACACCAGTGGCGTATCAGTGACACACTCTCCTCCAGTACTCCTTCCAGGTTAGGCTACAACCCCAACCTGGCTTTCCCCCTCCTCGGGGAACGACCTCCAGAGGCCCCACAAATGGTCAAGCACTCTAGACGGTCAAATGCTCAGCGAGCCAAGTCTTCTGCACCCTCCACTTAGGAGCGGTACTGCCCAACACCAGGACCGCCGGAGTTCTGGTTACAGACACTCCCCGTCCTCTAGACACAGGAAGATCCTCCTCAAATGACTTGTAAGTACAGCCTAGTCCCCTGACCTGGCGCTCCCTTAGGGAACCCTCCAGGCCCTGAGACAGGGTTTCGGGCCAACGTGGGACACACCGTCCCACACTCACTCCGCCTCCACTTAGACAGGACATGAGCCCCTACACCCCTACCATCCTAATGGGACCTAGCTGGGCTACACATGAACCTCTTCACCTACACAGGATTATCAGATACACAAGCCACTACTTTTAGAATCACTCCCTAATGCCTCTGCAAGACACCTAGCACACCGCCAGACGTCCACCTTCTTGTCCAGTGCCTCTGCAGGACCTCCTGCACACCACCAGAGGTACACCTCACGTGCAAGCTCCTTAAAAAAAACTCACACCAACTCCTCCAGTTCAAGACACCACTCATCCATACACTCCCCCTCCAGACTGGTGAGACAGTTCCTCACTGGCCCTGACTCTCATCCTGTACCCTTCTTACTGAGCACCAGGCACCATACTCTGGGAACTGGGAATGGGACTTCACGCACTGGACACATTTTAGCTGCCACCACTGGATCCTACCATACTGGGGAATCCAGACACACTCATACTACACTCAGGGGATAACCACCCTCCCGAGCAAGCCATTTCTCCTCCACACTCCCTCTCTTCCATCTACCCACACAGGGACAGGAATAGATTGGCCACTGGACCCAGCAAGGGATTCCTAATCTATGGGAACCTCCCCCTCTACTGGCGTCCTGCCCTGTCATTTTCTCTCATCTGCCACTAAACATAAAGCGCAGGAACACCATCTGAAAATGACACTCTTGAGGAAAAACCAAATCATAAACAATAATCCCAAACATGTGACTATCTGAAAAATAATTGCAGAGTTTTTGTAATGTAGCCAGCTGTCGCTGTGGCACTGCGCAAACACAAGTCCAAATCCGCACCGCTGACCAACAATGTTAGAACTGGCTATTCCTGGTAGGCTAAGGCTGACGCCAAAGCCAGGCAGAAACCACCATACTAGTCAGGGCAAGGAAGTCACACGCCAAGATATCCCCTGCTCACCCCCTTGGTAGCTTGGCACGAGCAGTGAGGCTAAACTCGGAGGCGATGTGGAAAGCATTTGCGCCAGCACACAACAGCAACAACATACTAGGCACACCACAAAAGGAACTCCACACAAGGTTATATTAAAATAACTTTTGTATTGTCAAAACACATCAGGTAAAAATCACACATGTACATTGTGCCAACTGGCGCGGGCAACATTCATAAGGGATTACGTACAGGACAGGGCCACATGGGCCACTGTCAGAATCAACACTTTGTAGATATAGAAATAGCACTTATAGAACTTAGAATAAGTATAGAAAAAAGAATAACAGTTGTAAATCACAACCAGTATCTACTGGTAACAGGTAAGTACCACCTACGCAACCCTAACCACCTTAGGAGAATGTCACGCAGGGGACCAGGACCTCACTAGGACCACCTGTACTAAAAAGAACAACCACCTAAGTATCACACAGCATTTAGGGGTATAAGAAAGAACACATTACCCATGATGCAGAAAACACATTCAGAGGAGTAGTAAAGGAAAACCACCTAAGTATCACACAGCGTTTAGGGGTCTAGGAAAGAACACATTACCCATGATGCATAAATATACATTCAGTGGAGTAGTAAAGGGAAACACATGACGCATAAACCTACACATTCAGCGGTGTTAAGAAAAAGCACATGATGCAATAAAAATACATTCAGAGGTACCATAACAATACAATAGCGCCAAAAGTCACATGATGTCTAAAAACATTCAGAGGCGCAGGAATAAAAACCATACAATTGCGCACAACCTTACATAAGCCACCACCTGTGGCAGTCCCTAGGCCAACTGGCCTTGTTGGGGCTCAGACGCCCTGTGTCCAAATGTCAGGACGCGCTGCAATGCAGCGCCAGTCTCAAGAAAAGAAAGCCTAAACGTAGCAGCTGGCACTAAGTGCTGCGCAGCTGTGAAGGCCTGGCACCACTGTGCCCTCTCTGTCCCACTCAGTGACTCTCTCCTGAAATTGCGCCTAAACGGTGCAGCTGCCCACTAATTGCTGGGCAGCTGGAGAATCATGAAAAACTGTGGCAGGGCCTTCAGCAGCCCCTCTGGCGAACTGCACCACCAATGGTGGAGCCACACAGGCTCTGCAGCTAATCCTCTCTCTGGAGCCCTCTGGCTCCTCAACACAATACCCCCCCTGAGCCTAGCAGGCTCTTAACACAAATAAGGGGTCGTTGGAGCCCTCCCTCGGGGGCTCGACATCAAGAACCTGGCCCCCGAGCCTTTCTGGGCTCACAACACAAAAATGCGGGCGGGGAGTCCCTCTCGGGGGACTCAGAACAAAATGCCACCAGGAGCCTCGGGGCTCCAATTCTCATACTGCCGCCTCGTTGGAGTCCCTCACTGGGGACTCAACACAAACAAATGCCCTCACGAGCCTCGCAGGCTTGTAAATCAAAATAGGCGGGTTGAGCCTCTCTGGGCTCGAGAATCCCCGGGGCCTCGCAGGGGCCTCTCAGCGCCCCCACAAGGAGTATGCACCACTGGAGAGGGGGCGGGCACCGGCAATGTGCCCCGACGCCCCCTCTCCTTCACACAGCCCCGGGCCCCACTCACCGGCTCACGGGACGGGGTCTGCTCCTCCTCCGAGGCTGCTTCCCGGGGCGGCGCTTCTCCTCTTCCACCGGGGCTCCCTCCTGGTCCTGGGAGCCCCGTGACATTCGGCGGCTGGTTCCTGGCGGGCCCGGGGCTCTCCCCAGCTCACGGGAGCCCCGGGCGGCCATCACTCCTTCTCGGGCTGCGGGGGCGGGACTTCCGGCCGGCCGCGCTGTGATTGGCCGGCCGGCCCAGCACTTCCGGGTCGCCGCGGGCAGCGCGGCGGCCCATCCAAGGCACTCGCAGGCGGGGAATTACTATCTGAGGAGTGGGCTCCCTCGTGATAAATTAACAGACAAGGATAGCGGCCAGGCCGTGGGGCAAATGCGGCGTGGGCAGCCGCCAGAGCCAACCATAAAGCGAAGTGGGCACTCGCCGATCAAAGGAACACAGCAAATTCCGCAAATGCCGGGTGGGCACTGGCTTGACCACAAAAGCGCTCCCCAGCGCAATAAGCACAAATAAAGCGCTTCCAAGCGCCAGGGGTCAGTCACAGAGCGCTCCCAGCGCTAGGGAAAGACAAAGCGCTCCCCAAGCGCTAGACATCAAGCACAGCGCTCCCAGGTGCCCTCAGCAGGGCAGAGGTCCAGCAAAAGTCCTTCAGGAAAGGCAAGCAAAGGGGACCCAGTAAAAGGTCTCCAGATTCCAGGACATCAGCAGTCCATACAGGGTAAAGCAAAGTTCCCCATCCTTCCAGGACAGGCAGAGCCCCAGCAGCAGCACGCCCCTGGCAGATTCAAGTTAGAAACAAGAACATTTTGGAAGGGGACACAGCCCCTTCTTATACACAGAAAAGTCTTTGAAGTCTTTGTGTAGGCAGTGTGAGAACCAGCCAGAACTGGTTATAGGGAAGTCCCTTCAGTATCAGGGACAGAGGTGACAGTCACCCAGCGGGGGGGTGGAGCCAGCATTGTGGCAGGCAGGCACAGCCCTTCACTATCAGGTGCTAATCTCCTTCCACTTCCCTGGCAGCAGATGCTGCCTTTCATCCACGGGCTGACTCAGACAACTTCCTGGGGCTCTGCAGCCCCTGTCACACTCAAACCAGACAGTCAATCCACAAGCAGGCCCAGGCACTCCTGGGCCAGGCTCACCAGGCAATCACGTGCCAGCAGACTCACTACACAAATATGCCAACTTCCAAAAGTGGTACTTCTAGACTAGACACAACCATGCCGCATACACCATTACGCAGCATTCAATCTCACGAGTTCACACATATCAAACTCGACCCTGCACTCCCCACACATCAGGAACTACCATGGGCATACATATTCCCCATTCATTCCTATGGGAGGGCAGGTCACTCACCACACATACACTGAGAGCACACGCACTTTACACTGTACCACAGTGAAAAAGTGCGCAGAGGCCTAAAATCACCAACCCAGGTTCCAGAAACAGGCTAGGAAAAAGCAAAAAGTCTCGGGGTGAACCTGCCAAAAGGGCCAGGTCCAACAGTATCCCTAGATGGTCACCGAGCCCGGGGCCAAAAATCCAGGTACCCCACCATGCAAAACCACGTTGTTTTGTGATAAGTATGTTGATGTCTTCACAATACATTTTGGGCCCTTGCCTGTCTTGGGTGCTTGGCCCACCGACACAACACGAGTGTGGGACCATTTTTATTGGGAGACCTGGGGAGCACATGGTGGTAGGAAATTTGTGTCCCACAACTTTCCCATACAGAAATTTGCGAAAAATTTATTTCAGCTAAATTTGAGGTTTGCAGGGATTCTGGTATGTAATATATGGGGCGCCCGCTGATGAGTGGTGGACCCTGGCCCGAGTTGTTGCCTGCAGCGCTATAATTCAATTTCCTTGCCCGGAGGAGCTAAGCGCTACAGTGACGGCCACTGCTACGCCTTACTCTTCTTTTTGCGGATGCTCCCCCGCTTTGATCTGTGGCCCGTGGGACCATTACCAACACTGCACGGCCAATCTTCTGCCCTGCACGGGGGGTACATATGAAGCTGAGCTTGTGGGGCATTACTAACTCCGGGTGCTTCTTGCCCACTGCGGCGAACATCTCCTCTCGCCTACTTCGAGTCTCTGCCTGCCACTCATCATGGGCAAACCGGACAACAAGCAGCCCAAATTATCGTTTGACCCGGCTGCGAACAAGAAGGGGCTGCGGAACACGCAAGAGGCGGGAAGCTCTCAGACCCCTGCTCTGACGAACACTGACTCTCAACCTGGCGCCTCCGGCTTCCAACAGATGATGCAAGAGATGAGACAGGGGTTCGCTACTATCGTCGATAAGGTTGACAGGATGTCATCCAGAATGGACGCCGTGGTGCACAAACTAGATGTCCATGAGGAGCGTATCACAGCGACAGAGCAACGCATATCAGAAAACGATGATAACACAGCTACCCACACGACGCAACTTGCGAGAATGGACAATGTGCTCAGGATCATAGCCGCGAAGAACGAGGAGTTGGAAGCCAGAAGTCGTCGCAATAATATACGCGTGATAGGTGTGCCGGAATCGACCAACACGGGGCGCATGGAAGACTACGTGGAGAAAATACTGGTTGCCGCAATTAGCCCTGAGGCATTCTCCAAGCAATTTATTGTCGAAAGAGCACACCGATCACTGACCGCGGCCTAATGCTGGAGCTCCCCCACCACCCATCATTGCCCGACTCCTAAACTATCGAGATCGAGATGCAGCATTAAGGGCAGCCCGCACCCACCACACACTTTCCTGTGAAGGGGTCAACTTCTCCATCTATCCGGACTTCACCCCAGTAGTGCAGGAGCAGCGGCGTAAATTCTTAGAAGTCAAAAAAAAGCTTAGAACACTACAGATCGACTATGCTCTGTTATAGCCTGCTAAATTGAGAGTGACACATCAAGCGAAACAACACTTCTTTACTAATCCGCAGCAGGTAGAGGATTTTGTGAAAAAACTTAAGCTGGAACGTGCGGAAGGCCGGCGTCATGGTGAGGACAGGCAAGAAGACTTTCACTCGGCTAATGAGGATGAATGATGGTAGACATTGCCTACATAGGTCCTGCTCTATTACTTAAGTGAAGTAAACAAACAAAGTGGCCGGACAGCTTGAGTTTTGATACTAATTCACCACCTAGTTCCATTAATTACCAGGTTGAACAGACATGTGTCTTAAATTACTTTTTTTTATTTTATAAAAAGATTTAGAAAATTTCTTGTAGCGTCAAAAGACACAACGAAACATTTAACAAGTTTTACAAACAATACATTCCATGAATTGAAAACAACAATGCGAATCAATGGGGGTTTCAACCAAGGAAATACAAAACAATATACTTTTCATAGACAACTGTACTATGCCTCGAGTTGAATAATTTATGAGGCACCAATCCTGGATATGGAACGAACAAGTGGTCTAACGGAATGGGATAATGGCCTACTTGTTTATCGTCTGCAAAGGATACACAGTGCATTTATCACCAAGTGCTACAACAAATAGGAATTACAAGAAGACAACTCTGCAATTTGCACATGTATTAGTTACATTCCTATCGAGCCTTAGAACATTGGTATCTTGCAGGAAAAGACGTCGACGCGTTTCGAACCCAACTGTATTTAACGGGTTCTCCTCAGGACATGGACTGGGGGGTCGTTGTCACTTATTGGCGGGGGGTTCGGATCACTCCCTCGACGGTGCGCCAAAGGCAATCACTGGGAGGGGTGCCGGCGCAGATCAGTTATGCAATGTGCGGGTCAAAAGAGCTTTGTTGTGCGGGCATGAGTCCCTTAGTAGACGCTTGTTCAAGCGGCAGCCGCCGCCTGGACTTGTGCGTTCTCTGTGGCGTTTCAGAAGCGTTTGAATCCGGCACCCGGCTCCGTGTGAACAGACCAAACTATTACTTAAGTGGCCACTATGATGGCCAGGCGGGGCCTGACTGATGAATATCGTAAGCTACAGAAGGTCTCCGGATGAACACTGGACTATGGTGGTAAAGTACTCCAGGCACCCCCCCCACTACCTGGGCCACGCCTAGTGTGTAAGATAGAGACAGGGGTGAGGTGTGGGGGGAGGCTATGTGCGCCACTAGGTTGTACCCCGAAGGGTGTACCCCATTGCACTTGTTGCCACTGATGCACATGTTGGGAAGTTTGGGTCTTGTTGAGGGTGGAGGGGGGGATGGGGTTCCTGGCAAGTTGGGGCTGCTTCAGTGGGTGGAGGGTGGGAGCGCTCATATTAGAGTGCAATGGAACCTTGGTGATGTTCTCCTTTGTTGTGGGGGCCTATTGACTGCAATATCTACAGTTGCTTTTTTCTGTTGCAGGTGCTGGTCAGTTTATACTTTGACGTGTACTGTTTGCTTTGCTTTAATCATGTATAGCTGTCCGCCTAGCGTTTTAATACCTATTTGCATATGCTGTATAACCAGGCCCTGCTGGGTGATTGAACGTTGGTACACTACGAAACTTTATGTCAGACTCCCCGCACTGCTTGTATCATTTTTATCTAAAATCCTACGAGTTAGGACAGAGAGGTGGCGACACGTCGCACAAAGTTTAATGGATCATATTGCACTGCATATACTTGATGCTTTACTAATTTTTAGAACCAAATTACTGAGGTTCCTGCATGATGGGGGAGGGGGGGACTGTTTGGTTGACATGTTCTGTTCTTACGTTCTTCACGGTACCTACTGAAGAGTCATTGAATGTGGATCCGGCTGGATTTTGTGGTTGTATGCGAGAGACTGATCTCGAGGTGGAGGTTACACACACAGGCAATAGGCTACTTATGGACACTGATGTACATTTCATGCTTCCCTTCGCCGCGCTTCGGCAGGACTCATCGAGGATTGGCGACTTGGGAGATAGGGCGACACATTACTCATGGGTGACACTGAGTTAAATATTTTAACTTGGAATGTCAGGGGGCTTGGAGATCCTAGGAAGCGACGGCAAGTTCTGTCGTACTTGGATCGCCACTCAGTACACATAGCCCTTCTACAGGAAACGGACTTCAGAATTGAAACCCCTCACACATTTGCTAATAGATGGGCAGCCCACGCTGTGTTCTCGTCCTACTCTACCTACGCTAGGGGTACGGCAATTCTGGTTAAGAGAGGCACAACCTTCGTTATGGCTGGCTCCAAAATAGATGCTCAGCGGCGCTACTGCATGCTGTGGGGGAGACTGGGACACATGGCGGTCACCTTGTTGTGCTGCTACGGCCCCAACGTTGACGACCCGGGGTTCTTTGCGGAGCTGTGGGCGGCGATTGTGGGGACGGGACCACACCAACTCATTTGGGGGGGGACTTTAATACGACACTGGACCCCACACTGGACAGGTCACACCCTGCCCCGCAGCACTATACTAAGGCACGTGCAGAATTGCGCGCTGTGGTTACAGACTTCAGCCTTGTGGACGCCTGGAGGCGTCTCCACGGTAATGTGAAAGAGGGCACCCACTTTACCGCGCACGCACGCTCTTGGTCCAGGCTTGATTATATATTCTTGACGTCTCAACTCTACACCTCACTTCATCGTGCACACCACCTCCCGAGGACCTACTCGTATCACTCCCCTGTAAAAATTACGCTGCGCTCAGCGGACCTAGGCCCCCCTCTACCGCTTGGCGGATGCAACCCTCGCTCTTATTAAACATCACCTTCCAAGAGGAACTCCGAGATGAGTGTTTAGATTTTTTCAGAAGGAATAAAGATTCTGTTAGTGATGTTGAGACTTTTTGGGACGCGTTTAAAGTAACGTTAAGGGGGATTTGCATTGCTAAAGGAGCGGGGATTTTAAAAGGTATTACTACCCGGATACTGACCCTCGAAAAAGATCTTAAAGACTTAGAAACATTATTGGCTACTGCTCCCTCAGATTCCACGCTCCTTGCGATCCGAGAGAAGATCTCTGAATACACTGCCGAAGCCACGAGGGAATCTAAATTCAGGGGCAAGTATTGGACCGCTCGCCGCTATGGCTAGGGCGACCGACCGGGGAAAGCTCTAGCCTCCACGACTAAATTGATGCGTGCGCCCAACATCATAATAGAACTAGAGGGCCCAGATGGTGTGGTGGTTCGTGACACAACACAAATCCTTAACTCCTTCGTATCCCATTACAGCACGCTATACACTTCCTCTAGAGTGGGAGCACTGCAGTTACAAGATAACTTAGCGGACGTTTCCTTGGGCTGGCTTAGTGATGCCCAGAGGTCCTTTCTCAGTGCGCCTTTTGAGTTAGATGAAGTGAGAGACGCAATTATGGGTATGCAGTCAGGGCAAGCCTCGGGACTGGACGGAATCCCAATAGAATTTTACAAAACCTACATTGACTTTATGGCTCCGGTGCTGCGGGAGGTGTATGAGGATGCCCTTGAGGTGGGCCATCTACCACCCTCTATGAGGATTGCCCTTATTACGTCTCTGCTTAAGCCTGGCAAACCTCCGAACAAATGTGACTCCTACCGCCCTCTATCATTGTTGAATTCTGATGTTAAGGTACTGGCCAAACTCATTGCTAACCGCATCAGCCTTCTCCTTCCCAATTTGATACTCCCGGATCAATCTGGGTTTGTACCTGGCAGGGCCACCTCTCACAATTTGCGTACCTTTTTTTCAGTCCTCAACTCAGTGCATGAAGACCTGCCCATGGCAGCCATATTCCTTGATGCCACCAAGGCGTTTGACTCCCTGGAATGGGACTATGTGTTCCGCGTCTTGGAAAGAATGGGCTTTCCAGCAATTTTCATCGCCTGGATTAAACTCCTTTACGAACGCCCTATGGCCAAAGTCCTTATTAATGGTAGATTGTCTAAGGCTTTCCCCATCACTAGGGGGACCAGACAGGGATGCCCCCTTTCGCCCCTCCTTTTCGCGATAGCCACAGAACCCCTGGCCGCCAAACTGCGACAGCATCATAAAGACAGTGCCCTTCGTTGCTTTCAACAGCAAATTCTAATTTCGATGTACGCTGATGACATCACTTTGTACATCCGAGATCCTTGCGTAAATCTGAACCCCATTCTTAGAGAATTCATACAATTCGGTAGGCTTTCAGGGGTCTAAATTAATTGGAGCAAATCCTGCATATTTCCGCTTACCTCTTCCACAGCACGTTTTGACCTGGATTTTCCTCTCGCCTGGATCGACGGTGATTTTAAATATTTGGGGATCCACATAGAGAGGGACAGGGATGAGCTTATGCGCGCCAATTATGGCACTACCATGAATTGCATTGTAGATCATGTTACGCGTTGGATTACCTTGCCTCTATCTATGGCGGGTAGGACCTCCCTGATCAAAATGGTGATCCTTCCGCAATTACTATACCTCTTTTTGAATATCCCGTTTTACCCTGGCAGGTCCTTTTTCCACCAGCTTCGTTCGGAGCTCATTAAACTTGTATGGGGGGGCAAGTCGCCTCGTCTCAAGTGGGACACCCTGATTCGTCCCTACTCCCAAGGCGGTTTCGGTGTACCGGATTTTGAATTGTATTATCAAGCGGCTCAAGCTCACTATGCCTATTTCTGGGTTCACCAGCCCAGATACATGCCCCAGCTGGCCGCCGAGCACTGGTTAGCCCACCCTATCCCTATAGAAGGGGCACTCTACGCGGTGGTTTCCGGCAAAGACAAAACACCCACGACAGTGCTGAGCACGGTCACCGCATGGGCCCGACTAGCGACAAAGCTCGACGTGGCACTGCTGTATGCTCCGTTGTTGCCGCTGAGCTACCACCCTGACATGCCCTTATTGCAAGAACAGGGTTTCCGCAAACTACTCCACAAACTACATGTGTCGACTTGGGGAGATCTATACCACGACGGTACGTTTCGCACCATGGAACAATTGTATGAAGGGATACATCCCACTCCGCTTGAAATATTCCTTTATATCCGGCTCCGTCAAGGTGTGAAAGCACTTACACCTGACTTTCCAAATGAACCAACGGCTTTAGCTCCTTTGCAGATCTTACTCCAAACTGACATCCCTTGTAAATTGGTATCGACAATTTATAGAACAGTGCACGTACATATAGACTACTCGTCTTTACCAGCTAGATTGAAATGGGATCTAGAACTCGATAGGCCACTCACTGACAAGCAATGGGGATTTTGCCTTCAACAAACAGAGCGCATCTCGGCTAGTAGTAGGCATAGAATCATACACTATAAATTCATACATCGCCTATACTACACCCCAGCCTGTATGTTTAGACTTCAACTTCGTACTATGGACAATTGTGATAGATGCCATGCCCCAGGAGCTGACTTCTTGCATCTTGCCTGGACATGTGACGCTGTTCACCACTACTGGGTCCAGGTGATGGCTGCACTCTCTGAAATGACTCACACTGCAATAACTCCCACCCCAGTTCTTGCACTATTGGGATACGTGGAGCCCATTCAGGAGGCACATCGCAAATTTGTTGCGCTAGCTCTTCTAGTGGCCAAAAGAAGAGTGGCGTGTCGATGGGGCAGGGGCAGGGCCCCTAAATTCAAGGATTGGCTGCATGATCTAATATTTTGTCAGGATCAATTGAACACATATTCGGAATTACTGCCGACCACTTCACGGCCCTGTGATATTTGGGCCCCTTTGCGAGGTTACCTTTCCCAGAATGCTACCGACCCCGGAGAGGGATCACCGGCCCCCGATCCCCTCCTTACTGTCTCCTCCACACATCCCACAATATAGATACAACTGTGAATGCTCATATTGTGATCTACGATGTTCAGGTCACCACCTTGTACTTGCTGTTAGGGAGGGGAAATATCCTTATAAACGGATGATAAATCTCCTCACCATAAGATATCCCTGTTGGCTCAGCTGGAGGGAAGCAACCTTATGCTCTAACATATGTTACTGCACTGATGTAACTTCTTATGGACTGCATCTCGATGAGTTGAGGACTTACTCCGCTATGAGATATGTTTGACTGTACTGTTCCATTGATTACTATGTATGGTCTGTTGCCATATTGTAAAGTATGTACCAGTGTTCCATTCATTGCTTGTACTGTATTTACGCCTCAAATGTGTAACATTACTGCACTCTCTGATGATGGTTATCTGTGAAAAATTCAAAAATAAAGTTTAAAAAAAAAAAAGAAAATTGAGGAAAATGTACTTTTTTAACATAAATTTAAGGTTTGCAGGGTAGGAAAATTTTGGGAGATCTACGCAAGCTACACCTCCCTGGACTCTCATGGGTATCTAGTTTTCAGAAATGTCTAGGTTTGGTAGGATTCCAAAATCGCAGGTTACCCCCTTGAAAAACCAGGTCGTTTTGTGAGAGAAAGGTGGGCACCTGTGTTTTTACTCCCAGGTTTGAAATCAGCTAGGGGAACCTAAAAAACCCAGACAGTTATGTTAATGTTAATGTTAATATGGATTTGTTAAGCGCTCGTACGCCCGGGGGCCTCATGGCGCTGTAGGAAGGAACGTAGCGCGTCGGTCACAGTAGAAATGAGGCAGCTCAGCAGTGCGCCTGAGAGAAGAGCCAAGTTTTCAGAGAGTGTCTAAAACTGAGGATATTGTCACTCAGTTTTAGTTGAAGGGGGAGAGAGTTCCAGAAGACAGCTGCAAGATGGTCAAAACAGCTGCCACCGAGGCGTTTCCTCTTGTAGGACGGGACAGTCAGAAGGGATTTGTGGGTGGACCGGAGATTACGGGAAGGGTTGTATCTCTTGAATAAGTCTCTAATGAATAGAGGACCAGAGTCGTGCAGAGACTTGAATATAATGCACCCGGCTTTGAAAGCTACACGCTGTTCAACAGGCAGCCAGTGTAGCTGTTTCAGGCCGAGTCTAACAGACTGCCTCTTAGAGAAAACTATACACCCATGGGAGTCCAGGGAGGTGTGACTTGCATTGATACCCCAGCATTTTCCTTCCAAGAATCTGCTGCAAACCTCACATTTAGCTGAAAAGTCACATTTTCCTCTAATATCTCTGTGGGAAAGTTGTGGGATCACTGCAAAGCACACATTTTCTACCACTCAGCGTTCCCCTCATGCTCCCAATAAAAAGAATACCTTATTTGTGAGGATGGGCCAAGTGCCTATGACATGGAAGGGCCAAAAACTTGTAGAGATTGAGGGGGGACCAAAGCAGGTCCAAAAGGGCAGTTTGCTTATACGTTTTTAGGCTGATGCTACTTTGGGTACCCACACAAGTGAGGTATTATTTTTCTTGGGAGACCAAGGGGAATGCTAGGTAGTAGGAAATTGGTGCCTGCACGGTGATCCTGCAACTTACTCACACAGAAATGTGAGGAAAATGTGACTTTGAAAGTAAATTTGAGGTGTGCGGGGGATTCTACGTAAGAAAATGCTGGGGGATACCTGCAAGCCACACCGCCAGCCAAGAGTCAGTACACGCACACCACCATTCAGGCACACCACCAGCAAAGCGCCATCTACATTCACCACCAGCAAGTGCCATTTATGCACACCACCAGCCAAGTGCCATCCACATACACCACCAGCCAAATGCTATCAATGCACAGTCAGCCAAGCAATATCCATGCACATCACCAGCCAAGTGCCACCCACGCACTCCACCACTCCACGCACTCCACCAGCCAAGCTCCATCCACGCACACCACCAGCCAAGCAGGGCCAGACTGGGAACAGCAACCAGCCCTGGTAGATTGCTGCTCGACCTGCCCTGGAAGGGGTGGAATGCTAGTAAAAAGCACTGCTCCTGGTTTTGTTACTGGGACCATATATTGCAGCACTGCTGCAAAACCGCCCCCCAGTGACAAAACCGCCCGCCACAGCCAGAAAACTGGCCCCCACCCCTCTGGTCCACTGGGGAAATGCCTGGTGCCCGTTACGGCCAGTCTGGCCCTGCAGCGAAGAACCATCCATGCACACAGCTAGCCAAGCACCAGTCCACATATACTGCCAGCCAAGCGCCACACCACGTTCCCCACCAGGCAGCGCCAATCTACATACATCAAGCACGAGTCCACCCCCACCATTAGCCAAGTGCAGGACCACACACACTGCTAGCCAAAGGGCAGTACACGCAGACCATCAGCAAAACTACAGTTTATACACACATAAACTCTACCTGATTTCTAGTGGTTTTCTGCTCCCGCTTGGGTGCATATGAGAATACAATTATCACTGAAACAGCCAAACTGTGTGCCTAAAAAAAAGGAGTGACCCTTGCCTATGGGACTTCTCACTGGCATGCCCATAAACATATCCCTGGTACCTAGTGGGCTTTCTGCCCCCCCACGGGGGAGGACCGAGTAGGGGCTTTTTCCCTGATCTGCCTTCTAGGAGGCGGGGGGGCAGGAAGCCTTTATTGGTGGTGGGGACATTAGCATGCCAATTTTCTGCAGCCCCTACATAATCCCCAATGTATAAAAAACCCAACAAAATACCTGGTGCCTGGTGGGCTTTACCCCCCGGGGCAGATCAGGGGCTATTGCCCCCATCTGCCTTCTGGAGGGCAGAAAGACAGTAGGATTTTGGGAGGGGGTGGGGACATTGGCATGCCCATTTTGGATAACCCCATCCCTATATACATAGAAAATCCCTGGTGTCTAGTGTGTGCTTTCTGCCCCTCCGGGGGGCATATCAGGGACTTTTGACCCATATACCATGGGAGGCAGAAAGACTGTGGAATTTGTTTTTGGTGGATGGGGGCATTGGCATACCCATTTTGGCCATCCCCCACCCCTATATACATTAAAAAAAATCCCTGGTGCCTAGTGTGCTTTCTGCGCCCCGGGAAGGGGGGGGGGTATGTCGGGGACTATTGACCACATCTGCCTCCCATGCGAGGCAGAATGACTCTGGAATTTGTTTTTGGGGGATGGGGCAATGGCGTGCCAAATTTTGGTAGCCCCCACCCCTATGTATAAAAAAACCCTGGTGCCTAGTGTGCTTTCTGCCCATATCGGGGGATGTTGCCCCATCTTCCTCTTGGGGGTAGGAAACACTGTGGGATTCTGGGAGGGTTGGGGCCATTGGCATACCCATTTTGGGCGGCCCCTAGTTCTACATAAATTTACAAAATCCCTGGGACCTAGTGTACTTTCTGCCTCCCTGGGGGCAATTGCCCCATCTACCTGCTTGGGGGGCAGACAGACTGTGGAATTTTACTGGGGTGGAGGCTTAGCATGATCATCTTGGGTAGCCTCACCCCTAAGTGCAATAAAAAAGAATCCCTGGCATTTAGTGGGCTCTCTGCCCTCCATGGGGGGCAGTTCGGGTACTACTGCCCCATCTGCGTCCCAGGGAGGGCAGAAAGTCTGTAGAATTTTGCAGGTGGTGGGGTAATCGGCATGCCCATCTCGGGCAGCCCCCCACCCCTAAAAAAAAAGAAAAATAATCACTGGCATCTAGTGGGCTTTCTGACACCACCCCTCCCACCCCCCCCAACATGCGTGCGGATAGTCATTGCAGAGAAACCAATAAAAAAAGACAGCCTTGAGAGCTCAGGAATCCTTTCCCCAGCCCCCGAGGCTGTTGGGATGAAAAGGAAATACCTCTGGTCCCCGTTCCAGAGGGATTACTAGTGCCATGGGCTCGGATGGTTGGGAGCCGTCCGACACACATGTGCACTGGTGCATCAGACGGCTCCCAGCCTTCCGACACACAGAAACACAGAAGAGGTTAATTTATCATGAAGTAGAAAACCTCAATGCATTCCACTAATAACCACAGAGGCTATCAAAGCAAGTGTTAATAATTTCCACGCAATTTTGACCTGTGTATAAACGAATGTCCTAGTTTGAACACGCCAGCGTTGGCAATCAGCTAGTGCTTGTGGAATAAAAGGCCTGGGAAATCTTAAACAGGTAGTGGTATAAACACCTTGCACCGTAAGGCAATTTAAGGCAAACTTTTGCTCAACAGCCATTCTCGTAGTAAAGGGGAAAGATACTGGGGAATTGTGTATGTCTAGTAACAGACAAGAACTAAGAAATATCACATGCTCAACTGCAAGCTATCTATGTACTGAACTAAATAGGGCTGTGTGTCAGAATATTAATAATTGTAGTGTGTGACACATTGATCGTGGCCTCAATATCCTTCACAAAAATATAGCACAACTCGGTTTAGATTTTCTACTACAACTCCAAAGGGCCACATTTTGGCAAACGACAATTAGGTCACAACATTTTTGTAAGACAACATTTAGGCCTTAATATTCTTTTACTGTTAGAAATGGGGGTCTCTAGTTGGCAGTGGCTTACACCCTGTACAAGTAGGGACACTTCCGTCTAATCAGGATAAGGGGATTACACACCCAAGATAACTGCCTGCTCACCCCATGGTAGCTTGGCATGAGCAGTCACGCCTATCTCAGAGCCATTGTGTAAAGTATTTGTACATGACACACACAGTAATCCAGTGAAAACACTACAACTGGACACCATACCAGCTTAGAAAAAGAAAGTATATTTTTCTAAACAACCAAAACGACAAACAAATCAACATACACAACTCAAAATATGACTTTTAAAAGATTTCCAGCAATTCTGTCCATAGCACTCTATGGATGTAATGATTTTTCACAAAGTACCTCAGATGCATCAAAATCCACAAGGCAAAACTGCTGCAAAGGAGGAAAGCATTGCAAAACACAGCAATGTGTTTGTTTTCTGAGTCTCTGTGGAGGCGATTCATCAGTTCTGCTGCACACAGGAGAAGTGTTGTATGAATCAGGACCGGAGGGGGAAGCGATGCATAGAAATCCAAGAGGGTTCTGGTCTGCGGGTGATGCATCAGAAAAGCTTGGTGGCCGCAAACAGGCACTGCATTTATATCTTCAGTCGCACAGCAGGGCCAGCATCAGAGTCAGTGCAGGGGTCTCGGACTTCAGAGATATGGTGTGCTGAACTTGGGCTGCAGTGGTTTCTTCTGCCGCTCGGTGGCAGTGTGTATACATTTCTCCTGCACAGTGGTGCTGCGTCGGAAAAACAGGTGCTGGAAGGGTGATGCATCAATTTTGATGGTTTCAAGCAGGTCTTTGCAGCAGGAACAACCTCCAGGAACTGGATTTGGCACCACAAGGCAGGTCAAAACTCCCAGCAGTGGAGTTATTATTATTATTATTATTATGCGTTCTTATATAGCGCTCGATTACCCGTAGGCATCTCGGCGCTTGCCTTGGGAACCCGTCCTGGCTTCCCCAAGGTGAAAGCCAGGCATCCCGCCGCGGGGGGCCGTAGTGGAGATTAAGCAGGCTAATGCCCAGAGCTGCAGAGTGTGAACCCGTGATTCAAGTAGGCACCGAAACGAGAATTATCGAGTCCGTGGATATTTGGGCTCAAGACCCTGCCGCGTCGGGAATTGAACCCTGGTCCCAGGTCTGACCTCTGCTTCAGGGTCTGCCTCCTCTAACCAGTGAGCCACACTTCTCCACAGTTCAGATGACGTCTTTGATGGCACTGAGACTTCCAACAGGAGGCAAGCACACACAAGCCATCAGAGAATCTTCACAAGCAGGATACCAAGCAAAGACCAGTCCCTTTCCTCTCCAAAGCAGAAGCAGCAACTGCAGGCTAACCCAGCAAAGCAACACACAACAAAGGGGCAGTACTCCTCCTCCCAGCTCTTCATCTCTTCTCCTTAACATTGATCCAGACGTGTTCTACAAGTTTGGGGTTTCAGGTACAATACTTCTACCCCTATTGGTCTTTGAAGTAGGCAGTCTTCAAAGCATTGTCTCTGTAGTGTTGTTCTGCTGGATCTTGGCTCCAGACACATTCCGGGGGGTGGCGACAGCATTGTGAGAGGCCATGCACAGCCCTATTCAGGTGTCATCTAATCCTCCCACCACTCAAGCTCAGCAAGGCCCATCGGCCATCAGGATATTCATGGCACACATCAACTCCCTTTGTGTGACTATAGTGTGAATGCACAAACAGGCCCCTGTCAGTCTAAACCAGACGTTGATTCCACAGACAGGCAGAGGCACAAGATGGTTAAACAAGAACATGCACACTTTCTAAAAGTGGCATTTTCAAATACATAATTTAAAAAACACCTTCACTAAAATATGTTTTTAATTCTGAGCTCAGGGAGCCCAAGCTTCAACTCTCTAGCTGTTACCAATTGAAAGTTACACTTGTAAAATGTTACAAGGCAGCTCCAATGAAAGCCAATGGGGGAGCTAGTCCTTGCAACAGTGAAAAACCAAATTGACAGTATTTCACTATCAAGCATGTAAAACACACTAGTACATGTCCTATCTTTCACATACACTGCATCCTGCCCATGGGGATAACCTGGGCCTACCTTAGAGGTGCCTTACATGTAGTAAAAGGGGAGGGGAGGGACTGGCAAATGGGTGCACTTACCAGGTAGGCATGGCAGTTTAAAACTGCACTCACAGACACTGCAATTGCAGCCCGAGACATGTTTACAGGGCTACTCATGTATGTGGCAGAATCAGTGCTGCAGGCCCACTAGAAGTATTTGATCTACATGCCCTGGGCACACATAGTGCACTTTACTAGGGACTTACCAGTACATCAAATATGCCAATCATGGACCACCAATAAAAATCACAATTTATACAGAGAGCTTGTGCAGTTTAGCACTGATTAGCTGTGGTAAACTGCCCAGAGTCCTAAAGACAAGAAAAACCAGCAAAAAGGGCCAGTTCCAACAGGTACCATATACTGCATACTGAAGGAGGGAATTCTCACTGAAGCTTAACATTAGGCCTAGCATGCAGTTGTGATCGGAGTGCAATTGAACACGCTACCACCATCAATCACTGCAAAGAGAAGAATAGTATCTTAGTATGTGTAGAATTGCATTTCTTTTGCAAAACTTTTGCAGATGTTTTGTAAAATTAACTGGAGCACAAATGTGGTTTGCCAGAATTTATGTATAACTTTTTGCTTTTGCGTATAAAAGTCATGCAAGATACTTGCAAGAGACTAGTTAAAAAAAATGTCTCTTTGTGAAACATTCTGTGAAAGTCAGTCTTCTGTGGTCAAAAAGTCAGAGAAACCGCTCATTGCAAAATGTCAATAAATATTGTGGGTATTTCACTGGCATAATTAAAATTTTGCCTACATTTCATCTCTTGCTAAAATGTGCATTTGCTTAAGTCCTTAACTAATGTAAAAAATACAATAAATTTTTTAGATTGTATACAATTGTTTTAAGGACTCCTTCATGACTGGGTGCTCTCTTCTTATCTTACATGATTATTCTCAATTGGTTTTTCCTGTTGGATACAGACAATACAGAGCTAGATGCAAAATTAGAGAGACAGAGGGATCCAAGCATTCATGAGGATAAACAATTCAACCTTGGTGATATAGAGCAACGGACGAGGTACAGCTGAAAGGCAACACAAACAGTAATAAGCATTGACAAGTGCATTTTGTGTCATTGATGAAAGAGAGCTATGAAGAGATTCATGCACGAGATTCTAGCAAGAATTCATACATTGCAGTTCTTCTCTCTCTAGGGCTTGTCAGCCTCAGTAACTAACACCAAAACCCATCCTTACATAGGTAATCTGTGATATTTCATGCAACAACATACCTATCTGTAGGCTTTAACACGGAGAAACAACAATCCGTGCTTGAAAACCAATTGTCAAGTCAACTCAAGAAATACTTTATTCATTTTAAAAAAAAATAACCATAAAAGTAGCAAAACAATAACTAAACACATTGATAAACATATACAGTATATATAATATATACTCAATACTAAATCAGAACTGATGACTCATCGTCGGGGGGAAAAACATGGCGGCCGGCTAGGTAGCGGGTCGCGGGTGTCAGGAGAGTGGCCGTGCTACTGAAAGTGCTGGGCGTCTGATGCTGTTAGTTTTTTTTGAGGCTCTTACCTGGGTGCTGCTGAGCGGTTTCTAGGTCCTGTTGGAGGCTTGGAAGCCCTGCCGAGGCTTGGCGGCGGCGGCGGTTGCGGATGCGGATGCGGCTCCGGTGTTTTGTTTGTCTGGTCGCCGTGTACTGCTCCCGCTAGGAGGCAACGGGAAGAGGAACGGTGTTTGGAGCATTTGGCCGACCGCGGTCGTAGACAGCCTGTCGAGCACTGGGCAGCAGTGGATTCGCCTGGGGCTTGGTTTCGGCTCGGCTGCCAGGTTGTCGTGCTTGTTTTTCCGGCCGCCGAGCTCCGCGGGGAGGTCCCGAGGAGAGGAGGAGCCGTGAATTGCTCGGCACGGTCCGGCTCTGCAAGCTGTGTTGTTTTCTTATCCGGCTAGGTGCTGGTGGTGGCTGGCGGATAAAGGCCATTGTTTAAAAAAAAAAAAACAACCACAGAAACGTTATCCCTGTAACGGGGGCTTGGAAAGACAGGAGCAGCTAATAGTAGCTGCCTGGTTATTTTCAGCGGAGGCGGAGGACTTGCTCGGACTTGCTTGGACTTGCTTGGAGGTATCAGAGGTACTGGGGGCACTGGGAGGAGGTATGGACATAGGGAGCTCACTGCTTGATAATCGGGCATATCTCATACTGTTTTTGTTATTGCCATTGTGATTCAGTAGTTCAGTGGTTCAGAGTCTCTGCTCTGTGTCGCATGGCGGAGGCTGAGGGATCTACACAGCTTTGGGAGGGGCTGGATGAAGATGAAAGTGTGCAGCGCCCTGTAATATCTACACGGACTGCTACTTGGAGAAGAGCAGCATTAGAGCTAAATAGAGGTCGTTTAGCAGTGGCCAGGTCTTCTCCGAGAGGAGTTGGCGGGCGAGGAAAAGGTGTGGAATCCCTGGAAGGACTGTCACTTAAGTCAGCTGACACTAGGAAGTTGGTAGGCAAGACGGGAGCAGCTGAGAAGGAGCTCGTGGTGGAACAGAAAGTCGGTAACGGGAAGAATAAAGTAACAACTAGCGTAGAGCCCCCCCGGTACCCGTTAAGAAGCATTAAGAAAGTAGAGTTGGGGGTTTCCTCAGATAAGCTGAAGAATTCGCAGAAGGTAGTTGTCAGGGGAGAGGAGAATTGGGTGGAGCCAGTTAAAAAAAGGAGCTGGAAAAAGAGGCTTAATCATCAGTTAGTAACGACACCTTCCCTCACTACTTTCTTCAAACCTGTTCCAAAAATTCTGGTTTTAAAACCACAAGACACTCAAAATAATCAGCTAAAATCCCAACTAGATTCAGAAGAGGATTTTAGTTTAGTAAATAACTTAGAGAATATTGCAGCTCAAGACTGGTCACGACATACAACTCCCAATAGATTTCAGGTCTTGACTATGGTGGATGAAGGAGGACTGGTGCAAGTAGCTGGCACGGACAACCCGGATAAGTCAATACAGTCAAGCGTTGACTCAGCAGCGGATAGAATTGATATCTCTCCACAGTTAAGTGTGGGATTAACTGGCGGAGTAAGCCCACAGGGGGAGGTAGCGGGAGGGGGTGTTGATTTAATCCACACAGATTCAGAGAAGAGGCATGTGGATCCTGAGCTGGATACCTCGGATCTCTCGGTAGTGGCGCTTCTTAGGAAGTTGGAGAAGGATATTCATGAGGGGTTCGAGGCGTCGAATAGAAGTTTTGAAGACTCAAAGAAAAATCAGGAGAGTATCAGAGCCTCTTGCAGCCAACTTGAGTCTAAGTTTTATATTCTGAGTGCCCGCACAGAAGTCCTGGAGTCAGAAGTAAAAGTGATGCGGGAGAGGGTCTTTGATAATCACAGGGAGATTGTTGCTATTAAGTCTAGAGAACTTGAGATAGAAGATAGGGTCGAAAGGCTAGAAAATATGCAGAGGAGGAATAATCTGAAAATCTTAAAATTACCCGAAGGAAAGGAGGGGACGGATATCAAGACTTATATAGTACACCTGTTAAAAAAGAGAGTTAGAGCTGGAAGAATCAGAAGAAATTCTACTTAAAGATATACAGAGGATTCACCGAGATCCCTTCCGGTTGAACCCGAACCGCTCCAAACCTAGGAAGGTCCTAGTTAATTTTTTGACCTACAACTTGAAGGAAAAGATCTTAGCATTGGCTTTAAAAAGGAAAAGTATAATAATAGATGGAATCTCTGTGGATATCAGATCGGACCTATCTCCTGCTACAGCAAATAGACAATGGGAGTTGGGGAAGCGCATGGAACCGCTTAGAGCACTAGGGGCCACAGTTCAGCTGAAGTTTCCAGCTTTTTTGAAAGTCATGTGGCAGAATAAAATGTTTACATTTCGGAGTACTGAGGAGGTGGATGATTTTTTGGAGCAGTGCCAAGGAGAATAGCAAGCTCAGCACTAATGATATACTATACTAAAAAATAAATTTAGTTGGTGATGATGCACTGTCACTCGTGGGCATCCAACGGGCCTATTGGCCATGGATGTTTTGGTTGGGTTTTTCCAGGGGAGGGGTTGAGGGAGGGAGGGGGGTTTGGGGGGTGGGGATTGGGCTTGGGAGGGGGAGGAGAGGGCGGGACGGGAGAAAAACAAAAAAACATCCTCAGGAGCATTCTTGTCACCAGTCTAAGGAAAAGATGGGATAGCAGAGATGAATGGGGTTAAGCCTGTGGAGTTAAGGTTCCTTACATGGAATGTTAATGGTTTGCGAGTGAAGTCTAGGAGGCAGCTGATTTTGAAGTATCTTGAAGATTCCCCAGCACATGTGATAATTTTACAGGAGACCCACCTATCTGCAAGTGAGAGTAAGGATATCTTTTCTTCTCAACGGTGGATTGCTAATGCTTTCTACACTCCTCAAGAGATAGTGACAAAAGGTGTTGCAATATTGGTTAGAAAGGGGGTTAATATTTCTATGGAAGATAAGGTGGCGGACAAGAGTGGAAGATGGGCAATTGTGAAATTGAGGGTGGCCGGGGAACAGCTAGTAGTGGTTGGTTATTATGGGCCAAATGTAGATGATGAAACCCCTCTGGATGAGTTAGCTGCGGAACTGCTGGATTTCTCTGGTAAAGTAATCATGGCGGGAGATTTCAATGTTGTGTTAGATCATAAATTAGATAACTCAAATAATAGCAGGGCAGTAGTAAATAGCAAGATGGCAGCCAGGATAAAACTTCTTACTGCTCAGCAGGGTCTTTGTGATATTTGGAGAATAAAAGCAGGGCAGAAGGTAGGGTACACTTTCCATAATAAGAAATATAACCATAAGTCCCGTATAGACTATTTTTTGGTTGATGTAAGATTGAAGGATGAGGTTGCGGAAGTGGAGCATCTGGGGCGCACCTTTCTGAACATTCGGCTGTGGCCCTGAAGTTAATACTAGGAGCGGAGGGTTCGACTTCAACTTGGAGGATGGATCGGACAGTTCTTTTAGATATGGAATATGTGGGTATCTTGAGGAGTGAGATACAAGCATTTTTTTAGGTTAATGAGCGCTCGGCTAAAGCGGAAGTTGTTTGGGACACCTGTAAGGCTTTTTTGAGAGGGAGGTTGGGAGCACAGGGCGCCAAGAGGAGAAGATTATACCGGAGGAAAGTTTTGAATTTAGAGATGGAAATTCGCACATGGGAGGAGGCAGATGCAGATTCAGGGGGGGGACACTGGGTGAGGAGGAGGTAAAGAACAAGTTGTTTGAGTTAAAGCTAGAATTAACAACTATATTGTCACAAAGAGTTAAGGAAAAATGGGAGGCTAGTCAGCTAGTGCATTTCTCCTATGGTGAAGGGTGCAGTAAACTGCTAGCTTGGAAAGCTAAAAAAGACCTGCTTCGGAATCAAATTAAGGGGGTTAAGACCTCAGCTACAGGGTCTCTGATTACTGATAGTAAAGGGATAGCAGAAGCCTTCCACACTTTTTTTGAGGATACATATAGGGAGGATTTACACCCGAGACTAGAGGAGATAGAGGGTTGGCTGCTGGAGGTGGAGCCCCTTGCGGAGGATCTGAAGGTGGTGCTAAATAACGACATAACGATAGAAGAGGTGGTCAAGGTCATTAAGGAGAGTAAAAGGGGGAAGGCATCAGGACCAGACGGCCTCCCTTCTGAAGTCTATAAGACTCTAGTAGAAGAATTGGCTCCAATATTGTGTAACTTATTTAATCAAATCTTTATGGGTGGAGCAGTTATACCGAGTACATGGAATGAGGCTATTATTACTTTGCTACTTAAACCTGGCAAATCCCCTGGATCGTTGGATTCGTATAGACCTATATCACTCCTTAATTGTGATTATAAGCTCTTCACAAAGATTCTCGCTGATAGGTTAAGTCTAGTGATTCCTAAGTTGATAGACCAAGATCAAAAAGGTTTCATTAGGGGTCGCTATTTAAAAGAACTAACTTTTGCTCTTATTGGCAGCATAGACATGGCAGTCACAAACGATCTTCCCTTGGCGGTAATCGCTTTAGATGCCGCCAAGGCTTTTGATCGAGTTATTTTCGTTTTCTTAAAAACTCTTCTACAACATTTTAATTTGGGAAAGAGATTTACTGACTCTATCTTTTCTCTCTATGAATTTCCGACATCCAGGGTTTTGGTTAATGGATTATTAACTCCACCCGTACAAATTATGCGCGGTACGAGACAAGGATTCCCTTTGTCACCACTATTGTTTAATTTATATATAGAACCACTGGCTTGCAGAATAAGGAGCTCAAACAGGATTTTGCCTTTTGGGGTGGTAAATTGGTCAAAAAAAATAGGCCTTTATGCAGATGATATTGTTATTTTCTCTTCAAATTTGCATGGCTCTTTGGATGCCCTGACAGGTATTACTAAGGACTTTGGAGCTGTCTCGGGTTACAAGATCAACCAAGAAAAAACTGAGATTATGGCTTGGAACTTGCCCACAGAGGGGTTAGTCACTAAGGCGTATATGAGATACCTGGGGGTGAGGGTTACTCATAATATTGCGGATTTGGCGAAAACAAATTTCTTTAGAGTTAAACAAGAAGTTTCGGCCATGCTTAAAGGATGTATGAATTTACCTTTGTCGTTATATGGCAGAACCAAAGGTAACTTTTCTGTTTGAGGTTATTCCGCTTGGATTTCGAAAGGAGTGGTTAGTCAAGCTCCAGAGCGAGATAGCTTCTTTTATTTGGGCATCAAAGGGGTCACGACTGTCATGGAAAAAAATAAGAAGGAGGCTTTGTAAAGGAGGGTTGGCTGCCCCGGACCTGCAAATTTATGCATGGGTTTTTGGATTGAAAAATTGTAGGATGCTATTGGGTACCTGCTTTCAGTCATCAATAGGAGATTTATTTGGTGTGATGTTAAAGAATGGTGGTTATACAGATTTTGTTTTTTTGTATAAGTTCTCAGATCCTAAGTTTTTTAAAAAGGTCAGACTGAAAGTTCTACATGATTTGGCGGAGATGTGGTACAAGATTAGGAAATTTTTAAAGATACCATATTTGAGTTGTATGGCTCCAATATGGGACTCACCAGGGTCTCCGCCTTGGACAAAGGATTTATTGGCAACTCTATTAAAGAGAGAGGGCTCAGTTCGGAGATGGAAGGACCTGTTTCAGGAGGGCAATTTGTTGGCATGGAGTGAATGCCAACAAAGGTGGGGGCAAGTCTTCTCAAGGTATAAATACTTACAGATTCAGAGCTGGGCGAAGGGCGTCGAAACTCGAATTGGAAAACAGAATGACTTTGAGGCACAACTGGCGATGGAGGGGTCTTTTAAGAAGGAGGCGGCCTTGTGGTATTGGTCAATGTTGGAGATGGAAGATGGCCCCTTCTTACTTCCGGAGGTCCTGTTGAAGCAAAGCTTGCCAAAGATTGCAACAGAAAACCAATGGCAAGTATCTATGGCTATACTATACAGAGTGGTTAAACCTGCGAATTTAAGGAGAAACCTTCTGTTCACAATCCACAGGTCCTACTGGACTCCGCGCAGATTGACGAAACTCAAATCAAGTGGAGTGGTGGAGTGCGCAAAATGTAAGACCCCCAACGCCGACGACCTCCATATGTTTATATTTTGCTCGGAGATAAGAGGCTTTTGGCAAGATGTGAGTAACTGTTTATCTCAAGCTCTGAACCTACAAATAGAGGTAAGCCCCGAACTTATAATTACTGGGAGGACTGACCTAGAGGAAGATAGAATTAATGATATTGTGAAATTGATTTGTTATGCTATATTACTGGCACGTAGAGAACTTTGTAAGTTGTGGGTCTCTCCCCTCTCTCCAAATGTTTTGGACTGGATAAAGTCAATGAGATATACTGCTAAATTAAATATGTTGAATCACACCAGCAAAAAAAAACTAGCTTTTTGGGTACCGTTTCTTCTACATTTTGGGTGATTGGTATGTGGGATTTTTTTTTTGAATTGTCTAATGAACAAAGCAATATCAATCCTATGATTAAGCCCCACGCCTATCTCGCTAGTATTTGGGTTGACACTCAGGCTCCAGGAATGAGGATTAGATGGGCACACCGGATGGGTCAAAAGGCATCAAGGGCTTGGATAATGCGCTGGCCGGACTCTGTGGAGGTGAACCCGATGTCTCTTCCTCAATATACTAGCGTATGAGATACAAAAAACCCAGCAGGTGGAATAGTTAGTAAACTGGGTGGCGAGTTGGCAAATGAGGATTAAAAAAAAAAAGAATACTAAATCAGAACTGACTTCTTCAGATGTAATGCTGATTTAAAAAAATCTCAGAACCGATATACACACTTCATAAACTGATTAACATTTGAAGGAAGTATAAGGCAAGTTTATACTGTCTCAAATTATTTTTCCTTAAAATAGGGATTACAATTTTTTTGTAAAAAGAATATAAATATACAAACAAATACAAAATGTGTTTGATCAGAATACTCATCACAGGGACAAGAACAAATTAATGCAGTGCCCAGGGGAAAACAGAGTTGATGGTGGGCCATGTCAAACCTAAATCTTGACAAAAGGCCTGTCTCCCACACTCCAAATTCCAGAGTGAAATGTGGTTCAGCATACAAGGTTGTCTGTATGATGGCATAACTCCTACTGAACTTTTTATTACGTTTATTCCCTTCCATTTGTACACACCTTCTCTCCATAAAGGAGTTTTTAAGTAAAGCTTATCAACCTCGCACATAGCAGATTGATTTGTAACTATCTGGTGTCACAATTTTGATTGTTAGTTCAGTGGGGTGTTAATCCGGCTCAAGCAACACCCACAATCCTTGTCATGGTAAACCAAAAGGGTCATTAAATTAACCTGTTCTTAACCCTCTGGTAGCTTGGCACAACAGAAACCAGACTTAATTTTAGAGTCAAAATCTAAAGTATTTATGCAGCATAAAAGCAATAATAAAGGGAAAACTCAACACAAGAGAAGTCCTGCACCAATTTAGCCAAATATTGTAAATTTAAATAAATTATTTGACAGAGTTATGAATTTTTAAAGTTTAAGGTAAAAATGAGTGCCTAAATGATCGAAGGGCCAACCGCAGACATCTGGTCACGCAAGACTGGGTCACAGTTGAGAAATATGCCTGACCGCGATGGAGCGGAAGGCAAACACAAAGAGTGGATTGGGCCCAGTTGGCACTTAGCTTCAGACTTAGAAGAAATTTGAAGAACATTTTCCGAAGTGTCCAAGGAGGATGTGTCGTCGTTGCGGAACCAGCTCACCCTCTAACTCCCATCCTGCCAACGATGAGCCATCCAGACACACCTAGTTCCTCTATTATGTGTCTGTCGGAGAGGATATTTAACCCATTGTACATGAGGGATAGCAAAACTATGTCATTCGTATAGAGAAAGGCTGATATTTACCCTATACCCACGTGCAGTATGTCCTGCCTTAGGCTGGTTAGATAAGTACTAAAATTGTTCATATATAAAATTGATGCCATTATGCCACCGTGCCCAATTCCCCTCTCCAGTTTAAAAGAATCAGTACATTTTCCATTTATCCCAAATCTCACCTTAGTCAAAAGAATGGAGTGCAGTTGGGACAAAAAGTTAACTAATGCCTCATCCAATCCAATTTGTATTAGGTGCAGCCACAATTTAGATCTATTCACAAGATCGAATGTGATTGATAAATCCACGAATGCTAGGTCAATGGGCAAACCTTAGCAATAGAATACTACCTATTAAATGTAAATTAAGGCATTGCTCCATTGTGCCTAACCCCTTACATTACCTATATTGTGTTGCACATTTTATGTTATTGGTGGCCTATTCAATAATCCTTTTGTGAATAACCTTCCCTATTATTTTAACCTTGAAATTTAATAAAGATATTGCCCTATAACAATATTGGTCGAGCCTATTACTTTTTTTAAATGTGGAAACTATGATGGACTCAGCAATATAGACCTACCAGAGTGATTCAAGACATTGCTGATAAGTGGTACCCATAGATCATGGCTGGATTTAAAAATATCACCACATGCCTTACCAGAGAGGTTTGCAAAATAGCTGACTCAACTTCTGTTAGTTCAAAAATAATATTATCAACTGACAATAGAGAGCCAGCCTGGGGGTATATCAGAAATCTTGTAAGATAAGGGCATGGTGCAATATATATGTGAGAAGTGGCTAACCCATTGAGCTAATGTGACACATTAACCTAATCACTCCATTTGACTTTTGGAATTTTTAATTGTGGTCAATGTATTACAGAAAGCTTTGAGATCTTTGGCATTAGATGCCCTCATTAATGACTCCCATACATCCTTTTTTCTTTCTGGCTTTCTTCTATTGAATATTGTTTTATAGTAAGTTCTGCAAGAAGCGACTTCTGAATTGGCTCTAGGTTGTTTTTTTGCACAGTACACTCCGGAATAGGTCATTAGCAGTAGAACATGATATGTCAATTTACCTTGGTTCCCTATCATTGCAATAGTCTATGAGTATAAGTAATATGCCATTAATTAATTTGGTCATTTAGACAAAATAATCTACAATATCCAAATCTGAGGCATCCAGGTACGAACAATTTAAAAATATTAAATAATGATCTTTTATCACATTGATACCCAGTGACAGAACATGTGCATAGTCTTAACACACTTTGCTACACTGC
The DNA here is from genome assembly GCF_964261635.1 of Lissotriton helveticus. Lineage (NCBI taxonomy): Eukaryota > Metazoa > Chordata > Amphibia > Caudata > Salamandridae > Lissotriton > Lissotriton helveticus. Next base: position 695,812,518 of record NC_136061.1, read on the forward strand.
TGATACTGCCCGGGTTGTTCTCCGCAAGATTAAACATATTAGAACCAAAACCAAAATAAATCAAATGCGATAAAGGTAGATCAATATATTTCACAGACCACACGAGCGACCTGTAGACCTCAAAAAAACCTTGTTTTGAGATATACAAATGCAACTATGTCCCATGAGTAATCATTTGAAATCATACGTCATAGTTCTTAAAATAGCAAATTAATGTATTGTACGATGCCAACAGGTAAATAAGGAAAAAGATAATAAAGGATATGACCAAATAAAACAGCTTATGCAAACGAATTATTGAAATCCCTTGGAGGCCCTCAGGAACAAAAAGCGCCAATGCCGAAAAATTGAAAGAAAATGGCGCATAGACTACTCCATGGAGGAAAAGACTCGATATCGAGGGAAGATAAAAGCCTATAAAAAGGAAGTAAAAGCTGCCCAAGCAGCATACTTCTCTGACTAGCTGCAAAATCCAAACCTAGGGAAATCTTTCAAACTCTGCAAAAACTCACAAAACTCCCCCCTCCAAGTGCTTTGGAGGAAAAATCTGTCTCTCAATGCAATGACTTGGCTGAATTCTTTTCAGCCAAAGTAAATAAAATATATGCATCCTTCCCCTGCACTCTCACTCCCACCCCTCCGCTAATTCAGGATAAAACCAGGGCGCCAGACTCCGCTCCAGTCTCTCCACCTCTGCTCGGCCACTTTCCTTGCATGGATCTCAAAGTCTTAGAGTCCATGGCTCGGAAAGTAAAATCTGGATCTCCATCTGATCCGGCTCCCCCTGAAGCCATGATGCTGGTCTCTCAGACTGTCCTACCAATCATTAGGAACCTTTTAAATGCCTCCATTGCCTCTGGCATTGTCCCTCCTGCTTGGAAACGGGCGATGGTCCGAGCGCTGATAAAGAAGCCCAATCTGGAACCATCGGACTTTGGGAACTATCGTCCTATCTCCCTGCTTCCTTGGGTGAGTAAGATCGTGGAGAGGTATGTCAATCTCCAGCTGGTCAGCTTTCTCGAAGATAACCAGCTGCTAGACACCACCCAAACAGGGTTCAGGCCTAAGCATGGAACAGAGTCCGCCCTCCTAATGGTCATCGAGGAGTCCAGGAAAATCCTTGATCAGGGAGGATCAGTGGCAGTGATCCTCCTTGATCTCAGTGCGGCGTTCGACACGGTCAGTCATGCCACCTTACTGAACCGTCTCTCGAATGTCGGCATTGTGGACAAGGCTTGGCTCTGGTTACAATCTTTCCTGAGCAACAGGTCATTCCAAGTGTTTGATGGACAGACAGTATCTTCTAGCATTCCCCTGAAGTGCGGAGTCCCTCAGGGCTCCTCTTTAAGCCCCGCGCTTTTTAATATCTATATGAGGCCACTGGCTGAGGTAGTTCGTCCGTATGGAGTCAAGATCATATCCTATGCGGACGATACCCAGTTGGTGGTCTCATTAGCGCAGGAGGCTCTCCAGCCACGCTCAGGGGGACTAACCAAATGTCTGGAGGAGGTGAAGTCTTGGATGACTCGGTCATCATTAAAACTTAATGGTGACAAAACAGAGCTCATGCTCCTGGGCCCTGCCGACCCCACCTTCTTCAACTCACTGTGGCCCACCTGTCTAGGTCCCCCCCGGCCTCGAAGGATAACATCAAAAGCCTAGGGGTATGGCTGGACAGGAGTCTCTCACTCAACACCCAGGTCACAAAGCTCTCAGCCATCTGCTTTGGACTGCTTAGGACACTGAAGAAAGTTCTTCCTTTGCTCCCAATGGAGGCAAAGCAGATAGCCATACAGGGCCTGATACAGTCACGATTAGACTCCAACAACGTCCTGTATCTGGGTGCACCAGAGTACACCTTAAAGAGATTACAGCTGGTACAAAACTGTGCTGCCCGTACTCTGCTGCAGATTCCTCGCAGACTGTCAGTCAAAGCGGCACTGACCAACCTTCATTGGCTCCCAGTGCGTAAAAGAGTCATTTTTAAAGCAATGTGTATTGCTCACCAGGCTTTCTGGGATTCGGGACCCCTAATCACTCGTAGTCTAGTAAGCCAGTATCACCCAGGTAGAGATCTGCGCTCTAGCCAGGCTTTCGTGGCAACAGTCCCCAGAGTTAAAAGGACTAGATCGGGTGGAAGGACGTTTGCCTTCAACGCTGCCAAAATCTGGAACTCCCTCCCGTCTCATTTGAGATCCAATCCTGACCTCGTCTCCTTCTGTAAACAATTAAAAACACACCTGTTCAATTCCGTTTAATTTAACTCAGTTCTCCCTTTTCTGGTACACAACTTTTCTCAACCTTTCATCTGGTTTCTTTTTTTAGCGCTTGGACGCCTCAGGGCAGCAATCGCGCTGTTATAAATCCATTTTCATTCATTCATTCATTCATTGTAATTTAAACGTAGCGCATATATTTATAAAACCAGTCAAATAAGTGACCAGTGTGATGTGCGCACGCAGTCTCAATGTTTCCCAATGCACCAATCAGGCCTATAGCTTGTCACAATAACTAACTCAGGTCTACTGTTTTGAGTGTAAGCTATTCCACAAGGCAACCATCAGGCACACAGTCATAAAAACTAGAAAGATATATATACAAAATTACGGTTGGCTTAGTAAAATACTATTTCTCCGAAGAAGGCAAAACAAAGATTCTCACAGAGCAAACCTGCTCTTTCAAAACAAAGCTTGTCACACGGGCTAACCAACAATAAAACAATTACCTAGTAGTCAATAGTAGTAAATATTTATTTGTTGATTACTTAAAATCATTACAATCAGCAAAGTACATGTCCAAAACAAAATTAGATTAAAAATATGCAGATACAGTGTACATTTATATCCAAGCCAAAATCTACAACTAAACCCTAATATGGGGGCACATTACGTTCGCGGTTTTCCCGCTTCCTCCGGGCCGGCTGAAGCCTCCGCCGGCCCGGAGGATGCGGGAAAACCGCCGCGGAGCCTCCAAAGACCCACCGCCAAATTAGGATGGCTGATGGGTCTTGGTTTATGTCCGCCGCGGTCGGCTTACAACCGCGGCGGAAAAGCTCTTATATGGTGGCGGTGTCTCTCAGACACCGCCAGCCATATTAGGATTGCATATCAGATATGCTTTTCCGCGGCGGGTTCTCCGCCGTGGAAAAGCATACGGATGTGCACTTCGGGGGCCCGTTGCGGGCCACCAGGGTGAAGGGGGATGGGCGGCCCCCAGGGTGAAGGGGGGTGGGGGTACCCCCCTGCATTTACATGCAGACAGCGGCAGGCACCGCGCGGTGCCTGCAGCTTTCTGCATGTAAATGCAATGCATGCTTTTTTACCATTGCGGCGGGTGCAGCTTGAAGCCGCACCCGCCGCAATGTTAAAAACAGAGGATGTGACCACCAGGGTGGCGGTCACATCCTAATTGCACAGGAGGGAACGCCGCACCCATGCGGACGTTCCCTCCTCCTCAAAAACAAGAAAATTTGTGTAGCCCTTGCTATTCAATACTGCTTGTGTAAAGTTAACAATGAAAGGTGGGTGTGCTGGGATCCAATACTTTCAACTGGAGGTTGGATAATGCACTCCTTGGTGAGATAACGAGATAAACCTTTCTCGTCCATTTAATTGTGTGCACAAGGGTATCACCGTCTGATCATTGGTGTGTGTAAGCTGAAATTGTAGTGCCCTCTCTGCCTGGGAATGGCGTCCCCTTCGTGCACCACGAGACGTCCCAAAATAAAGGGTTGGAGCTTCATGGCATTACTTAAATAAAGATCTGAGTGAGAAGACACGTGAGCGTGTTCTAAGTTACGCTGCATAAAAAAACTGAAAACATGACTAAAGTCAAAGTGTGTGTGTGTGTGTGTGTGTGCGTATGTCGCTACGTGAGGGCTTGAATAAAATCTATGCGATTTTAATCGCAGTTCAAGAGTGTTTATTGAGAAGTTGTTAATTCAATTAACTTTAGATGCCTTGAAGCTCAAACCTGTGTTTGGGTTGTCCATCCAGTGGTGCACAAAGGGGTCACTATTCCCAGGATGGGAGGGGCTACAACTGCAATCCTCATGACTGCCTCTGTGCTGCTTCCAGAGGAAAAACAACGCCACAATTTATCTAGTATTCTAAGACACTTCAACAGTATTACAAAGTCATGTGTGTACTTGGAAATTCACGCTCAGGCAGCCGTAAGGCAGCTGGCTCAGGCAGCTGGATAAATAAAATAATCACAGGGAGCATGGAGGGGAAGGACTTTGCCTGTGGGCACACACAACTTCTGCCCAATCAAAAGATGTACTCCTGGGGGAGGAGCCAATGGTCCGCTTTGGAGTACTCCTGAAAGCTCTTGTTTGGGTTGATCACAATACGTCTTACAACAGCTGTGCTGTCAAGGCAGAATAGAAATGAAATGTGAGGCACTGAGAGAGAAGATGCTGGGAGTAATGTGGCACAAGTGATACAGCTAGAGAGTCACAGAGACCCCAAACAAGGGGCACTGCAAGTGATACCTCTGGGAGATGAGACAAGAAAAACAGCAGTACCAGCCTGCCACGGCAAAGCCTCTGGAATCCAGAGAAAACAAAATACACGACATCAGCAGCACTGCAAGAGAAGCTGTCAGGAGCCAAAAAAAGACAAACATGCGGCACCAGCAACAATGATAGAGAGCTACTGAGAACCAAAAAGTGGAAAGTGTACGCTAAGCTGGCAGCATAGCAAGAGATGTTGTTGGGAGACATGAAAGGAAAATAAAAAAGGAGACACCAGCGAAACTCATAAACTCTCGTGAGTGTGCCATAGAAAATAAAGAGTCACCTTATGCATGCAGTGTAGGCAGTGCTTAATTTGAGCTAGTGGTTTCCGGTGCTCAGCACCGCCACTTAATTGTCAACACCAGGGCTTGTAGCAGGCTGCCACTTAGTGACGCTGCTCAAATTTACTATTGGCTGTCGCCCAAGCCATTCTTATAGAATTGGGGGCCTAGAGTAAGCTGAATTGTCTAAATTTATAAGAGTATGATGATTAGTAATTGTGTATGTACTGCCAATGGCAGCGCTGGCAAGGGCAATGTGTGCTGCAAGCTGCAGTGGGCCCTGGCACTTATATTTTTACAAATTAAGCACTGAGTGGAGGTATACAACTCACAGAACAAGGTTAGCCCGAAATGCTCCTGGGTAGGACAAACATAAAACTAGGAAAGAAAACCATAGAATCAGGAGCATGGAAGAGAGACATACATCAAAGGTAATGGTCTTAACTTAGGCCTCTAAATGTTTGTGTATTGCATTGGAAACACTAGATCTGGCCAACAGACAGCTGAAGTGGAGACCCAATAACAGAGTGAGCATGGATCCTTTTCCAAAGCTGAATAAATTCCTGCGTGTCAGCCACTTGGGCCATGACTGCACGCTAGTCACAAGTGCAAAATATCCAGGGGCAAAGCTTCCCTTGAAAGACCAAGCGACCTCTGTCAGCACATCATGCAAACGTATAGCCCACTGAGCCAGAAACTATGACCTAGTTTTAACTACACACTTCAGAACCTCCTTAAACTGTCTAGACGGGACCATTAGAATGTCCTATTCAATGGGATTCTCGTTAGTCGTACTAAAACGCTTCACCCTAGTCAAGCAGAGCAACTGGGCTGCTTGTCAGCCTATGAAAATGAGACGACATTAGACCTAGGCGGAACAGGCTCCACTGCTGCCCGTGGCTGTGCAAATCCAATTTAAATGGGGAAGAAATGCCTTCATCTCTCTTAGGACGAACTTCTTGAGATACAAACCCAGGGTGTCACACTAATGTTCTGGAGATACTGATTGCTGCTCATTCAAAACCTATTTTTGGGCTGTTCAACTCTATGAAAAAATATACCTGAGGCACTGCAGGTTGTTAGGGAATACCTGGAATCTCAGCACCTGCTAGACATTGTTTTGTTTCTTAACTTTTTTATTTTTGGAGCCACATAGATCCCCCTGACCTAATAAACACTTTGAGGCATATTTACAAGGGCATTGCTACCCCGGTGCGCCACTGCAGTGGCGCAATGACATGCTCCATATTTACAATGCGGCGCTAAGCCACATTGCGTGGCTTAACACCACATTGTAAATATGGTACTATTTTGCAAAGTTTCCTGCATTAAAGAGGCGTGCAATGGGTGTTGCTGTGGGCATTCCACAACAACACCGATTGCCTTTTGACACTCCCCCAGATTTACAAGGATACGTAAATCTGAGGCAGCACCAAAAACTAACTCCATTGAAAAGCAGTCATTAGAGTGGCGCACCGAGCAGGAACACTTTTATTTCTCCCAGTTTTTTGCTCTTTCTATGTGTGCTGCATTCAGCAGCACACATAGAAGGAGCAAATCGCCTTTAATGACTGTCTATGTGCAGGAAGGTGTCCCTTCCTCCCCATAAGCAAACATCCCTGCAACACAGGAACCCTTGCATTATAGCTCCAGGGTGTCTGCATTGGTGCTAGGTAGCTTTTCTTTTGCTTTTCTTTTTGTGAATACAGAGCATCCCCATGCTTTTGAAATGACGCAGCACAGCTAAATTGCTTGCAGCACTGCGCCGCATCATTTCATTGTAAATATCCTCCTTCATGACTTATTTACAAGCCCTTTGCTTTTTCAGGCCCTGGTGGCACAGTGTGTCTGCCCATATTTACAAGATCACGTAAAGTCACCCTGCCTGACTTTTCATGGCCTTGTAAATGTGGGGAACTTTTTTGCATTACTCTGAGTGAAAGGGGCGTTACATGGGTGTTGCTGTGGGTTTTGCAATGCAGCATCCATGGAACCTGACACGTTCCCAGATTTACAAAGTGTTGTAAACCTCGGAATGTGTCAAAATCCTATGCCTCCACAGGGGAGGCGTAGGAGTGGCGCAATGAGGAGAAATACTTTTATTTCTCCTTGTTTTTTGCTCTCTCTGTCTGTTGCATTCTGCAGCACACATAGAAGGAGCAGAAAACCATTAATGATTGTTTTTGTGCAGAAAGGTGCCCTTTCCTGCACAACAACAATCATCCCTGCAGCGCAAGCACCCTTGCACTATGGCAAAAGGATGTCTGAGTTGGTACACGGCTGCTGTTTGTAAGCCATTGCAGGGAAGGACAGTAATGCACTGTATCTTGTAGATATAGCACATTCCTGCCCTTTTATTGTGGTGCACAGCAGTGCCACAGGAAGGCTTGCTGCACTGCAGTGTGTCAAAATATAGTAAATGAGGCCCTTCAAACAGCTCAAAAGCCATTTGCATTAGAATTGAGACAACCAACAGGCTATGTTGCATTACCATTGAAAGGACCGGGCCCATAAGTCCTGGATCTACTCTAGAATCACAATCCAACAGTTCTTTTTAGCAGCTTGTGAGTGTAGAGGTGAGAAAGTTTGTTATTATTGCCAATCAATTCAACAGGAATTTCTCTAGGCACATAGTAACCACAGACCACTATCTAAGGTTAGTTAGTTTATTAGAAAGCCAATAAAAACTAGACATGAACACACCTCAAAATGACAGTGTAGAAATGCATCGGAATCAGCATAAAGCCAAATCTACAAATCCAGTTGAGAAGATGTAACATAAGCAAAACAATCAATTGAAGAAATCAAATAAAGAGGATCAGAAAGCATGAGATCAACATTCCCTGCATCGAGGGTTGATGAATATAAAGCATAAATCTATCCCTAAACAACACTGCAATGACAGCCTTACTTAAGCCTCTCCAGGATAAGGATCAAAAGTTTTCTGCATGTGGAGTCTTCCTAACAAACCTCTCCACCATTGATAGGTCAGATAGCATAAAGCTATTGAGACAGAGCTTGCTCTAAGGTGCTCTCTCTCTCAAGGCAGAAGGAGAAGGGGGCACTTTCTCTACTCCCAGCAACACAATATTGAAGAGAACATTCCCAAAATGATGCTCTGGGTTTTGTCCTAAAGGTAGCTTTCCATGGGACAATGGTGTTCTTCTTCTCACAGTAATATGTCCTTGGTTCCCAGGCCTTCTCCTGTGCAGAGGACAACGACCATCCTTTATCAACAATGTAACTTTTCTCTCTTTGCCTGACTTATAAAACAAAGACATTATTCTAGCTAACAAGAGCGCTTCTTTCTTTTAAAAAAACGTGAGAAACAACCAATTCCACAGCACACAAGAAATTCAGCTTGTCAATTCTAAAGCGAGAGCTTCCAGGGAAAAGCCATTTCAGGCCTTCAAATTTCAGCTAACCTAAGAAAATGGCAGGTGAGACTTACGAAATTGCATAGGAAAATAAGGCACTTTCGAGGGGCAAGATGGCGGCGGTGTGCTAGACCGCTGTGAGGCGCCTCCCTGGCCAGTCCCTGGTCCGTAACGAAATGTGAAGGTGTTTTGTACTCTTATGAGTGATTAATGGCTGTAAAAGCTGAAAAGACTCACCTATCTTTCTTTTGGCTGTTTGTCTCAATGGTATCGATGGTATCGAGGATATGACTGGGAATCGAGTGGAGAACTGGCCCATAAAGGACACACAGGACCCGGCCGCTCTGCAGTTACGCTTTTCATTTTGCACCTCGTTGATTGGAATTGCTGTGTTGAGGCTGATTGCTCGCATACAATCCAGCAAAGCACCCATTCACAGAAAGCAAAGTAGTTTCCCTGGCTCAGTCCAAGCTACTCTCCGTCTTTGTGCGACTCCGCCTCCTCAAAGCAACTCCGACGGAATGGCCCGAAGAACTCTGCGACGGTAGCCGCCGCCGCCTCGAAGACCAGAGCGGCGAAGCAAGCTCTCCGGGATAAAGAACTAATGACAAAGCGAGGAGCCGCATTGGGGCCTGAAGGGGTCGGCAATTTTACTGACTCTGATATTTCTTTAACTCTTATTAAACCTGCAAAAGGGTCAAAGCAGCTGTCTACAACACCTGTTTCTGGTCCCTCTGTTATCGAGCTGCTCCGGAAAACTCCTGCCCCGGCTCTTTCAGTTCAGGTGCCGGCAATTACTCCGAAACAGTCAGCGGCGCCGAACGCCCTCCCTAGCTCAACAGTGACATCAAGTGGGCAATCTAGGGATAGAAAGTCTGGAAAAGAGGGAAATGCTGACATATTCACAATCACCCCGATGCATCAGGAATCTACGGCAGGAATAGCAGACTCTAACGCTGGAGTGCAAGGTATGGAAGGTCACCCCTCTTGCAGTACTCCGCCCCCTTCTATTGTTCTGGATGCTCCGACAGTTCTTCCATTAACTCTACCTGATACCACCTCGATAGTCCTTAATATCTCTGAGACTTTGGGTGTGCAGGGCGGACAGGTACCGCAGGCTGGGCAAACTCAGGCTGCACTTAGTGTTCCAACGAATGACATGGTGGTGTTAGAGGCTATAAACACTTCAAAGAATTTGGAGAATTTGTTGGAGCCTCTAGGTGGCAACGAGAAATCTGGCAGTGATGAGGCAGCTCTCGACCCGACTGACACCGATAGGGACCCCTCTGACTTCTACTCAATATCTGAAGGGGCCGAAGATGTAAGATGGTCAGATGGCTCTGAGCTAGACATTGAAAGTAATACTGAATCTGGGACGGAAAGCGACCATGAAGCGAGACCTGGCGAATCCAGGGAAAATAAGAGAACTGCCCTGAGGAAGAAAAGGGGCCATCGGGGTGCCCTAGGGTTAGCATGGGACTACTCTCCCTCTGTGGTGCTCGGCCCTCAGGAACATGCTTCAAGCTTATGCTCTACACAACGGGGGTCTGCATATCAGCAAGATGCTACACTCTCCACTGTAATGGATACAGTCCTCCAGGCGATTGCCTCCTATCGTGAGGATACATCAAGGGATGGGCGCAAGGCGCAATTAGCTCTCCATAAGGTACAGGGCGTAGTACGTAAACTGTCAAAATCTGTTGGTACCTTCAATACTTGAATGACAGAGATGGAAGATCGCATAGTCACCAATGAGGCTGAGGTTACAGCCACTCAGGAGCAGGTTGAATCACATGAAGCGGAATTAAGTGACGTCAGGTGGAAGCTTGAGGACATGGAAAACCGTCTTCGCCGCAATAACCTGCGTGTCCTCGGAATACCTGAAAACATCGAAGGTTCTGACATGCGAGCCTTCATCATCCAGCTCTTTAAAGACACACTCCCTGAGCTTTCTTCCTGGAATTGGGAGTTAGAAGTGCAGCGCGCTCATAGAACACCATTTACCTTGAAATCCACCCCAAAACAGGGAGGCTATCCACGCGCAGTCCTGGTATTTTTCGGGAACTTTCTTCTCCGACAAGCCATTTCAGACAAAGTCAGGCCTGAAGCTCGACGTACCAGAGACTCCATCTCCTATTTTGTTAGACCAGATTTTTGCCACACTACTGTGGAAAGGAGGTGGCGCCTGCGACAACTTATTAAACCCTTCATGGAGAAGAAAGCACAAGTGTATCTTAATAACCCAGCTAAATTGAAAGTACTGTACAATGTACAGACTAAATTTTTTACCTCTGAGATAAAGGCCAAGGAATTTTTAGATAGTCTGACTTAATGTAGACAAGCCTAGTACATAAATAATTCTCTGGTCAGCAAGCCGAGGATGGGTTGAGGGTTGAGGGGATTGGAGTAATAGATAAATGGGGCGAGAGAGTGGAGAGAGTGGAGAGTAGGGAGTGGAGAGTGGAGAGTAGAGAGTGCATAGATATATATTAAGATACTTGGCTAGGCATTTAATTATTATATCCCTTATATTTAGCCATCACCCTACACCTAGTCATGAATTGCATTATATGATACATACTCTCTCTCAGGATTTTCCGGCTTTTTCCCCATTTTTTCTTCTCTCTATCCTCTCTCTATCTCTCTCTCTCCTGTCCTCCTTCCATTCTTTATGCTCCTAATATTTTTCTTCTATATCTCTCTCTGGAAAAGATTGTTGTTGTATTAGCTGCACTTTTTTCACACTTCATAAGTACGATATCACAGTTGACCATTTTCTTTTTCCCTTTTTTTTTCCTTTCTCTCCTTTTCTTTGTTTACTGTTTCTGTCGTTGGGGATCACTGGCCTGGCTTAGGGAGCGCCTCCCCATCACTAAAGACTCTAATAGAGTCTAATTGCCTCACTGTGTGGGTTGTGGGGGGTGGGGGGTTGGTAGTAGCGGTAGGGGTGGGGAGGGAGGGGGAGGGGGAGGGTGAGGGGGGGTAAAAGCTTTAAAAATGAGCTTGATCAGTTGTACACGAAATCTTCGAAATCTGCGAATCTCATTACTTATTAGGAACTATTTGTTACTTATGTTGAACAATTGGAATTTTGATTGGAATATTAATCTCGAGGCAGATATATGCTGTTGTATGTTTTACTGCCTAGAAGGCGCTGGGTTGTTTGGGGATACCTTAAATGGGGAGGATAAAATTGCGCTGCTGGAATGTTGCAGGCCTTAATGACAGGAAAAAAAGGGCCCAACTTTTTCAGTCACTACGTCAGGACCCTGTCGACATTCTATGTATCCAGGAGACTCATATAGTGGAGGGTGATAAAGATTTGTTAAAGATTCCGGGGTATAAATTGATTGCATCAACATCTCAAACATCTAAAACACGGGGGGTTGCTATTTTGGTAAAACCTGGCTTGGGGGACCCCAGACGCCGACTGGTTGACAAACATGGCAGATGGGCTGTAGTCCAACTGGAGATAGGCATTACCATCTGTTCAATCTATGGCCCCAATTTGGACGATCCGCAAATGTTTGGCGACCTTGAGATAGAATTAGCCTCCTGGTCTGGCCCCCTTATCCTTTGTGGGGATTTTAATGTGGATCTAGAAGATTCAGTAATTAACCAACTGCCCCAGAACTATAACGGCTGCAAACCCAAGGTCTATAGAGCCGTACATCACCTGATGGACAGTCATGATCTACTCGACGTCTGGGATATGCTGAGGCAGAGCGATGATAGCTCTACCTATTTTTCCTATCCCCACAACAAGTACGTCCGAATAGATTATATCATGACATCTTTGCAGAATTCGGCCCTAATAGATATATTTAAATCCCCCAGAACTATTTCCGATCACAATGCGCTCACTCTTGTTTTTGTTATGGATAGTTTTAAAAGACCCAATATCCAATGGTCATTTGATCGCAAGCTTCTTGCTAACCCAGAATATATAAATCACAAAACATCGTGGGCCCAAGCCTTTTTCGATTGTAATCAATTTAGTGCACCTAGGTTCATTGTCTGGGATTGTTTTAAGGCAGCGATGAGGGGGGAGATTATTTCGTTTGTAGCTAAACGCAAAAAGGCTCAGGATAGTATCAATACTCAGCTTAATTTGGAACTGTCTAATCTTGAAACGCAGCATGCTAATCAGATCCAGCAAGGAATCTCAACTTCTGACTCATTGCAAAAGTTATTAATTTTAAAAACAGAAATTAATAGCTCTTTAATTCAAAAAGCTGCTGAAACATATCAAGCTAATAAAAACAATATCTATGAATCAGGAGAAAATGTAGGGAGACAGTTAGCCCTTAGAACTCGACAGAAGCAAACATATAATAAAATAAAGTGTATTGAATATGAGGGCCGACATTATTCTTCCACCCAGGACATTGTAGGTGTGTTTCAAAAATACTATCAAAAGCTTTATCAAAGAGAAGACGACCATCAGCCTACCAGAGATACGAAAACCTTCCTTAATGACTGGCTGCATGACCCAGAGTTAATTAGGAAAATCGATCAATCAGTTAAGGAAGACCTCGAAAGGGAAATTTCAATCACGGAGCTTGAGCTGGCACTTTCGGACCTCGCTAATTGTAAGGCCGCTGGTCCCGACAAAATTCCGTTGGACCCATATAAGGCACTAGGCAAACAGATATTACCCTACCTATTAGATCTGTTTCTGGGGGTACAGTACCACTCAACATCACCAGATTCTTGGAAAAATACCAACATAGCGATATTCTCTAAAAAGGGGAAGCCCCCTCAGCTTCCATCCTCATATAGGCCTATCTCTCTCATAAACTCCGACTCAAAGCTATATGCCAAGATTCTTGCAAATCGGCTGAGCGGGGTCATCGAACATCTAGTATCCCCGTGGCAGCATGGCTTTATACCCGGGAGGGGCACAACTGACCATACCCGGAGAGCATTTTCCCTATTTGACATCATGGGTGCCACGGGGGGGGAGATGTCGATGATCCTACTCGATGCCGAGAAGGCGTTTGATCGTGTATCTTGGCAGTTCTTATGGGACATTATGTAATTTAACAACTTTGGGATCGGTTTTATTAAGGCCATAAAAGCTTTGTACATTGACCCAAGGGCCAAACTTTCCATCGGAGGCTTTGAGTCGGAGTTTATAGAGATACAAAGAGGCATGAGGCAGGGGTGCCCATGCTCTCCGATATTATTTGCTTTGGTTATTAATCCATTAATTTTAAAGCTACTCACCTCCCCTGTAATCCAGCCAGTTAAGGTGGGCCCCTATTCAACTAAAATCCTGGCATATGCCGACGATGTCGCCATGCTTACAACCAATCCGGCCGACGCAGTTACTGAAATAGAACAAATTACCCAGATGTTTGGATCCTACTCGGGGTATTCCCTAAATAGGGATAAAACCATGGTTCTCTGCACAAATAATACCTCATTTGATAGCCCTTATAAAGTTAAAAATGCAACCTATCTTGGTGTAAGTATATCTCCTGAGGTGAAGGAAATTAATCGGCTTAACTTTGATCCTTCGATCAAAAAAGTAAAAACCGACCTCAGGAGGGTAGAGAACCTACCCCTCTCTATAATAGGGAGGGCGAACTATATTAAAATGAATATATTCCCGAGAATACTTTATCTGTTTCGGGCCATTCCCCTGATGGTTGAGGGTGGCACTATTAAAATCCTAGATTCCACCATATCCAAGTTCTTATGGAATTTTGGGAAAATTAGGAGAGCTTTACCACTACTGACTCTTCCTCAACATAGAGGAGGCCTTGCTATTCCGAATTTGACACTATATCTTTGGTCAACATTGCTTCAGCAAATGGACCCGCTCTTTAATATTAAACCTATCATTTCGACCAATATAGATTCACATATCCCTTCCATTTTCGAACTTGGATTAGGTGATAAATGCCAAGGGTTATTCTTGAGACAAGTTGAGGCGTCATACTACAAAAAGATTAAATTCAAGGTGATTAGAGATTCATGAAAAATATGGAAACTTGCCTCTAAACATCTGGGTATTCCTAAATTCACTAAATACACTCCTCTATGGCATAGTGCGATCCTACCAGCTTGTTTAAATGATAATATCTCCCGGAAATGGGAGAATCTTGGCATTTACACACTAGGTGATTTCTTTGGACAAGATATGTCTCCATCCTTTGAAGGGCTCCAGCGTAGATTCGTTATTCCATCTACAGATTATCTAAAATACATTCAAGTGTTCACTAGTATTCGTAACTCTACACTCAACATCAATCTAGATAGTTTTCAATTTTTTTCTATTATTGGGAAACGTTCCACCAGGATAGGAACTATATATGATACATTCTCTGAATATTCTGCTGACGACCTAGATAGTGTCGAGCGAGCTTGGGCACTAAAACTCGGAAATCCAGATGTGGACATTGATTCTTCCCTGGCACTCTCAGCATCATTATTTTTAGCCTCCAATCTTAAAGCTTAATATTACAAAACTGTCTATAACCTTTATTATACCCCGTTCAAGCTTTTTACTTGGGGTTTGCGGGCAGATGATAGCTGTCCAAGATGTGGACAGGGTCAAGCAAATCTAATTCACATGTTTGCTGATTGCCCCAAACTTGATATCTTACAAACTATGATTGGGGGATTTTGGGCTCAAGTTTTTGGTCGGAGTCTTAGAACCTCAGCTACTTTATATCTTTTGGGTCAGGATGAATCTCTAGGTTATAATGCGGAGGAACGCAGGATTGTCTTTTTAGGCACCGCTGTCCTTCGTATTATACTTGCCGCCTGCTGGAAGGATCCTGATGCACCCACTTTTCAGATGTGGCTTAGCCGATTCCTTGCCACATATAAGCAGGAGGTAGCTATATATAGTACGAGAGGAAGAAAATCCAGAGCTCTCGGTGCCCAGATCTGGGCCCCAATTTCAGATTGGTACTCTAATGTAAGATGTCCCTCTCGATCTGATCTGAATTGATTTGATTTGACTTTATTCATGTAGTTTTTATTTTTTTATTTTTTTATGTTGTTTCTCTTTTGTCATTTTTTTTTAATTTGTTTTGGTTAACAATGCTTTCACTCCTGTCTTTTCTTGTATTTTCTGTCCTGAATTATCCCATGCACTATTGTTATCTCATGGTTTCACTTTTTTGTAATGAATTGACAGTCTTGATTTCTACTGATATTGCTCAATAAAAAAAAATTAAAAAAAAGGAAACTAAGGCACTTTCAGTTAATATTTCTACTTACATGTAAACAACAAATTAGTAAGCACATTTAATAAATGAATGATTGTCAGGTGAACAACATGAACTCTTTATGTTTATGTTTGCTACTAGTTACATTTGCTTCCTACGTTAATTCCCCATGTTACTTTGTAATGGCCTAAATACATCACATTTCAGGTTATTACATTTCAAAATTGTAACACTTCAGGTTAACACAACAAAGAATTATATGCGGATGCTCTCTACACGTGTGATTATAATGCACCCCTACAAATAAAATGCAGCACAGGCACCCTTGCACCATGGCGCAATGGTGTCTGAGTTGGCACACAGCTGCTGTTTGTGCGCCAGCGCAGGGGAGAAGGACAGTAATGCGCCGTATCTTTCCTGCCCCTTTATTTTGATGCACAGAGCACCGCAGGAAGGCTTGCTGTGCTGCAGTGCGTTCAAATATAGTAAATGAGGCCCTTTGTACAGCTCAAAAGCCATTTACTCTTGAACTGAGCCAACCAAAAGGCTGTGTTGCATCCCCATGACAGCAACCTACTAGAATACATCAAATAACAAACCATAACATAACGCAATATAGCATAATGTATCATATCACAACAAGGTGTTCAATGAAATAATAATTCCTTATATGAAGGATGTCATTAAAGGGCCCCATATAGTGAATGCCATCATAACTGGCTTTACATTCAACCAGACTTCAACAATTAAAGGGATATTCTGGAACCCTTATTGTTGATTTTTAAACATGGAAAATTATGTCAGAGGACGAGAATTTCGGTTGCTATTCCCTTCTCAGTATACCAAAACAGCAGGAAGAAGATGATATCCAAGGCATATTTATTTATTATTTTCTTTGTTTTAATCATACATATACATTACATAAACCTCACCAGCAATAGTAGCAGATGTAACAGCGATGGAAGTAAATATCATCCTACTTTGCCAAACTTGTAAACCTCAAATATATTCTGGGATTTTAAAACAAAAGTGTTGTGAAGGAGAATGCTTTCTTCAAATTCTTGGTGTTATTGGTGCTTAGAGGGTAGCCAGAAACCGGGAATTGCTTTCTCATCAAGAAGAGACAGTGAGAGTGGTTAGGATATATCAGGAGGTGATATGCTGAAAGTGATGTGACCTGCAGAATCAGTGGAGGAAACAAGGGCTTAAATTGCTTGGCACATCTGATCAGGAGAGTGGCAGAGCTGAGCATTTTCTCAATATTATATATCTTTAAATTAAGTATATCACTGTTGGAAATGGATTTGTAGGTTGGCTGGGGTATGACCCCTAGTCTAGCAGTAATTACAATACTAGTCAGTGTAAGAAGAAGGCAAACCCTAAATTAACCTGTACTCACCCTCTGGTAGCTTGACACAGAGCAGTCAGGCTTAACCTAGAGGCAACGTATAAAGTATTTTCCACCACCTCAAGCAATAAAATAGTGAACACACCACACGGAAAGATTCCACTCCAGATTAAAAAAATAGCTCCTAATTTAATAAATAAAACAAGACCAACACAACAAAAATCCAATAAGTTGAACATGAGATGTTGAATTTCAAAGTGTTTAGGTAAAAATAGCGCCTTGAAGCAAAAAGCAGAAGGTGATGTGCCAGGTCCAATCCACGCATTAGCAGTGCTGCATTGGTGCTGATCCATGCAGCAGAGGCAATGTGTTGGTTGTGATCCATGCAGCAGAGGCGATGTGCTAGTTCTGATCCACGCAGCAGCGGTAATGCATCGGTTTGACAGTGGATGCATCCGTTCAGCTGGAGCAAGCTTCTTAGGCCCACTTCCAAGGGTCCAGGACTGGAGTGGCACCACTTGGCAGCTCAGATTCACAGATGGCAAAGGCCAGGTGCACAGGCAGGGTGGTTGGAAGTCTTTTATGTCTCTAGGACTTCAGATAGAGAGGACAGCCAGCTAGCCATTGGAGTCACTCTGGGTTAAAGTGATGCATGTCCAGGCCTTCTCACTCAGGCAGGGGAATAGCAGGCAGAATGGCAGCAAAGCAGCAGTCCAGCAGAGTGGCAGTCCTTCGGCAGCACAGCAGTCCTTTTTCCTGGCAGAGTCTTCACAGGTCAAGAAGTGTACTGTAGTGGTGGTGTCTGAAATCCAGTACTTATACCCAGTTGTGCTTTGAAGTGGGGGAGACTTCAAAGATATGCCTTTGAAGTGCACAGTGGCTTTCCTTCCTGCCCTAGATCCAGACTCACTACAGAGGAGGTATGCAGCCCGTTGTGTGAGGACAGGACATGACCCATTCTGGTGTAAGTGATGCTGTGCCCAGCTTCTCCATCCCATCTTCCAGGACGGCCCATCAAGTCACACCTAAGCTCCCATTGTGTGTGGCTGTCTGGGGGATACACACATATCAGCTGTCACCCACCCCAGAAAAGTGATCAGAGAAATGTCTACAGTAAGAAAATGCTGACTTTCTAAAAGTGATACAAAAGGGGGGGTTATGTTCGCCATAAGTTGGCAGGGTATGCTCAGACGTGAGTCCCTTGCTCACTTTGCCACTGGATTCAAGCAAGCGGGCTGAAGACGGCTGAAATGCCAGAAACCGGTCCTCGGAAGCTTGTTTCCGGTCCAGGGAAGGCATGGCTTGGCAGTTCGAGCTGGACTGTTCCCATGAGGCACAGGGTCAGACTGATTTGCGTATGGCCATGTCCGAACTGGGGTGGCAGAGTGGGCTAAAGAACGGTGATGGATTAAACCCAGATCTGTTGACTGGGTGTGAGTGTTTGATTGGTTCAGATGCTCTGTCCATCACCACCCCCTTTTTTACCACTTTGTTCACCATAAGTTGGCAGGGTATGCTCAGACGTGAGTCTCTTGCTCACTTTGCCACTGGATTCAAGCAAGCGGGGCTGAAGACGGCTGAAATGCCAGAAACCGGTCCTCGGAAGCTTGTTTCCGGTCCAGGGAAGGCATGGCTTGGCAGTTCGGGCTGGACTGTTCCCATGAGGCACAGGGTCAGACTGATTTGCATATGGCCATGTCTGAACTGGGGTGGCAGAGTGGGCTAAAGAACGGTGATGGATTAAACCAAGATCTGTTGACTGGGTGTGAGTGTTTGATTGGTTCAGATGCTCCGTCCATCACCACCCCCTTTTGTACCACTTTGTTTGCCATAAGTTGGCAGGGTATGCTCAGACGTGAGTCCCTTGCTCACTTTGCCACTGGATTCAAGCAAGCCGGGCTGAAGACGGCTGAAATGCCAGAAACCGGTCCTCGGAAGCTTGTTTCCGGTCCAGGGAAGGCATGGCTTGGCAGTTCGGGCTGGACTGTTCTCATGAGGCACAGGGTCAGACTGATTTGCATTGATTTGCATTGGCCATGTCTGAACTGGGGTGGCAGAGTGGGCTAAAGAACGGTGATGGATTAAACCCAGATCTGTTGACTGGGTGTGAGTGTTTGATTGGTTCAGATGCTCCGTCCATCACCACCCCCTTTTGTACCACTTTGTTCGCCATAAGTTGGCAGGGTATGCTCAGACGTGAGTCCCTTGCTCACTTTGCCACTGGATTCAAGCAATCCAGGCTGAAGACGGCTGAAATGCCAGAAACCGGTCCTCGGAAGCTTGTTTCCGGTCCAGGGAAGGCATGGCTGGCAGTTCGGGCTGGACTGTTCCCATGAGGCACAGGTTCAGACTGATTTGCATATGGCCATGTCAGAACTGGGGTGGCAGAGTGGGCTAAAGAACGGTGATGGATTAAACCCAGATCTGTTGACTGGGTGTGAGTGTTTGGTTCAGATGCTCCGTCCATCACCACCCCCTTTTGTACCACTTTGTTCGCCATAAGTTGGCAGGGTATGCTCAGACGTGAGTCCCTTGCTCACTTTGCCACTGGATTCAAGCAAGCCGGGCTGAAGACGGCTGAAATGCCAGAAACCGGTACTCGGAAGCTTGTTTCCGGTCCAGGGAAGGCATGGCTTGGCAGTTCGGGCTGGACTATTCCCATGAGGCACAGGGTCGGACTGATTTGCATATGGCCATGTCTGAACTGGGGTGGCAGAGTGGGCTAAAGAACGGTGATGGATTAAACCCAGATCTGTTGACTGGGTGTGAGTGATTGATTGATTCAGATGCTCTGTCCATCACCACCCCCTTTTGTACGACTTTCTAAAAGTAGCGGTTGTCTCATAGGCACTCACAGCAGTGCGCCGACCAGACCGGTGGTGTCTCTTGATGGAAGCCTTGATTAATTGGAGCTCCATTTAAGACGCGCCCCAGACACAAGCTCGGCGCTTTTAATATTGTCTGCCCCATGAAGGCTCCTTGCAGTACTGGTTTAAACAAGGGCTACCATACCAGCAAATTTATCACGCACGTTTCTAGACGCCTCCTTAACTGAATTCTTAACCATGAAGGCTATGAGCCCTGCTTGTTACGGCTCACCTGCGCTTCCTTAATTAATTAATTAATTAGAGGCCCCAGCTGCAGGCGCTTTATTCCTGGGCATCACTGAGCCCCGCCAGACGACCCGGTGGGAACCCGGTTCTTACTATCCCGCCCCCCATCAAGTTAGCATGTCCATTGACCCTCTTGAGAGCAGACGTAACCAGACTGCCCTCATGTACCACTCCCGGCTGGGAATAGGTCGCACGCACATTAGGAAACGCGCTTCAAGATAAGAAGGAAAACACTGTACTGATCACAGACCTCCTCTACTACCACCCCACGCCCCTCCCCTAGGGAAGTGGCCCTTTTATAGATTTCATGTTGCTCACTCATTGTCCTGATGATGATCTTAAATCCCTAAAAGATCGAAATGCCGTCGAACTCCACAACAGGAACTTCCTCAATTGTACTCACTTATGCGAAGTTCCTACTCTGTTGTCAACGTGATGGAATGTTTTTAAGTTCACTGCACCTTGTCACATTACTCACCTGTCACTTTATGTGAGCACCTGTTTACTCTGAGTATCACTAACCATACGTGTAAAATAAATTGTTATTATGTTTACACTACATATGTTTCCCTACTACTTTCGTGCTCCCTCAATGATTAATTGTCTAGCCAAAAAATCTCTTTAGTTTGTGTCCTTCTCAAGGACTACACTTGTTTGCATAGGACCCGACCGGGCCAAACTGAACCATTGTCTTTCCTAAACAAACTGACATTCTAAAAGTGGCATTTCAGAATTGCTATTTAAAATCCCACTTCACCATAAGTTGTGACTTTAAATTGTCATTTCAAAGACACCAAACTTGAAAAGTCTATCTCTTTACAATAGGGAACTGCACTTAGAGAATGGAATTATATGTATTAAAAGGGAAGGTTTGGTGCCTAGCCAGAGGTTTATCTTGCCAGGTCGAAATGGCAGTGCAAACTCCATGCACAGGCCTGGGCCATGGTTAGAGGGCTACTTAAGTTGCAGGCCCTGAGAACATGTAATGCACTTTACTAGGGTCATATACATAAATTAAATAAACCAATTGGGGATCACCCAATATTACATGTTTTTGGGAGAGAGTATATGCACTTTGGCTCTGGTTTGCAGCAGGCAAGTGCTCAGAGTCCTAGGGGTAGCAAAAACGAGGCTAGAAAAAGTGAAGAAGGAAGGCAGAAAGTTAGGGGGCAAGACCACCCTAAGGTTGACAAATCTAACAATCAAGGAGTTCTTAAATTGCACAATTATCGTAAAAAGCATTTGGATTATGCTGTAATCATAGTGGCGCTTCCCATGGCATACAAATATGTGTGTGTGCAGCTACAGGCATGGACCATACCTCGGGACATGCTTTGATGGTACTGATTGCCTGTATTGTGCTTGATAATACAGATAAGGGTTCTTTCATGCGGGAGCCCTTTGCGCTTACTTAATATATAGGAAGAAGTTTTCTGTTTGCCTGCAAAAATGTTTGTTAATGTCACTGGGATGAAGTTTCCGTACATGTGGTTTGGCACAAAAGGGCTGTTTTCAAACTGCGCAATGTATCTCCGCCATATAAGGGACATCATGAAATGGGAAAAGATCAGCAGAGGTGAAGATCGGCAGGATATGGAGATTGACAGGAAGCAGGCATTGCATGGGTGGATAAAGCAGGCACTCCAAGACCTTCTAGGGCAGGAAAGGGAAGGCAGATGTTTTGTGGGAAAATGTGTGCTGTCAAGATCGGAGCTCTGATGGGTGATGGTGACCAAGCGGCTGCAAGCCCCCCACTGCCTTTTGCTGCAGCAGGAATGGGTTTGTGCTGCTGCAAAATGTCACAAACTTTTTTTTTAAAAGCTTCACAACTTTTTATGCTCACAAGACTTTAAAAAAATCTATGAAATTGCGAGACAACAAACTTTGTTACTTTGCCCTCTTCTAGTTTTCTTAGATTTTCAACATCAGGATTTGCCTTCAAGAACCTATGTAATTTAATCCACAAATTGTTAAGAAGAATAATCTTATCAAACCATCTTCAATAGCTTCTTTGATTGTGGCATTTTTTCCACAACCTGGGAGTACCTTTATAACTCAGCTGCTTAAAAAGTTCAATCTGATCCTGAAAGTTCTAACAATAATCTGTCCCATATATACAAATCCTATGCACATGTTCAAAGTAAATACATAAGGTTAAATTAAATATCACAATGATGCTTGTCTTTATATTTTCATATGTTTTTAATTCAAGATGTTTAAGCCTTCATAGCAAACACGTGTTTCGTCACTGTTACAGGGGATTACCCCGCTACTTCTTCAGGGCTGAGGTCAGTTTCAAGTAGTCTCTTAATTCTGGTGATAATTCCAACCCAAAAGGGGTTCCGATGTTTATGGCTTCTGGAGAGGTAGACCAATTAGTCTCGAGTCAGGAGAGCTAAAAATGCTACCAAATATAAGGGAGTTTCTTTTAGAAGAGCTGCCCCATCTGGCAGTATTAGGTAGAACCCTTCAGATCTCCAGGCCGTGTTATGTGCATGTACTACCTTTTACATGCACTGTACCCTGCCCAGGGGGTACCCTGGACCTAGCATAGGGGTGTTTGATGTGCACAGAAAATGAAGGGTAAGGTCTGGAAAGTGAGTGCACTTGTCAGGACAACATGTCAGTTTAACAAACTGAATGCAGGCACTGCAGTGGCAGGCCTGAGTTCTCTTTGTAAGGCTACTTGTGTGAGTGGCACAATTAGTGCTGCAGGCCCACTAGTAGCATTTGCATTACCAGCCCTGGCACACATAGTGCACTTTACTAGGGACTTCACTAGTAAGGCATACATACCAATCATGGACAACCAATTACCATTACACCTTACACAGGGAGCACTTGCACTTTGACACTGATCAGCAGTGGGTAAAGTGCTCAAAGCAACTAAATTGGCATCACCATGTCAGAAAAAAGGTCTAGGGGGAAAGCAAAAAGTTTAGGGAACTTTAGCCAAAACTGACCCAAGTCCAACAGTCACCATGCCAATTTTCTACTATGGCTTTCTCCTACCCTCTCTTCTTGTCTTGATGCAGACTGTCTGAATAACCCTACATTTTCGGTTGAATATCCTTTAAACACACAATTTACCCTCTATATATCAAGAATGTTCTCAGTGGACAAATTGAAATGCAGAAGGGGCAAGGGCGATTCAAAAGACCAGCATCACTCATGTTTGTGTAGCTCCACCCCCAATCTTCATGGCCAGAAGGCAGATGCCTTTCGTGCAGTGAATCTGTCACCAAAAGAGGCAAAGCGTGCCACCTCTCTTGGTGCTTGCTCTGAGTTCACCTAACATACAATGGGCATAAAGAAACCCTTTTCACCTCTCTTGATACCTGTCTACTACTGGATAACTACATTTCTATAGTCATTGACAGCCCTTTGGAGCCATTGGGGCAAATACTGATGAAACTGCACAAACATATATTTAGATACTTGACAAGGAGCACCCAACAAGAGGGAATATTTGGCACCTCTCCAAGCAGTTAACATATCTTCTAATAGCTGTAATGGTACCGGAAGTGTTATATTATGTTAAATTGATTTGTATAGTGCACTAAACACCTGATAGGTTATCCAGGCACTTGTGCAGGTGTGTAGGTTTGTGGCTTCAAAGGTGCTTATATGAAGAGCCAGGTCTTCAGCTTCTAGCGGAACTCAAGAAGTAAGAATGAGTTTCTAATGTATTGAGCGAGTCATTCAATGTCTTGGGTGCAATGCGACTTTTAAAAAGAAGTTAAAAACCTTTCTCTTTTAGCTTTGCCTTTTGACCATGGCCCCTTTTTAGGTTTGCACTGGGACTCTCCACGGGGTATCTGTGCGTGGTACAAATTCATATAACATAACATAACAATGTAGGAGAATGAGCAACCTCCAGTTTTGCTTTTGTGGGTGCAGGGAATGTGCGAGGGAATGTGCGAGTGAGAGTGAGTCAGAGCATATGTGTCTGGTGTGTTGGTGAAAGTGTATGCGGCTGTTCAGGAATTCTGGTCCTGTGTTGTGTAGGGCTTTGTATGTGTGTGTGAGAGGTTTGAATTGGCTATGCTTGTGAAAGAGAAGCCAGTGAAGCGTCCTGAGGTGCGGTGTGTTGGGTGTGCGGCATGGGAGGTAAAGTATGAGGTTTGCTGTGGTGTTCTGGATGGTCTGGGGTCTGTGTAGGAGTTATTTGGAGTCTGCTGGTGAAGAGTGCTTGCATGACAGTCCGTATGGTGCTCCGAGGTAACCATTTAAAGATGTTTCGCAGCATGCGTAGGATGTGGAAACAGGCAGTGCACACTGCATTGATCTGAGCCACCATGTTGAGCTTGTCATCTAGGATAATCCTAGATTTTGTGCATGGTCTGTGGGTGTGGATGTTTATCCTGGTCCAATAGGGAAGTGATATACCCACCAGGATAACTGATGTAGCTGAAGCAAAAGTACATAGGTTTTGTGAGCCATATGACTCTCTAGTTAATCATTAATTATTATCTTACCCATCATACCTTTTGAAAGATTCATCCAATCAAATTAGACCTCTAAATTGTTGCACTAATCTTGTGGTGCCAGATAGATGCTGCTTCTAATAACTAAAAAGATGCAAAGTAACCTGTATTGAGCATACCCCTTAAGTTACTCCATAATTTGCAGTTCTTGGTGACATGCCTCGTTTAATTCAGCCACAGAGAGAAACTCGTGACCATTTAATAAATAAAACATCTCATTGGTTACAAGTACACTTGAGGGGCAAACCCATAAGTGTAAAGTAACGAATTACTGTGATCCATGGTTTTTTGGGTGGGTTCCTCAGACAAAACTGCAAAATGATTCAAGGCTATTGTATGATGATTCATTTTAGAAATCAATATCTGCTGCCTCATGTGTTTGATTTTATTAACCCATTAATAAGATCCTAATCTCCTATCAAAGTGTCCCCACTTGATCATTTTTTTAAAAACCCACCCACCATCCAGGAAAAAAATTACTGTAATGTGACTGACACTAGTTCTTATCCTATTCTTGCTTTTCAATTCATTTCTTGTTCTGCTTCAAACACATTTTCTCTCCTGAAACCATTTGATTCCAGTGACTGACTGTCTAACATACGTGCTCGTGGGATGCAGCTCTTTACATGTATGCCTCTGACAAGAGTCCTTTTGGAGATTCAACTGATGAGGCAAAACCTGCATTTAGAGGGGACCAAAAAATTAGTTTCCTGGAATATTATGGGTATTGCCCCTACAACAGCCAATGAGAATTGGAATAATTCATTTAGTACGCAGTATAACTTTATTATTAAAATTTTCCAGGAATCATAGGCTATTTCAAAATTTCATCTGGATGGCTGCATACCACCTTTATTGTCCTGGCAAACCCTACTCATCCTCTTGGAAAGTTGAAGGCGGTTTAATTACATGATTAGCCCTATACCTCAGTTGTGGTGTTAGAGTTTCAGCTAATGAATTGCTTAATATACATGCTAATATTCTTATTTTCAGGAACGGCTTAGGCTGACATTGGTTAACTGTTAATATGACAATTTCCTTAACTTGCAATATATTAACTTCAACATGCTGCCAAACCATACTGATAAAGTACTCGCTGTTTAGAACTGTGAGTGCAAGCAGTTTTTCTGTTATTTTGGTGGGTTATAATAATGCTAGAAAGGTTGCCTTAGCCGTCATTGTGAGGATAATGGTCCTCATCTTCGAGTAAGGAGACGCTCATTTACAGTCTTTACGGGATGTGTTTAATTTTGCAGTTTGGCTGGGTAATAAGCCATTAAAATACATGCTGGACATATATAGAAGCAACTGTATTTTAGCCATCTGTGGATTCACGAACATTGCAAGTCTCCAGATGGAAGAAAAAGGTTATATAAAAGACGTCCGGTCTCCCATGCAGCACCATACATCTTTCGTGTAATGAGGAGCTGGACTTGCGATAGTTGGAAGACACAGTCAAATTGGGGAAACTCTGCCTTATGTAGGTCTGAGCCTGGGTGAACCCAGTTTCTCATCTGTACTGAGAAATTTGTGGGGGCTGAGCTCCCCAGGGCATATACTGGGGAAAGCAGGCCTGGCCAATCAGGGAGACACTATATGCATAGTAGGACGCAATAAGGATAGACCACCACACAGTGCATTACTGGTAGGGACCGGAAGCCACGAGCGACCCCGGCCCGTTTATTTAAGCTCTCTGGCCACACCTGGCCAGAGAGTGCTACAATGGTGTGCAGTGCTTCCGGCCTTCTGCCCGGGTCAGAAACACTAGACTGCTACATCCCATCCTAAATTAGTTCTTTTTCGAAAATACTACTACAAAGTCCTTTAACACACAAAGTTTGCAAGTCTCTGACTGGGCCGGGGATTTGGCCTCAGGTTGTATGGTCGTTGGCGACTTCCGCGTTGGTGTTCAGCACTCGCTGTCCCGCTAGGTGGCAATAGCTGCTCGGGGCTGGTTGCAGGCAGTCCACTAGGGGTGGCTGCTGACATGGTGCAGTCTTGATCCGCAACAATCGGCATGTCCAACTGGTGATGTGGGCCGGTTACTGGTGGTATTTGCTTGAACCATGACACGTTGCGCATCACTGTCAGCACCGAGTCTCCTGGGACCAACAGCCGGGAGTGAGCCCTCCGTCGCCGGCTGGCTTTGTCATTGGTGTGGCGCCTCCGTTCTTGTGCTGCTTGTGGGTCATACGGTTCAGAAACCCAGGTGTCGGCCATGGGCAGCATGTCTCACCAGGGGACAGTTAGCATAAGTGCCCAGGGGGATCGTTGTGTGGTGCAGTGTGGGGTGCTTCTGTATTCCCTCAGAAAATGTTGGAGAGCCGCTTCTGGATCCTTCTCTTCTGCCGTTGCAATGCGTAACACTTTGTTGATGGTTTGCATGAAGCGCTCGACCTCTCCGTTGGCCTGCAGCCATTGTGGCGTGATCCGGTGGTGTCGTATCCTGAGTTCTCCAAGGAAGTCTTTGAACTCACTGCCCTGGAATGGAGGTCCGTTATCTGTTTTGATAACGTGTGGCAGACCGAATAGTGCGAACGCCTTGCTCAGAATCGGTTGTACATTGGCAAAACTTGTTGATGGGGCTACTTCCACGATGGGATACTTGGTGTAGATGTCAACCAACACAACTGTGATCCTGCCATCAGGAAAACTGCCAAAGTCAGGGTTGACCCACGACCACGGAGACAGTGCTGGATCTTCGGTGATGATCAGGGCTGGGTTTCTGAACTTCTGGTGAGTTGGCAGGATCTGCAATTACGGACCACTGTGTCTACACTCTCCTCTAGATTGGGGAACCACACCTTTTACCTCATTCTGGACTTCATCATTTTCGTGCCTTGGTGGCATTCATGCGCAAGAAGTGTTCATCATGGACTTTCAAGAATTGCCCTAACCGGGCCCTTTCCTCCTCGCTCCACCCTTGTACATTGTTGAGAAAACCTTCCCATGACCCACTCGTTATCGCTTGAGCGACTCGTTGGAGTACTGGGTCAGCGTCAGTGTGTCTCTTGATCTCATCGATTGACATTGCTCTGAGACATGACCACTGGGCGACCATGTTAACGAATTCTTTAGTTTTTGCTTCCTGGTCAACAGTTCACTTGTCGGGGTGGGATGGCGGGATAAGAAATCGACTGGATTCCTGGCTCCGGGGCGGTACACCAGGTGCATCTGATACTGTTGTACTTGAATGGCCCATCTCTCTGTCCGCGGTGCTGGATGCGGGGCCGTGCCCTTGAACAGAGGAAGGAGTGGTTGGTGGTCAGTGACTACCCGGAATGGGTGTCTGCTCATGTACAGATGGAAATGGTTGCAGGCCCATTTTACTGCCCGTGCCTCCCTCTCGATTTGCGAGTATCTTGACTCGGAGGCAGTGAGTGCTCTGCCCGCGAATTCCAGTGGGGCCCAAGTACCTGGTTCTGTTTCTTGGGTGAGTAGCGCCCCTAAGCCTAAGGGCTGGCGTCGACTAGTATCTCGGTGGATCTAGCAGTGTCAAAGTAGGCCATTGTGGTGCTGTCTAGCAGTGCTGCTTTGACTTGGTTGAATGCTTTGTCTTCGGTAGTTGACCATCTCCAGGGTGTTTCTTTTTTTGTGAGGTTTCGTAGTGGCTCGGCAATGGTTGCTAGGTTTGGAATGAACCTCGCGCAGTATGTCGCCATTCCCAAAAAGCTCCTGACTTTGGATGCATTCGTTGGGGCAGGGGCACCCTGAATGGCTTGTGACTTTCGGGGATCCACTTTGACTCCATCAGAGCTGAAGACATAGCCAAAGAAGTCGATTTTTCTCTGGAAGAATTGACATTTCTCCTTGTGTAGGGTCATGCCATGTTCTGCCAAGCGATGCAGCGTGGCTCTGAGTCGCCGATGGTGTTTTTCAACTGTTCGAGAATGGATCAGTATATCATTGCTGACGTTAAGGACCCCCTGTAGTCCTGACAGGATTTCCTTCACTGCGTTTTGGAAGATCTCTGCCGCCGATGATATAGCAACATTGAGCCTCTTGTATCGGCGGAGCCCCAGATGAGGTGAAAACGTCGTGATGTATCTACTCTCCTCCGCCAGTCTTAACTGGTGATATCCGGCGTTGAGGTCGAGCTTGGAAAACCATTGCAAGCCGTTAAGATCGGCGAGGATGTCATCGACCGTTGGTGTAAGATGTCGTTCTCGTTTGATAGCCCGGTTGGGCATCCGCATGTCTATGCACATCCTAATCTTGCCTGTTTGCTTCGGCTTTTCGGTTATAACCATGGGCGACACCCACGGTGTGGGGCCTGACACCTTTTCGATTACGCCCTGCTGTTCTAACTTTAGCAATTCCTGCTCCACTAGCGGCCTCAGGTGAAACATGATCCGCCGGTGTTGTAGTGCCACTGGCTGCACTGCTTTGTCAATGTGTAGTCTTATTGGGTCTTTCTTGATAGTGCCTAGCCCCTTAAATAGTTGCAGAAAAAGCTCTACTATGTCATCTGTCTGGAGTGTCTTCACTGCATTTGCGAACGCTATCAGTTGCAGGTCTTCTGCAGTGTGGCTCCCAACTAACAAATCTGCCTCCCTGTCGACGACAGGAAACGTTGTTGTTACTTCTTTGTCTTCCGCTTTGACCTGGACGACCATCTTTCCTCAGAGAGGGAGGGGTTTCTGGCTTCCGTATGTGAGACTGGGGATCTTGGACGGGGTAAGCTGTTTCAGGCTGTTGAAATGCTAGAGACCCATCACATTGACTGTTGCTCCAGTATCAATCAGGCCGGTTACTGCAGATCCGTCTATTTCGATGTTGCTCTTTGGTTGCGGCCTTCGCTTTCACTTGAGATCGCTTGCAAAGGAAACGAAGTAGCACTCTTCGTCTTCATCCATTGAGGAGTCATCCAGCCGGTGTGAAGTGATTTCTTGACTGGACGGGATGTTGTTGGTTCTTCTAATGACAGGTGTCCCACTGCTCCTGCCAACGACTTTCTTTCCGGACGCGTTCTTGCCTCGAAATCCTCTTCTGCACACACTCGCGAAGTGATTCGGGATTCCGCACTTGGAACACGTCTTGCCTCTCGCTGGGCATCCGTCTGGGTTGTGCTCTTCTCTTCCACAGTACCCACACGGGGTACGTCGCGTAGCTTTGGCGGTCCTCCTTCCTCGTCTGCCCCTAGTTGGTGTTCAGATGGCGTCTATCTGCTCCATCTTCACTTGGGCGTGCATGTCTGCTTGCGGATTGAGCGCGGCTTCCACCGCCATCGCTCGTATGTCAGATAGCTCATGTGACCGCGCGAGTAGCAGAATTTCATCTAGGGTTATGCGCGGTTGATGAAGTATGAGGGTCCTTAGTGGTTTGTTTCGGCAGCCTTGGATGAGTTGCGCTGTGACTTCTTTCGTTTGATCATCTTCGGTGCACGTGCTCATTAGCTCCCTGAGTTGTGCGTGGAAAGTGTCCATAGTTTCTCCCTCTCTTTGCCTGGACTGTCGAAATTTGAACCGTTCATAGTGAGGGTTAAGCTGGGGGTCAAAGTGAGCGTTCAATGCCCTAACAGCGGCATCATAATTGTTCGACGCCCCAGTGTTTGGGAGGTGCGCAAATAATTTGTAGATTTCATCTCCTCCGAAATGCAGGAGCAGCGACCTTTTAACCGCTCCATCGGTTTCGCGGGTCACGATAAAGTAGTTGTTCAGACGCCCAATCCATACTGCCCATCTCGGTGATGCAGTTGATGGCTCAATGAGCTCACTGAACGGGGGTAGTGCTTGGATTTGAGAGTGCGCCGGTGGTGGAGGTGGTTGCGCTGGCTGCGCCGCTTGTTGTTGAGGCACTGTGGCCGCTGGCTTATTCGACATCTCGTGTTAAGGTGTGAGCGAGATAGGGTCTGACGTGTGATCACCTGACTTTGCCTCACTTGGCTGGTGGTGTTTGTTTCAGGGTTTGTATTGTTTACCTTGCTAATGCTTGATGATAGGGAGCGTGTCTCCTCCTTCCTGCAGCTGATACCTTAGATGATTTGCTTAGGGTTGCTCACGTGTTGCTATGTGGCCCTGCTGCTCCTGTGGCTGCCTGTCTTGGCCGTTGTTTTTGCCAATGCTTGTTGGCTCACTGGGTTGCCTATGGTGTCCCTTTTGTGTCTCTTGCACGTTCCTGAAGGGGTTTGATGCCGTTTGCGGTCCGGTCTTTGTAGTGCCTCGCTGTGGGGTAGGCTGCCGGCTTAGGGCGCGGCCTCCGCGCTTCTCGGGCGCTTCCTCGGTGCCGATTCGTTCAATGCGCATGTGCGCGCTTCCCTTGTCGGTGCGGGCTTCTGCACGTCGATCGGGTGCCTCTGTGAGCTGCCGGTGAGTGTAGCGCTTGGATTTGCAGCGTCGCTCACCTCTTTTCTTCTTGTCCCTTTCCGCTTCGATGTCGCTGCCGCTCGGGAGGGGTGCGTGTTCCTGCTCTTCCCTCACTGCCTCGGTGCGAGCGTGACCGGCCCTTCTCCGCGATGTGTTCTGAGTCCGCCGCACCTTCAGCAACAGTTTTCACTCGGTTGAGCTGTTCTTCCAGGGATCTCACTCTCGTCGCCAGTGTGGGGGCTGAGCTCACCAGGGCATATACTGGGGACAGCAGGCCTGGCCAATCAGGGAGACACTATATGCATAGTAGGACGCAATAAGGATAGACCACCACACAGTGCATTACTGGTAGGGACCGGAAGCCACGAGCGACCCCGGCCCGTTTATTTAAGCTCTCTGGCCACACCTGGCCAGAGAGTGCTACAATGGTGTGCAGTGCTTCCGGCCTTCTGCCCGGGGGCAGAACCACTAGACTGCTACAAAATTAATATAAGGCACTTCCTTAACCAGAACTGTTTCATTAAAACTCCTCGGCTCAGGACCAATTCTGTTGAATTATGCAAGCGCTTCGCCAGATCTCGTTTGTTGTCACAGATATGCAGACATATTCACAATTGCTTCCTCACGCATACGAGTATTGATTATACCCTAAGTTTAGAAGGGGGGTTGTTCACTTTATGTTGTCCTTTCCAAAAACTTTTCTGCAGATTCTATGGATTTCTGTCCATTGGCCTTTTATCGACTCGGTCGCTGTTGCACATTGTCTTTGCATTTTTGGCAAAGATGTTCATTAGAAATATCTCAGGCCCTTGAAAAGATCATCCGGTTTAATTAATGGTAGGACAGCTTTACATTGTTCACATATGTTGCTTAACCCCAGTGCTTAATTTTAGTCGGTGGTTTCTAGTTCTCGGCACCGGCACGTAATTGCCGACACTGGCACTTGTGACAGCTGTGAGCTGTTTGTGCAATTTAGAGATGAGTAGGACAACAGTTGATTAATATTTGAAAAGAACCAATGCATGGTGCCCATACCATTCTATGAACTTTGAGTGCCTCTAACAGTTTGAATTGCCTCAGTTGTAGCAGTGCGATGGTTAGTAGTTGTGTAGGTACCGTCATTGGCAGTGTTGGCAGGTACTATGGGTGCAGAGGCCTCCTGACAAGGGCCCTGTCACTTATTTTATTTGACAAATTAAGCACTGCCTAACCTTGCCTGTAGTTTCTTTCCTTTGACCTGCTTTTTCATCTCACAATTAAATTCACAGATATTTTCCTGATTAAATGTAAGATGCTGTGAAGCCATTTGAAAATGTTAAAGATTATAATTATCGATGAGATGTTATTTATTATATGGGTATGTATTTTTTGTAAATAGTTGATGTTTATGGTTATCTTAACTAAAATAAACTTTCTGTTAATGATAAAACTACATTTACATTTTGCTTTGTTTTCACTGTTATTAATCCACTGTGTTTAAAAACAAATTTGTCGCTCATTCTTTTAATCATTATCCTCAGTTCCTAGTTCTCCTCGGCTCCTTCCTCCCAAGTCAGGTGAATCCACCTTGAAGGACAGGAAAAAGAACAAGAATAATACTTGTAGCAACTATTCCTCCCCATAAGGCTGGGGCGTATATAGTCAATGAGTATGCCTATATGCAAGATATGCAACAGAATGTGCTGTACAATATTCCTATTGATTCGTCTTTGGCAAGTCTAGTGGGTAGAATTCCCTTAGCAGAAGAAGCCAACTTTAAAAAGGTTGATTCAGCTTTTAAAAGGGTCAATCAATTCTGGCACTCAGTTGGCTCTTCAAGCTGGCATTTATGGGACATTTGTTTCTCAGTCTTTAATTTCAGACATTAAGACATTGTTTCGATCTCTGGATGATTCATCAGACTGGTCATTATTATTAGAACAAATTGGAAGACAGTAGAATACATGTTGATTATAGCTTTCGATGTTGTGAGAGCAACAACCACGTGTGGTGGGGCCTGCATTGCAGCGAGCCGAAATCTGGTACTCAAGGACTGGTGCACAGATTCAGTGCAGAAGGCTCCAGCACTGAGATTGCCTTTTTAGGGTTCTCGGTTGTTTGAGGCTAAATTGTAAGAGAAGCTCCATAAGCTCTTCAAGGAGAGAAAACACTCTTAATATTTAAAACAGACTCTCTCGATGAACTTGACGAGTCGGTGCCGGTGGACTTTGGATTCCGGCCGTGTATGCAAGTGTGACTCCATTAGAAGGAGCTGGAGGAGCGTAATTTCTTCGCCCTGCTATATTTTGCCGCGCTACGATTTGGATATAACTGCCACTCCATTTGTTTGGACTATTGGACACCACATGCCTGTGACTGCCTTGTAGAATCTTGGGCATTAGCTTGAGAGGATTTCTACCTCTTTGCCCTCCCCTTGTGGGAGTGGCGTATCCTTTGATAGTTTGCCTACTAGTACCCATGTCCTGATGAAGCCATAAAGAGACCACTGGCGGAAACGCGACCGCGACTGCGTCGACATTTCTGTGTTGAAGGAATCCCCTTATTTTGATGTTTGTTTGTTTTTTCCTCGTGCGCCCTACATTAAGCCAGTTTTGTGAGAGAATTTCTTCTCAGGCGCCAATAGGATTTCCTTTTTTGACCTATATCACTCATAAGTGGGAGTGTATATATTTTTGAGAAGGTTTCTTTGCCTTTCTTAGGGTACGCTGTTCTTCGTATATTGTATATGTTGTATATAGATGTTGTATATATGTATAATTTGTGATGCGTTTTTTCTCTCAGATTAATTTCTTGTGCCACTTTTTCTTGTGATACGCTTGTATGTCCATATCAAATTATGGTTTATTATATGTGTTTACATTAAGTTGTAAAGAACAAGACTATTTAATTTTTCTTGGTTCTAAATATTAAATGTGAAATTTATCCCTTAATACCGTTTTTCTCTACTTTCCCCATCTTTTGATGACCTCTGCTCCGGTATGGGAGGGTAATGTGGGCAGAATCCCTTTATATTTCCCAGTACAAAATTAATATAAGGCACTTCCTTAACCTGAACTGTTTCATTAAAATTCCTCGGCTCAGGACCATCATGGACATGAGCTCCAAACTTTGCATTTTTACAATTGGGGAACAATCAGAGATTCTGTTGAATTATGCAAGCGCTTAGCCAGATCTCGTTTGTTGTCACAGATATGGAGACATATTCACAATTGATTCCTCACGCATACGAGTATTGATTATACCCTAAGTTTAGAAGGGGGGTTGTTCACTTTATGTTGTCCTTTCCAAAAACTTTTTTGCAGATTCTATGGATTTCTGTCCATTGGCCTTTTATCGACTCGGTCGCTGTTGCACATTGTCTTTGCATTTTTGGCAAAGATGTTCATTAGAAATATCTCAGGCCCTTGAAAAGATCATCCGGTTTAATTAATGGTAGGACAGCTTTACATTGTTCACATATGTTGCTTAACCCCAGTGCCTAATTTTAGTCGTTGATTTCTAGTTCTCGGCACCGGCACTTAATTGCCGACACTGGCACTTGTGACAGCTGTGAGCTGTTTGTGCAATTTAGAGATGAGTAGGACAACAGTTGATTAATATTTGAAAAGAACCAATGCATGGTGCCCATACCATTCTATGAACTTTGAGCGCCTCTAACAGTTTGAATTGCCTCAGTTGTAGCAGTGCAATGGTTAGTAGTTGTGTAGGTACCGTCATTGGCAGTGTTGGCAGGTACTATGGGTGGTGTGAGCTGCAGAGGCCTCCTGACAAGGGCCCTGTCACTTATTTTATTTGACAAATTAAGCACTGCCTAACCCTGCCTGTAGTTTCTTTCCTTTGACCTGCTTTTTCATCTCACAATTAAATTCACAGATATTTTCCTGATTAAATGTAAGATGCTGTGAAGCCATTTGAAAATGTTAAAGATTATAATTATCGATGAGATGTTATTTATTATATGGGTATGTATTTTTTGTAAATAGTTGATGTTTATGGTTATCTTAACTAAAATAAACTTTCTGTTAATGATAAAACTACATTTACATTTTGCTTTGTTTTCACTGTTATTAATCCACTGTGTTTAAAAACAAATTTGTCGCTCATTCTTTTAATCATTATCCTCAGTTCCTAGTTCTCCTCGGCTCCTCCCTCCCAAGTCAGGTGAATCCACCTTGAAGGACAGAAAAAAGAACAAGAATAATACTTGTAGGAACTATTCCTCCCCATAAGGCTGGGGCGTATATAGTCAATGAGTATGCCTATATGCAAGATATGCAACAGAATGTGCTGTACAATATTCCTATTGATTAGTCTTTGGCAAGTCTAGTGGGTAGAATTCCCTTAGCAGAAGAAGCCAACTTTAAAAAGGTTGATTCGGCTTTTAAAAGGGTCAATCAATTCTGGCACTCAGTTGGCTCTTCAAGCTGGCATTTATGGGACATTTGTTTCTCAGTCTTTAATTTCAGACATTAAGACATTGTTTCGATCTCTGGATGATTCATCAGACTGGTCATTATTATTAGAACAAATTGGAAGACAGTAGAATACATGTTGATTATAGCTTTCGATGTTGTGAGAGCAACAACCACGTGTGGTGGGGCCTGCATTGCAGCGAGCCGAAATCTGGTACTCAAGGACTGGTGCACAGATTCAGTGCAGAAGGCTCCAGCACTGAGATTGCCTTTTTAGGGTTCTCGGTTGTTTGAGGCTAAATTGTAAGAGAAGCTCCATAAGCTCTTCAAGGAGAGAAAACACTCTTAATATTTAAAACAGACTCTCTCGATGAACTTGACGAGTCGGTGCCGGTGGACTTTGGATTCCGGCCGTGTATGCAAGTGTGACTCCATTAGAAGGAGCTGGAGGAGCGTAATTTCTTCGCCCTGCTATATTTTGCCGCGCTACGATTTGGATATAACTGCCACTCCATTTGTTTGGACTATTGGACACCACATGCCTGTGACTGCCTTGTAGAATCTTGGGCATTAGCTTGAGAGGATTTCTACCTCTTTGCCCTCCCCTTGTGGGAGTGGCGTATCCTTTGATAGTTTGCCTACTAGTACCCATGTCCTGATGAAGCCATAAAGAGACCACTGGCGGAAACGCGACCGCGACTGCGTCGACATTTCTGTGTTGAAGGAATCCCCTTATTTTGATGTTTGTTTGTTTTTTCCTCGTGCGCCCTACATTAAGCCAGTTTTGTGAGAGAATTTCTTCTCAGGCGCCAATAGGATTTCCTTTTTTGACCTATATCACTCATAAGTGGGAGTGTATATATTTTTGAGAAGGTTTCTTTGCCTTTCTTAGGGTACGCTGTTCTTCGTATATTGTATATGTTGTATATATGTATAATTTGTGATGCGTTTTTTCTCTCAGATTAATTTCTTGTGCCACTTTTTCTTGTGATACGCTTGTATGTCCATATCAAATTATGGTTTATTATATGTGTTTACATTAAGTTGTAAAGAACAAGACTATTTAATTTTTCTTGGTTCTAAATATTAAATGTGAAATGTATCCCTTAATACCGTTTTTCTCTACTTTCCTCATCTTTTGATGACCTCTGCTCCGGTATGGGAGGGTAATGTGGGCAGAATCCCTTTATATTTCCCAGTACAAAATTAATATAAGGCACTTCCTTAACCTGAACTGTTTCATTAAAATTCCTCGGCTCAGGACCATCATGGACATGAGCTCCAAACTTTGCATTTTTACAATGGGGGAACAATCAGAGATTCTGTTGAATTATGCAAGCGCTTCGCCAGATCTCGTTTGTTGTCACAGATATGGAGACATATTCACAATTGATTCCTCACGCATACGAGTATTGATTATACCCTAAGTTTAGAAGGGGGGTTGTTCACTTTATGTTGTCCTTTCCAAAAACTTTTTTGCAGATTCTATGGATTTCTGTCCATTGGCCTTTTATCGACTCGGTCGCTGTTGCACATTGTCTTTGCATTTTTGGCAAAGATGTTCATTAGAAATATCTCAGGCCCTTGAAAAGATCATCCGGTTTAATTAATGGTAGGACAGCTTTACATTGTTCACATATGTTGCTTAACCCCAGTGCCTAATTTTAGTCGTTGATTTCTAGTTCTCTGCACCGGCACTTAATTGCCGACACTGGCACTTGTGACAGCTGTGAGCTGTTTGTGCAATTTAGAGATGAGTAGGACAACAGTTGATTAATATTTGAAAAGAACCAATGCATGGTGCCCATACCATTCTATGAACTTTGAGTGCCTCTAACAGTTTGAATTGCCTCAGTTGTAGCAGTGCGATGGTTAGTAGTTGTGTAGGTACCGTCATTGGCAGTGTTGGCAGGTACTATGGGTGGTGTGAGCTGCAGAGGCCTCCTGAAAAGGGCCCTGTCACTTATTTTATTTGACAAATTAAGCACTGCCTAACCCTGCCTGTAGTGTCTTTCCTTTGACCTGCTTTTTCATCTCACAATTAAATTCACAGATATTTTCCTGATTAAATGTAAGATGCTGTGAAGCCATTTGAAAATGTTAATGATTATAATTATCGATGAGATGTTATTTATTATATGGGTATGTATTTTTTGTGAATAGTTGATGTTTATGGTTATCTTAACTAAAATAAACTTTCTGTTAATGATAAAACTACATTTACATTTTGCTTTGTTTTCACTGTTATTAATCCACTGTGTTTAAAAACAAATTTGTCGCTCATTCTTTTAATCATTATCCTCAGTTCCTAGTTCTCCTCGGCCCCTTCCTCCCAAGTCAGGTGAATCCACCTTGAAGGACAGAAAAAAGAACAAGAATAATACTTGTAGGAACTATTCCTCCCCATAGGAAGCCCCACGCTATTTAATGTCTATATGCAGCCTCTGGAGAAGATAGTTCTCCCTTTTGGTGTGCGGATTGTCACCTACGCAGACGACACCCAACTCGTGGTCTCTCTGGACCACGAGGGGGGTTCGTCCAACACTTTGGGTCCATGTCTAGAGG
The DNA here is from genome assembly GCF_964261635.1 of Lissotriton helveticus. Lineage (NCBI taxonomy): Eukaryota > Metazoa > Chordata > Amphibia > Caudata > Salamandridae > Lissotriton > Lissotriton helveticus. The sequence continues at coordinate 695,850,106 of NC_136061.1, forward strand.
CTGTAGCTGGGTGGATGCAACTCTCCCACCTCAAGCTCAATGGAGAGAAGACCGAGATTATGTTACTTGGTAATTCCTCTCCCACCTCCTTGGTGGCTGACTGGCCCCTGTGTCTCGGTGCTCCCCCTCCTCCCAAAGAGCAGATAAAGAGTCTGGGAGTCTGGTTGGACAGAGCGCTGGACTTCTCGTTCCAAGCCACTAAAACTGCCTCTGTATGTGTGGGGCTAATGAAAATGCTCCGGAAAGTGCTCCCTCTACTCCCATTCCAGGCGAGGAGGGTCATGGTCCAGGCCCTGATACTCTCCCGCCTGGATTACGGAAATGTTTTATATCTAGGGGCCCCGGCAAAAGTGACAAAAAAACTTCAAGTCACTCAAAACTGTGCCGCACGTTTATTGTTTAATATCCCCCGCTGGCAGTCGGGGAGAACTGCCCTAAAGGAGCTTCACTGGCTCCCAGTGGCTTCCAGAACATTATTCAAGGCCATGTGCATTCTGCACAAATCTTTTCATCAAACTGGCCCGGCAGTACTGTACCCTTTAATACCGCCTTACGTGCCGCTCAGAACCTTACGTTCAGCCTCACTGCACCTGGCAACTAAAGCAAAAATCAAGAGAGCCCGTTGGGGTGGCCGCTCTTTCACTCACTCAGCGGCGAGGGCATGGAACTCCTTGCCTTTATCCCTCAGACAAAATAATAACCTGACGTCATTTAGGAGAGAATTGAAAACCCATCTGTTTTCAAAAGCGCACTAATCCTACCCTGCAGTCGCACACAGAAATCAGTCGAAAGCGCTGCGAGGCCTCCGGGTGGTTATGCGCTATATAAATGGAATTTTCAATTCAATTCAATTCAATTTCAATTTCAATTCATAAGGCTGGGGCGTATATAGTCAATGAGTATGCCTATATGCAAGATATGCAACATAATGTGCTGTACAATATTCCTATTGATTAGTCTTTGGCAAGTCTAGTGGGTAGAATTCCCTTAGCAGAAGAAGCCAACTTTAAAAAGGTTGATTCAGCTTTTAAAAGGGTCAATCAATTCTGGCACTCAGTTGGCTCTTCAAGCTGGCATTTATGGGACATTTGTTTCTCAGTCTTTAATTTCAGACATTAAGACATTGTTTCGATCTCTGGATGATTCATCAGACTGGTCTTTATTATTAGAACAAATTGGAAGACAGTAGAATACATGTTGGATATAGCTTTCGATGTTGTGAGAGCAACAACCACGTGTGGTGGGGCCTGCATTGCAGCTAGCCGAAATCTGGTACTCAAGGACTGGTGCACAGATTCAGTGCAGAAGGCTCCAGCACTGAGATTGCCTTTTTAGGGTTCTCGGTTGTTTGAGGCTAAATTGTAAGAGAAGCTCCATAAGCTCTTCAAGGAGAGAAAACACTCTTAATATTTAAAACAGACTCTCTCGGAAAAGCAGGGAGCACAGAAGAAGTTGTTTTTCATCAGCCCTCTCGAAGACAACAACAAATTTGAAAAGGAATGGTGACAAGACGTCTAAGTTCTCTGAGCTCCTGACTATAAGACACCTGGCTAAGGGTTTGCAGTTGGAGGCAGGATTCAGTATTTTCTGATGGAGTGAGAGACATCTAATTCAGATGTCAGATGACTGTGTGCTTCGAATCATCAAGAAAGGGCAATGCATAGAGTTTGTGGCACTCCCAGGGGACTCGGTAGTGAGAACAACCCTGTGGCGCTCCAAAGGAGTGAAGACGGGCTCTGTGTTTTGGGATAGAAGCCCTTTTCCAGAAGAAGCAATTTCGATAGTTCCCCAAGCAGACAGGGGCAAAGGGTTCTATATGATAGTCTTTCTAGTGGAGAAATCGTCAGGAAGATTTCGGATGGTTCTGGATCTTATAGCCCTCAACAAATTTGTCTGAACTCTGCTATTCAAAATGAAGACATAACAAAGAGCATTTTCGCTGGTAGTCAGAGGGCACTTCATGAGCACACTGGACCTGCAGGATGCTTGTCATCATGTTCTGATTCATGAGAGCTATCAAAAATACCTGAGATTATATGTCAAGAAGAGACATTTTCAGTTCAGGCTCTAACGCTTCGGCTGAAAACTGTGTCCTTGGTATTCACAAACATTGTGGCTCCCTTAATTGCATCAATTCATCTACAAGGAATAAGGATGTATCCATATCTTTACGATTGGCTAATGCATGTGCCCACCCAGGAGCAGTTACTCCAGCTGGTTATAATATGCAAATGTTTTAGATATCACAGTTTCCTACTCGACCTTTGAGAAATGCAAGTTGACGCTTATGATGAACTTGACCTTTCGAGGGACCAGGTTTTGAACAGATCTCAACTGGGTGTAACTTTCTTCCAGCCTCACGAACAGCTACTTTGAGGTAATTAGCTCTGTGGGATGGATATGAGAAATGTCTTTCGTTTTCTACCTTGCATGCCCAATGAGTGGCTCAAGGCCTTCCAAGCTCGGAAATCTGTCAGATACTGAGGATCTGATGGCACAATTGTAGAAAAGCATTTTCATTTTGCAGCCCGTTTGTGAAACTCCTGTATCCATTATAGGATTTACACTTGGTAGTTAAAGTCTTGGATTCTCAGCCCCTTGAGCCATTGGAATGTTCTGATATTAAGTTCTTGACATTTAAGGTGGAGTTCCTTGTAGCTATTTACTCGACAAGGAGAATTGTGGAGCTGGGAGCACATCTGGCTAGAGAGCCATGTATGACTTTCTTTGAGAATGGATTCATGCTTAGACTGGATCCTTTCTTTGTACTGAAGCTGTCTTCTCAGTTCCTCAAATATCAGTAGCATGTTCTGATACTAATCTGCATTGGTCCCCTCTTTATGTTATTTTTAATAATGGCTGTTACAGAACGCTTCTGTGTTAATATACTTTTGTAAACAGGATATCTGCAAAAAATTGGCTGACCCCCGTTCGCCTTATTTAGAGTATATATACAGCTGTACTTTGTATAGGGGGTAATTGCAACACCCGGCCATTTTTGGCCTAAATTACCCATTTAGTTCTGAGTGAGACGTCTGCTTCATACAGCAATAAAAACGACTCTCCCTATTTAAATTGCAATAAAAGATGAAATCTCAATCACAAATTCCTTGCTAAATTACGCTTTTTGTATTCAGTGAGAGATATAAGTGAAAGAGACCATTGTAAGCTTCATAATAAAATGGCTTTTGTAGACATAATTAATAAAACAATTATTACGTTGTTATAACATTAGGAATTACGCAACTACGATTCGCAGTATGATATAGCTTACCAAAGAAAATGAGCGTGCTATACTTTTTCATGGTAACATAATGCGTGTTTGTAATAGGCATCTGCACTCGTGGGTCATTTGGCTGCTAAATTAACAGGTGTTTATTGTTACCTACATCAATTGTACTCATTTCACTGAAAAAGAAGCTGTTTATTGCTACCCTACTCAATGGTACTCATTTTGGCATCCTCAGAAGAATGACAGGCTGAGTGGATCACCGTGACACAAACTGGTGACCGTGAGGTGAAAGGCACACGTATAAAGTGGATGCATGAATCCACTCATCCACCAGCCCAACCTTTAACCTGATCTGATGATGGGGTTGATAGCAGTGCTTAATTTGTGGAAGAAAGATTGCCGGTGCTCGGAGCTCTGCAAAGAAGCCGGTACCCGTGCAATTAAACGTTGGCTCGTTGAATACCAAGGCTGCTAGTCTTAAATCCACTACCAGACACTACTGGAACCTGTACCACACTCTTGCAGATTCCTGCTGTCTCCTTCTATCCAATCTATATATTTTTCCCTCAAGGCAAATATCTGGTGCAGGAAAATATTTGCCAGTCCCCAAAGGTTTGTGTGGTTTCCCCCACGGACAACCAAAATTTGGGGGATTTGCCAGTGTGGAAACACGTGCTACAACTTTTTCAAACTCTAGAATACCCCATGACATTCAAAATGAAAATAATTATTCAAATTTCATCCTGTATTACTGAATAGTTTCAAGCCAAAGTGTCCCATTTCCTGCTGAAGTGTCCCATTTCCTTCTGAAAGCATTTGTACATTTTGAGTGGCATTGCATAAATGGGGTAGGGTTCTTTTTATCTGTATAATAATTCATAATAATTCTAACATGGTGATCTAATAATGACAGACAGCAATTACCCTTGATTAGTTTGAGCAAAATGGGCTTCCGTTATATCACATTTAGCATGTTTCACTCAAGTTCATTTCCTAGATTTAAATAAGTTTTAAGAGTCATTCCTTTTACTTGAGTTTGGCATCAAGTGTAGCTTTTATATATACACATTGAACCTGCCTGTTCTTAGAATGAATGACAATCCAACAATAAGGTGTTTTTTGTGCAGAGCATCACTTACCAGCTCTCTTCCCCTGAGCACTAGAAAAGAGGTGGAAACGCACTACATAGGTGCTGAATTTAGGAGAATGGGGAGCAGGTGCATCCCCAAAATAACCATGATGCAGCCGTGAAGGAGAATTTTGGTTTTTTATTTTGTCAGTCAGTCAATTATCTTTATTCGATTATTAAAAATCATAAAAGAACGAGCATTAATACATAGCAACATTTCATCAGAACACAGAATTAATACAGTCAATATTTAAAAACTCTAAAATCACAATGTATAAAATGGGTTGTGCAAAAATGTTAAGAATATTAAAATCAGTGAGATAAAAACAAAGGGTAATCAATATTCAGGAATAAGGTGCCTAGTTCTTGTGCGATGCTTATTTATGCGTGCTCCTGCAACTAAAAAACTAGCAACATGAAAAGCTACTCTTACATTGGGAAGGAGTTGCAGGAACATCAAAGCTGGTTTTACCTGAGTAAAACCCAAATTGCACAAAATTGGACGCAAATATCTTTTTCTAATCTCAGTATAATGGCCGCAGAACATGGTAAAGTGAATCGTGTCCTGGGTGGAAAAGTGATCACAATCACATGGTTCAGCATTATCGGGTCTATTCCATATTTTAAAATTGCCCAGAATGAAGTGAATCAAATCAAAACGAAATCTCGTTAGAAGGAAACGGTGGTATGGTTTAGTTACCAGGAAAAGATATGGTTCCATTCCTGGGACAGATGTCAACATACAATGTTTCCTAACCATGGGTTTATTTAGCTCTGTGGCTTCCCTCTCCATAACATATAAATTTGTCAGGGTATTTTTTACTATTTTTAGATCTTCCTGCTTTATCAGATGTGGAGATGAGAAAAGCTCAGGTCGGCCGGCTAAAATTAGCTGCATATGAACATATTTTACCCACGGAATGTTTTGGGCTCTATCCAGGGCTAAACAATCTTTTAAGATGATATGATTTAATGTAAGCTCCTGGTTAAGCCAAATTTTCATCCATCCAATAACTGGGGCTAGTTTTAAAATGTCGGTTATATAGCCCAATCCAAGCTCTGTATGTATTGCATAGGTGGAAGTCGATTGGGGGACAGAAAGCAGAGTTCTCAGAAATTTGTTTTCTACTTTCTGGATTTTGTCATGATTAGTGTACCCCCAAATAACAGAACCGTATTGGGCAACAGACAAGCATTTTGCTTTATAGACCTTTATAATGCATTCCATGGGGCGGGCTCCAAGTTTTTTAGCAGAGCCAAGCAACCCGGCTGCCGCTCTTGCCACAGCGTTGCTTTTGACGGAATGCTGGGGGCCCCACGTGCCCTTTTCATCAAAGGTCACCCCTAAATATGGAAATGATGGAACTCTCCTGACCTCTTTCCCAGCACAAAAAAATGTTTTCGACTTTCTTTTCCTGCCTGCAGCTCCTACAATCATTACATGAGATTTATCTGTGTTGGTTTTCATGTCCAACCAGGACATGAAATCCCCAAAAGATGAAAGGAGTTTATTTAGTGCCACTCCGGAGCGTGCCAAGAGGACTGCATCGTCCGCGTACAGGAGGACAGGTATCTTTGTCTCACCTGCACGCGGGATGTCGGTGTGGGATGCTGCCAAGACTGCCTCAAGATCGTTTATATAAAGAGTAAAGAGGAGTGGGGCAAGGATGCACCCTTGCCTAACCCCCCTCTCTGACTTAAAGTGGCAAGTGCATCTTCCTTCCCTGGTCACTCTGACCGAGGTCATAAGGTCCCTATGTAACTCAGCCAGGTAACCGACCAAAGGGGGGTCAATGCCCATGGTCAAAAGGACCCTCCACAGCTTAGCCCTGTTGACCAGGGCAAAGGCTGAGGAGAGGTCCATAAAGGCCATGTACAGAGAGCCCCCCTTGGCGATTGCGTATTTATTTATAATCAGTTCTAGGTTTAGGCACTGATCTAAAGTTCCTCTTTTGGCTCTAAAACCATATTGTGCATTTGATAGGACACCCTTCCCTTTTAAAAGCTGAGTCAGTCTTCCTAAAAGGACTCTTCCCAAGATTTTAACGCTGGAATCAATGAGAGAGATTTGGCCTATAACAGGCCGGGTCTGTTCTCTGACCTTTTCTAAAAATCGGTATTATCGTTGACTTGGCCCAACTAGTAGGAAAGATGAAATCCCTTGTAGCATTAAAAATGTTTGTAAGAATTTTGGCACTTAGTTCAGGGGCGCTCTTAAAGAAATCTGCGGGAACCCCATCGGGCCCCGGTGCCCTTTTATAGAGTGTGTCATTAATTGCTTTTTTCACCTCCTCTAAACTAAAAGGAGAGATGGTAGTTACTGCTTGTGTGAATTGCATCTCACAGCCAGGGAACACTACCACCAGTCCTTCTTTTTTTGTTTTTTGTATAACTTTAGTGAGTCCTGCACCACTCTTTTCTCTGTACACGTGAGCTGTGCTTTAGATTGTCACAGACAATTAATATTCTTAGACATTTATATCTAAAATGGCTAATTTTTCGGATGATAGAGACAAATTATTCAACGATATTTTTCAAGATAAGGGAGTCCAATTGAAAGTAACCACAAGTGTTGAAGAGAAACCTGTGGGTTTGAAACAATTATTTGTTAAACTAGAGAGGCTACGGAAAGCAGAACTGTCTAGATGGTGGGACGCTGCCACTTTAAAAAAGTACATAGAACTGAAGCAAATACCTAGGGGCTTGCGTGTAATAATTTTTCCCACCTTTGAGGATCTTGACCCAGATCTTCTTAGTGAGTGGGAAAAGCTAATATCTGGCTCATCCATTGGGATGATTGACATTCTTATCCGGCATGCAGAACGCAAAAGAGCTAAATTATTGGTTGAAATTGAGGCCATAGAAGAGGAGATTAAATCACTGAACCTTCCTGAAAATACAGAGAAAAACTATAATGTTCTAAAGGGAATACTTAATGCTCACCAGATCTACACTAGAAATAAGAAATTCCGAAAAATGAAGAGAGATGAAAATGATTATCGCAATGGGAGAATTTTCACTTTTGCAAAAAAGTTTGATGAAGTGAAACCCAGAGCTGGTACAGCCTCCCTAACTGAAAAAAGAGCTGATACCATTACATCAACTAGTAATTCTGATCTCTCTAGCTGTGCTAGTGGATGTAGTGAAACTAGAAGTGAGATCATGCCTAATGATGCAATTCCCAATACTGAGAACACTGGTTCGGCTTTTTTATTAGCGCTCGAGAGGTTCCGCAAGGGAACCAAATCGACATACAGCCGAAAAAACACAGGAAACGAACCAGAAGAGGTGGGAGGAAGAACCGGTTCAGACGAGAGCAAACGTGTGACAAGATCAGCCTCACGAGTACAGAGAAAATAGTGGAGAATACGGACAATACCAGTGCTAGTCATATGGTGACATCCTCTTTGCAATCTAATGATGTGTCTATTATAAATCTATCCTCAACTACATTAAGCACTGAAGAATTAAGTGTGTTAAAGAAGGGCTTAAATTTTTGTCCAATGATTAAACCAGACTTTGTTTCGTTACATATTGATTTGTTTAGATTTACCAGAAGATTGAAATTAAAAAATTTTTGGGAAACGAATAAAAAAGTGTCATCCGTTCCTGTGTATAATGTAGCTGAGAGTGGACAATCGATTAAAGATTTACAGAATGTACAGATGTTATTAGAACTTGATGATAGTATTGAACATCCACCAGGTATTCATGACATTATGACAGATTTGGGTATTGAGGATAATCTTACAACTAACAGCGGTTTAAAACAAAAGTCTATTTTTGTTCCACAGCTTCCACATGACAACTTGATTGATAATTTTTATAGAGCAGTTACTTTAGAACTCTATAAATTGGAGGACAAATTCAATTGGTCATCCACCATCAAGTGTGATAATATAAACCCTGAGGAGAGGAGAGCTCTCAAACTATTAAAGGGCTATGATAATACAGTATTCAGAGAGGCTGACAAAGGAGGAAATATTGTCCTTATGGACAAGAATGACTATTTTGCTGAAATAGATAGACAACTCATGGATACCACTTCATATACCTGTGTTGCTAATAATCCTACTTCTGAAGTTAACTCCTGTCTAAAGAAAATGTTACAATACTGGCATAGTACAGGTGTCTTATCGGATTTAGAACTTAAATATCTATTCAACCCCAATCCTATGGCAGCGTATATTTATACGCTCCCTAAAGTGCACAAGAGCATGATTAAGCCTCCTGGAAGACCTATAATATCAGGTATTGGTTGTCCTACTGAACACATCTCTGAGTATATAGACATCACCCTCAAACCCATCGTACATAATCTGCCATCCTACATAGAGGATACTAAAGATCTTCTTAATAAACTTGAGAATATGACATGGATGGATGATGCGATACTGGTAACACTAGATGTCTGTGCCTTGTACACCAGTATTCCGGTTGATAAAGGTATGGAGGCCCTACATATTTTCTTGCTAAACGTGACGCTACTCTGTACTACCACACTGAAATGATTTTGGAATTTACCCGATTTGCTCTCAACAACAACTATTTTGTTCATAATAAAAAATGGTTTCATCAACACTCAGGTGTTGCCATGGGGGCCAAATTTTCTCCGTCTTTCGCTAATATCTATATGGGATTCTTTGAAGAATTCCATATTTGGAAAAATGGCCCCCCAGACTTGTCGAATCACATCATTTTTTGGTGTCGATTCATAGATGATATTTTTTTAATCTGGGGAGGAGACGAGATATCCCTCAACGAATTTGTTATGTATATCAATGAGAACTCCTACAATTTGAGTTTCACATCTCATCACAGTAAAAATAGTGTAGATTTTCTTGATATTACTTTATTTGTGAACAATGACAAATTAGAAAGTAAGTTATTTCGTAAATGCACCGCGTCCAATGCAGTGCTGCATGCCAGCAGTGCCCATCCTTCTGCACAAATTAATGCAATCCCATTCGGAGAGATGACGAGATTACGACGTAATTGCAGTCGTGATAAGGAGTTCAAAGATGAAATAAGTAATCTGAAACAACGTTTTATGGTAAGAGGATATGATAGAGCATTACTAGATAAAGCACAGGATCGTATTAACAAAGTAACAAGATCCGAAACCCTTAAACGAAAATCTAAGAGAAAAAACAAGAATACAGATAAGGTTGCGTTAATTACTCAATTCAATTCTCATAGTAATCAAGTGTATAAAACTATGAAAAAACATTGGAATATTCTTAGGATGGATCCGGATCTTGGAACATACCTAACGAGTAATCCTAGAATTGTGTACAGGAGAGGACAAACGCTTAGAAATCAGATCAGTCCATCGATAATTAAGGAACCGGCACCAATGAGAAAACCTCCCCTGTGGTTCCCAGACAAACCAAAGGGATTCTTTAAATGTACACAATGCTGTGTTTGTCAATTTGCAGATGACAAAAAGAAAAGCTTCAAGTATAATTCACAAAGAACTCATAAAATTGATCAATTCATCAACTGCAACACTAAGTTCACTGTATACTGCATAGTTTGTCAATGTGGACTTATTTATGTTGGTAGTTCCACCAGACCACTCAAAGAAAGAATTCAAGAACATATAAGAGCCATTCGTAACGGCAATCAAAGTTACCCTTTAGCCGTTCACTATAATACAGTTCATGCTGGTTCTGAAGTAATCTCTGTCAAGTTTCATGGCATCACCGAGGTAAAAGCAAACCCGAGAGGAGGTGACAGAACCCTAACATTACGCAAATGTGAATCCCAATGGCTTATTAAACTGCGAGCGGTTGACATGGGGCTTAATTCTGATCGTGAGCTTCATGTCTTTCTTAAAGACTAGCTTATTTTTGACTTGTACTGCAGTGTGTAATTTATGGAAAAATTGAATTATAATTTTGTTATAATGAAATGTTCATTTGGCACAGAGATATATGGGATTGTCTCTATCAACCTCACTGAAATTAGTAATATACAACCCATGTATCAGTTTCTTGTAAATGAGCAACACAGCATTGATATTTTGTTTCCTGCCCTGTCTGTATTCTCATGATGGTAATTTGGATAAATTTGTGCTTTTTGCCATTTCCTCTACGTTTTTAGTTTACTACGGTCTGTCTGATCATTGTGGCAGACTAGCATTACTCTATGTCCGCTGTTGCTGGTGTTGGAACGAAATGATCGTGAGTTGGTGCTTGGGCTCATATTTTGGGCCCTGAGATCACACTCTTCGTGTGATATATTATTTAAAGTTTCTTATAAGACATACTATTTTACCCCCATGGCACGCCTTTAATCACTTTGTATAGGCGTCTGCATTTCTTTTTTGACATTCCAATATGGAGCCCGCTATCTGATGAAACTATCCGATTTCTAACGGGTTAGTCCGTCATCTAAACGCTGGGAGGTTTCGTCTCCACGCGGGTTCGGGCGTTTTCGAATAATTGGCTGGGATATTTAATGCGGTAGGAACAGGGCCTCGCCTCGCGTTACCAAGACGGCTTGGGGTACAGAGATGTGACGGCAGTTCTAACAATTACAATGGTAAGCACGTGTGAATATTTGCGTCTGTTCGACATTAGTGGGCTATGTGTGTCCAATCTGATAATCGCATGTTTGTCCTTCATGTTGTTTCAGCTCCACAACTTACTATGGTTGGTTGTTTGAATTACTAGTCTGCACCGAGTGTTCGCATTTGGAATCCGGTAGCATATACTATATTCGTGACGGAAGATACTATGGTAAGCACGTGTGAATGCTCGCGTGTGCTTGACATTAGGGGGCCATGAATTGACAACATTCTTATTTGGGTCTCTTTTGTCGTTTCAGCTCTACAACTTACTATGGTTGTTTGCTTGAACCATTACTTGGCACCGTTTGTCCGTATTTGGAATCCGGTAGCACACTCTATATGCGTAATTGCTAACTTTTTTACTTATAATTAGGTGAGTTTCATGTGACAAACTGTGTGTTTTCTCTGTGCAGCTCGTTTTTCTTTGCATGCATTGATGATGTTATAGTCGCTACTTATATATCGCTTTACATTAGTCGTGAGAATTGGATCATTTGGTCTCCATTTAATTTATAACATGGTGAGGTTAATACTGGTAACCTACAATGGTTCATATGCACATGGGCAGTTTCTTCTGCTTTTTGAGTTGTAAACATAATACGAGCTTTATGTAATTGCTCACGTTTGTTTGTCATGTTTCATTTGCTTACCTTAAACTACTTTGCTTATACGCTAACTTGTTTGTTAAAGGTCAGCCGCCATAACGGGTGATCCTTTTGCGTCATACTTCATGTCCCGCATCTCCAGCCCTGCTTACAACTCATGATTTTGGTGAGTTGGCATATATTTACGTAGCGTCCCTCAATTTAGTTTGTTTTACCCTATTTTTGCTGTTTGGTTTCTGCATACTTGCAGTCCACGCTATTCATTGACTATTTTGGCCCTGTGCATTCTATTTTTATTGCTTGGCCTTGAGATTGACAATCGTTTGTTTGGTTCTGACAAAGGCATCAGCTGACATGGGTTTTTAAACTGTGATTCGTACTCTCCTTTTTCTGCATGTTGTCTCCTCTAATATGAAGCTTCTATGTATTTAGTAAGATTGGCCCCGCAAAAGTGGGAATGTTTATTCTAATCTGTATAATTTTAGATTATTGTGTCATTTGTTTTCTTTGCAGTTCGAGCTATTACATTGTGTATTCAAATGTACATCACAAACAATCCTGTGTAGTGTCTCACTGTAAATATGGTCAATATGGATTAAAGTATGTACATATGTAACTCTTTTTAATGCTTAGGAATTTGTGTAGGGAATGTATATATTTGTAGAAACTATTTTATGAGCTGATTTCACAATACACATTATTTATATATTTTCCAGCCTTGAAAAAGTCCTTGTGTAGGACGAAACACGTGTTGGTGATCTCTACTTGTTGCTGGAAATACCTGTTTTTTGAGAATTGAAAAAATAAAGATTGAAGAAAAAACAAATAAGTGGACTATATATTTTTGGACCCCCTGTCTTGATAATAACATATGTTGATATCCCGAAACAACTCTAGAACTAATAGAGTCTGATATAATTTTTGATACTGGCAGGGCCTCTAACTTATGCCCTAATTGTCATGATTACTTGTTCATAGGAGTGCTGATAATTATTTCTCAAAATTTTGTCTATGAGATTTATCTGTGTTGGTTTTCATGTCCAACCAGGACATGAAATCCCCAAAAGATGAAAGGAGTTTATTTAGTGCCACTCCGGAGCGTGCCAAGAGGACTGCATCGTCCGCGTACAGGAGGACAGGTATCTTTGTCTCACCTGCACGCGGGATGTCGGTGTGGGATGCTGCCAAGACTGCCTCAAGATCGTTTATATAAAAGTAAAGAGGAGTGGGGCAAGGATGCACCCTTGCCTAACCCCCCTCTCTGACTTAAAGTGGCAAGTGCATCTTCCTTCCCTGGTCACTCTGACCGAGGTCATAAGGTCCCTATGTAACTCAGCCAGGTAACCGACCAAAGGGGGGTCAATGCCCATGGTCAAAAGGACCCTCCACAGCTTAGCCCTGTTGACCAGGGCAAAGGCTGAGGAGAGGTCCATAAAGGCCATGTACAGAGAGCCCCCCTTGGCGATTGCGTATTTATTTATAATCAGTTCTAGGTTTAGGCACTGATCTAAAGTTCCTCTTTTGGCTCTAAAACCATATTGTGCATTTGATAGGACACCCTTCCCTTTTAAAAGCTGAGTCAGTCTTCCTAAAAGGACTCTTCCCAAGATTTTAACGCTGGAATCAATGAGAGAGATTTGGCCTATAACAGGCCGGGTCTGTTCTCTGACCTTTTCTAAAAATCGGTATTATCGTTGACTTGGCCCAACTAGTAGGAAAGATGAAATCCCTTGTAGCATTAAAAATGTTTGTAAGAATTTTGGCACTTAGTTCAGGGGCGCTCTTAAAGAAATCTGCGGGAACCCCATCGGGCCCCGGTGCCCTTTTATAGAGTGTGTCATTAATTGCTTTTTTCACCTCCTCTAAACTAAAAGGAGAGATGGTAGTTACTGCTTGTGTGAATTGCATCTCACAGCCTGGAGTAATATCGGAACAGCTATAGATGTTACTGAAATGTGTGACCCACTGTTCGTCAGGTATGATGCAGTCTGCTCTCTGATTCTCTAGTCCCACGAAGTATGGATGGTTTATTATTGCCCAAAATCTAGCGCTATCTCTCAGTATATCAGGCGACAGTAAGTCATTCCAGGCCTCCTTTTTAATCTCAGATTTCCTCATCCTGATAGCATAACTGTATTGTTTCCTCAGTGATGCTATCTGCTCTTTATCTCTGGGTTTATCTTTTTAGAGCATTTAGGAGGGTTGAGTGAGCCTTGGAACAATTTGAGTCAAACCATTTGGGGCCCCTGAGCATATTAGGCTTTTTCTTTACGGTCAGGTCTAGATTGACCTGACGGCAGATAACATTAAAAGCCTCTATCATGGTAGAACCAGAGTTATTATTATCCAAGCAAATGGCAACCTCCCCCTCAACTTTAGCCAGAGTATCCTGTAGAAAGGTGATTGGGGTTACTTGGTCCCATTTCAGTCTGCGATTCTGATCTCTCAGGACTAGTTCTGTCACACATAGAGCATCAATCTCCCTTTTTCCCAAAACTCCCTGTGATACGATCTCTAAAATTACAGGATTATGATCGCTAAAAACTGTAGTTTCTACCTTATAAGTAATAACTCCAGGCAGAATACTAGAAGATAAAAAGATATAATCTACAATTGTACCTGTGTTGTTGCCCACGTATGTTGGTAACCTCGGGCCTGTGGGGCAACTATTAGATTCATAGAAATTAAAAGTTGCTGGGAGCAATTCCAGAGCCTCTCCACGTGATGAGTGTTCGAAATGCGGTGTGGAGGAATAGGGGGAAAATTCCTCGTGTTCCACATGGCAATCCACATGGCATGGATGGATGTTAAAGTCGCCCATAAGGATCACCTCATACCCATGGGCACTATTCTCACTGTGGGTAGACAGGAATTCCTCTAGATTTACCAAATGCTCATTTGGAGTTTGACTGACGGGAGAATTATAAAAATTAACAAATAATCTGGGCTGAGAATTTGGTGTAGTTAGTTCAACCGCTAAGACGTTTATTGAATTCGTTTTAATCTGTCTTGGCTTTCCTTGAATATCTAGTGAGATGTATATAGCCAAGCCCCCCTTTGCCCTTCCTGCTTTACTAGGATCTGCCGGTACAGTGAAGTGGGAAAAGCCGTCCAGAGCCAGTCTGTCTGACGTTTCCCAGGTTTCTTGAAAGGCAAGAACATCGTTGGATCTAATTATCTCCAGCCAGTTCTTGTCGTTGTATTTGGCTCTGAGGCCAGCGATATTCCAGCTCATAATTCTACAGACCCTAATGCCTGCAGAGTTCCGAACTAGTGAACTGGAAGCAGGCTGAAGACCCTCACCATTATTGTCTTGTCTAGGGGAGAGTCAATCGTTCTGGTCCATGAAGGATAACGGGGCATAGCGATTAAACAGTTAAAGGGATTCTGCAAAAGGATTGTGCTGTACTAAATGGGAATGATGGACTGCTACGTTATGCCTTGGGTCCTGCCCCCATCTAAAGTTTGAATCCCAATTTCTATCCCACCCTGGCGCGGGAGTCCTTGGGTAGGTAACATTCTGCTGTTCACCATAAAAAAAACTTTAGGGTTAAGGGAACAACAGTACCCTGTCTGCGTTGGGGAGGGAATAAGTTAGCAAGAATATTGGGAAGGACGTCTTGATTTGAAAAGCTCACTGCCACGCAGTCCCCTTTAAACTTTTTCGGCCGGTTTCCCAACCAGGGGACCCTAGTTGCTGACTTGATTACACTTGCCAGATGATGCTTTCCCCCTGGTGCTAGCCGCATGTTACTGGTTAACCAGTGTAAGGCCTTACTTGTGAGAGAAGTGGAGCTTTCCGCTGTTCCCCCTTCCAGAGGAGGGACATTTGCTAAAACTAAAGCCACCGGTGTGGCTTCCACTATAAATTGTAGGGGCTCCATTGAGTAAACTTGTACTAGGGGGATGGTGACGGAAGGGGTTCTATCTGTTGGAATGTTGACTAATAGAGAACCCTCGCTGTTAGCAGTCAATGTTGAGGGATGAGGTGGTGAATTCTCTTCGGGCAACTGGTTACCTGCGCCATCACTTACAACCTCTCTAACAACATTTCCCCCTGTGTTATTGCTCAAATTTGTAACTAACATAGTTATATTTTCTACCCCACCTGCAACCTTAGTATGAAGACCACCCAACTTTTTAATCTCCGCTTGCAATTTGTCAATTTTTGATATTAGGGGTTTAATAATAGCGTTGATTTTTAACTCAAGAAAATCAGCAATTCTTTCAAAAAATGCATCCTCAGATGTATGATTTGATTTGTCCTCCACATTATTCACTTGCTTTGACTTTGGGGTAATGGCCCTCTTCCTTCTTATCCCCGATCGTGGTCCACCCTGCTTTGGTGGGTTTTTGGTGCATAATCGTCTTGGCCTGGTGGCACTCCTTTGGGCGACTGCTCGTCAGATGAGACACGAGTCTGTTTCTCCTGATCGGAGTCAATGTCAGTGTCGCTCTCAGCCTCTACATTGGGTACCTCAGAGGCCGGGGCTACGTTAACAGATGTGCCACTTGTTCCTTGAGAAATAGGGCCGCTAGTTATGACCTCGTGATCAGCTTCCTGCAGTATGGTATCGTCAATCAGAATAGATGCGGAGGGGGACAGACATCGTAAGTCTGGGGATTGGCTCAACCCCAGAGAATTCCTCCTCTGCGTATTAATTTTTTTAATAGTTTGGACAAGGTAATTGTCAAGAGTGTTTAGCGGGGATTCCTTAGGTTTTGTAGACATATTTACGATATACACACAAGCTCACTTTTGTACAATTATAATGTCAGGTAGCAGAATCTTAAAACGATAAGTCTTACTTGGGGTAAGGGACGCACAAATATTTCCTGCAGCGTTTCTGGCCCTGTCCCTGCCTCCTCCTGCCGATGAGGGCCGTAGAGGGCCCGCCCTTTGCCCGGGCTTAGCCCCGGGCGTCCCGCTCGCGTCCCGCGAGGCGGGTCGTTGCGCCACTTATGAGCGCCTCCTGGCGCTCTCTCGGTGTCAGAAAGCGCGCCGCCGCGCAGGCTGCCGGGAGTTGTGGTCCCGGAGCGGCGCGTGTAGTCAGCTGCGGTTTGACTCCTGGCGGTGGCGGCGTGCTACAGGATGCCTGTTTGCCTCTGGATGACTCTTGGCGGTGGCGGCAACTTGCAGGTAAGTGCTGTTCCTTTTTTCGTGCTCTCCCCTATTTTGTCACATTTGCTGTGTGTTCAAAGACAGAGGTCAAATGTAATTCTTATCTTCTGACAATTTGCAGATTATTCTTTTAACAAGGAGACCAGTGTTTACTTTTCTTTCTCTGACTGCAAAGCGTGAGGAGTTTGTAAAGTGAAATATGTGACAATCTTGTTGTGCTCCTCACTCCCACCTCCCCAAACATGCCGACCGCTGGCGCGCGGCAAGCTCGTCTGCGCCAGTCCAGCCTGGACCGTGCCCCGCGCATGAACCCCTGGCCCCCACACCCGCCACGACGACGGCCGCCACTACGATGCCAGCACTCTGCACGCTCCCAAACCCGGACGGACCCACAACTGCTTCAATGCCGCCCCAAACCGCACACACGGTCCTTTCACCTGCCGGAACTGCAGCTACACCAGCCACAGAGCCGACGAACAACCCGCCAAGAAAGACCTCAACCACCTCCGATGCATAATACTGAACACCCGCTCCGCACGCAAACATGCTGTCGAGCTCTGGGACCTGCTCAACACAGCCTCCCTGGACGTCGCCTTCCTGACAGAGACCTGGTTGAACAACTCCTCCACACCTGAAATCGCCATAGCCATCCCAGACGGCTACAAGATCACCCGCAGAGACCGCACCAACGGAGTCGGAGGAGGAATCGCCATCGCCCACAAGAACAGCATCAGGGTCTCGACTAGCACTGACGACGCGCTCAGCACCGCCAAACACATGCATTTCCAGATCCACACTGACCCCAACTCCACCCTCAGAGGCACCCTCGTCTACGACCCCCTGGACCCCGCCCACAGTTCACCGACTCCATCGCCGACTTCATCAGCATGCATGCCCTGACCTCCACCGACTACATCTTCCTTCGGAGACCTGAACTTTCACCTTGAGAACAACAATGACAGCAACTCCACCACCCTGATTGCCAACCTCGCCAACCTCGGACTGAGACAACTCGTCCCAACGCCCACCCACTCCGCCGGCCACACGCTCGACCCCGTCTTCTCCTCAAGCCCACACGTCTACGTCAGCCACACCACCAAACTCCTCTGGACCAACCACCGCTGCATCCACTTCACCTTCCAGAAACCCACCACACACCACCACACTCAACAGATCCCCCGCCACCGCTGGAGCAAAATCACCTCGCTCTCAGCCCACCCACCGAACCCTCCAACACCGACGTCGCTGCCCACAACCTCAGATACTGGATCGAAGACTGCGCCAACACCCTCGCCCTGATGAAGAAACCCCCCCACAGAGACACCTGCAAGAGGGCCAGCTGGTTTACCCCAGAACTCCTAGATTCCAAGCAAGTCTGTCGGAAACTAGAAAAGAAATGGCACAGTGATCAAACTCCGGACAGCCACGCAGCACACAAAGACGCCGTCCGCAACCACCACCACCTCATCAGGGCTGCCAAGAAGACCTCCTTCAAAGACCACCTCGACAACAACACACACGACAGCAAGGAGCTCTTCAATATTGTGAAGGAACTCTCCAACCCCAGCTTCAACACCAACTACATCCCGCCATCGCAAGCCCTGTGCGACTCCCTCGCCACCTTCTTCCACCGCAAGATAGCAGACATCCACGACAGCTTTAACACCCAGACAGCCTCAACAGACAGCAACACAACAGACCCTCCGCACACCATCGACCACGTCCCCTTGCTAGCCTGGACCAGCATGCGCGTCGATGACACCATCAAGACCATGAGCACAATCCACTCCGGCTCTCCGTTAGACCCATTCCCGCATCACGTTTTCAACAAAGCAAGCAGCTCCATCGCACCCCACCTACGCAACATTATTAATCTCTCCCTTGAGACCGTGAACTTTCCAGAGAGCTGGAAATACGCCGAGATCAACCCCTACTCAAAAAACCCAAGGCAGACCCAAGAGATCTCAAGAACGTCCGACCCATCTCTCTGCTCCCCTTCCCGGCTAAGGTCATTGAGAAAATCGTTAACAGACAGCTAACCTGATGCCTCGAAGAGAACAGAATCCTGGACCCATCCCAGTCAGGGTTCTGCAGCAACCACAGCACCAAGACCGCCCTCATTGCCACCACTGGCGACATCAGGACCCTGCTAGACAACGGGAGACTGCAGCACTCATCCTCCTAGACCTCGCCGCCGCCTTCGACACCGTCTGCCACAGCACACTATGCGCAGGCCGCCATGCCGCAGGGATCTGGGACAAGGTTCTGGAATGGACCACCTCCTTCCTCTCTGGCAGAACCCAGAGTGTCCGCCTCCCCCGTCCGTTCCGAAGCCTCCGAGATCATCTGAGGCGTACCCCAAGGATTCTCCCTCAGCCCGACTCTGTTCAATATTTACATGGCCCCGCTCGCACACGTCACCTGACAGCATGACCTCAACATAATCTCCTACACCAACGACACTCAACTGATCCTCTCCCTCACCAAGGACCCCATCACCACCAAAGCCAACCTCCATGAAGGAATGAAGGCCGTCGCCGACTGGATGAAGATCAGCCGTCTGACGCTGAAGTCGGCCAAGACGGAGGCCCTTATCCTCAGCTCCAACCCGTCAGCCTGGGACGACTCCTGGTGGCCAACGGCACTGGGGGCACCCCCGACCCCCACCGACCATGCACGCAACCTGGGAATCATCCTTGACTCAATGTTCTCAATGACCAAGCATGTCAACGCCGTCTGCTCCTCCTGCTTCAACACCCTCCACAAGCTCTGCAAGATCTACAGCTGGATCCCGACAGATACAAGAAAGACAGTCACCCAGGCCCTCGTCAGCAGCAGACTCGACTACGGAAACGCCCTCTACGTGGGAGCCCCTACCAAGCTCATCAATCGACTAGAACGCATCCAAAATGCCTCGGCACGACTGATCCTCGACGTATCACGACATCAAAACAAGTGGAAGTGCGTCAGTCCACTTCATTCCTGTAGCTAAACACATTTTTGCTATTCTGTTTTTTATTGTGCCATACACTTGTTCAACAACACTTGATGCTTCTGGTCTGTAAGCACAGTGTACCTTCTGCTTTATGTCCAGAGCTTCACAAATCAATGTTAGCAATCTGTTTTCAAAATGTGTTCCACGATCAGTCTCGACCGTCACCGGAAATCCATACTAAGCATGTCAACGCCGTCTGCTCCTCCTGCTTCAACACCCTCCACATGCTCTGCAAGATCTACAGCTGGATCCCGACAGATACAAGAAAGACAGTCACCCAGGCCCTCGTCAGCAGCAGACTCGACTACGGAAACGCCCTCTACGTGGGAGCCCCTACCAAGCTCATCAATTGACTACAACGCATCCAAAACGCCTCGGCACGACTGATCCTCAACGTATCACGACACGACCACATGACCCCCCTCCTGAGAAACCTGCACTGGCTCCCCGTCAACAAGAGGATATCCTTCAAGCTCCTCATCCACGCACACATGGCACTCCACAAGACCGGCCCAGCCTACCTCAATAGATGGCTCTCCTTCTACACCCCCAACCGCAAGCTACGCTCTGCCGACCTCTCACTCGACACCGTCTCGCGCATCCGAAGAACAACCACCGGCGGGAGATCCTTCTCCCACCTCGCCGCCAAGACATAGAACACCCTCCCACTGAGCCTACGACAGACCCAAGACCTGCTGACCTTCAGGAGGATACTAAAGACCTGGCTGTTCGATCAGTAGCGGCCCCTACCTCCCCCCCAGCGCCTTGAGACCTAGTGCGCTTAACAAATGACAGATTGATTGGTTGATTGAAAGGAAAGGTTGTTTTCTTCAAACACACAACAAATGTTAAATATCTACAAATGAACTGTACACATATTTCCAATAAACAGTTAGGGAAGCACAAATGAAGCACTTTATTAACCGCATGCGTGCGGGCGGAATTCCGCTCGTACGCTGAGATTTTTTAAAGCGCATGTTACGTAACGAGCTGGGCTCGTCATCAGCGTGCCAGGAGGCTACCTCATGACGAGCCCAGCTCGTCATCAGCGTGGAAGGGGTTAATTCTGAAGTGCTATGAAAACAAAGCTTTTAACCCGTTCCATGCTCCCGTCGGCCACTACCTCGTAGGTGCTACCGTCTGCCAACCGCCGAGGGAGCCCCGCCTACTCAGTAGAACGCCTGCACCGTGGCGGAAAAACCACCGTGGTTAAGGCGTTAATAGGATCAAAAACGAAATCTTTACACATTACTTGGTGATGCCAAATTGGCGAATATTTGCTGAAACCCAATTTCTACACAATATCATTTGTACTCCATATAGTTTTATCAGTAAAACAGTAGTCTGAGCAAAGACAGTGGTCATTTCCATGAAGAATATGCTCTCTGTTAAATGAGAATGTGCTACCACATCACGTTTTAGTATTATATTTGTGAAAACGTGCTCCTAAATGCAACAGAAGCACCAGCATCATACTACACTCATTCCTCTATCCTGCTGAATGTGCGTGGCTTATTTGCAACACCTGTTCTTTATGTGATGTTTACATTTTTCAGAATGCCCTTGAGTTCAGTGATGTAACATTGGTGGCAGCACCTTTAATATGAAAATTGTTCCAGCACCACTGACTTGAGGGTCTGTCTTGAACTTTCAAATTATAGAGTTTTTGTGCCCTCATAACATGGCATCGGCTCTCCCAATGGAATAGACTGCATATTCGCAAAGCACCTGTTCTCTGTACGTTTTCTATCGCCAATCAATCAGTCGCGTTTAAAGGTTAAGTCATTTTTGTCTGCACCAGAGTAGGCTCATATTGATACACATGTGGGTCAAAGTCAAGATGGGTCACTTATCTGATTTCAAGTTTGGGTTGTCTACTATCGGCTATGGCTGTATGATCATAACACGTGGGCATGCCCTCAATGGGTTTTGGGAGTCGGGGATTGAGGCTTACCCCACCCTCTCCCTCAGGCTTTTCAGGTGAGTAGTGAGGGGATGGGGCCAAGTTCTTCAAAGGATAGGGCAATTAGAACTGAGACCTCCCTTGTTTCTTTGACAGGTGGGCACACCCGTCAGCAGTGACAGGAAGAGTTTTATTTTAGAATTGGGGTGGTTAATAGCAGGAGATTATAAAGGTTGGAGCATGGTATAAGAAAAGGTGGGAGCTTTTCGGTTTCGTATAGAGTTGAAGTATGACAAGTGTGCTGAGTAAATTAGTCGTTGATGCACTGCTTGCTCTGTCGGTGGCGGGGAGGGCTAATCTCCTTAAGTTGGGCATTCTGTGGGGGAAGTTGTGGGTGCGATTATGTTCTGCTCTCCCCCCCAAGAGTCAGTTGAAGAACATGGTAGGGGAGGCAGATGTACAAAACGTTTAGTTTAGACTTTACTGCTACTTCAAGGGTTTGAGGTTGGGTTCGGTTTGGTATATGCAGGACAAAGAGAATGGAGATAGGTAGAGAATTTGTGATATGTGAAGGGACATGAGGATCTGATTTGGTAAAAACTAATGATCGATGTACAGGAGGGGAGCATGGAAGGTCCTTTTGAAAACTGGCCTCTCTTCATGGCTATTGTATTTACAAGGGGCCTAGGGCTTTGTAGGCAAAGTGCAACATAAAGTCAGCTTTTTGCCTACTGCCAGGATATCCAAATTACTTTGAGCTGTTCGGTGTTTAATTTGATGGTTCTTTATTGTTGATAAGACACCTCCTATAGGATGTTTAATTTCTTGTGCACTATTTGAAACTATTAGCAGTTTCTTGCAGTGTTTGTTTTTTAACTGGCATACAGTGCATGACACATTACTTGAATTGTTGGGCCCCCATTGTTAACTGATTGTGAGACATTTGTTGGGGAAGTTTAATAATAATAATAATAATAATATCCACATTTGTAAAGCGCACAATCACCCGTTAGGGTCTCTAGGCGCTGGGGGCCGTCGGGAAGATTAAGCAAGCTATTGCCCAGAGTCACATGGTGCTGGGCTAATCTGCCGCCGGTGCCGGGGATCGAACCGTGATCCCCAGATTCCGGAGTCAGTCGCCCTGGCCGCGGTGCCACACCTCTTCCTGTTTCAAGATTGTATGCTGGATTTGGGTTTGCCGTTAGATTTGGGAAAGACAGTGGGCCAAGTGAGGTTTTCTTTTGACTTTTCTCGGTCTTCAACTGGATTCAGTGCCGATGGAACAGAAGCGACCTGTAGAAAAAAGAGAACATTGTTGGAACTTTTAGAATGTATTTGTGTGAAAGATAAAAGGGCGTGTGAGGGACATACACATTTTGCAAGCAGTGAGGCACCTCAGTTTGGATGAATGGAGCAGTGAGGCTGAATTTTGCCCCCTCTGAGGATTTATGGCTACCAGTTGATACGATATCCTTGTCAAAAACATCCACCGATGAGCCCATGCCAATGGTGCATTTTTCCTCCTCACTCCATGGTACTGTTTGCCCAACCGTTTTAGGCATAGGTGGGGCAAAGAAAGAGGAAGATCAAAGGGAAAATGACAACACATCCAACGAAACATGCGGGTACCTTAGAGAGATTACATGCAACCGAGGAACAGAAATGAACAAAACGACTTAATTGTGAACCGGTCAGAGAGTTTTGTCTCCACCCCTTGTGCTGATCAATCGAGGCTCAACTGTAAATTATTGTTCAACATTTCTTTTAGAAAGATCGGACCACGGGCCAGATGTAGGAAGGCTATTGCCGGTCGGTAACGGCCAAAATCGGCCGTTACCGACCGGTAATCAGCTTTTCTGATGTAGGTGGCAAATTTACTGATTCGGTAAATACCGAATCGGTAATTACCGATTCGCTATTTACCGAATCGGTAAATGACATGTAGGAAGCACTTTGCAGAGTGCATCTGTGCCTTAAGGATTCGTTATTTACCACCAACTATTAGTTAAATAACGAATACCTCTGTAAATGCAAATCTGTGCATTTACACCTGTGCCATGTGACAGACATACATGCCCTTAGGGCAGGTATGTGTGCCACATGTGCACACAAGCACTATTCAGGGGTGCAACAGGGTGTCAAAGTGCCACCATGCCACCCTTGACTCTTTCCCTAATTTACCGAATCGGTATTTACCGATTAGGTAATTGACATTCATTCCTATGGGCCTCCAGGCCCATAGGAATGAATGTCAATTACCTAATCGGTAAATACCGATTCGGTAAATACCGAATCTTAACGATTCGGTATTTTTAACCGATTTTTTACCCACATAGCATTTACCGATTCGAAAATACCGAATCGGTAAAATTCAGTATTTTTGAATTGGTAAATTTCAATTACCTACATCTAGCCCCAAAAGCCTTCTTCAAGGATAAACCACCGAAGGGAACTGTACGAATACAGGTCAGATAAACCCTTCAACATTCAATCCTTCCACAGCAGCAATACCTAATTGATAGCAATTGGGTTACTGGTTGAATGAGGTGTGAGCCCTGGTCAAGCAGCAACCACAACCCTAGTCAGGCACAAGTAAACCCCAAATTATCCTGTGCGCAACCCTCTGGTAGATTGGCACAGAGTTACTAGGCTTACCTTAGAGGCAACATGTAAAGTATTTGTGCATCACTTCAAACACTAAAACAGTAAAAACGCCACACAAAAAGATCCCAACCAGGTTCGTCAAATAGTGTTTTATTTATTAAATAAAACAAGACCAAAATGACAAAAATGTAATCAGTAGAACTGGAGTTATGAATTTCTAAATAATACACAGCAATATATCGTCTAAAAGCATAAAGTGACAATCGTGGCTAATTAGTCGAAATAAACCCGGACAAAGTTAAAAGTTAAGGCAGACCGCAATAGAGCACTGGTCGGGTACATGCCAGATTAAAACCGCTGAAGGTTTACCTTCTCAGGTTTTGCGCTAAGAGTCCCACTCGTGTTGGAAAGGGCTGCAAGGAGCACGGAAAGGGTTGCAAGGAGAGCGTCGCTGGGGGTTGTCAGAGTGTCTAGAGGAGCAGGTCAGGAGTCATTGATTGGTGCGTTGGAGACTCACATTGGTGGTGCTCTGTGGCAATCAATGCTTGCTGTGCAAAGAGATGGGCTGGAGGCGTCTCACATTGATTTTCAGTGTGAGCGGTATGGTTCCAGTGCAAATAGGCCCATTCACAGTCTTGAAGAGCCTACTAGCTTTATTTAAAAGCTTGCTAAGCCACACCACTGGTCCAGGACCTCAGAGGTACAACTTGGGGGTCAGGAACTTACTAAAGATGAGCTGTTGGGGAGCCTTATATGTCCACAAATCTCAGTTCCGGAGCCCAACAGGCTAGCCCTTGGAGTCACTCTGGGGACGTAAGTTCAAGAGGGTTCGCAGGTTCAGTTCGTCCTCCCAAGGCAAGACGGCAGCAGGCCAGCACAAAAGGACCAGAAGTGTTTTGAAGTTGTGGTTCTAAGGCCCTTCTTTTATACACAGCTGTGCCTTTGAAGTTAGGAGAAGCTTCTAGAGGCATGCCTTTGAAGTGCACAGATGCCCTGCCTTACCTAGCTCCAGATAAATGTCGCCTTTGTGTGGAGACAGGACACAGCATATTTAGGTGTAAGTAAGGCTGGGCCCAGCTCCTACCTTCCTTCCTGTCAGTGATGGCCAATCTAGTCACACCTATGCTCCCATTGTGTGGCTTTCTAGGAAGACTACACAAAGTCCAACTGCCAACTACAGCCAGTCATGTGGCCAGAGACAGACTGCAGGCACCAAATGGCTAAGAGAAGAAAATGCCAACTTTGCAAAAGAGACATTTTCTGAATTGCCGTTTAAAATCTGACTTTACCACAAGTTAGGATTTTAAATGTTATTCCAGAGACACCAAACTTGAAGGAGCATCCCTTCCCATTTGGAAATTACACATATAAAATATAATAAGGTAACTCCAATGTTATCCCATGGGAGAGATAGGCCTTGCAGTAGTGAAAAACAAATTTGAGAATTTGTCACTATCAGGACATGTAAAACCTAGAAGGACATGTCCAACTTTTTAAATACAATGCACCCTGCCCTTGGGGATCTCTTGGGCCTATTTTAGGGGTGACGCACAACTATTTTAGCACTGGTTAGCAGTGGTAAAAATTGGAGGTCTGAAGGTAAAAAGTTGGGGGCAAAAGACAGCAAGAATACCAGGACTAACACTAATGAAATCCTTCCTTTTGAACCGGCCATTTGAACTACATACAGAGGTTAGGCATAAAAAGTCAATTTCAGAATATCACCGAAGTTGAAAGAGAAGCGATTAAGTCTCTCTGAAATGACAAGACTATTACCATCAAACCGGCGGATAAGGATAGAGCAATTGTAATCCTTTCTACAAAAGATTACAAACATGACTGTTAATAGTAGTTACCAGACACAAGATATTCAAAAATCATCACTCACAGTAAGACAACATATTTGAATGGATGTATAAGGATCATGGCGAATGAGGTAGAGGTTTCAGGCTGGATGACAACTGAGGAAGCAGAAGTTTTGATAAATCAACAGCTAAACACTCTTTATTTCCAGTGATTTACAAAGTAAGGATTCATCCGCGTGGAAGAACCATTGTATCAGGGATTGACTCTATCTTAGAACCTTTATCAGGATTTTGTGACCATTTCCTGAGTCTGTTAGGTGAAAGGAACCTCAAAATTCTGAAAGATACTCAAGCTGTCCTGAATCCATTGCCCAGAGTAAACCACAAGACTACAGCTAAATTGTTGATAGCATTAGATGTAGAAACACTTTATAAGAACAATTCAAAGGAGGGTTCCCTGGGCGTTATTAAGGATTTTCCTAGGTCCACTGATAGGAATTCGCCAACACAGGTTCATTTTATCTTGGAATGTGCCATTATAGCCCTCAAAGAAAATTCCTTGGAAGATACTTGGTACCTGAAAATTCAAAGACTATCAATGGTCAGTACTGTTGCCCCGAGTTTGGCCTGCCTGTTTATGTCTAATTTTGAGAAGGCGCACCTACTTTCTGGCACAAACTCCTACCAAAGTGACATTTGTCTGTGGCGCTGCTTCATAGATGATGTTTGAATCTGCAAAGTTGCTAAACTCTCTCTGAAAGGATCAACACATTGAATCCGTATCTGAAATTTGCAGAGACAGTATCAGAAAAAAGAAATGTCCTTTCTGGATGTGTCCATCTGAATTGAAAATGGGCCCCTGAAAACAAGGACCTTTAATAAAGCGGACTGGCTGAAAGAAGAGAAAAAGGAAGGTGCCAGTATCCTGTTCATGACTGCGGGCGAGATTTTGTCTAGATCCAAAACACTGTTCAGGTACGTCGGGTGGCAGGGATCAGAGACAGCACTGAACGCGAGCCGCTTGAAATTAAAGAGACTACAGGAGCCATGGTAGCCCAAATTAAGATCTTTTCATGGAATGTAAATGGGCAGCTGGTCCAGATGGTCTTCTGCACAAAGTATATAAAGCTCTAGCAGGATCTCCTTTACCAATTCTGACAAAGTTATTTAATGAGATTTTCGAAGAAGGGATGTCTACACCTATATCGTGGAATTAAGACATTATTACATTAATTTTGCAACCGGGGAAATGCACAAAGAACTGCGAATCATACAGGCCCATTTCACTGTTAAATTGTGACTACAAAATATTTGCTAAGATCCTAGCTGAAAGGCTCAATGGTACTATGGGTGACCTTATTAATGAGAATCAGAAAGGCTTCAGAAGAGGAAGAACGTTACATGAATTGACATATGCCCTCATTGGTTCTGTATATCTTGCTGCTGCGTATGAGTCCCCTTTGGCAGTAAAGCATTGGATGCTGCAAAAGCTTTGGACCGAGTAAACTGGTTATTTGTGCAAACACTTATGAGAACCCTTAATTTAGGAGATAGATTTTGCAGGACACTTGCCCTAATTTACAAATCCCCCTTGTGCTAAAGTGTTGGTAAATGGGAATTTGACTTTGATCCAGCGCTCTGAATGGAAAACTGTCTCACCAACACTACCTATCACCTACAATACTCACCATTAAACATGAATCATTAACACAGGCCCATAAACCAACGAGACAATTTTTGAGCGACTGAATCATATGACCTAATTAATCATAACTATTCACAAACTATTTACATATTTATATACAACTGAAGTTTATCTTTACTCACTATGGTTTTTAAACATATATCATTTTAATTAGGCCATAAAGGCGAATGGATCAACTGATGGAAACTAGGCCATGAATAAACAAGACCAGCTTGTCTTTTCAAATCTAATTTTATTAACTTTATTATTCAAAGAAAGAGCATTTACGATATTATATCTTTATTTCATAAGCAAATAAGAAAGCAGCATTTTAATAAGGAAGTGATTTAATAAACTGACACCTTTAACGCAAACACAGAATCATAAATTATTAGCAGAATAACAGTCTCCTTTCCCTAAAGCTATTTCCCTGTCTATTTCCCTCATCACCTAGAAAGGAATAAATTATTTCAAAGTCTGCTGTCCTTACGTGCGCCAAAAGTCCATCAGCATGACACGTCAATCAGGAATCGGAACAGCAAGCAGCGCCCTCCTGCCCATGAGGTCAGGTTTTATACCTTTCTGTCTAGCTAAACTATCTACATTTTGCATTCTTTCTTAGAAATCCGAGCTTCTTATTGGCTGTTTTATGTCAGTCCACGATAATATAGTTAGCTCATCTCCGCTTCTAGAGCAAGTTCAGGCTTTTTTCATAAGCCCTATTGTCCTTTGCTTTCGCGTTATTCAGCTTCCTCAAAAGAGATACTTTTCTCTCGAGTTACAGTCTATGATTTCCTAGCCTTGGCAGTCATGTTTGGTTTCCTGTCCTTGAGCCTTTTTCTCCAAGAGCACATTCAGCACAACTAATAAACTGCTTCTTCTGTCAAAGATGTCAACGTGGTAAAAGTTTCCACTTCAGCGCATGTGCAAGGCTCCACTCTGGACAAGTTTTCGCAACTGCATCTCTGTCAGCCATTTCTTTACCACAGACTTAGGCTTCACTGGGAAACTATTATTGAAACAAACACAAGACATCAATTAATTAAAGAATTGAGACCCAATCTGTTACCCATCCAATTTTCTAATTAAAAACCCGTTAATTTATGTTACCTAGCTAAGTACACAAAGCAGCGTTCATATCTACCTTCTTCTTTTGGACCGCAAGATTCTCCACAAGCTTTTGTCACAGAAAAGAAATAACATAAGCACACAAATAAGCACATGCTATTAGTTAAACAGCCGCATTTAATACTGACAAAGACAATAGACAAGGTTAGCTTATTATTCTCTTCGCATTTGCAACATAAAGCACATACGTTAATCCCACGTGTTCTGATAAATGCATTTTTAAAACTAAGTTGATTAATAATTTCACCACATTCTTGTTAATTCAGTTACGTTTATTATGAAAGTTTAACTTTGCAAGTTTGAACAAAATGTTGTTCATCACCTTGCTCCTTCAACTACCTCATCTGGTGATTTCAAAATCACCACATAACACCCCACCATTTTTTTAATTTTTCAACCCTTGAACATGTTTTGGACTTTCTCAGTATTAATATTTCTAAACTTTTGATTCAGCTGTTTGTCTGCAACTCTCATATTGTGTTCTACGAAACTCTTCTAATTCTATTTCCTTTTCTTTTTCTTTTCTGAGTTTGTAAATTCTTTTCCTTTCTCTTACATATTTCTTTCTCTTGTGTATCATGCAACTAATTTTTAATAAAAGTATCACTATGACTATGACTATTAAAGGACAAAGTATTTTACTAATGATTGAACTACCAATCTCTTGAAACCAGTTTCTGATTACTGCAAATCTTTTGCTCAATCGTTCTGAAAATGTTTTATCTTCTAAAGGTTCAACCTCAGCATGTAATTCTGTTATATTCTTGATATACATTTCTATATTCTGGCTTTTGTCTGGGATATATGTACAGCAATGCTGGACATGTAAAATTCCACAAACTCCTTCTTCTTTTGCAAGCAGAATGTCTAATACAAGACGGTTCTGCATTATCATTGTTCTCATGGCAATAAGCTCTGTATTCACTAATTGAAATCCACTAGCAGTATCAGTAGACAATCTATCAACAATTGTAGACATTTTTCTAATTTTGTTTGCACTCAGGGTTATTCCTACCATAGGTATTAATGCACCAAATATGTCACCCAATATTTCTGAAAAGCTTTCCCTTCTGAATCTACTCAGGTGATTACTAATTTCAAACAAACCTTTTGCATTTCTATCCACATGAAAATTTTTTGGAAAAATTAAACCCACATAGCAAGTCCCATACCAGTGGTCGGGAAGATTAAAATAAGCTTTGTTTCCACAAACAAAATAAATTCCAGGAAAAATTGGATCTTTGCCTCCTTTAAATCCCCATCCCCCTAAGATTTGATAAGTATCTTCACATTGACTAGCACCTACAAAGTAATTATCAAAAAATGTATTATCTCTTCTTATACAAAGTTTTCCACTAACAGAATTATCTATGTGAATTGCAACATTTTCATTTTTACCATTGAGCTTTTCATCTTCAATCTGCCAAAACTTAGATTTGGTTTGTTTCAGCATCTCATTTTGCTTATAGATTGCCCTTCTCTCTTTAACCATATTTAAAAATGTTTTTCTTCCATTCTCAGTTTACATGTTAAATTATTTCTAAAAGTATATTCATAAGTAAGTTCATTAGTTACTATGAAAAATTCCCTCATCTGTTTAGCATGTTTCAGTTTATTCAGGCTATTTACAACTTTTAAATTTGCAAAAATGTCATCAAAGTCAGAGTAATAATATTCCAAACGACCTGTTTGGTAATACAAGCTAGCTATTACACTACAAGTAATGCAGTAAGTAAGAGGAAGCATATTATAAGTGACACCTTCTGAAACAGAAGTAGGTAATTTCACACAAATGTAGCAATCTTTTACATCCATCACCTTAACATATTCAGATAAAAGTCTTGAAAAGGTGTTACCTACAGATCTATCTTGGTGAATTTCTGGTTTGTGTGCAATTATTTTATCAGACTTATCTACCTTATTATGATTAATCACAGCTTTACTGGTCATATTAAATTTATACATTTCTTTATCTATTCCAAAAGGAAAAATGACAGCTAAAATCAACCATTACCAAGATTATCAGGATTACACATATTGAAGACAATTTGCAAGAATCGAACATCTCGAATTAATATTAGTAGAAGGCATCTTTACTTTAAAAAAAGAGCCTTTAAAAAAAATCAAAAATATAAAATTTCTAAATATACACCTCTCTTTTTTACTTTTTTTTTTTAACAGAAAACCTTAACTTCTAACAGCTTTTCTTCGACCTTATGTCTTACATCAATGTGTTTTTCCAGCTAACACAATTTATTCGACCTTGTGTCACCTGACACAATTTCTTCAACCTTGTGTCAGAACAAAATCAATCATTGTCATTGTCACTTGCATCATCTAAATTAACCTGATTACTATTTACTTCCACTACTGGTGGGATGATAATGTAAGTCCATTCAGGCGACTTGTACTTTTGGTTTGGCTTTATTACTCTTTTTGCTCAGCAGTTAATCACTTAAATTTTCTTTCCTGCTTGCTTTTTCTTATTTGAGTTTTCTTCTTTTTGACTTGAAATCTCATTAACTTGCTCTTTTGCTATTATGAATTTTAGGCCTTCATTTTCATTTGGCCAATTATCTCCCTTTCTTGATAATTTCTTTTTCGGTTCAGTTAGATTACACTCTACTCTCCAAGCTCTTTTCCTTGATCTTTTTACTTTGGATTCATCATCACTCTCATCAGATTCGCTTTCTGTGATATGAGCTCTAGATCCAGGTACTTCTTTACTCGGCAGTTTCACTCTGTTAGGAACATCATCCTTATAGCTGGTACTTGGAATTTTGTCTTCTTCTTCTTCAATTACTTCCAGTCCACCAGTTTCAGAATTTTCGATCCTTCTTCCAGAGCTTCCAATCTGCTTTTCAATACTCTTCTGATCTTAAATCACTTCTTGTTCAGACTCCTTTTCTGCTTCTTGATCTAGCAGATCTTCATCATTTTCAGAGTCTTGTATCACAATTTCCTCATTTTCTTCATTCAATGTCTCATTCACATTTGAATTTTCCAGATGTCAACCTTCTTGTCGATCTTCAGGATCTGGGTTTCTCTCAGGTTCTTCTTCAAAATCTGAATCAGCTGTGGTTTCACCTTCGTCAGGATTTTCAGGAGCTGGCACACGAATGGTATGACTAGCATGAATCCATCTCTTCAATCCTCTACACTTTACTGCATTTGTTGTGACAAGTATCACCTGTCTTGCTTTCTGACACCTGGGTACTAGGCAATTTTTTCTTCGGTGTACTTTTGTCCTCACCCAGACTCCGGGTAACAGATCATGAGCTTGTTCCTTTTCTTTTGTTATCACTTCAGTTCCCACCTGATGGAACACAGAAGTTACCACATCAGATAGATTTTTGCAGTAATCCATTATGACGCTATCATTAATGCTCAACAGTTTATCAACTGGAACACATGCTTGCCTCATGCCTCTGCCCATAAGAATTTTGTGGGGGCTCAAACCTGTTATTCTATCTGGAATGCTTCTCAAAGACATCAAAACAAGTGGAAGTGCGTCAGTCCACTTCATTCCTGTAGCTAAACACATTTTTGCTATTCTGTTTTTTATTGTGCCATTCACTTGTTCAACAACACTTGATGCTTCTGGTCTGTAAGCACAGTGTAACTTCTGCTTTATGTCCAGAGCTTCACAAATCAATGTTAGCAATCTGTTTTCAAAATGTGTTCCACGATCAGTCGCGACCGTCACCGGAAATCCATACTAAGCATGTCAACGCCGTCTGCTCCTCCTGCTTCAACACCCTCCACATGCTCTGCAAGATCTACAGCGGGATCCCGACAGATACAAGAAAGACAGTCACCCAGGCCCTCGTCAGCAGCAGACTCGACTACGGAAACGCCCTCTACGTGGGAGCCCCTACCAAGCTCATCAATCGACTAGAACGCATCCAAAATGCCTCGGCACGACTGATCCTCGACGTATCACGACACGACCACATCACCCCCCTCCTGAGAAACCTGCACTGGCTCCCCGTCAACAAGAGGATATCCTTCAAGCTCCTCATCCACGCACACATGGCACTCCACAAGACCGGCCCAGCCTACCTCAATAGATGGCTCTCCTTCTACACCCCCAACCGCAAGCTACGCTCTGCCGACCTCTCACTCGACACCGTCTCGTGCATCCGAAAAACAACCACCGGCGGGAGATCCTTCTTCCACCTCGCCGCCAAGACATGGAACACCCTCTCACTGAGCCTACGACAGACCCAAGACCTGCTGACCTTCAGGAGGATACTAAAGACCTGGCTGTTCGATCAGTAGCGGCCCCTACCTCCCCCCAGCGCCTTGAGACCTAGTGCGCTTAACAAATGACAGAGTGATTGATTGATTGAAAGGAAAGGTTGTTTTCTTCAAACACACAACAAATGTTAAATATCTACAAATGAACTGTACACATATTTCCAATAAACAGTTAGGGAAGCACAAATGAAGCACTTTATTAATTCTGAAGTGTTATGAAAACAAAGCTTTTAACCCGTTCCATGCTCCCGTCGGCCACTACCTCGCAGGTGCTGCCGTCTGCCAACCGCTGATGGAGCCCTGCCTACTCAGTAGAACGCCTGCACTGTGGTGGAAAAACCACCGCGGTTAAGGCGTTAATAGGATCAAAAATGAAATCTTTACACATTACTTTGTGATGCCTAATTGGCGAATATTTGCTGAAACCCAATTTCTACACAATATCATTTGTACTCCATATAGTTTTATCAGTAAAACAGTAGTCTGAGCAAAGACAGTGGTCATTTCCATGAAGAATATGCTCTCTGTTAAATGAGAATGTGCTACCACATCACGTTTTAGTATTACATTTGTGAAAACATGCTCCTAAATGCAACAGAAGCACCAGCAACATACTACACTCATTCCTCTATCCTGCTGAATGTGCGTGGCTTATTTGCAACACCTGTTCTTTATGTGATGTTTACATTTTTCAGAATGCCCTTGAGTTCAGTGATGTAACATTGGTGGCACCACCTTTAATATGAAAATTGTTCCAGCACCACTGACTTGAGGGTCTGTCTTGAACTATCAAATTATAGAGTTTTTGTGCCCTCATAACATGGCATCTGTTCTCCCAATGGAATAGACTGCATATTCGCAAAGCACCTGTTCTCTGTACGTTTTCTATCGCCAATCAATCAGTCGCGTTTAAAGGTTAAGTCATTTTTGTCTGCACCAGAGTAGGCTCATATTGATACACATGTGGGTTAAAGTCAAGATGGGTCACTTATCTGATTTCAAGTTTGGGTTGTCTACTATCGGCTGTATGATCATAACATGTGGGCATGTCCTCAATGGGTTTTGGGAGTCGGGGATTGAGGCTTACCCTAGCCTCTCCCTCAGGCTTTTCAGGTGAGTAGTGAGGGGATGGGGCCAAGTTCTTCAAAGGATAGGGCAATTAGAACTGAGACCTCCCTTGTTTCTTTGACAGGTGGGCACACCCGTCAGCAGTGACAGGAAGAGTTTTATTTTAGAATTGGGGTGGTTAATAGCAGGAGATTATACAGGTTGGAGCATGGTATAAGAAAAGGTGGGAGCTTTTCGGTTTCGTATAGAGTTGAAGTATGACAAGTGTGCTGAGTAAATTAGTCGTTGATGCACTGCTTGCTCTGTCGGTGGCGGGGAGGACTAATCTCCTTAAGTTGGGCATTCTGTGGGGGAAGTTGTGGGTGCGATTATGTTCTGCTCTCCCCCCCAAGAGTCAGTTGAAGAACATGGTAGGGGAGGCAGATGTACAAAACGTTTAGATTAGACTTTACTGCTACTTCAAGGGTTTGAGGTTGGGTTTGGTTTGGTATATGCAGGACAAAGAGAATGGAGATAGGTAGAGAATGTGTGCTATGTGAAGGGACATGAGGATCTGATTTGGTAAAAACTAATGATCGATGTACAGGAGGGGAGCATGGAAGGTCCTTTTGAAAACTGGCCTCTCTTCATGGCTATTGTATTTACAAACAAGTTTGGGCCTGGGCGTTGTAGGCAAAGTGCAACATAAAGTCAGCTTTTTGCCTACTGCCAGTATATCCAAATTACTTTGAGCTGTTCGGTGTTTAATTTGATGGTTCTTTATTGTTGATAAGACACCTCCTATAGGATGTTTAATTTCTCGTGCACTATTTGAAACTATTAGCAGTTTCTTGCAGTGTTTGTTTTTTAACTGGCATACAGTGCATGACACATTACTTGAATTGGAGAACAACAGCGACCGAAACACCATCACCCTGCTCGACAACCTCGCCAACCTCGGACTCAAGCAGCTGGTGTCCACCCCCACCCACCTCGCCAGACACACACTCGACGCCGTCTTCTCATCCAGCAAAGACATCGCCTTCAGCCAAGCCACAGGACTCCACTGGACGGACCACAGCTGTGTCCACTTCACCTTCAAAAGAACGACGATCCACCACCACCAGCAACAGGTTGCCCGAAGAAGCTGGAACAAGATCACAGCCGACCAGCTCACCGCTTCCCTGAGCCAGCACCCTCCTGCCAGCTCAGCGAACCCCAGCCAGGCCGCCGACAACCTCACGAAGTGGATCAGCAACTGCGCAGACGAACTCATCCCTCTGAGGACCCCGCCCAGCAGACCCGGCAGCAAAAAAGCCCCATGGTTCACCGACGAACTCAAGAGCTCCAAGAAGAACTGCCGAGCCCTCGAGAAAGTCTGGAGAAGGGAACCAACACTGGACAACATGACCACCCTCAAGCTTGCCACCCGGAAGCACCACCAACTGATACGCGCTACCAAGAAAACTGCATACAAGGACCGGCTGGACAACAACGCACACAACTGCAAGGAACTCTTCAACATCGTGAAAGAGCTCTCCAACCCCAACGCCGGAAACAACGACATCACCCCATCGCAAGACCTCTGCAACTCCCTCGCCTCCTACTTCCACAACAAGATCGCGGACATACACAACAGCTTCAGCATCCAACCGACGCACGCCACGACCGCAGCAACGCCACCCACCACCACCCTCCACGCCTGGACTCCGATCAGCACCGAAGACACCGTCCGCACAATGAACTCCGTCCACTCCGGATCTCCGACCGACCCCGGCCCTCACCACGTCTTCAACAAGGCCGACGCTGTCATCGCACCCCACCTGCGGGACATTATCAACACCTCCTTCGACACCGCCACCTTCCCTGAGAGCTGGAAGCACGCCGAACTCAGCGCTCTACTCAAGAAACCTACAGCGGACCCCACCGAACTCAAGAATTACCGCCCCATCTCGCTCCTCCCGTTCCCGGCCAAAGTCATCGAGAAGACCGTCAACAAACAGCTGGCCGCCTTCCTCGAGACGAATGGATCCCTCGACCCCTCACAGTCTGGCTTCCGAGCCAACCACAGCACCGAGACCGCCCTCATCGCTGCCACCGACGACATCCGAGCCCTGATGGACAACGGAGAAACAGCGGCCCTCATCCTCCTAGACCTCTCCGCGGCATTCGACACTGTCTGCCACCGCACCATAGTGCAGCGCCTCAGCAACGTCGGAATCCAGGAGAAGGCACTGGAATGGATCACCTCCTTCCTCGACGGAAGAACACAGAGAGTCCGCCTACCACCGTACAAGTCAGAGGCCACCGAAGTCATCTGCGGCGTCCCTCAAGGATCCTCGCTGAGTCCCACCCTCTTCAACGTCTACATGAGCCCCCTCGTGGCCATCGCACGCCAACACAACCTCAACATAATCTCATACGCCGACGACACCCAGCTGATCCTCTCCCTGACCAACGACCCCGCCGCCGCTAGAGCCAACCTGCACGAAGGGATGAAAGATGTAGCCGAGTGGATGATGACCAGCCGCCTGAAACTGAACTCAGACAAGACGGAGGTCCTCATCCTGGGCTCCTCGCCCTCCACCTGGGACGACTCCTGGTGGCCCCCCGCCCTGGGCACCGCACCCAAACCGACGGACCACGCACGCAACCTGGGCTTCATCCTGGACTCCTCCCTCTCCATGACCAGACAAGTCAACGCCGTCTCCTCGTCATGCTTCAACATCCTGCGCATGCTACGGAAGATCTTCTGGTGGATCCCCACCGAGACCAGGAAGACTGTCACCCAGGCCCTCGTCACCAGCCGACTGGACTACGGCAACGCCCTCTACGCCGGAACCACCGCCAAGCTCCAGAGGAGACTCCAGCGGATCCAGAACGCCTCAGCCAGACTCATCCTCGACATCCCACGAAACAGCCACATCTCCGGACACCTGAGAGACCTGCATTGGCTCCCCGTCAACAAAAGAATCACCTTCCGTCTCCTCACCCACGCACACAAAGCCCTACAGGATCAAGGCCCGAGCTACCTCAACAACCGAATCAACTTCTACGCTCCCAAACGCCACCTCCGATCAACCAACCACGCCCTCGCCGCCGTCCCCCGCATCCGAAGAGCGACAACAGGAGGAAGGTCCTTCTCCTACCTGGCCGCCAAGACCTGGAACTCCCTCCCGACCGACCTGCGCCTGACCCAAGACCACCTCTCCTTCAGGAAGAAGCTCAAGACCTGGCTGTTCGAGCAGTAATGGCACCCCCCCCCAAGCGCCTTGAGACCCTACGGGTAAGTAGTGCGCTCTATAAATGTCTTGATTGATTGATTGATTGATTGAATTGTTGGGCCCCCATTGTCAACTGATTGTGAGACATTTGTTGGGGAAGTTTCAAGATTGTATGCTGGATTTGGGTTTGCCGTTAGATTTGGGAAAGACAGTGGCCCAAGTGAGGTTTTCTTTTGACTTTTCTCGGTCTTCAACTGGATTCAGTGCAGATGGAACAGAAGCGACCTGTAGAAAAAAGAGAACATTGTTGGAACTTTTAGAATGTATTTGAGTGAAAGATAAAAGGGCGTGTGAGGGACATACACATTTTGCATGCAGTGAGGCCCCTCAGTTTGGATGAATGGAGCAGTGAGGCTGAATTTTGCCCCCTCTGAGGATTTATGGCTACCAGTTGATACAATATCCTTGTCAAAAACATCCACCGATGAGCCCACGCCAATGGTGCATTTTTCCTCCTCGCTCCATGGTACTGTTTGCCCAACCGTTTTAGGCATAGGTGGGGCAAAGGAAGAGGAAGATCAAAGGAAAAATGACAACACATCCAACGAAACATGCGGGTACCTTAGAGAGATTACAGGCAACAGAGGAACAGAAATGAACAAAATGACTTAATTGTGAACCTGTCAGAGAGTTTTGTCTCCACCCCTTGTGCGGATCAATCGAGGCTCAACTGTAAATTATTGTTCAACTTTTCTTTTAGAAAGATCGGACCAAGGGCCAGATGTAGGAAGGCTATTGCCGGTCGGTAACGGCCAAAATCGGCCGTTACCGACCGGTAATCGGCTTTTCTGATGTAGGTGGCAAATTTACTGATTCGGTAAATATCGAATCGGTAATTACCGATTCGCTATTTACCGAATCAGTAAATGACATGTAGGAAGCACTTTGCAGAGTGCTTCTGTGCCTTAAGGATTCGTTATTTACCACCAGCTATTAGTTAAATAACGAATACCTCTGTAAATGCAAATCTGTGCATTTACACCTGTGCCATGTGACAGACATACATGGCCTTAGGGCAGGTATGTGTGCCACATGTGCACACAAGCACTATTCAGGGGTGCAACAGGGTGTCAAAGTGCCACCATGCCACCCTTGACTCTTTCCCTAATTTACCGAATCGGTAATTACCGATTCGGTAATTGACATTCATTCCTATGGGCCTCCCGGCCCATAGGAATGAATGGCAATTACCGAATCGGTAAATACCGATTCGGTAAATACCGAATCTTAACGATTCGGAATTTTTTACAGTTTTTTTCACCCACATAGCATTTACCGATTCGAAAATACCGAATCGGTAAAATTCGGTATTTTTGAATTGGTAAATTTCAATTACCTACATCTAGCCCCAAAAGCCTTCTTCAAGGATAAACCACCGAAGGGGACTGTACAAATACAGGTCAGATAAACCCTTCAACATTTAATCCTTCCACAGCAGCAATACCTAATTGATAGCAATTGGGTTACTGGTTGAATGAGGTGTGAGCCCTGGTCAAGCAGCAACCACAACCCTAGTCAGGCACAAGTAAACCCCAAATTATCCTGTGCTCAACCCTCTGGTAGATTGGCACAGAGTAACTAGGCTTACCTTAGAGGCAACATGTAAAGTATTTGTGCATCACTTCAAACACTAAAACAGTAAAAACGCCACACAAAAAGATCCCAACCAGGTTAGTCAAATAGTGTTTAATTTATTAAATAAAACAAGACCAAAATGACAAAAATTTAATCAGTAGAACTGGAGTTATGAATTTCTAAATAATACACAGCAATATATTGCCTAAAAGCATAAAGTGACAATTGTGGCTAATTAGTCGAAATAAACCGGGACAAAGTTAAAAGTTAAGGCAGACCGCAATAGAGCACTGGTCGGGTACATGCCCAGATTAAAACCGCTGAAGGTTTACTTTCTCAGGTTTTGCGCTAAGAGTCCTAATCGTGTTGGAAAGGGCTGCAAGGAGCACGGAAAGGGTTGCAAGGAGAGCGTCGCTGGGGGTTGTCAGAGTGTCACGAGGAGCAGGTCAGGAGTCATTGATTGGTGGGTTGGAGACTCACATTGGTGGTGCTCCAAGGCAATCAATGCTTGCTGTGCAAAGAGATGGGCTGGAGGCGTCTCACATTGATTTTCAGTGTGAGCGGTATGGTTCCAGTGCAAATAGGCCCATTCACAGTCTTGAAGAGCCTACAAGCTTTATTTAAAAGCTTGCTAAGCCACACCACTGGTCCGGGACCTCAGAGGTACAACTTGGGGGTCAGGAACTGACTAAAGATGAGCTGTTGGGGAGCCTTATATGTCCACAAATCTCAGTTCAGGAGCCCAACAGGCTAGCCCTTTGAGTCACTCTGGGGACGTAAGTTCAAGAGGGTTCGCAGGTTCAGTTCGTCCTCCCAAGGCAAGACGGCAGCAGGCCAGCACAAAAGGACCAGAAGTGTTTTGAAGTTGTGGTTCTAAGGCCCTTCTTTTATACACAGCTGTGCTTTTGAAGTTAGGAGAAGCTTCTAGAGGCATGCCTTTGAAGTGCACAGATGCCCTGCCTTACCTAGCTCCAGATAAATGTAGCCTTTGTGTGGAGACAGGACACAGCATATTTAGGTGTAAGTAAGGCTGGGCCCAGCTCCTACCTTCCTTTCTGTCAGTGATGGCCAATCTAGTCACACCTATGCTCCCATTGTGTGGCTTTCTAGGAAGACTATACAAAGTCCAACTTCCAACTACAGCCAGTCATGTGGCCAGAGACAGACTGCAGGCCCCAAATGGCTAAGACAAGAAAATGCCAACTTTGCAAAAGAGAAATTTTCTGAATTGCCGTTTAAAATCTGACTTTACCACAAGTTAGGATTTTAAATGTTATTCCAGAGACACCAAACTTGAAGGAGCATCCCTTCCCATTTGGAAATTACACATATAAAATATAATAAGGTAACTCCAATGTTATCCCATGGGAGAGATAGGCCTTGCAGTAGTGAAAAACCAATTTGAGAATTTGTCACTATCAGGACATGTAAAACCTAGAAGGACATGTCCAACTTTTTAAATACATTGCACCCTGCCCTTGGGGCTCTCTTGGGCCTATTTTAGGGGTGACATACAACTATTTTAGCAATGGTTAGCAGTGGTAGAAATTGCAGGGTCCTTAAGCCAGTATAAACAAAGTCAGGAAAAATAGGAGGTCAAAAGGTAAAATGTTGGGGGCAAAAGACAGCAAGAATACCAGGACTAACACTAATGAAATCCTTCCTTTTGAACCGGCCATTTGAACTACATACAGAGGTTAGGCATAAAAAGTCAATTTCAGAATATCACCAAAGTTGAAAGAGAAGCGATTAAGTCTCTCTGAAATGACAAGACTATTACCATCAAACCGGCGGATAAGGATAGAGCAATTGTAATCCTGTCTACGAAAGATTACAAACAAGACTGTTAATAGTAGTTAGCAGACACAAGATATTCAAAAATCATCACTCACAGTAAGACAACATATTTGAATGGATGTATAAGGATCATGGCGAATGAGGTAGAGGTTTCAGGCTGGATGACAACTGAGGAAGCAGAAGTTTTGATAAATCAACAGCTAAACACTCTTTATTTCCAGTGATTTACAAAGTAAGGATTCATCCCCCTGGAAGAACCATTGTATCAGGGATTGACTCTATCTTAGAACCTTTATCAGGATTTTGTGACCATTTCCTGAGTCTGTTAGGTGAAAGCAACCTCAAAATTCTGAAAGATACTCAAGCTGTCCTGAATCCATTGCCCAGAGTAAACCACGAGACTACAGCTAAATTGTTGATAACATTAGATGTAGAAACACTTTATAAGAACAATTCAAAGGAGGGTTCCCTGGGGTGTAGCACGGTTACAACGAATTTTTTACAACGCACTACCATTACATCACAACTTTTACCACGCAAACCATTACAACGCAATGCGCTGGGGGGCGCTCTAGGATAGGGAATGTATTTAATATACTATCCAACACCTTCCCTGCTA
The DNA here is from genome assembly GCF_964261635.1 of Lissotriton helveticus. Lineage (NCBI taxonomy): Eukaryota > Metazoa > Chordata > Amphibia > Caudata > Salamandridae > Lissotriton > Lissotriton helveticus. The sequence continues at coordinate 695,891,469 of NC_136061.1, forward strand.
TCCACGGGGACTGGAGTTGGAATAGTAAATTAAATAATTCACTATCCAGCGCCTAAAAGCATTATGCGTTGTAATGGACTGCGTGGTAAAAACCGCATTGTAAAGGCATGCGTGGTAAAAGCATGCGTTGTAGTGACACCAATCCTTCCCTGGGCGTTATTAAGGATTTTCCTAGGTCCACTGATTGGAATTCGCCAACACAGGTTCATTTTATCTTGGAATGTGCCATTATAGCCCTCAAAGAAAATTTCTTGGAAGATACTTGGTACCTGAAAATTCAAAGACTATCAATGGTCAGTACTGTTGCCCCGAGTTTGGCCTGCCTGTTTATGTCTAATTTTGAGAAGGCGCACCTATTTTCTGGCACAAACTCCTATCAAAGTGACATTTGTCTGTGGCGCTGCTTCATAGATGATGTTTGAATCTGCAAAGTTGCTAAACTCTCTCTGAAAGGATCAACACATTAAATCCGTATCTGAAATTTGCAGAGACAGTATCAGAAAAAAGAAGTGTCCTTTCTGGATGTGTCCATCTGAATTGAAAATGGGTCCCTGAAAACAAGGACCTTTAATAAAGCAGACTGGCTAAAAGAAGAGAAAAAGGAAGGTGCCAGTATCCTGTTCATGACTGCGGGCGAGAGTTTGTCTAGATCCAACACGGTTCAGGTACGTCGGGTGGCAGGGATCAGAGACAGCCCTGAACGCGAGCCGCTTGAAATTAAAGAGACTACAGGAGCCATGGTAGCCCAAATTAAGATCTTTTCATGGAATGTAAATGGGCAGCTGGTCCAGATGGTCTTCTGCACAAAGTATATAAAGCTCTAGCAGGATCTCCTTTACCAATTCTGACAAAGTTATTTAATGAGATTTTTGAAGAAGGGATGTCTATACCTATATCGTGGAATTAAGACATTATTACATTAATTTTGCAACCGGGGAAATGCACAAAGAACTGCGAATCATACAGGCCCATTTCACTGTTAAATTGTGACTACAAAATATTTGCTAAGATCCTAGCTGAAAGGCTCAATGGTACTATGGGTGACCTTATTAATGAGAATCAGAAAGGCTTCAGAAGAGGAAGAACGTTACATGAATTGACATATGCCCTCATTGGTTCTGTAGATCTTGTTGCTGCGTATGAGTCCCCTTTGGCAGTAAAGCATTGGATGCCGCATTGGATGCCGCAAAAGCTTTGGACCGAGTAAACTGGTTATTTGTGCAAACACTTATGAGAACCCTTAATTTAGGAGATATATTTTGCAGGACACTTGCCCTAATTTACAAATCCCCCTTGTGCTTAAGTGTTGGTAAATGGGAATTTGACTTTGATCCAGCGCTCTGAATGGAAAACTGTCTCACCAACACTACCTATCACCTACAATACTCACCATTAAACATGAATCATTAACACAGGCCCATAAACCAACGAGACAATTTTTGAGCGACTGAATCATATGACCTAATTAATCAGAACTATTCACAAACTATTTACATATTTATATACAACTGCAGTTTATCTTCACTCACTATGGTTTTTAAACATATATCATTTTAATTAAGCCATAAAGGCGAATGGATAAACTGATGGAAACTAGACCATGAATAAACAAGACCAGCTTGTCTTTTCAAATCTAATTTTATTAACTTTATTATTCAAAGAAAGAGCATTTACGATATTATATCTTTATTTCATAAGCAAATAAGAAAGCAGCATTTTAATAAGGAAGTGATTTAATAAACTGACACCTTTAAAGCAAACACAGAATCATAAATTATTAGCAGAATAACAGTCTCCTTTCCCTAAAGCTATTTCCCTGTCTATTTCCCTCATCACCTAGAAAGGAATAAATTATTTCAAAGTCTGCTGTCCTTACGTGCGCCAAAAGTCCATCAGCATGACACGTCAATCAGGAATCGGAACAGCAAGCAGCGCCCTCCTGCCCATGAGGTCAGGTTTTCTACCTTTCTGTCTAGCTAAACTATCTACATTTTGCATTCTTTCTTAGAAATCCGAGCTTCTTATTGGCTGTTTTATGTCAGTCCACGATAAAATAGTTAGCTCATCTCCGCTTCTAGAGCAAGTTCAGGCTTTTTTCATAAGCCCTATTGTCCTTTGCTTTCGCGTTATTCAGCTTACTCAAAAGAGATACTTTTCTCTCGAGTTACAGTCTATGATTTCCTAGCCTTGGCAGTCATGTTTGGTTTCCTGTCCTTGAGCCTTTTTCTCCAAGAGCACATTCAGCACAACTAATAAACTGCTTCTTCTGTCAAAGATGTCAACGTGGTAAAAGTTTCCACTTCAGCGCATGTGCAAGGCTCCACTCTGGACAAGTTTTCACAACTGCATCTCTGTCAGCCATTTCTTTACCACAGGCTTAGGCTTCACTGGGAAACTATTATTCAAACAAACACAAGACATCAATTAATTAAAGAAATGAGACCCATTCTGTTACCCACCCCGTTTGCTAATTAAAAACCCGTTAATTTATGTTACCTAGCTAAGCACACAAAGCAGCGTTCATATCTACCTTCTTCTTTTGGACCGCAAAGATTCTCCACAAGCTTTTGTCACAGAAAAGACATAACATAAGCACACCACTGGTCCAGGACCTCAGAGGTACAACTTGGGGGTCAGGAACTGACTAAAGATGAGCTGTTGGGGAGCCTTATATATCCACAAATCTCAGTTCAGGAGCCCAACAGGCTAGCCCTTTGAGTCACTCTGGGGACGTAAGTTCAAGAGGGTTCGCAGGTTCAGTTCGTCCTCCCAAGGCAAGACGGCAGCAGGCCAGCACAAAAGGACCAGAAGTGTTTTGAAGTTGTGGTTCTAAGGCCCTTCTTTTATACACAGCTGTGCTTTTGAAGTTAGGAGAAGCTTCTAGAGGCATGCCTTTGAAGTGCACAGATGCCCTGCCTTACCTAGCTCCAGATAAATGTAGCCTTTGTGTGGAGACAGGACACAGCATATTTAGGTGTAAGTAAGGCTGGGCCCAGCTCCTACCTTCCTTTCTGTCAGTGATGGCCAATCTAGTCACACCTATGCTCCCATTGTGTGGCTTTCTAGGAAGACTATACAAAGTCCAACTGCCAACTACAGCCAGTCATGTGGCCAGAGACAGACTTTTGTCACAGAAAAGACATAACATAAGCACACAAATAAGCACATGCCATTAGTTAAACAGCCGCATTTAATACTGACAAAGACAATAGACATGGTTAGCTTATTATTCTCTTCGCATTTGCAACATAAAGCACATAAGTTAATCCCACGTGTTCTGATAAATGCATTTTTAAAACTAAGTTGATTAATAATTTCATCACATTCTTGTTAATTCAGTTACGTTTATTATGAAAGTTTAACTTTGCAAGTTTGAACAAAATGTTGTTCATCACCTTGCTCCTTCAACTCCCTCATCTGGTGATTTCAAAATCACCACATAACACCCAAACATTTTTAAAATTTTTCAACCCTTGAACATGTTTTGGACTTTCTCAGTATTAATATTTCTAAACTTTTGATTCAGCTGTTTGTCTGCAACTCTCATATTGTGTTCTACGAAACTCTTCTAATTCTATTTCCTTTTCTTTTTCTTTTCTGAGTTTGTAAATTCTTTTTTTTTCTCTTACATATTTCTTTCTCTTGTGTATCATGCAACTAATTTTTAATAAAAGTATCACTATGACTATGACTATTAAAGGACAAAGTATTTTACTAATGATTGAACTACCAATCTCTTGAAACCAGTTTCTGATTACTGCAAATCTTTAGCTCAATCGTTCTGAAAATTTTTCATCTTCTAAATGTTCATGCATGTAATTCTGTTATATTCTTGATATACATTTCCATATTCTGGCTTTTGTCTGGGATATATGTACAGCAATGCTGGACATGTAAAATTCCACAAACTCCTTCTTCTTTTGCAAGCAGAATGTCTAATACAAGACGGTTCTGCATTATCATTGTTCTCATGGCAATAAACTGTGTATTCACTAATTGAAATCCACTAGCAGTTTCAGTAGACAATCTATCAACAATTGTAGACATTTTTCTAATTTTGTTTGCACTCAGGGTTATTCCTACCATAGGTATTAATGCACCAAATATGTCACCCAATATTTCTGAAAAGCTTTCCCTTCTGAATCTTCTCAGGTGATTACTAATTTCAAATGAACCTTTTGCATTTCTATCCACATGAAAAAATTTTGGAAAAATTAAACCCACATAGCAAGTCCCATACCAGTGGTCGGGAAGATTAAAATAAGCTTTGTTTCCACAAACAAAATAAATTCCAGGAAAAATTGGATCTTTGCCTCCTTTAAATCCCCACCCCCCTAAGATTTGATAAGTATCTTCACATTGACTAGCACCTACAAAGTAATTATCAAAAAATGTATTATCTCTTCTTATACAAAGTTTTCCACTAACAGGTTTATCTATGTGAATGGCAACATTTTCATTTCTACCATTGAGCTTTTCATCTTCAATCTGCTAAAACTTAGATTTGGTTTGTTTCAGCATCTCATTTTGCCTATAGATTGCCCTTCTCTCTTCAACCATATTTAAAAATGTTTTTTCTTCCATTCTCAGTTTACATGTTAAATTATTTCTAAAAGTATATTCATAAGTAAGTTCATTAGTTACTATGAAAAATTCCCTCATCTGTTTAGCATGTTTCAGTTTATTCAGGCTGTTTACAACTTTTAAATTTGCAAAAATGTCATCAAAGTCAGAGTAATAATATTCCAAACGACCTGTTTGGTAAAACAAGCTAGCTATTACACTACAAGTAATGCAGTAAGTAAGAGGAAGCATATTATAAGTGACACCTTCTGAAACAGAAGTAGGTAATTTCACACAAATGTAGCAATCTTTTACATCCATCACCTTAACATATTCAGATAAAAGTCTTGAAAAGGTGTTACCTACAGATCTATCTTGGTGAATTTCTGGTTTGTGTGCAATTATTTTATCAGACTTATCTACCTTATTATGATTAATCACAGCTTTACTAGTCATATTAGATTTATACATTTCTTTATCTATTCCAAAAGGAAAAATGACAGCTAAAATCAACCATTACCAAGATTATCAGGATTACACATATTGAAGACAATTTGCAACACCTTCTAAGAATCGAACATCTCGAATTATTATTAGTAGAAGGCATCTTTACTTTAAAAAAAGAGCCTTTAAAAAAAATCAAAAATATAAAATTTCTAAATATACACCTCTCAATTTTACTTTTTTTTTTAACAGAAAACCTTAACTTCTAACAGCTTTTCTTCGACCTTATGTCTTACATCAATGTGTTTTTCCAGCGAACACAATTTATTCGACCTTGTGTCACCTAACACAATTTCCTCAACCTTGTGTCAGAACAAAATCAATCATTGTCATTGTCACTTGCATCATCTAAATTAACCTGATTACTATTTACTTCCACTACTGGTGGGATGATAATGTAAGTCCATTCAGGCGACTTGTACTTTTGGTTTGGCTTTATTACTCTTTTTGCTCTGCAGTTAATCACTTCAATTTTCTTTCCTGCTTGCTTTTTCTCATTTGAGTTTTCTTCTTTTTGACTTGAAATCTCATTAACTTGCTCTTTTGCTATTTTGAATTTTAGGCCTTCATTTTCATTTGGCCAATTATCTCCCTTTCTTGATAATTTCTTTTTCGGTTCAGTTAGATTACACTCTACTCTCCAAGCTCTTTTCCTTGATCTTTTTACTTTGGATTCATCATCACTCGCATCAGATTCGCTTTCTGTGATATCAGCTCTAGATCCAGGTACTTCTTTACTCGGCAGTTTCACTCTGTTAGGAACATTATCCTTATAGCTGGTACTTGGAATTTTGTCTTCTTCTTCTTCTTCAATTACTTCCAGTCCACCAGTTTCAGAATTTTCGTTCCTTCTTTCAGAGCTTCCAATCTGCTTTTCAATCCTCTCCTGATCTTGAATCACTTCTTGTTCAGACTCCTTTTCTGCTTCTTGATCTAGCAGATTGTCATCATTTTCAGAGTCTTGTATCACAATTTCCTCATTTTCTTCATTCAATGTCTCATTCACATTTGAATTTTCCAGATGTCGACCTTCTTGTCGATCTTCAGGATCTGGGTTTCTTTCAGGTTCTTCTTTAAAATCTGAATCAGCTGTGGTTTCACCTTCGTCGGGATTTTCAGGAGCTGGCACACCAATGGTATGACTAGCATGAATCCATCTCTTCAATCCTCTACACTTTACTGCATTTGTTGTGACAAGTATCTCCTGTCTTGCTCTCTGCCACCTGGGTACTAGGCAATTTTTTCTTCGGTGTACTTTTGTCCTCACCCAGTCTCCGGGTAACAGATCATGAGCTTGTTCCTTTTCTTTTGTTATCACTTCAGTTCCCACCTGATGGAACACAGAAGTTACCACATCAGATAGATTTTTGCAGTAATCCATTATGACGCTATCCATAATGCTCAACAGTTTATCAACTGGAACACATGCTTGCCTCATGAATCTGCCCATAAGAATTTCGTGGGGGCTCAAACCTGTTATTCTATCTGGAATGCTTCTCAAAGACATCAAAACAAGTGGAAGTGCGTCAGTCCACTTCATTCCTGTAGCTAAACACATTTTTGCTATTCTGTTTTTTATTGTGCCATTCACTTGTTCAACAACACTTGATGCTTCTGGTCTGTAAGCACAGTGTAACTTCTGCTTTATGTCCAGAGCTTCACAAATCAATTTTAGCAATCTGTTTTCAAAATGTGTTCCACGATCAGTCTCGACCGTTACCGGAAATCCATACCTTGGTATGATTTCGCTCAAAAGCAATTTTGCCACAGTAACTGAATCATTGTGACGTGTTGGGAACGCTTCCACCCATCTCGAAAACAGACAGATTATCACCAAGACATATCTCAGTTTATTATGGGGTGGCATGTCAATGAAATCAAGCTGTAATCTTGTAAATGGACCACCCTCCCGTCCTATGGTTCCCATGCTCACAACTGTTTTTCTGTTTGGATTGATCTGCTGGCAGATTAAGCACCTCTGACAAAAAGATTCTGCAATTATCCTGAATTTTGGATTGTACCATGTCTGTCTAAACAATCTGATCATTGAATCTCTTCCAATATGTCCTGGACCATGATACATGCGAGCCATGTCAGCAATCATGCTGTCTGTCATTACTGGTCTGTCATCTTTGTAAACCCAAATCTCATCTTCTTCTCTCTGTCTGCAACCTTCTTTTAACCATATGTCTTTCTCCTCATCATCTGCCTCATCTTGCAATTCTTTTACTCCTTGCCAAGTCTCAACTACAGATGTTAGCATAAGTGAGTTTAAAACATGTTCAGTATCTTTTTCCCGATGAATGGACATATTATTCTTTGCACAAAATGTTGCTATTGTGTCAGCATATGCATTTCCTTTTGTTATGTAATCATCTCCTTTCTTGTGTGCTGTGCACTTTACAACAGCAATTTTTTCTGGTAACTGAATCCCGTGAATTTGCCTTTTAATTAATTTTGCGTTTCTGATTGGAGTTCCCGCAGAAGTTAAATAACCTCTTTGAGACCAGAGCTGGCCATAGTCATGGACTACACCATATCCATACAGAAAAGTGGGGCGTGATTGATTTGTACAACATCTATGCAAGAGGAACAAAATCAGGGAGTTCTCCCACCCTAGAGGCTTTGCTCTCCTTTCTGGAAACCAAGTCCACAAGAAATAGAATTTGAGTAGCAGGGGACTTAAACAGGACCTTCGAACCACTGGATAGTACAAATGATCCATTAGGCCAGGATGAGGATATGCTTTGGGGTATACCATCTTTGAGCATAGAACCTATAAAGCAGTGGACGAAGGACGTATTGTTACTAAATGCCATGTGTTTGGAGCATGGGCTAAGAGCTCTAAACGGGAGGACACCAGGGGACAAAGAAGGTGCTAGTACCTTTGATAATGGCCATAGTCGGAGTAGAATAGATTATGTCATATGTAGTCTGCCACTCTGGCAGGGGGGTTTTGATATGGTCATTAATGGTAGATTGGAAAGCGATCACAATCCCCTTTGTGTGACCCATAAATGGTGGAGTGTGGGGCCTTACAACATGCACACAAGAACAGAACAACTTCCAACAATGGCCAACGACATGCGAAGGTTGAAATGGCCAAGTGTCTTAGCAAATGAAGAATCTATGGTTATTATCAATGCTGAGGTTGACAAGGCTCTCATTTCCATGGAAGCTGCAAAACCTACAATCCCTGGTTCTAGGGAAATTACAGATATTCATAATGGGTTTTTTAGCCACACTTTATGCAACCATTAAGTATTAAAGGCAAAAGACCTCCCAAAGTGGCCAGGTGGTTTGATCGCCAGTGTAGGGCAGCTCGGTTGGCACTGGGTCATGCAATTAGAGCAAGAGACAGGGTTATGATTAGTGTAGCTAGAAAATCCTACAACCTATGTATCCTCCGGGCAAAAAGACAATGGGATGTAGGACATTGGGCGGAGCTAAAGGAGGCCTCCAGCAGCAAGGATTCCAGGCTTTTTTGGAAGATTATAAAGTGGGGTAGAGGCGGTACGCCTGATAGGCCAGACAATAATGTGGCTGAAGAAGCCTGGGTTGAGTATTTTAGACCTCAATATGCTGATGCAAATAAGGACGGGCTAGGGGAGGTGTTACCGCCAGTTTTTGCTACTGAAAACTTGTTCTCTCTCAAGGAAGTCGAATTAGCTATTTCCTCTGTTAAAGGGGGGAGGGCACCAGGGTTAGACGGAATACCGTCAGATATCTTCAAACATGATATGGATAAGTGGGCGAGGTATGTCCTACTATTGAGTAATGCAATTGCCAAGGGTGGGGTGATCCCGGAGCTGTGGCAAGGGGCCATTATCATACCAATCCACAAAAAAGGAGATCGATCTCTTCCAGCAAATTATAGGCCAATACGCTTGATTGCAAACATACAAAAAGTTTTGGGGAAAATGGTTGTAAATCAGCTTATGGACTGGGTGGATGATAATAATGCCCTATCCCCCTACCAGGCAGGTTTCAGGCGGGCCACCAGTACAATCGACCAAGTCTTTCATTTTACCATTTTGCGGTGGAGGACGGTATTGCTTGGCAAGGGCTGCCTGTATGTTGCGTTTGTCGACTTGCGGGCAGCCTTTGATTTGGTCCCACGGCAAAAGCTATGGATGGTATTACATAAGTTAGCCATACCATCTGAACTCCTTACCCTTATCATGCGATTGCATGAATGTAACTTTGCAAGGGTTCAGTGGGGTGGGAATGGCGAGGCATCCTCTGACTTCCCGGTAGAAAGGGGGGTCCGACAAGGTTGCGCTATGGCACCCCTATTATTCTCATTATTTATAAATGGGATTGTGGGGAGGATGTTGGATGTTAGTGTAGACGCACCCTCGTTAGCGGGCGTCAGGGTCCCGATCCTGATGTTCGCTGACGACACACTAATTATGTCTAAGACTCCTGCTGGTCTACAACGTGCCCTAAATATATTTGATGATTTTTGTAAAGAGCATGGCCTTGATGTAAACGTGGGCAAGACAAAGCTAATGGTCTTTTCCCCGCGTCACAAAGCCCACCCCAGGGTATTCTTGAACAACATTAAGCTAGAAGTGGTTAGCGAATTTACATACCTAGGGGTCCAGATAACAGATGGCTTGGGCTGGCTACATCACTTGGAAAAAACGGCCATAAAACATCAGCAAATCTCGGGGGCATTGCGGGGGGAACATCAGAAATCCAAAACAAAACCCATCAAGCCTGTTCTTATAGTGTATGACGCAAAGGCCCTGGGTGCGGCCCTATATGGGGCTGAGTTGTGGGCCTGGGATAACCTATCTACCTTACAGACATCTGAAAACAGGTTTTTTAGAGGAATTACAGGTGTACCCCAGAGCACCCCTCTAATTCCACTGTTTTCTGACTTAGGCAGATGAACAATTAGTGATAGAGCAAGATTGCGCCCCATTCTTCACTGGAGACGTCTATGGACAACTCCAGAGATTAAACACTATGCAGACGGGTTCCTGGCAATTATCAAAGAAGATAAATTTCACAAGGTTAAGTGGTTAAAAAACTTAAGGGCCATGTTAATCAAATTGGGCCTTTCTAATCTGTGGGATAACCCCCAGGGTGAAGTCTTCCCGAGTAAAGAAACCCTTAAGTTGCAATATTGGGATTGGGTGGATACTAGCCTTCTGAGGGGCACGAGATCCGATTCTATGGCTGGACGCTTTTTGGAGGTTAAAATATGTCCAAAACTGGAAAATTATTGGGACAGTATCACTGCCCCAACGGACAGGAAGTTACTTTTCCAATTAAGGTCTGGTTCCCTCCCTTTAAAAATACTGACTGCAGGATGGCAGAATTTGACCTCTAAGTGTTGCCCAGTGTGTAAAGCTGCTACTGAAAGCCTAGGTCACTTTTTATTTGTCTGTAATGCTTACTCGCTACCAAGGAGGGTGTGGTTAACTAGAGTTTGCAAAAATCTTGGAACAAGACGTAGTGCAGTGGCCATAAGAATTCTATGTACATCTACTGACGAGCCGATTGCACTAGGAGTGGCTAAATACTTGGGGTGGGCCTGGTCCATTAGGAGGAGGTTGATAGGTAGTGTTTGTTAGCGTAGTTTTTCAATGCAATTTTAATGTGTTTTTAATGTAATTTGGTTTTTATTCATGTACAACTTGTAGTATTGTATTTGCTTGCACAACTGTTTTAGAAATTGTATATGTATATTGATGAATGTATTATTTGTTATTTGGAATGTATTGTTTTAATGTTGTGCTTTTATGAGATTCTTTTCTCGAATAAAGCTTATACTACTACCATATCCATACTGACTATCAGTCACTATGGTAACTTTTAACTCTTTTCTTTTTTCACATGCACGAATCAAAGCAATCAATTCTGCTACTTGAGCTGAACGAATTCCTTTGAGACAGGAGGCTTCAATTACATTTGCAACTGTGTACACAGAGTATGCTGCACTCAGAACACCTTCATTTGTTCTTAAACATGAACCATCAACAAATAAAACATAATCTGATTCAGCTAATGGGACATCTTTAATATCTTGCCTAGGTTTAGTGCAATATTCTAATACATCCAAGCATTCATGATCAATATCAATTTCATCTCTGACTTCTGTTATAGTACCATCAGGTAATAATGTGGAAGGATTTAAATTCACACATCTTGCAATCGATATATTATCTGATCCAAGAATAACTTTTTCATATTTTGTTAGCCTATTATTTGTCAAATGTTGTGTTTTTCTTCTAGTGAAGAGAATTTCAACTGAATGGGGTACATATACTTTTACAGGGAATCCCATTATTATCCCTTCACTTTGTTCCAAACTTACACTTGTTGCAGCTACCTCATTTAAGCAACCTGGTAATGCTTTTGCAACAGGATCAAGAACAGCTGAGAAATATGCTATTGGCTTTCTCAGTCTTCCATGTCTTTAAATCAGAACTGATAATGCACATCCTTCTCTTTCACTGCAATATAGCTCAAATTCTTTTTCGTAATCTGGCATTCCCAATGCTGGAGCTTCACACAGACCTTTCTTTAATTGTTCAAAAGCTTCTAACTCAGTTTCTGTTAGGGTAAATGGGTCTTTTATGTCCGCTTTTGTCAGTCTTTGCAATGGCTTTGCAATTACTGAAAATCCACTAATCCATTGACGACAATAACCTACCATTCCTAGAAACATTCTGACCTGTCTTTGTGTTTTTGGAGGTTGCATTGTCTGAATAATTTTTATTCTTTCTGTTGTCACTTGTCTGATTCCTTTTGCAATTCTGTGACCAAGATATTTTACTTCTTGTTTGCAAAATTGTAATTTTGCAGGAGACACTTTATGTCCCTCTTCTGCCAAATGATTTAAAAGTGTAATAGTATCTGTCACACAATTATCTCTTGCAGCCACAAGGAGATCATCAATATACTGCACTAACGTTGATTTTCCAGGTACATCTAAATTTTCCAAGGATTTCTTTAGCAACTGATTAAAAATAGATGGACTTTCAGTATACCCTTGAGGGATATGACACCATGCTAATATGCGCTCTTTGAACCGGAACGCAGACATTTGTTGGCTCTCCGGATGCAATGGAACAGTAAAGAAAGCATTACATAAATCAATAACTGTATACCATTCTGCATCATGCGGAATCTGATATAAAACTACCGCTGGGTTTGGTACAACTGGACAACATGGAATAACAATTTGATACATTTTTCTGAGGTCTTGAACAATTCTGAAAGTTCCGTTTGGCTTTTTAATTCCCATAATCGGTGAATTACATGGACTGCTCTCAATTTCTTTTAGAACACCTTGTTTTATGAATTTATCAATTACAGGAGTAACTCCATCAATGACTTCTGCTTTCATTTTATACTGAGGAATATTTGGATAATCCGCTCCTTGTTTTACTGATATTTTTACTGGGTCTACATTTTTCTTCAAACGCATTTCATCTCCAGTGAAATCCCAAATTTTAGCATTGACTGTTTCTTTTAATTCTTCAGGTAGATTATTTTTTAACAAATACAGGGAATCATTTATTTTCTTCTGCTTTAACCATTTACATTGTTAACTTGTAGAGCCCATCTTCTTCTGGAGTTTGGAGCTCAATACCATCCGGTGAGCAATATATTTTACAGTTCATCTTCCAAAGGATGTCCCTTCGTAACAGGTTTACAGGACTGCTGTCACAAACTACAAATCTATGCATGTCCTAAATTTACCAATTTCAACTTCAACTGGTTCTGTTAAATCTGTTTTAATTTGTTGGTTAGCTACACCTACTACTTGGATTTTTTCCCCAGAGAGAGGTAGGTTTTCTATTTCCACTGATCTAACAGTATAACGGGTAGCACCTGTATCTACTAGAAAAGTGATTTCTACATCATTCACTTTACCATTTATAAATGGACCAGACTGATCTACCTCAAGAGTGGCTCCAAGCACACACTCTTCCTCCTCTCTCATGCACCGTCAGACGTAATCCTCAGAATCACTCCCTCCATTTTCTTTCAACAAATACTGTTGAGAAACATTTGACACATTCACTCTTGGCGATCTGTTTACCTGTTCACCTCCGTAGAATCCTGTTTCTGTACTTTATCTCTGCTCATTTACACAGTTTGGAAGTGGCGGTTGTGGTATCTGACTTTGCTGATTCACTACCTGTCGCTGTAGCTGTTGCTGAAGATTTATCTCATTCTGCATCTGTGGATTTAATGATGCATTTTTAAAATTTCTGGGCGGATTCTTACATTCATGCTTACAGTGTCCAATTTCGCCGTAATTAAAACATGGGAGTTTCTGTTTTAACTCTTCAATATTTCCCATCAATTTTGGCTTATTATAATTACCTTTAAATTTCCCTTGATTCTGATCAACATTTTTTTTTTCCAAAGTTGCTATTTGTTGTTTGGCCACTTTCACCTGTGCCCACATAGCTTTTTCTTTTTGCTTCTTTTGTTTCGCATCTATTTCATCACTACAGTATTTTGCTTTTCTCAAAAAATATCATCTACTGTGAGCGATTGCCAGCCAACTATTCCAGATCTTATCATTTCACCAATTTCAGGTCTTAAGGCATAAACAAATCTGTATATGAAATGGCTCATATCCTTTTCACTCAATTTTTCATAACCACTGTATTGTTTAAATACCAGCAGTAATCTTTCATAGAATGAATGTACTGATTCTTTTGGCTCTTGGTTTGTTCTATCTATTTTAACCCAATCTACTTCTTTTGGGGGAATCTTGTTTTTCAACCACACAATTACTTTTTCGTACACATTCATAACATCTGATGAAGGAGCACCTGTTACTTTATCTCGAGAAGGTTCTTCTTTAGGCCAATCTATAGAAATTTTACATTCTGTCCATAGATCTGATGGGACAACTATGTCAAATAATCCATCAAGATCAACCCACAGAACTTTTGAAACTTTCACAAATCTGTCTACCTGTCGATACCATTCTACAGGTTTTTCTCTCAACCGAGGAAAATCATTTGTAAATAATAAAATGTCCTGGCTTGTCCATGGGACATGCACATACCCTCCTCCCGGTATTTCTCTCATTGGAAACTCATTTACTACTTCTCCTCTTTCTCTTCTGCCTTCCTCTCTTTTCTTTGTCCATTTTACTCTCCATTTACTTAATTCACCCAATCTCTTTAGAAACACAATTAAATCTTTTATATGAACAATTCTTCCTGTGGTATTCATGTTTTCAATGTCTTTTTCAGAGAAATCCACCCTATAATGTTTCTGCAAATTTTTCTGTCTACTCAAATCTATTTCTAGTTCAGCAGCCATCTCCTCCAATTAATCATACTTGGTTTTTGTTTTCCATGTTATGCTTTTACAAATAAATAACAATTCATCATTCTGATATAGTTTCAAACTGTCAGTTCCAATTGTACCAATAATTAATTCCTCCAAATCTGCTTTCAACTTTGCAACATCAAGTAATTTATTTTCTGGGGTTTGTGGAGTGTTTGTTAAATCTATTTTATTTATGCTCTTTTCTGGAGTTCCAGAATCAGATTCTGCACCAGATGGAGTTTTACATGACAGACTTTGATTAAAAGTTAAATCGGGCATCATTGTTTTCTCTTGGTGAATTTCTGATAAATATGAATAAAAATTTTCAGCCACTTTCTGAATTTCTGCATTTAATGGAACAGTTAAAGCTGAATGTCTAACTTCCCTTTGATCAAATACTGGAAGAACAGGTCCAATCGTTACTGGTACTGTTACTGCGTCCATGCTTTTAGTTAACTGCTGTATTAGTTCATCTTTTGATCGGAAGTATTCTGAAGTATTTGGTAAATCCTCACATCTTTCTGTTCTTATTACATTTCTTGAAGTTTCATTTCTCTGAACTGGAGTTTCAGCATAATTTCTATTTCCTCCTGATATACTAGAGTTTGGTCTTGGTTCTACTCTTTCAGGTGTTTTTTCATTATTCAAATTTAATCTAGGGGATGTCTCATCAATAATTTCTTTTGAAGGAGCACTTGGGGAAGTTCCTAGTGGAACTGTTGGGGAAGACCATGAACAAACTGGTTGATAAGGTGGCGGTTTCGGTTTTGTAATATAAATCTCTTCTAAAACCGCATCTTCTAATTCACTTTCTTCACCATTATTATTTTTCTTTTGAGCACTCTTTTGACCATTTGCCTCACCAAGTAATCTCGCTGGGTACAAACCATCACACATGTCTGCACATCTCCATCAACGCATTCTATCCTCATGTGTTTCTCTATTAATATCTAATCTGGTACCTCTTATTACACCTCTATTTTCTCGTTCTAATTCAAACATTTCATCCTCCCATTCAGCTAAAGCCTCAAATTGAGTAGGTCTAGGCTTTGGTACAAGATTCATCATCTTTTCTCTTAAGTTTTTCAAAACCTTAATGTTAAATAATCCATATTCCGGCCATGCTAATACACCATCATTTTTGGTGTATTCAATCCAATTCTCAATCCAAAGACAAGTATGATAACTATATTCACCTAACATACAAGCTTCAGGTGTTTTGTACTTATGAAGTAACCTTCCACCTCGCGTTTCAACTTTCTTGTCAGGTTTAATTTTATTTTTCAATTTCAGAAACCATGAAAGCTTCTTTTTCTCTTTCATGTAATAAGAATCCATGTTTTTAAACTGTTTCCCTTACTTCGGTAAAGATCGTAACAAGGAAGTTGTTATTTCACAGCACTAACCAATCCGTGCGCGAAACTCACCAACAAGCCAATCAGGTTAAGCTTCGTCACTATTTTACTCAACCAATAGAATTACTGCTTTACAGAAAGAGCCAATCAGCTGTAAGCCTGCCTAGTCACATGAGCCAATCAGTGCGCGAATACTGTGACGTATGTTAGCCAATCACAGCGCGACACTAGTGACGTATACTGCCGCTGCAGCTTCTCTGTCCCTCGCTCCGCTCTGACACCTCCTTTACAAAATATTTTCCCAGCGCCATATTTTACAAATCTTTCAATTGAATTCAGTTAGTAACTCCACAAAAACAAACCATTTGTCTGTTTTGCTAAATTAAAGTGATAGCTTTCCCAATCATTCAGATATTCTTTTGCATGAAATAGACAACGCTATCCTCACAGAATATTTAAATTCGTTGATAAAATAAGGCTACTCTACATTTCTAACAAGTAATAACGAACTAATTTTTCTCTGAATGCACATATAGTGACAATTCAAAGTTTCACTCGATCGTATGTTACAAAATCATTTACGCACATTCAAACGGAAAAAATCCCTAACCATTTATACATGAATCTTAGTAGGACTTTAACCCACCATAGAAATCCTCATTCGCCAATAAGATAGACGACGCTTCCTTACCCTTCACTCAAGCTTGGATAAATTCTACTACTCTTTTCACAGTGAGTTTTAAAACAGGCTCCAAGTCCCTATACTCGAAAGCTACAATTTCATAGACAATCCTCACTATACATTCTACCTTACACACCTAAAATCCCTAAATTTGTGCTGTACGTCCACAACACTAGTGATATATGTCAATACCACTATTTTGAAACAGAACAAATGCACTGTGGAACTTCATCTGTTACACTTCTCTTGCCCGCAAATCAGGAATTTTTCACACTGCTGGAAAAGACCCTTCGACTACATATAACAACTGAACAAACTTAACATGTTTTAGTCATGAATCCTATGTATTTACCATGTAACATGTCAGTTACCATAGTAACCGAACTCTGCTACCAAGTTATTGATCCAGCGCTCTGAATGGAAAACTGTCTCACCAACACTACCTATCACCTACAATACTCACCATTAAACATGAATCATTAACACAGGCCCATAAACCAACGAGACAATTTTTGAGCGACTGAATCATATGACCTAATTAATCAGAACTATTCACAAACTATTTACATATTTATATACAACTGCAGTTTATCTTCACTCACCATGGTTTTTAAACATATATCATTTTAATTAGGCCATAAAGGCGAATGGATCAACTGATGGAAACTAGACCATGAATAAACAAGACCAGCTTGTCTTTTCAAATCTAATTTTATTAACTTTATTATTCAAAGAAAGAGCATTTACGATATTATATCTTTATTTCATAAGCAAATAAGAAAGAAGCATTTTAATAAGGAAGTGATTTATTAAACTGACACCTTTAAAGCAAACACAAAATCATAAATTATTAGCAGAATAACAATCTCCTTTCCCTAAAGCTATTTCCCTCATCACCTAGAAAGGAATACATTATTTCAAAGTCTGCTGTCCTTACGTGCGCCAAAAGTCCATCAGCATGACACGTCAATCAGGAATAGGAACAGCAAGCAGCGCCCTCCTGCCCATGAGGTCAGGTTTTATTCCATTTCTGTCTATCTAAACTATCTACATTCTGCATTCTTTCTTAGAAATCCGAGCTTCTTATTGGCTGTTTTATGTCAGTCCACGATAATATAGTTAGCTCATCTCCGCTTCTAGAGCAAGTTCAGGCTTTTTTCATAAGCCCTATTGTCCTTTGCTTTCGCATCATTCAGCTTTCTCAAAAGATATACTTTTCTCTCGAGTTACAGTCTATGACTTCCTAGCCTTCGCAGTCACGTTTGGTTTTCTGTCCTTGAGCCTTTTTCTCCAAGAGCACGTTCAGCACAACTAATAAACTGCTTCTTCTGTCAAAGATGTCAACGTGGTAAAAGTTGCCACTTCAGCGCATGTGCAAGGCTCCACTCTCGACAAGTTTTCGCAACTGCATCTCTGTCAGCTATTTCTTTACCACAGACTTAGGCCTCACTGGGAAACTATTATTCAAACAAACACAAGACATCAATTAATTAAAGAATTGAGACCCATTCTGTTACCCACCCCCTTTGCTAATTAAAAACCCGTTCATTTATGTTACCTAGCTAAGCACACAAAGCAGCGTTCATATCTACCTTCTTCTTTTGGACCGCAAAGATTCTCCACAAGCTTTTGTCACAGAAAAGACATAACATAAGCACACAAATAAGCACATGCCATTAGTTAAACAGCCGCATTTAATACTGACAAAGACAATAGACAAGGTTAGCTTATTATTCTCTTCGCATTTGCAACATAAAGCACATAAGTTAATCCCACGTGTTCTGATAAATGCATTTTTAAAACTAAGTTGATTCATAATTTTACCACATTTTTGTTAATTCAGTTACGTTTATTATGAAAGTTTAACTTTGCAAGTTTGAACAAAATGTTGTTCATCACCTTGCTCCATCAACTTCCTCTTTTAAGATAACTAGGGGGACAAGACAAGGCTGCCCTGTCCCCGTTATTGTTTGATTTATACATCAAACCATTGGCAAGGAGAATCGGGAAATAGTCTGGTGTATTTCCCTTCAGCTGCAATGGCTGGGGAAAAAAGTAGCCTTGTCTGCTGACGATCTTTTGGTCTATACTTCAGATCTACAGGCTACAATTCCATTAATTGATAAGCTGACTATAGACTTTGGCAAGGTAGCCAGTTATGATGTTCAGAATGATAAGACAGCGCTAATAGCCTGGAATATTAAGGGAGGATGTTGGGATGGTCTCATTTACCCTTAACTATTTTTGGTAGAGCTAATCTGGTGAAAATGGTTATTCTCCCAAAGTTTACCTTTCTTTTCAGTGCAATACCTCTACCCTTCAAGATCGAGTGGTTGGATAAATTACAAGGAAAGATAGTCAGTTTCATTTGGGCCTCACATGGGTCTCGCATAGCATGGAAGAAACTAAAGAGAAAAAAAATAGAAAGACAGTCTAGCCCTTCGAGATCTGTGATACTATGCTTGGGAGTTTTTGCTGAAGAATGGGACAATGCTACTGGATAGACCACCCAGTTCAGAAATAGGCAGAATGTTCAGTGCTATGCTAAAAGACATAAGCCCTTCGAGATCTGTGATACTATGCTTGGGAGTTTTTGCTGAAGAATGGGAAAATGCTACTGGATAGACCACCCAGTTCAGAAATAGGCAGAATGTTCAGTGCTATGCTAAAAGAAATAAGGGGGTGACTCTGGTTTTATGTATACATTTGCAGACCCTAGGTACTTCAAGAAGGTGAGACTGAAAGTATTGTAATGTATGGAGGAAATATGGTACAGCATTAAAAAAAGCACAAAACCTGCCTATTTCAGCAATCTTGCCGCTATTTGGAAGAACAAAGAACAAGCTGGCGTGTCCACTAAAAGAAGCGGGCATTTAGAGATGGGAGCATTTAGTTAATGAAGGAAAACTAATAATTTGGGAGGTGTGCCGGGAGTTAACCGACAACAGAGTTTCAAAATTTAAATACCTTCGAATACAAAGCTGGTTTCAGTCTCTTAGCACAAAGATAGGTGGATCCAATGAAATAGAAGAAAAACTGACTCTAGGTGTACCAAAGGCTAAAAAAAAGTCAACATGGTATTGGCTGATAATTTACATGACTGAGGGGACCTTGACATTGCCATAAGACCTGTGGGAAAAACACTTCCCTGGGAAGCTTATGGCAAGTATCCATGAGTCTGCTTTATGGTTTGGTTAAACCTGCCAATTTAAGAAGGAATCATACTTTTTCACTCCATAGGGCATATTGAACTCCACTCAGGCTGTCGAAGTTTGGGAAAGGTGGAGTGGTGGCCAGTGCAAAATGAGGGCTAAGTAAAGCAGATGATGTGCATATGTTTGTGCAAAACCCAGGTGTGCAAACATTTTGGGATGACGTGAGTAAGGCTTTATTCAACATTCTTAACATACAAATTCAGGTAAGCCTATCTCTTGTCTTTTTTTGGGGCATTAGATGTGCAAGAGCTAATAGAGACCAGACTATAGTATTGTCTTTTTCGATGCTATTGGCACGTAGGAATATTTGTATAAAGTGGGTAAGTGATCACCCACCCTTGTTTACTGATTGGCTACAATCCTTGAAAAGCACTGTAAGATTGGATGCAACGGACCTGGGAATAAAGAGGTACAAATTCTGGCTACCTTTGATTAGATGGTTGGAAGTAGAGGGCTATGTGATAAAAGATGATAACGCCCATATGCCCCACGATGCACTTTATTACCAGGTTACTGACTACCATGGTAGAAAACAAGAGTGCAGGAGTTAAGCTGTGGAATGGAGGTCCTCCCCTTCCTATATAAAGGCAGAAATTGCACGCAATAATTTGTGGAAGTTGAACCTGACGCGAATGAGGACAAAAATAAATAAATAAAATGAACTGGAATAGCTTGCTACTTTTCAAAAGCCATCACCCAAGGACAAACATACTGTGGACAAACATACTGTATTGTCCATTCTTAAGAATCCAGAGGAATTGTAGAAAAGCAATAACTCATGAGAAGCAAGCAGAAGGTCGGACAAATTATGACAATGAAACTTCCTAGAGAATATTATTCGGAAGGCCAGAAAGAGGGCCAAGAATAATAAAGATTATTAATGAAACCAAAATTTAGAAAGGAACAACCCAAATGCACATGTGTGACAACATCCACCGCCTCTCCATAGATATAAAAAAAAACATTAAAAAAGTGGAATATATTGAATACTGGGGAGATTGAAAAACCTCTTTTTGTGTTTAAAGGATCCTGCACATTGAATGATCTCCTGGTTCATTTGGACCAAAACCAGCATCTCATGATAACAGTGTAAGAAGAAGCTGGGGCTTTCCCCCACCCCAGTGGGAGATCTTTTCATATGCGGGCATTGTAACATCTATACCCTGACATTACATATAAAAGAATTTCACTTTGTTATCCAGCCGAAGTGGCGAATTCATGAACATACCAATTGTAAAACTAGGAAATGTATCTATCTGATAACCTGTCCTTATCAGCTCAAATCGATAGGGATGAGACTAATCAAATCACTATGAGAATCAAAAATTCTGTGTTGCTCAATGACAATAAAATCACTGCCCCACTGATATGACATGGGGGATTCTGGAGAGAGGGGCTGAGACTGATAACTCCCATGGCAGGCTCTTCAAGAAAAAACAGAGATATATCTTCAGATTGTGAGCACACGCACATGGTCTGAATGAATACATTCCTAGGAATGCATTAGCAAAATAACTGATTAATGACCTCCACCCTCTTAGGTGAGTTTGTCTCTTGTCCATGCCACTTGCTAAGACTGATGAGGTTGAACAAATTCAGCAAATGCCTTCAATTGTCCGGTCTCTTGAACTGATTACTATGGCTTATACGCATAAAGGATCTTCATTAGGCCAGTCAGAATTCCAAAGTAGTAGATACACAAACAGGATTATCTCTACTGAAATACTGAGCGGAAGTGTCAGCAATCAAAAGAGAATATCTCATCCTTTATATTATTCTAACCATCTCTCGGGATTAAATCTTTGGTTCAGCCAAGACCTCTGAGTTGTTACGTCTCTTGAACAGATTAAAATAACTTCAATACAAACCTGCTCCGCACAAGTCTAACTACAGGTCTGAATGAGTGGACATACACATGAGAATTATACATAATGAATGTGATATTGTGGTAAAATATGAAAAACACATTCTCTTTGTGATCAATGCCTGCCTCTCTCTAACAAACTGAACCATATAACATGGCACTTTTCCTATAACACATGCCTTTCAATATGGTTCCCATGATGTACTATTTTGTCAAGTGACTAGTATGTCCCAAAAAAGGTGTCCAATGTGACGTGTGCTGTCATCGCTTTGACATCCCAGTCATTTGAGCGGACGAACGTGGGCTTCATCTGAATATAGCCTGGGATGTGAGCCTTATATTTTCACTTCTGAGATCGTTGAGACGGGTAGGCTCAATATAGTGACTACCGACGGGGCAAGTAATTGATGCAAAATTGCACAAAAAGCCTGACATCCTAATTTACTACATAACTTTTTATTCAGATGAACAGCTGGTAGTCTGGATCCCATCAGTTCCAAAGGGCAATTTTAATTCGGGACTTTAAGGAAATACTCAGAGTCTCTTTTTGTGTTTTATTGCTGCTCACAGAATCAATATACTCTGCAACTTTTTGTGTGAATGGCTTATCAGGGTATGACAACTTTTGAATTAGGATTACATCCCCTCCATGATGAATGTGTCCTGAGCAGTGGCTTCATGTTTGGCACAATACTGGCATGCTCATACAAATGCATGCAGTATACGTGCATGTAGTAAGTGTTAAGGTAACATTTTTTTTATTAAATTGAGCACAATATAGGCAACGGTATTACAGAAAGCCAAACAGACTGTTTTGTGTGTTGCTTGTCCTGTGTATATATTTTTTTTCAAGGTCATGTGCATCCTTTGAACAACACATTTGAATCAAGGATGTAAGTTGCAACAGAAATAATTTCTTACCTTTCTGACACTTCTTGAAGATCACTCGAAGTGG
Source organism: Lissotriton helveticus (assembly GCF_964261635.1). Lineage (NCBI taxonomy): Eukaryota > Metazoa > Chordata > Amphibia > Caudata > Salamandridae > Lissotriton > Lissotriton helveticus. Next base: position 695,913,922 of record NC_136061.1, read on the forward strand.
GTTCATAATTATTTACCAAATAGGACATCCAGTCAAATAGATTAGGCTTTCATTTAGATCCTAACTAATTACCATTGATACTTGTTAGAAAAAAGTAGGCAAGAAATATGACCAGATTGTTATGAATTCATTATCCTTTGAATTTCTATAGTTTTTTAACCTTTAAAAAAAGCCACATTATTAAATAGTATGCCATGGAAGCCTTTAGTTGATTTTAATTGATCACTCCTCTCCGGTAAAGAGCCACTTTTGGGGCGGGGGGCCCGTTAGGAATTACAGTGCCAGCCCAATAAGGCAAATAGCCAAATAATGAAGCATGCCATCTTTTGGTGAGTGAGGGCGTGTGCTTCCAGAATTAGATGCCTCTTATTAGCTTAAAAGGTCTGGGTACCTAACATGGACCTTCACAATGGAACTACACACTGAGCTGTTGAGATATGATCTCAGAGTTTGTTCGATATTTGTCAGAGATTTCAATGGTGTTCCTTTGTCAGGGCTAGGAAGGAGGCAGAGTGGTGTTTGGAACTGTTTATAAATGTGACAGGAGGTTCGGGGTTTTGATTTTGGCAAGGGCCGTGGTGCGCTGGGCCATGGCAAGAGCAGAGAATGTTGCAGTATTGCTTTTTTTTGGAATTCTTCCCATTGGTGGTAGTGATCCGTTTGTGGAAGTATTTTACCAGTAAGAAGGCACATTTTAATGTTGACAGTATGGCAGTTGTCAACACTGTTAACAGACAGTCACCACAAAATGTGAAATTGTTACAACTCTTGAGGGTTTATGTCTAATGTTTGCATTACAACATTGTTTGTAAGGCATGGCATACCCCAGGAGTGGATAGTTGAATAGCAGATGCTATTTCTAGTTCGCACTGGCAGAGATTTCATAGTTTAGCACCAGGTGTGGACGAGAGGCAGACTCAGATGCCAGAGGGCCTTTTGAGCATAGCATGGGCCATGTGATGGAATTAATACAAGTGTAATTATTGGAATGCACAAGACAGACATATGGTCAAGCTTGGCCAGTGTTTTTAGCTTCAGGTTCTAAGAGAACAAATGCAGAAGAGGGTGCAGAGCAATGGAGGGTGAATGTGGTAAACTTTATACTGTTGCTTGGCAGAAGTTTGTTGGCAGCGACTATCTCAGGTAAGTTGGCAGGTTTGGGCTTTTTTTCAGAAGCTTTACCGGGGCCATGAACCATTAGCTGGAGAAACAAGGAGGAGGATACTTGAAGGTTGGGTTCCCAAACATGATGACAGGGGCAAAGTGTGGAGTCCGCTGATGTTGAGGGTCTTACAGAGATTTTTGAGGGTTCTTCGTAATGTTTGTAAGGATGTTCATGAGTGTGTCCTTTTATCAGTTATTATGATGTAGCTGTTTTACACGACTTTTAGGGTGTTCAAACTTAATTTGAAGATGGAGCGTTTACGGATGGTGAGATCTATTTCTGACATCACCAATCAAGTCTGGTTGGTGAGGTCAAAATTTGTCTGAAGGGAGTGAGGGAGATATGCCAAATTGTGCTTTTATTTAGATGGGCTGGTCTTTCTGCTATGGTGGTGGAGGAGATACACAGACAATTAAAGGTGCTACCATCTCAGAAGTTGAGGATTATGTGTAAGGCATTGGGGCTGTTTCAGTAGCCCCAAACTGAATATAGTGCACATTCCTTTTGAATGTAGATGACAACTGAAGTGGAGCTGAGGGGCTAATTGGGGAAGGCAACACAGAGGCTGGGGCTTTGGAGGAGTGATTTTTACAAATTGGATTTTAAAGTAATTGATCTGTAAAATCTTGTTTTTGTTTCAGTTAGTGCTGCATGGCTTTGGGAAAAACAAATTGAGTTCTGGATTTGTGGACTCTCATTCATAAAGTGGGCAGCACGTCAATTTCACATTCAGAAATTTGGGAAACAGTTGGGGTTCGACATCATCAGTGTCAAAATTAAATGGTTTGGGTGCTGATGAGCTGAAATTAAGTTTGTTACTAAAGCTGGAATTGCTGGTAGAATGCTCCCCCTGTCCAGAAGTGATCCTGATTAATGTGGGATAGAATGATTTAGTGCAGATGAAAGGTTTGGCCCTTTTGAAGTGCATGATATTTTGGAAATTACAAAGGTGTTGGACGGGAACAGCCATTTTATAGATGGAGTTTCTGCCCTAGCTTGAATAGAGAAATGCCAGGAGGCCATGGGTCATTGGCAGGGCCAGAAGAAAGTCAATTAGTGAAATATGGACATTTTGCAGGAAGGAAGCTATTTTTATAGTGGACCACATGGACAAAGTTCGAGGTGCCGCATTTCTTTAGGGATGTTGGAGTTTAACTGTCATGATCGGAATGGAGCTTTATTTGTTACTGTTGAGAAACAGCATATGCTCATTGTTGGGTGTGCCTTGGTAAGGCAAACAGCTTTTTTTTGGTGGGAGGTCAGAAAAATACTTGGAAGGTTTTTCTGGTGGTGGTCGTGTATGGATAAGGTTTCAAGATTTCAAAGAATGTTGGATTAAGTTGAGGCCTAAGTTGAGAGACACACTGGGGGATATGGAAGTCAAGAGGAAGGTAGAAAAAAATACTGCATTTACAGGTGTGTGGGTGAGTTGTGCTTTGGGGGTAGAGAAAGTGAAGGAAATGCGAGGAAGTGCATTCAGGAGAGAGGGAAAAGAGGGCACTGAAGTGGCAAGAAATGAGGTGTTCGATATGCAGATAGAGAAGATGTGGAGAGGAAAAGGAAGAACTTGTCTGCCAGAGTGAATGGGAATGTTGAGACACTCTGAAGACCACTACCCTTTACACAAGCCTCAGTAATGTTTAATTCAGAGTCTCATCATTTCAGAATTAAAACATTTTCAATATTATTTACAACACAATCATTGTGGTTACTCGTGTATGTTAGACAACTAACAACCATTGACAAAAAAACAATATTCCTGTCTAGTTCTAGTTGTATGTCATATGTTGTGCTATATGTGCGATAACAGTAAGCTCAGAGATGCACCAAAGTACAGATCGAGTGGCACATTATGAAAATCAAAGAAATGTAGTTTACATGTTTATGCCACACTCTTATTTGAGTAGCCCATGCCCCTTTTAGAGACCCTTACTTTTTTAATCCCACTTAAATTCCTGGGCAATGCTTTTAGTAGGACAGCTGATGAGTTTATCTGGGCCCAGAAGTAAGAATGGCACACTGCATGGCTACTGTCTAATACCAAACATGCATAGGGGGGCAGTTTCCTTCTTTCCCCCATTCCTTTATTGTGTCACTGATTCCACCAAATGTCTGAACACACGGTGGTGTCATGCCACATTGGGCCTTTTATGTGACCACACTGCCCTTCTTGTTTCTGCACTAGATGAGCAGGACTTCATCATTTCTTTATGCTTATGGGGCTATGCGCCTGTGCAATTTGTCTATGACTTCAGAGCAAACCATATATACTCTGCATCCTAGAATCCGACAAGCTTTCATTACAAAGGACATATGGATTCCTTGTGTCTGTTCTACATTTGAAAATTATTTCAGTTTCTCTCTCCCTCACACTCTTTCCTTCCCCCACCCACTCCCTCTCTAACAATGTTTCAATGCCATTGTTTTTCATTCACATTTTGGCAATACTTTGGCATTTGAGCCCTTCCCTTAAGTCTCTGATTACTAATCACTCTTTCTTTTCACTTGATGTTACAGGCAATCTCTCTATACTGAAGGTGTAAGCTAACTGGTATGGAAGCACAGGCTGAATACCAATCAGCCACTTTTTGCTTTTTTGCAGGCAGTGTATGTAAGAAGGTGCTTTTCTCGAAATGGTGAACATTTGCGCCGTCCACCAGTAGTGCTGTCTTATTTACATGTGCCTTCTGTACATGTGGTTACAAGAGTGGGTGGCAGAGTAATTGTTTGTCACATTTTAGTTATACTTTGGAAATGTATGTTGCAGTCAAATATTTTGGTAAGGAAGAAACCTGAGGTGGTAAGGCTGAATATCTTACCAGTTACTTTGCTATAATGAGCTGATACAGGCAGGTCTTCTTGAAATCGTGTATTTACCCCCGAAGGTGGAGCCAAACAGGGGGAAACACAGCAGATCAGGCTTAGAGCCTTGCTGTTCTACCACCAGCTGCTTCTTTCCTTAGTATTTGTTATTGTCGGAGAATGTATATAATTTTTAGACACCCAGAGGTTTCAAGGCACTGAAAAGGTCATAAAGCAACGGAGCTAGAAGTGAGGCACACCTAAAGGGAAAGCCTGTTTGAATAGACATGCTTTCAGGATTTTTCTAAATCTCAGGTAGTTTGCCTCATAGAAAACATCCGACATTTTTTTTAAAACACATTTTATTGGGTTTTGCAATTTTCATGGTATACAAACAGCACATGCCATGTAGACGTAATTCCAAAGAGTAATTATAGCAATGATACATATGACAATTGTAGGGATTCAACTGTTCAATTTTGAAGTCTCTGTAATAAAGTAAGGTTGTTGCATTGTATACATTTAAGAAGTGGTTTGTCTGTCATTACACCCAAATGATTAGATACATATGCAATTTTATGAACACATTTCTAAACCTCCTTTAAATACCCAACCCAACCCTCCCATCCCTCCCACCTTCTATTGGACTTGCTAACAATTTTATACATGAGCAAGTCTACCAGCAGCCCTATCAAGAGCGGACAACCACACATGCAAAGCAGTGTTATATTACCTCATCAAGGTTAGCATGTGGCTTGAATGTAAGGCCTGGGACAAGTCTACTGTTGGCAACTATTCTTCCTGGACTATGGGGAAGAGGTCAGGCACACGCGGTTTAAATACCTCCATCATTAGCTCCCACTCCATTGATGTGGGTCTTTTACGCAGGCCCCGAGCTTCTTCCCTTCATATGGCTGCGCTTTCCGCGCCCCCCCATCTTGTCATTTCTTGGTGCCAGGGGTGCCAAGTGTATTCATTTGGGGTTCTGGCGGATTTCCACTGCATCAATATACAGCGCTTCGCAATGAGTAGCGCTAAATCAGTAAAACGTCTTTGTACTTTTTGTGTTTTCGGGCGTCGGGACAGACCAACTAGACATCTTCCAACAGTGTCATTAATAGATTGGCCTGTCGCTGCTCTGATGCTCTTTACTATCTTGTTCCAGAATTCCGTGAGCATCCGGCAGGACCATAGCATATGGAGAAGATCAGCTTCTTCTAATTTACATCTAGGGCATGTATTTTGTGTCTTATGAAACATAAGTTGCAGACGGTGGGGGGTAAGGTAGCCTCTTTGTAGTATCATGTATTGAATGTATTTAAATTTGGCATTACAGGACACCTTTCTCGGGTATTCTAACATCCCAGACCATTCTTTGTCCGTTAGCTCTTTCTCAAGATCTTCCACCCATTTGTTGCGCACATTGAGGAGAAGGGGCCTAGTATGTACTCGGATGCCTTCATATAACCACTTGATAAGGTGGCATCCTGTCCCCAATGTTTTTTAGTGTAGCGGTGTATAGCATCATATGTTAGATATAAGTTGCCAGGTATTCCATTTTCCCTAGCAAAGTTTCTGCGATCTATTATGGCTCCATCATGAAACAGTGCTCCCACTGTAGAGACCCCACCCTCCATCCACCTATGTATCCTGCGTCTAGTGATGAGACCCATTGGAATTAACGGGATACTGTCTGCATATGGGGAACAGCGATGTGTATGTTGCAATGTCCTTCTCCAGTATGTGTTGTTCGTAGTAGTGTCGGGGCATGTTGTGGGATCGGGGTTCGGGGCAGCATTAATGTGTGCAGCGTACCTTGATTGTACCTTGGCTGTATAACCTATTTCATGCAGAATGCGGCCCGCAAGCCAATATGACAGCCATTGAAGTTGACTCACGTAGCAATATGCACGAAGGTAAGGTGCGCCCAGTACTCTGTCATCCATGTCTAGTTGGAGTTTTGACAGTCCGATCCGTTTGCGGCCAGTTCCCCAGATCAAATCTGATAGTAGCGTTTCCAGCAATTTATAAATGGGGTGGAAATTACTATTGGCAAATTGGTAAAGAAATATAGGAGTCGAAGGAGGACCACCATTTTAGATATGGCCACTCTTCTCATCACAGACAGAGGTAACGAGGTCCAGAAGGCTGTTTGCAAGCGCAATGCTTTTAAGGCTTTGGTTAAATTACCTTCAATAATGTCCTGTGCACACCTGTACATTTGTATTCCTAGATATTTTAATGTATGCTGCGCTATGGCGAGGAACAGACGTCTAAATCGTATCACAAGGGCGCTGGCCAGGATTGGGCCAGGATTGAAGGAAATGGCTTGGGACTTTGTTTCATTTATAGCAAGGCCCGAGATATGGGCATAGGGATTGCAAAATGAGACAGCAGATTCCTCTCAAAGCGGTTTCTACAGATTCACAATTGCATATAGGAAATCGCCATTTTGGAATTCACTAAATTTCGATTTCCAAAGAAATCCCAATTTAGGAAATGTTTCATTTTGAATGCAGCCTGTTCTCCTGTGTTTGGTGGCCTGGAGAAATCAATCATCTTGGTACAGTGCCTGCAAGCCAAACAAATTAAGATTATAAATAGGCATCTGATAAGTATGTCAGTCAATACAGCAATTGCAGAAAGGGCAAGACCGTTAGATTGCTGCCATGGAGAAGGAACAATGTCTGCAAAGACACAGGCAGTGCATGATACACTTTGATACTTTCACTCATTCAATCAATAGATTGTCAGTAGCCATGACCTCGCTTGCAACATTCAAAATGACCAGGGCAATGCTTTAAAGATGTTGCACGTAGGTACTTACAGGTGACCACAGCCTTTGAAAACATTCAGAAAGTCAACCTGTCTTTTCTCAACATACTGCCACCACCTGAGAGTGAAGATGGTTCTAGATTCAGTGACACATCTATGCAAGAGGGATGCTTTTCCAGGTGTACATGCTGAAAGACCTCTGAATCTGACATGGCTTCTCTTCAACAGCCCAGTTATGCTGAGAAGGCATTTGGAATAGATATGTATTGGTTTAGTTTTCTAAGCATGATGTTCAGGAACTTGTGAAAATAATTGGAAAAAGCACTTTGTGACACCTTGAAACCCCCCATCATCACCACTGCTATGACACCCTGGTAACAGACGGAAGTTAGAAGGTGTAGACAATATGATACCTGCACATGTGGTGGGATTGCATTGTTGGGTTCTGAAGCTGAGGTTGTAACTTTGCAATCAATTCCAGGATTACCTCACTGCTGAGTCTGTACTTCTTATATATCTCATCCTCTGTCTGTTCAAACAGGGTGACCCTCACTTCACTCTTCTCTCCTGTCTCATACTTCTTTTCTGCCTACCAGCCAAAGTCCTCATCCTCCTCTCCAAGACATATGGAGCCACCATTCTGAAAGAGCCGGATGCATTTTGGGTGCATTTCCTAAATTGCCATTTTGCGACTATTCACAATTAGGAAATCCTTTGTACATGGTTTTTGCAAGTTGTTTTTTAAAAATCCCTATTTGCGATTTCCAATATAGTGATTTCCAAAATGGAATTTCTACTGGATAGAAATCGCATTTTGCACCAGCAAAAGTGCCTTTCCTACATTCAGAAATGGTATTTTGCATTGACTAACAGACTGAAATTGTGAATCGGACCATTAGGAAATGCAAAATGCCTTCATACTTACGTCCCGAAGTACCTATGCAAGTACCGTAGCAATCATAACTGAGGCTTCTTTACAGTCTGAAATCAACAGAAGTGTCACAGTATCATACAATAGTCAAATCACTATAGGCTGTACATCTGCTATATTTTTCATTGGATTCAAACAAAAGTACTTTTTAAGTTTCAGTTTTCTGACAAGTTTAAACAAATCTATTTTCATATTCAAAATCTCCCCTCTAACTCTGCGGCAAAAGAATCATGCCCTTTTTAAGTACTCACTGCATGTCAGTACTAAGTTCCTTGTTTGATAACTTGAGAATGAAAACATCCAAAGATCCAGAGGACAATGCTTTCCCTTGGGGCCCTACATATTCTTGTTCCAAGACCACGTCTACATGCTCCTTCTTTCGCTTGTCTGTTCTCCTTCCCTTTTTCCCCTTCTTGTTTTCTTGAATGGTCTATGCTGGGTCTGTTATTCTGAGCTTGATTGCCCATTCTGATTCTTATCACTTTCTTTAAAAAAAGTGTTACTATTGGAGTTCTGTTTAAATGTACCCTCCCCGGCAAATATCTCCTCACCTTCACTAATACTATCACATTATATTACTCAAAGAAGTAAAACTTCCACTTATTACAGAGGAGCCCTTATCAGTATGAATAGACACATCCTTTTCAATCAAATCATCATGTCTTTAGGCGAAAGTAAAAACCCTGCCAGTTGGATAATTTGTTTCATTCCTTCTAAGTTTCCTGATTTTCCTTTGCCTAATATCCTCTTGGTGTGTTTCATAACCTCATTCAATATCTCATAATTCTAACTTGTTGGTTCATGTTCTTAATTTCGGTTTCCAAAATCTTGATATCTTACAACAATTTGGAGACCTTCCTTAGCATTGTCAATTAAAATACCCATCAGATTCATTGAGCTATATGTCAGTTCCTTTTCCCATCTCATTAATAAATCCTCATCTAGATCATCATATGTCAGAATAATCTGTGACCTGAGACAAATTGGAATGCTGTTCAATTTCAAATACCGCTAGAGTGTATCTCCATCCCACCATTTGGACACTTCTGATTTTTTCAATTTCTCAAGTCTGATAAATGTGTATTTTAATCTTTCTCTCTCTTGTCCTATCGTAACACCTGCATTTAGACTCCTAAATACATTTGTTGTCATTTTATCGCAATCTTCCAGTGTACTCATGTTGGTGTCAAGTTGAATAATGTGTATTAATTAAGTGCTTCCACAACCCACACAGTACTGCTGTGGTCTTAAACTGACCATTATATGATAATTTGACATGTTTGAAAAATGAGATTGAGTACTCACTACTCATTTTTGTATAGCTGGGTGTGCTATTGCTTTTTTTGTACCATAGAGGTTTCAGTGTGACTTTGTGATGGTACTTCATGAGTGACTGTAATTTTTGCTTCTGTAGTTAAGCATATTTTGTTAATTTTGCATGTTGTAGCTTTAAATCATTATGTTCATGGTGAACTGGAAGCACGATAAGTTGGAACTAGATGGCGGCCATATTTGCTTATTCATGTGTGCACTCTAAAGTTAGGAACTATTAATTATGTGTAGTGTTATCAGGGTTGGCTCAATCTTGTCATAATTTGGGTTTATTGATTTATTTTGCCCAATATTATAGTAAGTTTTTACACTCTTTTGTGAATTTCAGGTGGTAATGGAATGTGAGATATTGATTTCTGTACATGAAGGATTACATCTTAAATTGGGTGAGTGAGTGTACTGTGTTATTATTATCCGACACATATTGATGGGTTTGACACCTAGTTAATTCTCTGTTTTTTCTCATGGTAATTTTGTTTATAGGAACATTACAGGCAATTGTTGATACCAAGGCATCTGGATAGTGGTTTTATTCACACTGGGGAAGGTTTGAGTTTAAGTTTGATTCTACTATATTGTTTGCGTATGATGATGGAGAGGCAATCTGCTTGTGTCACTGAAAAATGGATATGCATTATCCAGTGCTAATTGATCATCTTCTGCGAATATAAATAGTTAAAACCCAATTTTAATTATGTTTGGTAGGGTTTCCACGTAGAGTGTCTCAAAATGATTATAATTCTTACTTTCGTATAAGTTTGTATCACAGGATGATGGATAATAGTGGAATTTTATTATTGTTTATTGAGGAGAATATTATCTGTTAAAATAGTGATTCTATTTACTTTTAGCACGTATGAAGACATAGGCAATACACCTTCTCAACAAAGCACATTTTGGTTCTTCATAGAAAAAATAAAAACTATCAAAGAAAGTATGCGCCAGTTCTTTCTACATCTCAAGCTTCTGATTTAGAGAGAGAAGAGAGAAGCCCATACATCTCTGCCCTCAATTTTTACAAATGAAAAAACATTACTCACTCTACTGAATATGGTGAAATCAGGCTCTCTCAAAGACCCGTCCCTTCCAGCTATATTTAAGTCATTGGCCACAACTGTACCAGACTCTATGTTGAACCTACTTACTAGGTCACTAACTCAGGGTCAAATACCTCTGCAATTTAAATCAGCAGTGGTTCTACTCCTACTGAAGAAACCGGGCAATGACCCTAAACAGTTCCACCCCATCTCACTCTTGCCATACCCAGCGAAAGAGCTGGAATCATAAGTCACCCTGGAAATCAACAGTTTCCTTTCCACCTCTAAATTATTGCATCCACACCAAGCAGGCTTCTGAGCTGCTCACACCTCTAAAGCCGTAATGCCATTCATGCTGGGGAAACTGATTCATGCGGCAGGAAACCGATGCAGGCCACAGCAGCACTCTAGTATTACTAGTTCTCTCCTCCGCAGGCAGGAAACCGATGCCGGCCACAGCACCGCTCTAGTATTACTAGATCTCTCCTACGCCTTTGGCACCGTGCACTATGGAATTCTGATGTCCCGATTGAAGGCAGAGGGATATCTGAGCTATCTCTGAGCTGGGTTGTTTTGTTCCTCAATGATCGTGCCCAAGAGAGTAGTTATAACACTTCACCTTTTCTACTGTAAAACTTGACTGCGGGGTTCTGCAGGGCTCTTCTTTATCACCCTGTTCAACATCTATGCATCCCCCTCGTTAAGGTTCTTGCCTCTAGGTGTTGTCGTCTTTATAATTATGCAGATGACTCGCAGCTCATATTTCAGTTGAATGGCAAAGCTCCTACTTGGAACTTCAATCCACGCTGAGCTTTATTTGCCGGTGGAAGCAGAGGAATTCACTGAAGCTAAACGCGAAAAAACTGAGTTTGTGGTAATCAATAATGCTCTCAACCCTTAGACATTCTGTTATTGGCCAACAGAAATGTGGCAGCCCTCTTCACCTCAGCTGTAAGCTAAGAGTTTAGAGGTTGTCTTGGACTGTCAACATTCTATTTGCTCTCAGATTAACACAGTGCCTGCTAAATGCATAGGTTTATTGAGAATGTCCTCCCTACTCTCTCACAAAGAATTGTGATCAGCCATTACAGCAACCATTCTCTATCAGCTTGATTAGGCTAACTCTATTTACCTTGGCCTCCCATATTTTCTCCTTCATAAACTCCAGGTCATCCAAAACAATGCTGTGATGATGATTCTCAAACTACCCAGGCACACTCATCCCAACCCTGCACTAAAAAAAACTTCACTGGCTCCCAGTCACACAAAGAATCCCGTTTAAGGTTGCCTGTGAGTAATAAAGAGCAATTCATAAGCAGGGCCCTGCTTTTGTGTTGTCCAGAATTAAAAGGCATAGCCCAGCTCGCGTCTTGAGATCCCGAAGCAAGGCTCTTCTTCCAATGACACATTTGCTCAGATAAAGAGCGAAGGCTGAAGTATTTCTTCTCTTGCCCCCACTCTATGAAATTCCCTTATGCAGTATGTTTTCTAGGCTGTGGGAACATTTGCTAAATACCTGATACGCGTGGATATCGAGACTGCGCTGATCAGAGCTCGAGATTTTGTTGTATGCAGGACAAGCTCTGCCTTTGTGGCAATGACAGCGTGATCAACCAAGCCCAGATGCTGAGGGGGAGGTGACAAACTGCGGCGGTGACCTGCACGCCGAACTGCTGGAGATCGCTGGCAGCGACAGATGCCCCCGGAACCACATCCTGTTGCGAATGGGGTGTGGATCTCCAGAGTTTGGTAGTGCTGCTGACCCTGGACGTTGCTGCGGACTATGGCATGACTGTCCGTGCTTTCTGCTGCCCTCTCCCCCTACCGACTACGAGGAAAATTGACAGGCCCATCCGTGCGCAACAAATGGGCACCTAATTTCAAAGCCTATGGAGAGTGCTGAATGTGCACCAGATGTGATGAGAAGATACACTGCCCTACATGCTGTGTTGTGCTCCTGAAGCCGGAGGACCGTCACGAGGTGAGAGTGCACGAGGGACACAGCCCACTTTTCTGACCAGCCTGCTTCTCGGAGAACTCTGCGATACCGGCCTCCCTGGCTGTGCGGATCAAGAAGATGGATTGTGCTGCTGCCGTTGGAGATTTACCCACCATCCCTCCCCCCACTGATTCCGGGGTTGATGATCGGCAGTGGCTGGGAGCACGCAGCGGGCGTTACTTGCATTGCCGATCGGGTTGCAGCTGGGAAGGTGCCGCGAATCGAAGGGACCCGATCTCCACCACTGTGCTGTCACTGTCTTGGCTGGGTACACTACGCTGAGGAGGGGTGCGACCACGACTGTAACCAGCAAGATGGCCATACCACCCCCTGTGACCAACGCAGATAGACCCATCATCTACCGAGCCCGGCGGAGACGTGATACCTCCCTTAGCCTGTGCACGCTGCAGCGGTGTAGAGCTCGGCCACTGACTGGTGAGTGCAGCTGGGGGAGGACGGTGCAAACTACGCCTGCTGGAGGATGGTGGAGGACTAAGGTGCCATTACTACTAATATATGCGCCCAGGCACCGGCGTTCGAGGCCGAAACCACACCATTACGGGGGGAGATACCTGAAGATCCCATAGGAGACTCCACTCCTCATATATTAAAGTGTTACACCTGCGTCACCTCTCGCCCCCATCTTAGAAATTTGCAGACACTGTAAGCTTTTTGGTGGAGGCACGTGGGTCGCTGAGCTGGGTGCTGAAACAGCTGATCAGATCTATTTCGCCGGATTCCTGGATTGTGGAGCCCTGGTCACCCCATTTGTGCCGCCCCTCTCTCTGGTCTGTTGGCTGGTGGACTCTGTTGTGTAGATAAACCCTGGTTGCTCTACAATAGACACATTACTGTGCCAAGATTGGCACGTGGTTGCTGCGCTGGGTGGAGGCCGCTCATTGCGCTGCCGCGGTTCTGGCACCTACAAACACACTGGTGAGGTTCTGAGAAGTTGGGGGGCCAGAGGGACGCCAGCCAGTACAGGCGCTGCTGGATTAATTCAGAGACCCACCTATGGAAGTGCAATCAGACGACACTGCAGGATGGGGCGCCCAAGAGGGAAAGTAACAGTTGCAGTCACTTCTGGCACACAACAATCGGACGATGTGGATGCCCCCACCCAATTTACTAACTGTATCCCACCAACTAACCTGGAAGTACCCCCAGATAAACTAGACTTAATCTTACAAGAAGTGAGAGACACAAGAAGATCAATAGAACAGCAAATTGGCACCCTAACTACTGGACCACAAGCTCGCCCTAACAGAGATCTTTCCGCAACACAAAGAACACACAATACAAATCACACAATTGCAACGTGAGGTGTCCGGCTCCAAGACAGAGTGGATGATGCGGAAGGGAGGGCCCGATATACCAATGTCTGTGTCATAGTTCTGCCAGAGCAATCTGAAGGCCCCGACGCAACTACATTTATGGAACAATTGTTCCGGGACCATGTGGCACCAGAGGGTCTCTTGGCGCACTTCTGCGTGGAGAGAGCGCACAGAATATCCACAGGCAGGCCTATGGCTGGAGCTCCACCATGCCACATGACCGCTAGGATACTGAACTTTAGGGACTAAGACATACTATTGCAATCTGCAAGTGAAAAATCTCAAATTTCCTATGTGAATCACAGAGTGTCTTTGTACCCAGATTACACAACTTTGCGAAGTTCTGCATAGCAAAACTCCGCGAACTACGCCCAGGCCTAGTAACAACTTGCAGCTTTTTTAGAAACCCATTTGCACGGATTTGGATAGCTTGAATAGTAGACCAATGCCTTGTTTAGGAAGGGGAAGATAATCTGACCTCAGGTAAACATATTGAAACATGACCTGCTTATTAGGATAGCAGTTAAAGGTAATATTGTGGATATGAATTGAGTGGATGATCTGGAGATTTAAGAACAATTAAGTGGCTCCATGTGTTATGGGAAATTGAGTTCCAATCCTATTTTTGAACTAACTAAATTGATCAATGGCAACTTGAAACAAGCATTGGAAATTCAATAGGTCTCACATTTGTTGAAGTTAGAGCTTTTGGCATTATAAATGCAAAAAATAAAATTAGAGCTAAGGAAGGAACCATGTTTTAGACGACATTAAAATATGCAGGAGTTTCATTTTGTGCACAATAAAAGCCCATTAATTTGAGATATTTAGACCATCCAGGCACAGTTCTAACCTCTTTAATGTTGAATACCTCAATCCACAGCTGAACTTTAGAAAAGTATTCAGTATTATTCTTAACCTCTTGTGCAGAGTTTATAGTAATCTTTAAACGTTTTGAGATTGAAGACAGGTTCTAATTTATTTTGAAAGTGTGGCAATATATGCATCAGATACATAGGGGCAGATTTATGAGTTCTGGCGCATCTCTGCAAATCAGCAGGGATGCCCCAGAACTGATGCGTCACGCAATTCCCTCCTTGCGGCACCACAGATGCGCCGCATTTACAATGCGGCGCACCATGGAGCAAGGAAGGGCAGATGCGTGACGCATCTTGTGGTGTACGGGCGGAGTAGCGTCGCAAGTGCAACGCAACTCCTGCAATGTACAGAGGCCACCCATACATAACGTGGTGCGTCCCTCCTTACGCCTGCTTCAAGCAGGCGTAAGGATTTGACCCAGCAGCGTCGTAAAACTGACTCAGTGAAATCTTGTAGATTTCACTGCATCAGTTTTACAGGGCTTTCCTACAAGGGAACGCCCACCCTGCGACAGAACGCCCACATGAAACCTGACGCAGGTTTCATGTGTTGCAGGGCTTTACAACGTGACGCATCTGCCTAGATGCGTCACGTTGTAAATAAGTCGCAGGGATGCGCCACGTTTCCGCGCCATTGCGTGACGCAATGGCGGCGTAAACATGGCGCAAGTCCGACATAAATCTGCCCCTGAGTTAAGGTCAAGTGTGCTTAAACCATAAATGACAGTGGACAGCATAGTGTTGCAAATTGCTTAGTCAAGGCATAATGAAAATTCAAGCCCTTGGCAATACAAGATTACCATAAAGTGCATGTGTACTTATTACATGCTACTTTAGATGTGTACTTTTTACAGATTGTAAAAAGTAACACGTGTAGCCTCAGACAGCATAGCTATTGTAGAGTTTGAACAGAGGTTATATGCCTGCACCTAAGACAGCAAAGCTATCCAAGTTTGCAATGTATTATATGTTTACACCATTGACAGCAGAGCTGTCCCTCTAGTTATCTAATGATACAGCGGGTGCAAATGGGAGAAGAGCTATGCCCTGGAAGCACACGAGTTGAAGGCTTGCTCCTTAGACAGCAGGACAGTCTCATAAGTTGCATAGAAGACACAGTGGGTGAAAACTAGATGAAAGAGCTACTGAAAAAGACCCACAGGCGTTAAAGCCTTGCAACTTTGGCAGAAGGGTTGTCTTTCAGGTTAGATGATACAGCTGGTGTAATAAGAGATATTAGCTTTCTAAAGGCTTTCATGTAGATTGTGGGGCTGTTGACCTGGATAACTAACTGATGCTGTTGGCGTATATGAGAGATGAGTTTGCTCCCAGGATACATTGGAATGAAAGGCTTGCGCATAGATTGCAGGGCTGTCTCTCGTGTTACGTAGATTATAGTGGGCCTAAATGAAAGATAAGCTGTCTCGTGGGATGCACTTGAATGAAAGGTTTGCCCCAGTTTCTCAGGCTCCATAACTGTCTCTCTGGGTACACAGTGGGTGCAAACAAGACAACATGCATATCCCTTGGGATGCACAGGTGCTGCAGGTAGAAGCATCCCTCTTCAGAGACACGACTGCAGACTGCTCTTCTAATTGCTGTGTAGGTGTTAATGTCAATACATAACTCTGATTTGTTGAAGGAAGCATTGCCTGGCACAACTGCCCACACCTACTGCAGTGAGCTGCTCCTAAGGGGTGGGAGGCCAAGTACTGAGTGTTGCTGTGGCTATTGATAGGTTATTAACAGGTGACAAATGGGGTTCTTCTTCCGATGGCAGAACATCAAGGCGCCCCTCACCGGCACACTCATGGCATGTACCAAGAGAGATCTGAACTTCAGGTAGCCCACTTAAAAAGGTTTTTCCTAAGCCTTAGAGAGTAGTGCAGTCTCTCAGTCTAACACCCCGGCTTGTTATAGGACTTTTGCATTTTAGAAATAGCAGAGCTATCTCGCTGTAGTTATTAAAAAAAGGTAGCACTATTTCTAATTATATAAAAATGTGACCTGTTGATTCGGTTTAACTTAGCAGTACACAGCAGAGCAATCTCCTATTGAATCTGGTGCCAAGAGAATGTTTAATCTGTGGTTCTTGTGGGCTGTGTACATTTTACTCGTTCACACATAATTTAGATGTTTGCTTGCACATTTCAAGTCACTAACCAGAAGAGTTAAAAGATCTTTTAACATGCACGGGGCAGTGATTCCTAAATCACAAGTTTCTTTTCTCTTCCAGTCGTGTGCCTGAAAATGTATTTGATCTCTGAGGAGACTGACAATTACTGGTGCCGACCACTTGCGGAGTGTGACAAACAGGGAGAGCAGACTGTGAACAGAAAAACACATTCAGCACTCGTCCAAATAGGAAACATATAAATAAAATCGTGCTTTAAAAAAAAATTACATTGCAGCTATCAAACCCAGTATGTTGATTTTCCTTATCCAACTTTCTTCATCTGCTGCTTGCATGCATCACTCTATCACTTTATCCACATTGAATTCTTTTTTGTGCTTTTCTGTGGCTTCACTGTACGGTCAACTGTGTCAGAGTGTTTATTAATTAGAACATTTCCTCTGCCTTGGGGTGGTACGGAAGCAGTTCACCCTTTTTTATTCATGAGATGTGATTTTGCCCAGGTGACCAATGGGGGAGGCAGGAGGTGCCAGGCTCGGAGGCTCTTACAACATGTAAGGTAAAAATACAAAAGGAAAATAGAGGCAGACAAAAATATGTAACCACCAGCGTTGACCCCCTGACCAAGTGTAAGATCAACACAGTATGACCCGAGAGAAATAACTAGTTAACCGCCTTGATTGAACAAAATTCTCACAATAGCAGAGAGTAGCGAGAATTGGCAGTAGAAAAATAGTTCTTCCAAACAACATGTATGCCATGAAAGCAAAGGAAACTGTGCTCAACCAGTGCTCATCAGCCTTCAACGGAAGTGAGGTATCGGCTGCAAGAACCCTTCAGGAGGCAGCAAAGAAGATCGATACTGGAGTCAGCATATGGTAAGTACCAGGTGAGAAAAATGTGGTTCTATTATTAAAAGCAGGTGTTGCAGACAGTGCATGTGCGCTGATGCTTGACCTAAAAATGGTATGATGCACGGCTACTCGATGATAAATACCATTATCTACTAGTTGATCGTCCTGAATTTCCTTGTTTATATACAAAGGTGCATAAGGATTTATCTTACCAACCAGACAGTCCAAACTTCTCAGGAATTGGAGGAGTATACTGAATGGATCTCTGAGTTTGTGGATATTTTCTTATGTGTTCAATTTGCCTTCCCATATTAAAGTTTTGAAACATATTTTGAATTTGCTTATTGATGTAGTATGGGAACCAAGTATGTTAATGATCACACTTGATATTGTTTCATTATACATGAATATCACACATGAAAATGGTATTATGGCTTTGAAGCACTTTTTAAGTACCAGATCCATCATACAGACATGGTAATCTTAATGGATAAACTTATATTGGAGAACAATGTTTTTTGTTTAATGACAAATGGTCCAGGCAACTATGGGGTACCGTGATGGGCTCTAGGTTTGCTCCTTCTTATGGCAACTTCTTTAGTGGGTAGTTTGGGGAGGGGCAGATCTGGGGTCCATGTGGTTCAATGTGGATTAACCATAATTTTTACTGGGGTAGATTTATTGATGACATCTTTATGATTTGGACAGGTGATACAACTGAGCTCAAGAGCCTTTATGAACAACATTAAGGATTCCAATATGTGTTTTACGTATCAATATAGATCAGAACACATTGTTTTTTAAGATGTTGTACTCTATATCAAAAATAAGATCAATAGTAAGATATTTTGGAAAACTACATCATATAATTCCTTGTTAGACCCTACTAGTTTGCATCCTAAGTGTTAAATTAATGCTGTACCATTTGGTGAGATGGTGCAGGCCAGGCAATATTGTAGTGAGGATTGCGAATTTCAAGAATGCTTACAGGATATGGAACAAAGATTAATCAAGAAGGGTTATGATATACATATGATTAGATCTGCTAAGACTAGGATTCAGAGGTTAGTCAGAAGCTCCAAACTGTGTACGAATAAGGGTCAAAAGAGTCCACGTAATACTCATTGTTACATCTGATTACTAACTATAATTGGAATTCCAGAAAACTTTGGAAAATATTACAGAAACATTGGCATTTACTTAAAGCAGATTAGCCATAGCATGAATTTATCTCAGATTTACGGGATATAAAGAGAATTCTTAGTCCTAGTTATCCTAAACCACTGAAGTAGATTAGTTGGCTGCCTCCAGTTCTAGAGGTTTTATGGTCACTGCAGTATGTGCAGATGGGCTTTGGATGAGATCGAATAATACAGTTATATTACTGATCAGGAATACAAGATTTGTATACATGTTAATTGTGGAACCAAATTTGTGATTTATGTACATGTGTGTAAATGCCTGAAATATACGTGAAGAGCACAATCAGACCACTAAGAGAGAGGATTGGTGAGTATTTTCAAGCTTTGAAACAGGGTGATATTAAATATCCCATAGCTTCACATACAATGGAACGTGAAGCACAGGACCATTTTTGTACTTTTCAAGTGTATGGTAAAGATCATGTGGTCAGAGACCATAGGGCTGATAATTGGGAATTGTATCTTAGACGATGTGAAGCTTTGTGGATCATGAAATTAAAGACGGTTGAGAAGGGGTTGTATATTGTATATTGATAAGGAATTACAATATTTTCTAGAAGCTCAAATATTTGTATTGTAATGTGGTGGATACTCCATCTTAATATTAAGTATGCTCTTTTACATTAACAGAAATTGTCTTTGGAAGTTGCTTGCCACTAATTGGGGACTGGTCGTGTATTGGTTGTGTTTTAAAGTAAGTAGTGCACAATCATTTAATTCAATTACTTGTTTGAAATTTGTGATTTTCGTACTTAATAGTTTAACTTAGTGTATGTTATAAGTTTTCTCCAAGATTTCCTTGACGATAGGAGTGAATAGTATGATTTAGTGCTGATTGTGTTTACATAATCTTGGTTAGATACAGGATTTAGCGATTCCACGATGGTGGCGAGATTGATATTATTTTGGTTGGTTTGCTTTTTAGACTGATGATATTTTTCCGAGCAGAATGCTGTATCTTTATGACTATGGGAGCTCTAAGTGTTCAATTAGTAAGTTTTGTAATGTATTCAGGATTGTATGTTCACAGTGATGATTAGTAATAGAAACTAGTGATTTATTTACATTAATGTAGGTAGCAGCCAGTTTACTTTGGGATATAGAACTTTATGACCAAAATAAGATGGTGCATTAGTGGACTGCCATACAATCGCTTGTTACGTTATTGGTAGTTGAACATATCACATCTGCAATATTTATATTTGATGCTTGAATTGGTATATACATTTTCGCCATATTAGTATTATTGTGAATAGCTTGCTGTTGACACTTACAATACCTTTTAGTGGATCGGATGATGGCAGAGCGGAACGCCATAATATTCCCTGTTATGATTATGGCTTTAAATATAATAACTTTAAATATATAACAGTATGCCGTATTGAGTTTTATTGAAGATTGAATGTCATTACTGTTTGTTAATACATAGCAATTAGCGATTCTAAGACGGTTGCTACATTTGTATTAGTGTAGTAGCTAATTTATGCAGAATATAAAATGAGTATGGAAACAAGATGGCGCCTGGGTGAATCACCATAGGATTATTTGTCAAATTGTCAGGTACAGAATCTATGGTATTGGGATTTCCTTGGATCGACTATATTTAAGGTGGCAATTAGTTTGCACATGTTTTTCATATAGTTTGGCTTTAACTGTTTGTCTGCCAGTTAATTGAATAGAGGTTTTTTTATTGCAGACGTTCTGGTACCAAATGGAGCAGTCAGTTGCAGGTTGTCACTATTTGAATGGTGATAGGAGCCCGAGTAGGACACTGTATCATTTGAGGACATTGTTTTAAAAGTACTCTCCTATGAGTTTGGGTTATGACTTTTTTTTTTGTACACAGAATAGCTATGTTTTTAGTTGACCATTATATGATAATTTGACACGTTTAATGAGATTGAATACTGGTTACTCAAATTTCTATAGCTCGTTGTGATATTGTTTACATTGGATATCAGGGTTTTCAATGTGACTTTTTGATGTTACTTCACAACAAGTGATTGTTATTTTTCTTTTGATAGTTTAGTCTGTTTTTGTTTTACATGTTGTAGCTTTAAATCATTCTGTACATGGTACAAGGACATTTTATTTGGAACGAGATGGCAGCTGCATTTGCTTATTCATGTGTGTACTCTTAAGTTATGTACTATTAATTCTATGTAGTGTTATCAGGATTGGCTCAATATTGTCATACACTTTTTTGTGATTTTCAGGAGTTATGGGGATGCGAGATATAGCTTTCTGTACATGAAGAATTACATCTTAAATTGGGTGAATGAGCACCCTGTGTTCACCCTATGTGTTAATATCTGACAAATATTGATGGGTTGACACCTATATTATTCTCAGTTTTTTATTCTTATGTTACATTTGTTTCTAGTATCATTACATACAATTGTTTATACCACGGTATGTGGATAGTGGTTTTATTCACACTTGGGTAGGTTTGTGTTTATGTTTGGCTCTAATCTATTGTTTGTATATGGTGATGGAGAGGTAATCTGCATGTGTTCAAAGTAGGATGATTATGTATTATCTGGTGCAAATTGATCGTCTTATATAAATATAAACAGTTGGATTTGTATACCCACTTTTAATGATGATTTGTAGTGTTTTCACGTGGGGTGTCTCAATATGATTATAATTCTTACTTTTATATTTGTTTTTATCACAAGGTGATGGGTAAAAGTGGAATGTATTTTTGTTTATTGCGAAGATTATTTCTGTTTTAACCCCTTCCCTGCTGCCGTCGACCGTTGGCTGTCGCGAGCACTAACTCGCTTTTGCTGCGAACGTCCTACGGCCGACGCGGCCCCGCCCACTCCACGGACCCGCCGCACTGCCGCGAAATAACGGCCGCGGCTAAGGTGTTAAAATGGGATTCTTTTTACTTTTAGCCCTGATGAAGTCATGGGTGATACACCATCTCGACAAAACAAGTCTTGGCTAAAAAAGGCTTAAGATTTGGCCCAAAGCATGAGAATTGGAAACTGGAATCAGGAAGACTATATTAAATGATGGATTGTTGATATGATTACAGTGAGTATCTGGATTGTTTGGGTTTGAGGGCATTTCTGCAATGTCTACAGACTCGCACAATGATTTCTGGAAAAATATCCATTTGAAGCATTCACACCCATGTTTGTTCAATCCCCAGGATATAGCAGCATGGATTAGCAAATTTAGCAGCACAAAAATGGGAATTTAGCGGCACAAATATGGAAAATTTGCGGCAATTTCGCTGCATTTTATTTGGCAAGCCTGCCCCCCCCCGTAGCAAGCCCTATGTGAACCGCCACTGAGGGCTCGCTTTGAGAACCATACGTAACAATTTCCACCTCCCACAAAGTCAGGCCCATTAATGCTATACTTGAGAAATGCACTAAAGGTGAAGTGAACAGAGTTCTAATGCGAACAACTTCAGCACAGTAAAGGGGTGAAGTTGAAATGTTATGGGGATGCTGCACCAAGTTTGCGAGGTTAAACAGACACCAAACAAGGAATCTGGCTTGAACTGTAGATCTCTTCCTCAAAGTGAAACACAGAGAGAGAGAACAAACCAGCCACTGGCTATAGTTAAGTGCAGCACATAATACTCAAAAACTATGCTGTAATATGGCCACATTCTCTGGTTTATGTAAAAGTGTGTCGAGTGCCAAGAAATATACACAAGTCTCTGGCTTTCATGTTAAACATAGAAAGAGATATTAAAGCCTAACATTTTTTCAAGGACCTCAGCAAATACTCACTTCTAGAAGAACTCACCACACTCAGTAGAAACCATCTGCCCAAGTCAACATTGCTCAGCTCATAAAACACCATCCTGAAAGGCCACATAGACTCAAATTCCACAAAGAAAACAAGATCTTTTAAACTCAAACACCGTGCATTGATAGATCAAAGGCCATATCGATCTCACTCAACTGACTTCGCTCATTGTCTCAGCCAAAAACAACTTCTACAAATTACCCACTACGTCTCAAACAGAAGGTAAGCACTCTTTAAATCAGCTACATACTCTGTCAACTTAGTTTAGACGTGCCAAGCTCACACTTAACCCCTTCGACGCTGATGACGAGCTGGGCTCGTCATGAGGTAGCCTCCTCGCACGCTCATGACGAGCCCAGCTCGTCATGTAACATGCACTTTACAAATTCTCAGCATACGAGCGGAATTCCGCCCGCACGCATCAGGTTAACTGACAAGAGCAATGCCATCAATCACTTGTTCGTGACAAAATAAACATGGCCAAAACACACATCAAATTCACCACACAACATTCATCTTCCCTCTAATCACTCCTCCATTCACTCTGAAATGAATGATCTTCAGTCTTCTCGCACAAACTGACCTCGTCGACTCCCTTAAAGTCATGTCCTATGTAAATTACATTCTTCCCTCATTTATTGTGTAAACCTTCTAAGGAGCTGGTTTCACATACCTCGGTGGTATGATAAGTGTCTCCCTTATTTAGGGAACCCTTGCAGACAACCTCAAAATAGGACACCTCATCCCCTTTCCAGGAGTGGGAGGATGGGTGGGAGAAACAACCGGTAGCCGGCACTTTTGTCAGGCTTTCGCGGGTACTTTTTAAAAAAATCTCCGCATTTTTACAAAAGTGCCGATTTTGCGGGCACTTTTGTAAAAATCGCCGCATTTTTACAAAAGTGCCGATTTCACGGCAAACCGCGAAATCCCGAAATCCTGGAGGGTCTGTTTGTTATATGCGGCCTACAGAGGCCTTTTTCAAAATATTTTCATTGATTTTCAATTGCCATCAGGTTTGGTAAAGTGACTGTTTTCTTTTAAACAAATCACTATATCTACCAGGATGTACTGTCTTTTTAAATGAGGACTCAGTAATTTGAACAGGCTATCTGGGTGACATGAGACAGCGAGTCACGCTGTCATATTTTCTACAAATTCGTATTTTAAGGTGCCTTAGTTCAATAGGACCAGACCAAGACATACAGTAAAATAGTGAAGAGAGTTAATTCACCTGCTGTAGACAAGTGTAGGGTGCCTGTCAAAAGCAGGTTTGAGTGTTAGGTAACATAGCACTTTACTTTAGAACTCACTTCTGCCCCATGCAACCTCATCAGCCAGAATTGTATTTCTCAAATGGCCTGATGCCATGACCTCTGCTCAGTCCTCACTTTCTAGCTAATAGCAGTCAGCATGCTGTGCCTACTGTAGTTTAATTCCAAAGGTTAGCTGAAACTACAGTCCCAGTATGGTTTGGACTTTTTGTTGTCAAGCAGGTCTAGCTAGCTGAACAAGCCCATAATGGCATGGACATGGTGCTATTTGACAGCTATGCTCATCACATGGCTTCCCAAATACCCCTAGGGCCCAAATACTGCTAGGGGTGACAGTGCTGTGCTATACACATGCTGACTGATTGATTGACATTATTTACATTCCAGTACTCATGTCTTGCATTTTCAATCGGGAGCTTTAAAATAGAAGTACCAAAATGTAAAATGGTGGGTGCTAAACAGGCAGTAGTCTTGTAAATCTCATATCAGGCACAGTTAGCTATGGCCAGGTTGTAACTATGATTCAGACAGTAACCCTAACAGGGCTATCCAGTCCTGGGTTGTAGACCACAGTCCATAGCCTTCAGGAGCTTGTGCGTGTGCATACCCCACTAACACCATGTGTTAGGGGCCTGGAACCCAGGCGGCTCATGTAGTCATTATTAGGCTTTGAAGTCATTGTTAATTGTGCCTGTCTAAATTTGTGAATGCCCATTTCATGTCGATTATCTTCACAAAGGCAAAACACTAGTTCTGTCATCGCAGCAAAGAGGGCCAGCGAATAATGGAAGTAGAGTCTGATCCATATGTACTGCAGCGCCTCCGAAGTACTAGCTAGGAAGCAGGGTAAGGGAGCTTGTACTGCCATGCAGGGCTCTAGTTTCCTGTGCTTTCGACCTAAACACCTTACACAAGGTACTAGAAGTGGTTGACTTTTATTCTCCTTATGCAAGACACACTAGTGTCTACTTCGTAGGACTTGCCTAGCTCATGCGCTGGACTGGGCGTCATATTGGAATGGTAATGACCCAGTTGTAATGATTTTATATTTCCTGTTTCATCCAGTTTCTTTTCTCTTCAAATTGGTTACCAGCATAGTTTTACTCAAATGGAGCTTGTGGGTGCAACTGTTACTGGACTCCAGTATGAATTTTTATTTTACCACATCTGTTATTTTTCATTAACGTGCTGAAAGCATATTATTTTCACTCCCCCTATATGGAGGGCTATTTAAAACACATCGAAGCACGTCCAAGCAGCGGTGTAGAGATCACCCTCTGAAATTAATTTTTATTTTCCTTGTACAAGACAGACTCGTGTCTACTTTTTAGGAGTTGCATGGATCCTGCACTGCATTGGACACCATATTGAACTGGTAATGACCCAGGTTTAATGATTTTATTATTCCTATTTTACCCAATTTGGTTCTATTCTCCTAAACTTGGTTACCAGTATAGTTTTACTCAAAAGGGAGCCTGTGGGTGGGACAGGGGGTTGCTGGACCCCAGTTTGAATTTTATTTTACCACACAGTTATTGTTAATTAGTGTGCTGATAGAGTATGATTTCCACACCCCATGACATGCCCCATATATAGAGGGTTATTTAAAACACAAGACAATATCCTCACAAAATATGTGTATAACATGAACAAACATTAATAATACTATTTATATGTGACATCATAAAATCCATATCGCATTAGAACATGTACATGTTCTAAAACTAGTACAAAAACATATATTATCCCCAATAGGTATAAAATACATCAACGATGCCCCTTATTTGTTATCTACTTGTTTAAAAACTTCTTGGTGAATTTCAAAATAAGAAAAAAAAACAAATATATAAATACATAACATCAATAGATCTGTGACGGACATAACCATGGCCACTACTTTGAGTATATTCAACAAGATTGTAAAAGCCACAGTTACATACATATATGCAGCAGGAGAAGGAGAAACAAACAGCCATTTTATTCTAATATATCAATTCATAATGTATACATTAGTCCTATAATGAAAGACATATATATTTTATATCTCTCACTTGTTTATTTGAGTACGCTTCTCAGAATACGCATTTCATTCCATGTCAATAACAATGTGTGGAATACTTTGGGGACAAATAATCTATCTCTTTTTTATATATATGTCTTTATATAATATTTCGCCCATATTTTGTTGGGTGCAAGTCCCAAGATAATCTTTCCCTATCCTAAACCAAAGGTGAAGTTTTGCCAAACAATGTTATGGGACCAGCAGCACAAGAGAGAGGAATGGCACAGGAAAAGCAGGAACAAGGAAGTAATAATTAAATAAGGAAAACAGCTATTCTTCTAAATGTATGGTCGGGCATGATCAGTGTATGTGTCCCCATTAGAAAATATATTATGAATACCCAATAACATACCAAGCATTTATGCATTCAATATATATCCAAGGCCTATAGCCATCGAGAATCCATCCCACCGCAAGAAGAAAATATATTTCCAGGTCCAAAGAGGGCAAATAACCAGTATGGAACTTGTCATGGCCACTTTGCCCCCGTAATTAGTGCCTACAGATGTAACATAGAGGTGCCCCCAACTGGTGCTATTGCATTGGAGTTTGGGCTTTTTCAAATAAGGGATGGGCAAACAGAATAATGAAGGGTTATAAGAAAAGTTTCAGAATCTTGAGAGGTTAAAAAAAGAATGAAATGGCTAGATGATGGGATGGAGTTACTCTCCAAACATATCTGGACAATAATAGAATCCCAAGGGATTGGAGAAATCACATTCTTCCCACATTTGAGGACTTGCACGAAGAGTCTCTAAAAGAATGGGAAGGCAATTTACAAAACGTCTCATGTATCATGATGCAAATTTTGATTATTCACGCGGATAAAAAGTGAGTAAATTACAAGAAGAAAAAGATCAAATTGAGAAATAAATTGAGGCCATTGATCCAAAAGATGTGATAAAAAAATTATGATATTCTTGACAAAGTAATAGACTAATATCAAGTGTATTTGTTTGACAAAAAACTCCTGTTGAAGGCAAAAGGGCACGGATGTGAATTTAGAGACATTATCTATCAGTACCAGCTCCTTGACATCAATTGAGAGCACTTCTTCACATGACAAGCCTTCGTCTACCTCAACTCCACAAGGAGGTTGGACCTTTATTCCTGGAAATGGAAAGACTATGGCTAGGACAAAAACAAGTAAGAAAAGAGTAAGAACCAGAAAGAGGGGTGGAAATGACAAATAGAAAAAACCGGAAGCTCCTGGGGTACAAACAAGTTCAAAGAAAAACTAGTTGAAGACCAAGTAAAGGACATTTGGAATACTGGGTCCGATTCACAAAATTAATCTGAGACAAAATCCTAACTTTACAACCTTCGGTTTTCACAACGCGTATTTAGGAGTAGTAAAGTTAGGATCTTGTCTCAGTTAAACTTAAGTTTTGGTCTGAAGTGTAACTTAAGACCAAAACTTAAGTTTAACTGAGACAAAGTTTTGGTCTTAAGTTTTAGTTTTGGTCTTAAATATAACTTAAGACCAAAACTTAAGTTTAACTGAGACTAAATCCTAACTTTACTACTCCTAGATGCCCTTTGTGAATACCGAAAATGCAAGTGGGAGTCCTGGTCGATGTCTTTGTTGACCTGTATAAATTCAATTGCATAATGAAATTAAAAGAACACTTTAACAATATTTCTGCTTGATCAGTTCCTTTGATTGAACGAGTACAACTCCCTGAACAGACTGTATTGGACCTGTATGACATATGACTATGGTTATCGATAACTGAAGATGAACCAGAAAATATTGAGGCATTGAGAGAAACTCTAAATATTGCTGAAAATATGAATACTGACAGTGGGCTTAAACAGAATTCTAAGTTCTTGCTGCAAAACACACATCAGAATATAGACCTATTCAGGGGAAGAATAACTGGAGATTTACACAAGCTACAAGAGAAACCCAAATTGCAAAATAATGAAAAATGACACTCTCACCATAGCTGAAAGAAAGGCTCTAATTAATCTGTAACCATATGAAAACATAGTCATTAGAGAGACCAACAAAGGTGGGAATGTGGTGATAATGAGCAAAATAGATTATATTTAAGAGGTAAATATACAATTGGCTTACCCTGATTAAAATGAGCTTGTAACACATAACCCTATGAAGGCCTTGGCCACATACATCAATCTCAAATTAGCTGGGTGGCGAGAACAAGGTTTGATAACAGATGATGAATGTAATTACCTCTCTGATGGAAACCAACAATTTTGATGTATTAAAATCTTACCCAAACTTCATAATATGGATGTCTTCCCTCCAGGAACATCTAGAATTCAGGTATTTCCTCCCCAACTGAAGACCTGTCTGAATACGTAGGTACATTTCTACAGTTGTGTTTGTAATCTTCCAGCATACATCTAGAACAGTAAACACATCCTCAATAAATTAGAGGATGCCACATGGTCACAAGAGGTGATCTTTGTAACAATGAATGTTGCAAGTCTATACACTTGCATCCAGAAAACGTTAGGAATTCAGGATCTAGACTCTCCTCCGCACAAGAACTGCAGACTTTTTGGAACATAGTCAAATGATTATTGAGATGGTGGAATTATACTTGCCAAAACAACTTTCTCCAAGATGGTTGTTGGCAACACCAAATGCAAGGTACTGCGATGGGCTCCAGGTTTGCTCCCTCTGATGCCGGACTCTTTATGGGCCGGTATGAGCGGGAGTATGCCAGGAACCAACGTGCCTCCAGCTGGATGGACAATATTGTCTTTTGGGGATGGTACATTGATGATATTATCGTTTTGCAGAAAGGTACTGTTCAACAACTTTGAGAATTTCATTCCTACTTAAACGACAACCCATATAATATGAAACTGATCATAATTCACAGCTGTGAGAGGATTGAGTTTTTGGATATTTTATTCTACATTGAAGAGGGATCAATACAAAGCACATGTATAAAAAGGCCAAAGCATGCAACAATATTCTGCATTTCACTCATGCTCACCCCTAATCAGTGGTCAAAAACATCCCATTTGGGGAAATGGTTTGCGTGCGGCTAGACTGGCGTATGAACCAAACATTTGCAGCTTACATTAAGCACACAACAAAATATTTCAAGATACGATTTTGAGGAAAGCATTGGGACAATTCGAAAATTGCCACAAGAGGACCCCCTCTGTAAAAAACAAATAACAGGTAGACATAAGACAGGACCTTGTACCCTACAGCACTAAATATACTATGTTGGGTGATGAAATCTACAAGATACTGTGGAAGCACTGGCAGCTTTTAACTGAGGTACCAGGCATTAAGAACCATATTTTGAATAAGACAACATTGAAAGGGGCAGAAACATGGCTTCCCACACCAACAAAAGGTTTCTTTACTTGCCATGAATGTAATACATGTAGGTTTAGAAGGAAAAAGGACCCAGAATTCTGTTATAAAACAAAACGAACATACAAGATTGGGCACAAAATTTGTTGCATAGATCATTGGTTGTGGTTGTAATAAAATATATGTTGGTAGCGCAGTTAGAACATTAAAATCTCGAATTTAGGAACACATTTATGTAGTTAGAAACAAGGATTGGAGATACCCCCTAACATACGACATGATAGAACATTACACAGATGATGGTGACATTTGGTTTCATGGCATTGATGACATACAACCCAACTCCAGCGGGGGGCAGGGAGCTCCTTTTGCTACGTAATGAAGCAGGACGGATCTCCCTTAATGCTGAAATGGGTCATAACACTGATGAGGATTTTTTTTTTTTTAAGTACACCAATGATTGACATGGTGTACATGCCCATTTTTGTTTTTGTCAGTCAGTCAAATAACTTTATTTCGGCTGTTACTATCATAAAAGCACACAAAATGTAACATTATAAAAACAGCATCATAAAATATCACAATCCTACTAAGAAGAGATAGAGATACAATTTAACATTTAAATCCCCATTAATGTTGAAGCATCAATATGTAAGAGGTCCCACCCCCCTCAAGCAAATATCAGATGTGGGGCATAAAACATGGGTAGGAGTCTCTGTCAAGGGCGCCTTTGAGAAAGTATTAGACAGTGCCATCAGTTAATTCAAAATCTTTTAAAAATATAAGTTAATTAAAAAAAGTAAAGATGAGCTAATCCCATGATTAAGACAATTTAAAATCAAGGGTTAATCTAAAAAAGAACGAGGCAACCAAATTTCTCTACTCTATTTTTTCAGTAGGTGTCTGCATTTGCACCACATTGCGAATAAAAACTTGGAGATTGCAACAGCAAATACCGGGTAAGTGTCATATTTTAATATCCTAAAAGCCTCTCTAAAATTTCTTATACCCAGGTTTCTACAAGGTTGTAGGACCCATTTAGATCTAGGCAGGTTATATGCGGGGCAGAAAAAGGTCACATGGATCTCACTTTCTTCCGCTTCAGCACACACAGGACAAAGTAGTTTAGTGGCACCCCCCCAGTTATTAGTGAATGCATAGAGCGAGAGCATCCCATGTCTGAATTTTAAAAACAATTTCTTAGCTGCAAGGGGTTGAATAAGGTCAAAAACCAACTCCAAGCTATAGTGCTTCTTTACATCCAAGAACTTGGAGTTCAGATTGGATGAGTCTACTCTCTGAAGAATACATGCCGGATGAGTCTACTCTCTGAAGAATACATACCAGTGTATATTCTTTCAGGGCAGATGTTAATGGTTTTTTAGTTGTTTTTGTATACACCGTCAAGCCAATTCAAATGAGGTATAGAGTATTTATAGATTTTAAATTGAAAGGTGCAATTTTGTACAATTACTGTTCACTCTCCTATAAATTAAGTGGAAGCCAAGAAAGGACCCCGTTAGAACAATGTACACGAGGTTCCCACTCTTCTTAACCACGATAATATGGGGGTTGCTTACACTCTGTCAATTTTACACATTTTTATAACCTCTCTATGACAATAACATATAGAATTTCTATCACCTCTTCATAGCAATAGCATCTTGAGTGTTATGTCTATGCCATCTTGAACTCTATGTCATCCTCTATGTTTTTCCTGATTAGGAATCATTCTATGTCTATGGTTGTTAAAAATAAAAAATTTCGTGGGGTGCCACTAACTTTGTTACACCAAGAGTGATGTATATTATGATTATGGTTCCTTTAGGTCACATGGCTGTTCACTAACTCATTGATATTTTCACTTTATCTAAGCTGTCACTATATGGCTAGAGCGGTCGACCTCAAAGCTGGGGACCGGGGTTCAAGTCTTGGCAACAACACTCAACATCCTGTGATTCTGGGCAAATCACCAAAGGCCAGATATAGGTAACTTCCATTTAGCGAGCCCTTAATAGTGATTATTACCGAATTGCTATTAAGGGATCGCTAAATGGAATGTAGGTAGGAATCGCTAACATATTAGCGATTCCTTAACATTCCTTAATAACGAATCGGTAATTCCGATTCGTTATTAAGGAATAGCTAGCCATTCATTCCTATGAGCTAGGAGGCCCATAGGAATGAATGAGAAGAGATTCACTATTAGTAATTTGGTATTACTGAATCGTTAATAGCGGGAGGTATTTCAAGGGTGCCAGGGTGTCCAGAGGACACCCTGTTGCACCCCTGAAATGTACATGTGTGCACATGTGGCACACATTCATGCCCTAAGGGCACGGATGTGTGCCACATGGCACAAAAAAAAAGCAAAAAAGTGCTTTTTGTAAGGAAATCGCTACTTACCACCAACTTGAAGTTGGTGGTAAATAGCAATTCTTTAAGGCTGAGGTGCACTGTTTTTATTGCTACCTACATTGCATTTAAGGAATTGGTATTTCCGATTCCTTAAATGCTAGAGCAAAATAAGGAATCGCTATTTAGCGATTCCTTAATTTGCATGTAGGTTTAAAGTCATCTACATTGCACATGGCTAAACACCGGTCGTTAACGCTGAAATTCTCTGAATTTCG
Source organism: Lissotriton helveticus (assembly GCF_964261635.1). NCBI lineage: Eukaryota > Metazoa > Chordata > Amphibia > Caudata > Salamandridae > Lissotriton > Lissotriton helveticus. Next base: position 695,945,406 of record NC_136061.1, read on the forward strand.
GCGTTACCGGCCGGTATTTAGCCACCTACATCTGGCCCTTAATCTCCCTGTGCCTAACAAAAATGAATGTTTCCTTCTGTATTGAAACTGGTGCTCATGTAAATGATTTCCCGGTTCTAGTTTGAGCTATATAAAACTCTACAAAAAAAATATATATATCTTTATTAAGGGTACCACTCACTCGGTAAGACCAAGGGTTATGTGCACTCTGATTTTGGTGCCTCCCATGTTATAACTCAGTCCACTTTTTGGTTGTTAATATCCACATTATAATATTCCTAAGTACAAGTATAATTATCATATAAACACACTTATGCTTGCATATTGTATTGAGCCTCCTCTAAACTCATTTAGTACAATACGCAGGCCTGCCACTTTCAGGGGCATTAATTGTACCAAAAATTCAGAAATTAAGGCTTGCATTCCATATCTGCTATCCACCCATACTTGTCGCATATACATCTTCAAAGTTCCTTCTTCACTAGCTTTCTTGTTTACTTTATCATCTCAATTGCTGTTGATAGCTTGGGACACTATTCTGTATACTTATTTTGATTTTTAATGCAATTTATTTTGAACGTTTCAACATAGTGTTTATATTGAATTACTATTGTATATATTTACATGGCAATGGTATTGAATCAATATCACAGTTTCATTATCTGCTAGAATTTAAACTGAAATCAAAGTTACGAATACGATTCAAAGATGGCAGCGCTGGTGACTATATGATACGAGTGGTCTGTCCTCAATATATAGTTGGACACAGTTGTTACTAATTCAGACATTTTCATCCCACTATAAAATAACTGGTTACAAGAGTGTTTGGTTCTTTTCATTCTGATATCGATTGTGAGGGAGAAGTGGACCTGTAAGGCTAGCAGGTGCTTAACACAGTAAATCAAAGCAGGGTTTAAATATTTTTTAAATACTATCATACAAATATTTGTATCCACTATTAGGGTTAGATACAACTCGCCTTGCCTTTTTGTGGAATTGCTTTATTTAATTATCAACATTGTGAGTCACATTGATATGGGGTGAAATGACATTGATTATGAATATGATGTGAGACCAGAGATTTTCAACATCCCTAGTGGTTTAGGATTACGATTATCACAATGCTCCCTTACCGGCATACTGGTGTTAAATAACTTCATGTAGGATGTAATTTCAATAGCTAAGCTCGCAGTGTAGAGGTTAGAACATGCTCCAACTGTATTTTGGTTTATGAATGTGTATTCTAGATGAGGGGTAGCGGACGTGTGTTGTGAGCTAAGTACGTAAACAACCTTGAATTTATATGACCATCAAGTGCATGTAGCGCACGTAATTCCTCAGAATATTGAAGTCTGTAATGAACAGTTTTATATATATTCTGTGGGGAATGTTTGTTACAATTATAGGAGACTTTAGGCTAGGGATGCAAGCCCTTGGATACCTCTCGTATGTAAATGGGCTATATGCCTTTAAGGGAGAACATGACGGCGTATACAAACTTGTAGTGTAACATTTTCCGAAGTCATATTAGGAGTTTCTCTCTAATTAGGAACTGATTCCTTGGTGGAATTATATACTCATATACCAATCAAAATTAAGCTATGTTTCCTACAATAATGTTTAGTTGTGATCAATCTTTATTTATTAATTTATCCTTATTATATTAACCTACAGACTATGATACAATGAGCCTACATTTATAGTGGTTATGTTCTAACATGCCAACAGATAATTTTATTGCTTATATCAGTCAGGACAGACTGAAAGGAAACTATACCTTATTAGTTAAAGTCCAAACCTTTGATTGTAGGGATCCAATGCAATAGCATCAGTTGGGAGCACCGTATTTAGAGTGATGTAAGGTATGGATAATAATACTATTCCTTTCCAAGTGATCACTTCATCAATAATTATAGATGCTTCTCTATGTTACATTTGTAGCCATCAGTTACGGGGTGGATTGGCTGGACAGTTTGACTAATACAGGTTCCATACTGGATATTTTCCATACTTGGAACTGGAAATATATTCATTTTTTGCCATGAGATGGATAGTCAAAGGCTATAGGCCTTGGATATATATTGAGTACATAATAGCTTGGTATATAATATTTTATTAGTGAGACACATACACTTATCATGCCCGACCAAACATTTGAAAGAATAGATGTTTCCTGCTCTCCTTTCATGCCTGCTTCCCCTCTTTCTCCTTTACCTGTGCCATTCTTTTCTCTTGTGCTGCTTGTACTAAAACAGCTTTCAGATAAAATGTAACTTTGGTTTAGGATAATGAAAGAATATCTTGAGACTTGTTCCGAAAAAAATATAGGAGAAATAAACTAACAACACATACATATATATGGAAAGACATATATTCTATGTCGCTGAATTATTCCACACATTGTTATTGACATGGAATGTATGCGTATTCTGAGAAGCTTACTCAAATAAGCAAATGGGAGATATAAAAGATATATGCTCTTTGTTATAGAACTAATGTATACATTATAAATGAATATATAATAGAGAAATATCATTTGTTTGTCTCTCCTTCTCCTGCTGTATATGTGTATGTAACTGTGAATTTTACAATCTTGTTGTACATACTCAAGGTTGTGGCCATGGTTATGTCTGTGACAGATCTATCAATGTTATGTGTAGGCAGCACAAAACTACAGGTTTATGTAAGAATACTACATCACCTGGGTGCTATAGTTAATTCAGACCGAGATTACCCAGTAGCTAGGCATTTTAAACTGGAACACGATAATAATCTTAACTGCCTTCAATACTTTTTTAGCGGTGCAGTTCCAGTAAACAAAAGAAGGGGCAATCGTACAATAAAGCTATGACAGCTACAATCGAGATTCGTTGTTGAACTTGATACAAATTTCCCACAGGGTCTCAACATAGGAGAAGATCTTCATAATTGCCTGTAGAGTATTATTCATTAAGGGGTGGACTTCCACATAGTTGTGTAATAATGTGCAATGTAGTTGTAACGTTTTGAGCTTGTATCAATCGCAAAGCAGGACAACAGGAGATCAAGTGCACTCTACCAATTCTGCCCCAGTGGGCTAAGACTGCCTATTTTCAGTTCATCCTTTACACTAACTATCAAGGAGTCCTCTTGTTCATTTTCAGAAAACTACCATTTTGCTCCAGTGGGCATCTTAATTCATTTGCATGGGGATTCAAATGCTTCAACATTCCATAATAACCCATTCACCAGTGCGATCTCTAAAGTGTTCCAAGTTCCATTTTCAGTTAAATATATTTTGCTCATTTTTCCTTCCACTTGCTACACAATAAACTCAGGAGATTCATAAAATATATAAAATATATATATATTTACATTAGACATTGTCTTTTTGTGTTTTAGACCCAATTCCACTGAGAGAAAGCGGGGGGGGATCGAATCCAGGAATTTAGGCACCTGGAATCAAGAATGATAATACAATATCATACAATGTACCCTATGGGACACAATGGCAATGAGGCACTGTGGGTACATTTAGGATAAAATGTAAACTTCAGTCGACATCATTGAGATGAAGCGGCATAACTAAAATCCTCTAGATTTTAATTATAATTTTTGTTCTCACTGTTATTGGTTTAGAAATATTTTTTTGCACTCATTATGTGGTGGTTTACTTTATGTCTAATGTCTTTGTTATATATTTTACAGATCTCCTGAGTTTATTGTGATGCAAGTTGAAGGAAAAATTTGCAAAATATCTTTAACTGAAAATGAAACTTGGAGCACTTTAGAAATCGCACCAGTGAATGGGTTATTATAGAATGTTGACACATTTGAATCTCATTGCAAATTAATTAAGATGCCCACTGGGGCAAAATGGTAGTTTTCTGAATATGATCAAGAGGACTCCTGGATGGTTAATGTAAAGGATGAACTGAAAATAGGGAGTCTAAGCCCACTGGGGCAGAATTGGTAGAGTGCATTAGATCTCCCATTCTCCTGCTTTGCGATTGATAAAGGTTTGAGCGCAATGCATGCTTCTGCATGGGAAAGCACCGAGGGCATATGATTATGCATGTATTGACACTGTAAATTGTTTGTCAACAATTTAAATCCCTTGCATTGATTCAATGGTGTGTTTTGAATAAAGCTTTGCAATTAAAAAGCTTTATTAACACAACATGCAATGATCACAGCATCAATGATTGTTGGTTCCGCAATCCACTACGATATTTTTGTATCAAAAAAACAAAAGTGCCACACTTGCAAATGATAAGAATGTATCAGTATGATTAATGTATCATGTTGAATTAATGTTGCAGTATTTTATTGCAGTCCAGAATGGTACTTTCAAGGAGGAGTCTGTTTTCATTGTTTATCACACCGAGGTGGGTCATGTCATGTATTGTATTAAAAACCACACGCAATTGCAACAATGTTACTTGTGAGCAAGGAGCGGATTGCTCCTAAACATGTAGAGTTATATTGTATGGAGGACAATCGTCCTAGAAAAATGCAAATAAATTTAAATACTGCTCACACAATCCTTGGGGGAAGAGGTCCGCACCTGCTTGGTTCCGCCGTGGCATTGGCGGACAGGAATTGCACTTCGATATGTATTATATATATATATGTATATATGCATATATATAGAGAGAGAGATATATACGTTACACCCTGAAGAAGTACATTTTTTAGATGAAACACATTGGCTGTTTTGTGCTTTAATCATTGTATATGCATTTACAAGTGAAAAGAAATAAAAAAGATGAACTGAAAAAGTTATCTTTTGGAATCTGACGTCCAGCACGGATTCCCTCACAACCAACATTTAACAGTGCCCCTCAAGTCTCCATAACTACTCAATTTAAGATGGATTTAATTCGTTATATAGTACCACTCATACCAGTGTGGCGTGTCAGAGCACTTTGCATCACACACACATTACACAGGGACAATCAATCATACTTGTGTAAATCAGTGTATTGGAACTATTTACATAGGACAGAGGACTATGAGGTGCACAAGTGACATGTCATCCATACTGGTAGGCAGTTTAGTTCAAGAGAGCTCGGTCTGGAGAAGCAAAAACTCAGAATCGAAAACAGAACACCTTAGTTGGGTGTTCTCTTTAATAATAAGAATTCATTTCTACCCAAATAAATCCTTTTTGAGACATTAATCTATGCTCTAATCTATACATTGTAGTGTGCATGCAGTTCTTTGATGACAGTCAATAATTCATTGCTCTGTGTTAGGATTTTAACTTATAAACTGCAAGTAACAAAAGGATGTCTCTTAGAAAAGAAGTAACCCACTGAACTATTTACATTATATGCATTTTGTGATCTGCATGGTACACCTTTCTTGCAGCGAGCATAATAACCCTCTGTTCAGCTCTGGCCGGAGCTCCGGCTCTGGCTGGAGAAGTCAGAGCTTAAGTTACGCAAAGAGCTGAAAACATTCCTGTTTCCTAAAGACTAGGGCCAGGCTCTGTTATGTTCGAGTGAGCAGAATTAGCAGCTGAGTGGCTTATCATGGCAGTCCATAGCGCGGGACACACTAGTACAATGTAACCAGGCACTTTACAAGCTTAAATAACATAACATAACATAACATAACTGTTCTATTTTATGATCAGCCAAAATCTCAACTAGACAAAGCTCTGATCTCTCTCCAGTTAGAACATTAATCCCTGAAGTTATCTTGACAGTTTTATTGTTCCCTAGAAATTGCTGGAGGCAAACAACACAGCAGAATGTGCTTTTAAAATCCAAATAAAAGTGATGCCCCCTGAAGTCAGCACATTGTGCAGTGGCACCGGTCGCACTGCCCCTGAGCCGGCCTTGGATACAGTCAACCACAAGGTATAACTAAACTGTCTAAACAGTATAGGAATAAAGGACACGGCATTGACGACACTCAGAACGTTTCTCTCAGTCAGAGAACAATCTGTATCGCCAAATAGATTTGTCATTACCCTCTTCTCCTTGCCTTGTGGTGCCTCGCAGGGATAATTTCTAAGCTTGACCCTCTTTACCGTGGGTGTTACACTCAATGCCAGCTTGATTAGATCCTTCTGTTTCTCTTTAGGGTCATATGCCGGCATATCACTGTCTGAATTTCTAGTTACTTTCATGAAATGGCCATTAGATTCCAGGACTGCATTAAAGAAGTGGGGAAATGGATGAATCACAACTGTCTGAATCTAAGTTCAGTAAACACAAAAGTCCTGTTAGTAGCTCAATACATATGTAAACCAGTGTTTTTTAAAACTGGAAGCATTAATCAACAAGAAAAAAATTTGAAGAAAAACACAACCAGTAGAAAAGATTACTGCAGAATGCATGTATTATGGTGCAAGTACATGAACCTATCTTTGTACAATGTATTAACGGTTGGTCCAAATGTGGAAAGAATGTGCTGAGGCAGCCAACGAGCTGTCTGTCTGATAACAAAGCTGTTGAGTGCCTTGGGTTCTCTCTTTCTTGTTCCTAAAATATGTTGACCACTGGCTAATTTCTCCCACAACACCTTGTGTATGACATTATATATAATCTCTGTATAATATCTCCAAAAAGTATGGAATGACAGTACTTGTTGTATGTTATGCAGCTGTTGAATTTTAAGGCAAGGCTTCTTTCAACCAATAATGGCACAAATATACCTATGCCTGTAGTCCTGTAATGCATTTATGTAGATGTATTCACACTATTAAGTGGTTTCTTTCACATGAACCAAGGATACTTTTTGTTAAAAAACTTTTTAAATGATATACCATCACTCCTTTGTTTTAGGGTTGCCAAGATCAAAAGGAATCTTTAAGCTTTTTACTTCTCCCCCACACTGCCATGACTGTTGGAGGGCAATTCCAGTAACCCTATTCTATTTATTTCCACCAAGTGGCAATGAATTGGTAATTCTGCATACCTCTGTGTTGATACATATACACTTATTCTTTGCATTTGATCTTCGTGATTCATCGTTAACCCCTGTAGTGGCAAAGACTAATGATTGTATAATTGTTAATGTTTTAAGCAAATCGCATACTGTTATTTTTGTAAATACTATCCTCCTTTCTCAGTAGGCAAGCAGGTTTTAATTGTTTCTGCATAACAAGCACACTAAGAAGTCCCATTGTTTTAAATCCTAATCATTCTATAGAAATGGATCAATTCGCCTAATCAGAACAACGCCGGTCTGGCTCTCTGGCATTGACTGTGTATGAGCTTTGCTGCAATCTTGAAATGAGGCAATTCCCACGTCACACTCTTATTGAATGGGGGAATTCTCTTATCTCTCCACAGAAGGATGCTGTCTGGTAGTCTTCTGTATCACCGACAGACTGGCTGCTAGTGGTAAGCGGTCCTTCCTGTTTCTCTGCCTGCACTCTGGGAAATCATTCCTTAGTTGTGGCAAACTATTATTTGATTTTATTATTTGTTACTGCCCATTCCTTCAGACCCCTTTGATGGTTCTAAACAACTGCGACTATCTGGGTACAACGTTGATGCTACTAATTGTCTGTACTACGGTCAAAAAATCCCTCTTGGACCTCTAGGAAATTCTTCTAGATGCCCCTTTGGATGAAGAGTTTTCATTGTATTCAGACAGACTGCTTGTTCATTAATGCTTCCCAGTTTACGTTTAAGTAACATTGGTTTCCATATGCATTTAGCTACAGACTGGACTTTTATATTTACTGTACCAAACGATACCCAGGTACTAAGGCTCACTGTGTCACCCCATTCAATTGTAATGGTATCTCTAAGCAGGTTCCCTAGTAAATCACTATTTAACATTTATTATTTTTCCATGCTGAGACGTCAGAAAAATAAACTCTCTCATATAGTGAAGATTATATGAAAAGCTCATACAAGGCCAGGCCAGAATGAGTTTCTTGATGACTGCCATTTTGAATATAATGAAAAATGTAATAAACTAGAGAAACTTGAAAAGAAATTGATTAGCACAAGACTTCTTGGGCTCCTGTTAATTAACTATCTTCAATCCAATATCATACCAGTAGGCTTACATGTTAAAAATGAACCTTCCATATTTGTAGGAGACCACAAGTTCAGAGAAAACTTGAGTTTTGCAGCCTATAACTGCTTCCACCATTGGATGGTGGTGTGAATATACACTGCATTAGAGTATGTGCAAAAACTGATCAAGGACATTGCTGATCCCTAAAGGGAGTTATTGGATGATAAATCCCTTGTCAATGCCAAAGAAGCTTTAGACAAACTTGAGAAAACAATGCACAACTTTGAGACAATAACGCAATCCTATAACTAGGCAAACTAGTAAAGTATATCACATTTTATAATAACAAGGTTACCTACCCCTACCTACAGGAAGAGTATTACAAACAAGATAACCTGGGCAGGTTCACTAACAGGGCAGGATTGTTTGCCTGTAAATATATTTACTTCTCTGAATCTTCAGTGGCAAGTGGCTCAGACTAGCAAAATGTTCAACCCAGTACAAGCTCAGGAGCACACGAGCAAGGTCTAAGATGTCAAGAACATCAAGGGACTTTTTTAGGGGAAGATGGATCCCCCACATGGGTCGCGGGCAGGTTCAGAACTGGAACAGGGGCAGAGGCTGAGACCAAGGTTGGAAAAGAGGAAGGAACAGGGGCCACAGGACAGTATGTGTCTTCTCTGAAGAGAGTAACGGGAACATTCAGACAAGGTGACAGCACTACAGGTGGTAGCAAATGACAACATACTAAGCTTGACTAATATGAGGAATCCGTAATCAGTCTCTCTGATCATACCCTAACACCAGGTAAATTACAAACACTATTCAAGGGCCTGTCTTTCGTTCCAACCACACCACCCTACTCTTTCAACATCAAAATGGAACTCCACCAGTTTTTTTGAAATGTGAGACTAAGCCCTTACTTCAACAAGTTTCCTTCTGAACAAGCAAACTAATATGGGCTTGAGAATACCTTAGACTTTTACACCCTCTCCACACCTAATGCCTCACAAAATTCTGGCATGTGAGCAGGTTGTGCGTTGTGGTGTTATGAACGTTGTATATAAAAAAATAATACATCAGCTATAACATTAGTAAAGATGTACCCAATTCCTTAGAGACACCTAGGAAGAGCAGTAAGATAGTTATCTAGTCAGCCAACAAGGGGGGGGGGGGTGTTATAGTTGTGCAGAAAGTAGATGACTAAAAACAGAAACCCTGTTCCAACTTGGTAACCAAGAAAATAACCTGAAATTGAAAGGAGATCCTACCATTGAAGTAGGTATATTGATTTCAAGAGTCACTGCTGTGGGACTCCTTGAGGGTTTCCAGTCCAAACTCGAGTATGACTATCTGAATAAAAAATGTCCACGGATGCCTACCATTTACACGCTACCCAAAATCCATAACAATCTCAATCATCCACATGGATACCCCATAATTTCAGGGTGCGGGTCAATCCTTGAACCCCTCTGTAAGTATGAAGACCTTTTTCTCAAACCATGGGTTCAATCCACATAGTCTTACATAGGGGATATGATGGAGGTCATCAAGCTGATTGAGAATCATCCTTTCGTCCCCTATGAGCAGCTATTTGTGACAATGGACATCACCTCATTGTACACTAATATTCTTCAAGAGCCAGCCCTTGAAAGCATTAGAGGGATCCTAAATCAGTGGGACCACCTCATGTGGGCCCCCAACGCCTTTAGTATTAATTTACTCAAAACAGCAATGACAAAACATTTCTTTGTGTTTCAAGGGGAGTATTACTTCCAGACAAAGGAAGTTGCAATGGGATGGATTTGCCCCAGACTTGAACTTTCTCTATATGGACCAATATGAATGCACTTATATATACAATGGAACTAATCCATTTACTTTCAACATCACTGTTTGGAAGAGATATAGAGAAGATGTCTTGATGATCTGGAGCGTATCTGAGTTTGAAGGATTTCACGAGTGGCTCAACAGTAGATCAGAAGACATAAAGTGTATGCTATCCCACAGCAGACAAGAGATTAACTTCCTAGATCTCTCCATCAAAGTTGAGGATAAAAAATAATATACTACTCCATTCAGGAAGGAAATTGAACACAACACTTTACTAAGGTACTCTAGCCACCAGCCCAGGAATCAACAGGACAATCTTCTCTTCTGGCAACTCCTGAAAATCAGAAGGAATTGTCTTTGTACTGAAAATTACTTCAGGGAGTTGTATATTTTGGTTGTAAAGCTACAAGAACCTGGGTACCCCAAAGGATTCCTCAAACGTTCTAGCAAGCGAGTGTAGTATTGCCCTTGTGATACCCTGCTGGAATGTAAGCAAAAGACTGACAACCAACAGCAAAGAATGATTTTGGCACCACTTTTTACATCAGAAGTAATGACATCAAAAAGATTGTCAATACACACTGGGAGTTGGTATCTGATGACCTCAATATCAGGGAGGAACCCATGTATGCCTTTAAAAAGGGCAAGAGTGTAAAAGACCATGTTGTAAGTGCCCTTTTAAAATTGCAAAGCAGCACAGATTTCCCACAGGAATCTATCCACCACTGTTGGCCATTTTGTGAACGCAATAAAGTTTGTGCTCCTACATCAACTATTAAAGACTTGCCCCTTGATGACCCCAGCTATGCCTTGAAGAGTCACATAAATTGCAACAGTATGGGTGTGATTTATATCATCAAATGTCCCTACGATCAATGGTATGTTTGATAGACGTGCCAGAAAGTCAAGGCTAGCATCTTACAGCAGTGCAGCAGAATATGCTGCAAATTACAGGGTTCCCCTTTTGTTGAGTATTTTACCACTCTAAACCACCCCATGGAGATTTTAAAATAGCCTGTGGTTGAGAAACTCACAACCAACCCAGTGGACATGTGTGTGTGCAACATGCAACTTAGAAAAATGCTTTTAAAAGCATTTTTCTAAGTTTTTGCTATTTACCGAGAGGTCTGACCTCTCGGTAAATAGCGGCCCAAAATTGCTTTTTCGCAATTTTAAAATGCTTCATGAATTGCATTTAAGGAATCTCAAATAAAGATTCCTTAAATTCAATTCTTCGCAAATGTGCGAATTCTTAAATAGCGACTTTTGCATTTGGGATGATGAATCCCAAATGCAAAAATTGCACTCGCAAAAGGCAAGATTCTGAGAATCTTGCCCTTTGCGAGTGCAATTTAGCTTGATGAATCAGGCGGTTTGAGTGCAGTGGGTTCTGTCTTTCTTGTTCCTAAAATATGTTGAACACAGGCTAATTGCACCCACAGCAGCTTCTGTATGACATCATATATCATCTCTGTATATCATCTCCCAAAATTATGTAATGACAGTACTTTATGTCCATTATGCAACTATTCAGTTTATTAGGATTTTAAGGCAAGCTTTCTTTTATTCATTAATGACACTAATATACCTATGCCTTTCACATGTAACAAGGATTCTGTTTGTTAAAAAACATTTTTGATTGGACTTATATACTGTTATTTTTGTGTACCATATTGCGAACTTATGTACACACAGTCTTCCAATGACATACCATCACACCATTGCCTTGGGGTTTCCAAGATTCGAAGGAATGTTTACATTTTTAATTCTCCCTCACTACCATGACTGTTTGATGGCAGTTCCATTGAAACTATTCTCCTTATCTCAGCCAAGCGGCAATGAGTTGGTAATTTGTCATACATCTCTGTTAATACATGTACAGTTATTCTTTGCACTCAATCTTCATGCTTCATCGAAATCCCCTGTACATGAGTAAGATCAATGATTGTATGATTGTTAATGTTTTAAGCAAATCACATATTGTAAAGTTGTAAATACTGTTCCTCCCTTCTTACTATGCAAGTGGTTTTAATTGTTTCCACATAATAATTGCACTAAGGGCTCTGAATGTTTTAAATCCTAATAATTCTATTGAAATACATCAATTTCCCGTATAAGAACAATGCCGGTTCCACCATCTGGCATAGACCTCTTCCGAGAGTTGCCGCCATCTTGAAAGGAATCAATTCCCCATCACACTGGCATGCATACTCAGGCCGCACAGGGGGATCCTATTATCTCTCCACGGAAGGATGCTGTCTGGTCATCTCCTGTATCATCGGCAGACTGGCTGCCAGCTGTGAGTGTTCCTGCATGTTCCCCTGCCAACACTCTGGGAAATCATTACTTTAGTTGTGGACAAACTATTATATGTCCATTATATTATTTGTTACAGCCCATTCCTTCAAATCTCTTGGAAGGGCCCTCACCTCCAATTTAATTGGAAGGTTTTGTTTGCTGCATTTAAGGTTTAGTGCTTTGTGGCCAAATATGGTTTTGCCTCATATATTCATTCTCTTTATTTTTTTTTAGCCCATTAAAAAAAATTTACCTGAAAGAGACCCCACATCGCTTCTAGGAAGTTAAGTAATTTCTACTAGATTAGTGTGTATTTCTTATCCACTTCTATTTTTTAAATTTCAATTAGGCCACTTTTCGGTGGCCTCATTCATTGATTTAATGATTTGGAGTCTACAATTTTGTTTAGACGAGCTGGCTTGCTGTCTCATCATCCTCCATAGAACTCTCTCCATGGAAGGTTGTTTTCAAGCAACTCAAAGTGAGTTCTTGCATGAGACAAACACGGTTTTAGAAAACACAAGATACGGCCCTTCCAATCATTCCCTTTTATTGTCACACAGGTTGCCCCTCCCCCTAGTCCTGATGAAGGCCCTGTTTTGATGGTTCTATACAACCATGACTATCTAGGTCAAAATGCTGATACTACTAATTATCTATTCTAAAGTCTAAAATTTCACTTAGGCCTCTAAAAACCTTATTCTAGATACCCCTTTGGATGAGGATTTTTTATTGTTGTGAAACAGCTTACAGACTGCCTCATCAGTGCGCATTTGTACTTTTATCGCCCTTTATGTGTACATTCACATTACCTTTCACTTGTTTCTCTGAATGAGCACTTTTGTCAAATTATTTCCACATTTGGAGCAATATTTACTACGTTGTACATAAATAGTTTCATGTACATGCGCTGTAATACATGCATTTTGCAGTAATCTTTTCTGCTGGTTGTGTTTTCCTTCTCATTTTTTTCTTGTCGATTAACACTTCCAGTTTACCTTTAAGTAACATTAGATCCAAATGCATTGAGCTTCGGCTAGGACTTTTGTGTATACGTTACTAAATGTTGCCCAGGTCCTGAGGTTCACTGGGTCACCCCAATAGATTGTAATGAACCTAATTCAGGCAAGACCAAGGTTCTCCTGTTTGGTAATGACCCCTTCTCTGGTCCCCCATTTGGTGGCTACAGAATCTTGGTAGACTTCCCACCCCTATCAAGAAGATTAAGAACAGGAGAGTCTTGTTCAACGACAAACTGACTTTCACAGACCAGGTGAATGCACTCCCCTCATTCCCTCTAACACCTTAAGGGTAATCAAAAAAAGTATGTTTTATTCCCAACATATTATTATTATTAATAGAAATTTGTATACAGAGAGCGCAACTAAACCCGGAGGCATCAAGGCGCTGGAGATGGTAAACAGAGAGCTCAAATATCAGCCAGGGGGGAATTAGAGATAGGCTTCTTGGAATAGCCAAGTCTTGAGTGCCTTGCGGAACTGTATGTGGGAGGAAATAACCTTGAGGTCATTAGGGAGCGTATTCCAGAGTCTGGGCGCAAGGAAACGAAAAGACCTTCCACCCCATCTGACCTTGGCAATACGGGGGACAGTGAGCAGGTATTTGCTGGATGAGCGGAGTGTTCTCCCGGGGACATAATGGGCCACCAGGGCACGAATAGCCTCCGGTCCAGATTGATTTAGGGCACGATGAGTAAGGCATAAAGCCTTAAAATTGATCCTTGCCCGCATGGGAAGCCAGTGCAGGTCTTTTCTGATGGAAGTGCTCGAGGAACGTTTAGGAGCACCTACAACAAACCGGGCAGCCGCATTCTGAACGGTCTGGAGGCGCTGGATAAGACCACTGCTAATGCCGAGATAAAGGGCATTGCAGTAGTCAAGTCTGGAGGCAATGACTGCTATTGCCACCTGTTTGCGTGCCTCAGGGGAGAGATAATGAGTGATCTTTCTCAGAATCCTCAGGGCATTGCAACAGGTGGACACAGTCCTACTGACCTGCTTATCCAGAGAAAGGGAGGTGTCCAATATGATCCCAAGGTTGCGGGCAGAAAACGTCGGCACAGGACAGGCCCCAAGAACAGACGGCCACCAATCCATAGACCAGATCTCACTTTTGCCCCCAAAAATAAGGACCTCCGTTTTCTCGCCATTCAATTTAAGGAAGTTCTTGACCATCCATCCGGCGACCGCCTCCATGCAGTTTTTAAAATTATACGCAGTAGAGCTCACAGATTGGGAGATGGAAGCCATAATCTGCGTGTCGTTGGCATAGGAGAGAACTTCCAGCCCAAAGGATCTTATAAGCCTGGCGAGAGGAGCGACGTAAATGTTAAAAAGCGTCGGGCTCAGTGAGAAGCCCTGAGGGACCCCACACTTCACGGCCTTTACAGATGACATGTACTCACCTAGCTTGACCCTTTGCTTTCGTTGATCAAGAAAGGAAGCAAGAAGATTGAGTGTAGAACCCTTGACTCCCAGCTCACTGAGTCGGCTAACAAGAATGGAGGGGGACAGGGTGTCGAAAGCCGCTGTAAGGTCAAGTAACACCAGTAAGGTGGTATGACCGGTGTCGACCTTAGAGCGGATACTATCGACCACCACTGTAAGTGCCGACTCAGTGCTGTGGGTCCTCCGGAATCCATGCTTTGAGGGATCAAGAGAGTTGGTACTGTCAAGGAACGCACTCAAATGGAGGTTGAGATGAGACTCCAAAAGTTTAGCAGGGGCAGGGAGAAGGGAGATGGGACGAAAGTTCTTTAGTGTCCCGGGGTCCAGTGTAGGTTTTTTAAGTAGGGGCTTGACGGTGGCCAGTTTCCAGGAGAGGGGATAAATCCCCTCTGAAATGGCCATGTTCATCAACTCCATCAAAGGGGGAAGGATAGTGTGTCTACAGTCTTTGAGGACCTTTAGGGGGCATGGGTCCAGAGGTGATCCGGACTTAAGCTTGTCCAGCAGAGAGTTCAGATGGGTAAAGGTGATAGCGGGGAACTGGGAGAAGAAATAAGAGGGGGTAGGGAGAGAGGAATCCGGGGGGATCGAAAAGGAAGCAGAGAGGGGACTGGAGTTATGTAATTCCAAGTCTATGTAGATATTCATGATCTTCTCATGGAAGAAAGTAGAGATCTGGTCACATAGAGCCTGTGAAGCTGTTATAGGGTCAGGCATCTGAATGAGGGAAAGGTTATCCACTATCTTAAATAGATCACTGGATGATTTGAGGGAGGACGTGAGTTTGGAATAGTGAGCCTGTTTATCTCTAAGTACGGCCGCTTTATAGTCTTTGAGGAGGGCTCTATGCTTTTCCCTCTCTATAGGATCAAAATGAGTCCTCCAAAGCCTTTCCTGCCTTCTACAGCCTTGTCTAAGAATCCTAAGAGATTCGGAGTACCAGGGAGCCGAGGGCCGTTTCCTGGCAGAATAATGGGGCTTAGCCGGGGCGAGTGAGTTGACAGCCTCCGTCAGGGAATTGGAAAGGTCAAGAGCCATCGTGTGGATGTCACCAGTGGAAGAGAGCTTGTGTGTGGCCAAGAAAGGGGCAAGGGAGTTATTTGTAATCTCCCCAAAATTCCTTCTCAAGACCCACTTGGTGTGATGGGGCTGGAGGCCACTGGAAGGAGGAGGGGAAAAACGAAAAGGAACTGCAAAATGGTCTGACCACGACAAGGGGAAAGGGGTACCAATAGAGAGTCGAGAATCGTTGCTGAAAATTCCATCTAGAGTATGGCCAGCTAAATGGGTAGGCCCAGTCCCCAGCAGAGGTAGATCATAGGAGGATAAAGCATCCAACAAATGGGAAGTGTCAGGGGAAGTATGCTTTTCCGAATGGAAATAAAATCTCCCAAAATGGTTAGGCAGGGCGCCTCGATGTAGGGCTCTAGAACATACTCTAGAAGACAGTGATCCTGACTCTGGTCCTATGAAAAATGGATTACTGAATGCCCTCTAACATGCAGCAGTACCAGCTGAACAAGCTTCAATCCCTGCAGAAGGTAGCAGTTTGTATGTTACCAGGGATACCAAAATGTCAGTCAGCCTCCCAGGCCTTACACAAACTTCACTGGCTACCCATCAGGAAATGAATCATCGTCAAAGCCCACAAGGCCCTAAATGGCATGGGTCCTGAATACTTCAGAAAGAGCCTTCAATGGTATACCCCTGCTAGAACTCATCAGTCTGCTTCCACCAAGATGTCAGGATTACCCGGTTTAAACTAGCCATCTGGGGAGGCAGAGGTTTCATTGGCGGCACCGCCAAGCTATGTATGGAACAGCCTTCCACTATATTTCAAATTGCAGTCCACCTTTCTTAGGCTTAGGAAAGACCTAGAAACTTGGCTTTTTACAAATTAATTTCTTAGCACTGGGTTCTAACAACTTATTTTCACAGCACTGTAAGACCTATGTACGCCACAGTGCCAAGACGCCTTATGGCATTCGCACACTTTACACAAATTTAAATGAACATGAATATGTTTGCCACGTCCGTCTCACAAAACGTCCCCATGAAGCCTGTGTCTAACACAAACTTAGGGACCTTGGTACAGATGATGCGCATGGCCTATATGAAACTTCTGAAGAGATAGCTAAGCTAGCTGTAACAATTTTGCACACAGTGCTCTGCAATCATTGTCTGCATTCATTGAGCTGCAGCATGTTTGCACAAATGCATGTTCCACTACATCATTTAATGCGAATCAAGCAAAAAAAGCATCTGGCTATTAACAGATGTCCACAAGGAATTAGGAGCACGAATGCGTATCTTAGTTTAAGCTGGACATTTCTTGGAGCAAGTCAAAAGGGGTGAAAGCCCCAAAA
Organism: Lissotriton helveticus; assembly: GCF_964261635.1. Lineage (NCBI taxonomy): Eukaryota > Metazoa > Chordata > Amphibia > Caudata > Salamandridae > Lissotriton > Lissotriton helveticus. The sequence goes on from NC_136061.1 coordinate 695,962,336, forward strand.
CGTACAGAGGAAAATGTTTCAGATTAAATGGCTAAAAGGAGTTGCTGATGCAACTGGCTCCATAGAGCATAATGCGTTTTAGTAATGTTTACATAACTCCCCGTGTTCACATTCTAGTTGCTTGGCAAGACAGACAAAGAACACGTTTTCAATTATGAAACGTTTTACACCACTATGGCTCCTAATTTCTTTGGTGGGTCAGACAGCCTAATCACTATTATGAGGATGTGCGGCCTAATCACTATTATGAGGATGTGCGGCCTACCCCCGTCAACCCATTGCCTGCCACATTCTTGTTGCATTCAAATGGGTTTGTGGCACCCTCCTACTTTGCCAGGAATAAACAGGTAGGCCAACAACTGGGGAATGTTTGCGACACACACTGTGACATTCACTTCAAGTCACGTGGCCCCAGCAGGAACAATGTATTTTCTCTTTAGAGCTGACTCACTTCGGGTGAGTCTCTTTCTCACTAAGCATGAACCAACTAAGCTTGCCGAAGTTAACAGAAAATAAAAAAGGCTAAAAGCACAATGGGGGACAGCAGGACTGGGAGGCGGGAAGAAATAGTACTTGAAACATGTCAGATTGATTACATTGAACCAATCTGTCTTGGTACCTGCTCCGCTGAAAGGATGGGAAGTGACTTTGGGCCAGCATTGGTCAACTAAGGAAGCTACAAAGAAGATGGAAACTGGAGCCAACAAATGGCAAGTAATGGGCAGGCTCCAAGCCCTTCCTGCAAACAATAGTGTCTCACAAGCGAAACACATACTGATGCTCTCACAGGCTCGACCCTAAAAAGACAGGAAATATAAATTACCACTTAACTGAGCAGCCGAAAAATTAACGGTTGGTATTTAAAATATTGTGTAAAATAAAAAAGTGCACTTTGAACCAGTTTTCACTGAACAGAAAATAACTATTTTTAGGCGAGCAAGAAGAACGTGTACAGGCTTTATGCTCATAGTGAAGGGTGCCATTGCGAAAAGTGAGTTGACCCATTGCCTGATGCAGTATGCTGAATTGGGTGGAAGCAAAATATGATCGACAATTAAACATACCAATGGATGAAGCCTGCTAAAAGCCCTCCATGTATTTGTATCATGTACTTATTTACGTATTTGTTGGAAATACAATTATTTGGCACGACGGTTAAAGTTGACCCAAAGGCCAGACCTTAAAAAAACATTAAATCTATTCTCTCCCACACTAAAGGTGCTTTTCTTTTTTTTCTAAGACACTTTTTATGTCATGAGAATTATTCCACCCAATGGATACTCACCGAAAATTCTCTTTTCCAGGAATTATAATGTCCTGCTTACGACCGAGAAATTAATTTTAACAAAGAGGTTTTTTATTTTCTGTAACCCCATGTAAGAGAACAAGGCACAGAGGGACGATGGGCAGCTTCGTCCTCGTACAACCCTTTGTGGCAAACCCCACAGATTGAAGTATTTACGTATGTTTTGATGTATAGACATTTTCTGTGAATTGCTACATGTATCAGAAATGTTGGTTCACAGTGTACTGTTGCAACAGGGGAATAGACAGGTTGAAAATAAAACTTCAATAGACAAGTAATGGTGATATTTGTGAAAGTGCGGACATTGCATAGATCTAATCATTACGTAACAGGTTTAAAAATATCAGGGCTTGACATATGTCCTGGATAACTTGCAGTTTTCACTCTCATTGAAAGTCCCTTGAAGGGAAAAGGATGTGCTTAGTATCCATCCAGCCATGTGCAGCTCCTAATGGAGAGAATGGCCCGGAATGTTCGCAATAATGAATCTGGGAGCTTGTTGTGATCTGTGAGGCTCATACACCTTGAGGTGCTGTCTTAGGTAGGGGGCATTCTGTCTGACTCTCGATCCTTCAAACACCTTGAAGCAAATATCACGGAGACCAGCAGCCACTGTAAAGCATTAGATCCTATCTTGGAGTCATTACAAATTTAACGCGTAGGAGAAACACTAACATATTTATATAATGGAGTAACACTCAAGAGCCGATCTACTAGAGCCGATCTATCCTGGCGATCACTCCCCACATCTATATAGTGACTAATTGGAAAGAAGAAAATAAACCAACATCAGTTCACGCTGGGGAAATACATTATTGCCATATTGAAGCTCCTACGGAATTATTGGTTCATGGTGATCTAGTCAGGTGTGAAAGAAGTTACAAAGACCAAGAAGTAGATTCCTTAATTCCAGAACCAGCCTCGACGTGTATTAGCAAATCTGGCAAGCTAATAAAGACATAATGAATCCACTTCGGAAGTAACTACCAAGAACGTTCCCTATAGTCAGGTGCGTACAAATTGTTAAAATCAGAGTCGGTGTTTCTGCCAACAGTGAGGATAGTGCAATCTACTAAGTAAGGCACAGATAATGCTGTTAGCATTGACTCCTCTGCTAACAGAATGTTCGTTAAAACATTTTAAAAGTTGTTGCAATCATATGATGCCAATAGCATACATCATAACATGTCTAAAAGATGAATTGTTATCAACACATTTGTGGAGTGTCCCTGCTTGTTTAGACACTTATGCCAATCAGGCAACACCTCCTGCTTCTAGATAACCATAGTAGCGGGTGGGGATAGTTTGGATGATATCAAAAATTTCATCCAGGCTTTGAGAGACCTTCACTGGTTCCCTTTGGAGCAAAGGATCATCTTCTATATAGGTTGCATTACCTTAAAGGCATTTTTCTGATGAAGCTCCCTCATACATTAAATCTAGATTTGAGAAATACATCCTGAGCTGGAGACTCTGCTCTTCCTCTTTCCATCCCCTGTCCATCCCCAAGTATAACAAGAAAAGGATGGGTGGCATTGGATTCTCTCTGTAGGCACACTTATATGGAATTGCCCAACCCCCCACACCCATACCAGAAGTCTCTGCATTACTAGATATTTAGACAGGCGCTAAAGACTTGATTATTTCAAGTAAGTGTATCAGCTAGTTTAACTTTACTGTTGACATTTCTTGACCATGTTACTTCTTCTGTTCCTCAGAGCCAAGAAACAAGTATCCTATAACACAACATAAATCATGTGTGGAGGACAATATATGCTGTTAGGATGTTGATCGGAAATTATAATGGAATGGACCTGGACAGACTGGCTGGCAGCTGCCAGACAAACTATCTCCTAACTGGTCATAAACTAAAGAGACCTTGAAATCTCAGCATTTGTTTAATAATTAATGTATGCATTTGATTTTAGGTTTTTGCTACAACACAAACCTAACTCCAAGTAGCACTTTATTATTTATTTTATTTGTTAGTCTTATAAAGCGCACTATCACCTTGCAGGCATCCTGGCGCTGGTGACTCAAAAGGACGAAAGAGTGTCAGAACAGGTCGGTCAGACTGCATTTACTTGGGAAACAACCAGGTTTTAACCTTTCTCCTAAAGGGAAGAAGCTCCTTAATTTGCCTGATCTCGCACTGGAGCAAATTCCATAATTTGGCCGCTGCCACCTCAAAGGATCTGCCCCCTGATCTAACCTTCCTAAACCTAGGCACTCTCACCAGTCTAGCCGATGAAGAGCGAAGCAATCTGATTGGGGTATGCCAAGAAAATGTAGATTGCAGAGAAAGAGGGCCTATTCCATGGAGAGCCTTAAAAACCAGACAGAGGGCCTTAAATTGTACCCTCTGTCTCAAAGTCAGCCAGTGAAGTTCCTCCATGGCTGCCGGCGCATGTGCTCTTCTGGGAAGCCCCAAGGCCAACCTCGCAGCCGCTGATTGCATTCTTTGGAGCCTATCCAACAAGAAGCCAGGAGACTCCAATAGTAGGGCATTGCAATAGTCCAACCTACTAAGGATCGTACACCTTACCACTTGGGCGCGCGCCTGAAATGTTAATAATGGCAGGATCTTCCGCAGAGACCGCAGAATTGCAAAGCAGCAGGAGGTCGTCTTCGCGACATGAGTCTCCATGCTAAGTTTATGATCAAGCATGACCCCTAAGATGCGGACAGATTCCACAGGCTGCACTTTAGTCGCAGTCTCAGGAGGCCAGAAATTCTCAGGAAAGGGACGGGGGATCTTATTCCCAGCGCAAAAAAGCACCTCCGTCTTCCCAGTGTTGAACTGAAGGGAGTTATCCCTCAGCCAACGTGACGTATCCCGCAGACAATTGTGGAATACATCCACAGAAGTCGATTCTTCTCCCTCAAAGGAGAGAATCATCTGCATGTCATCCGCATAGTTTATTAACTTGATTTTATAGGATTTGATGAGCGTGATCAGAGGTCTTAAACAAAGGTTGAAGAGGATAGGGCTAATTGCCGAGCCCTGTGGCACTCCGTATGGAGCAAGAAAAAACACAGACTGAAAAGGGGGCAGGGACAGCGCCTGCTGTCTGTTCTGCAAGAATGACCGAAACCACAACAGAGCGTTACCTCTCACCCCAGCATCACTTAAACGGCTCAGCAAAATCTCATGGTTAACCGTATCAAAGGCGGCAGACATGTCAAGCAGAATCAGAACCGCTGCCTGTCCCTAGTCTGCACGCCTCTGAAGCTCGTCCACAGCGCTAACAAAGGCCGTTTCGGTCCCATGAGCCGGGCGGAAGCCGAATTGATCGTCCTCTAATAAGCGATGCTGTTCCAGATGTTTTGAAAGAGTTAGGCTGACCGAACGCACAACAACTTTGGCAGGAAAAGGCAACAGGGAGATCGGTCTGTAATTCTTGGAGCATTCAGGGTCTAAAGAAGGCTTCTTCAACAGGGGGATATCAGAGCCTGCTTCCACTGGGCTGGAACCATACCAGTGGCCAGAGATTGATTACAGATCAGGCGAAGCGTAGGAAATAATTCCTCCTCATACTCCTTCCAAATCTTGTGTGGGACGGGGCCCAAAGGAGAACCCGAGGAAATGCCCCGTTCCAGCCCGCTAAAGACTTCTTCCGTAAGAAGTGGGAGCTCTAATAAAGGTTCCCCTAATGGCCAAACTGGGCCATTAGTCTTGTCCACCAGAAGCTTACGCCCGGTGGCTGAGGGGATGCCACTCTCAGAAGAATCCTCCAGATCCTTAATAATTAGCTCAATTTTCTCCTTGAAGAATTTAGCAAGTTTCTCACAAAGTTCCTGAGACGGAACAATGGAGTTCTTGGAGCAATCAGGGGTAGTGAGACTATTTAGTATGTTGAAAATGCTCCTAGAGCTATTAGTAGCATTACAAATCAAGGAAGAAAAATAGTCAGCCTTAGATTTCCTAATCAGATTCTTATATTCCAGAATTTTACCCTTCCACTGCAACCTATTAGTTTCCTCATATTCACGCCTCCAACTTCTCTCTGCTTGTTTACAACCCCGCCTCAGGTTTTTCAGCGTGTCATTGAACCAGGGGTCAGAGGTTTTCCCCTCGCAGCTACGTACTTTCAGGGGGGCATGAGAATTCAACGATACAGTAATTTTAGCGCAGAGTGAGACATAATTCTCCTCAGCTTGTTTATCCAAAGCGAAACACTCTCCAACTATAAACACCAGGTCAGGGGACTTCACGCGAGCAAGGGCCTTTCAGTCTCTACACAGAAACTCTTTTATTACTCGTGGAGCCCTCATCTGCGAGCCATTCATTTTAACATAAAATTTGACGAGGGAGTGATCTGTCCACTCCATAGGCAGGATTTCCCCAATAACCAACAGGTCGGGAACCGTAAACACCAAGTCGAGGAGTTGCCCCGCCTTGTGAGTAGCTTCCACGACCTGCTGAGAAAGACCGATGCCTTCGCATGAGTGAAGCAGGTTTAATAAACCTGAGTCTAGGGAGGCATTTAGCCAAAGATTAAAATCCCCTAAAATTATCAACTTGTGATGAGTAGCTGCCATATTAGTAAGGGTGGCTAGTAGCGATTGTTGCTGCTGAATGCTAAAAGCCACCGGGGGTCTATAACATAGAACTCCAGTGAAAATAGTCCCGGAACAACTCTTTATAGATAGGCCCAACAATTCCGTTCCATCAACCGGGTCCATGTTAATAGATCCAATCTTCCAGGATGCTTTATAAATAACCCCAACCCCCCCACCCCTCCCATTTGGCCTAGGGAGATGTAAAAATTTAAAACCAGATGGACAAGCCCAGCCCGGGTTAACCATACAGTCCGGACGAGTCCAAGTCTCTGTCATACACAGAATATCAAGCTCGTATGTCTCTATCATCAGCTGGATTTCCACGCTATGCCTTGGCAGGGACCTTACATTCAGGAGTCCACACCTCAAGTGATCGTCTGCAAGAAAATCTGCCAGTGGATGGGCTGAATGCAGCAGCCTAAGTGTCCCCCTGTTAGCGTAATGCTTACCAATGTGTAAGAGAGTCTCTCTAGGGTACAGGAGGCCAGGTAGTTGACAACACTCCTCAGCGTTGTTTTTATGGAGCCCATAGCATGCAGCCCGACCACTAGAACGTGGCCCAACTACCGCCAAGATGGTGGGTCCGCTCGCACGGACGGACCCGACCAGGGGAAAGCACACAGGAGCCCGAGGAGACCACTCCAGTCCACCGAAAGGAAGGGCAGTGCAAAATTACAATTTAGCAGCAAATGTGGTGAATTAAAACAAAAACTGCTTTTTTTAAAATAGCAGCATAAAATTATTTGGTAGCTTCAGAAGTGCACGTCCGTGCTAACAGATCCCTGCCAGACACGTCAGCCACACTCAGAGCCAGGTTAGGGTTTGCACGCTCGCACCGAAAATCTTTTTATGGAGCCCATAGCGTGCAGCCCCGACCACTAGAACGTGGCCCAACTACCCCCAAGATGGCGGGTCCACTCGCACGGATGGATCCAACCAGGGGAAAGCACACAGGAGCTCGAGGAGACCACTCCGGTCCACCGAAAGGAAGGGCAGTGCAAAATTACAATTTAGCAGCAAATGTGGTGAATTAAAACAAAAACGGCTTTTTTTGTTTTAAGAGATGCTTTATGTTTTAAAAGGAGCTTCTAAAAATGAGATGATTTAGAGTTTGGTGGGGGAGGTCTATTCGAGATTGCAGAAACTATTTAAATGTAGACGGAGAATGGGAAATTTATATTCCATTAAAATATTCATTGCCACGAACAGTGTTTTTGAGCCTCACTCATTACGTTACATAATTATGTTATATTACTGATATTTGCCATTCCAAGCAGAAGTAAGTTGAGTTGTGCCTTATATTATGACACGTGTTGGTGAATTGCTAAACCTTTGACTAGGACCCAGGTCTCGTGGGAACTAAGTGAGTACTTCAGCCAATACCCAAAAATGTTGTACACATGAAATGTAATAAGCTGCAGTCTCCACACTAGGTTAGAATGTATAAAGTACCTTCTTTGAAAGGCAATTTAAGCATGAACTCTACTTCTTCATGCTGAGTGTGCAGTCCAGTGTCAAGTTCAATGTCATGTTTTCTCGTAGGTATTCTTTTATTCATTTCGAGCACTTGTAAAGTGTGCATTTCATATAAATTCTCAAAGTACCACCAAAATGGGTGTAAGTCTCAATGGGGAAAAATATTATTGTATTTACTTGGCTCTTTAAAAGAGTTAGATTCCACCTTATGAAAGACTCAGTGTGCAAATGTATGGGGAAACAAAAGAATGGAAACAGTGACAATTCTGCTAGTCAACAAGCTGATAGTTGGAGTCTGCTGCTATGATTCTGCCTCTAGGTGTAGAGATGAACACTATCAAAGCCTTGGTTCACTAACCATGTATTTTTGGCAACTGGTCTGAAATGGTATGCCAGGGGGTGGGTTTGGGCATCTGAGCTGTACACTCTGCAATTGCGAAGGGTTGAACTCATTCACAGTGAGTTTTTAGTCCCAGCTCAACACAAAGAAATTGAAAATGTTGTAAAGATTGCATTATGTATGTGGGGATATGGTAAATATAGATGTCGAAAATGATTCCATGTGCATCGTGGGAAACACATCATGGCTGTGTGACAACCGTTGCCAGGTAATGATTGCCCTTCCACATTGAGAGGGACAACCACATACACACAAACAAATCCCATCAGTTTAGGGTGCCTGATCATTAACATACCCATGTGGTAACAAAATCACTACATATTTCTGCAATTAATGCATATTTTGTGTAAAGTAGTAATAGTAATGCATCAACTCACAAAACGTCCATGAGTAGTTTTCAACCCCCAACATGATGGTGGGGACCAAATAAATCATGAAAACATAATATACCACTGTTGTACACTTATGCAATTATAGTTTAGCATTACAAGGGTAGGGGAAAAGACCACAGAAAACACAGTTATATTACATAGGGGCCTCAGCATTGGATTTAGCTTCCAAATCACCATGACGACAAAGTACCATCACAGTCTTATGGAGAAATATATGGTTCTGTACTGTTAAAGCATTCTGTCATCCAGTGCTGCTAGACCAATCTTGTGATGTGGGAAGCAGAGAAATGCATAGGAAGGTAACACAAAGAGCCTTGAATAATTTTCGGATGAATACCAGAAATTGCCCTGCCTGGCCATGGAAATGAAATGATCCGTGCTGGATCTGTCACTGGGAGCTACCTTGAGTTGACCTACATAATGGGAGAGTCTGGGATGGATAGCATTTGGATGGATGCACATATCCTTCCGGGTGATTTGTTTGGTGGCTGCACATAGGCAATCGCTATATTTCTATATTGAATTCCTCGTGTTTATTTCTAGAGAAAATTGTTTTCTCCATGGAGCTGGAAACTTATTTATCTTTTTAACGTCCAAGCTGCAGATCTGTTTCTAATTTGTAAACTTTTTTGGGAAGATGTACTGTAGACCGGGAGGGAAAGGAACATAAAATAGGGGCTGAGCTGCTTTGTCATGGTTTTATAGCATTTAACTGCACTGCTTACTATTTAATTGATAAACATAGAAGGGTCGAAAATATTTACTCCAGCCATTTGAATTGATTTATGAATTGGAATAAGATGACTTATGAACTGAGGCAGTCTGATATAACTTAAACATATAGCTCTGATTACTTGAGCTCCCCAGGTGGAGCTGATTTTTACCATGGTGTTATTTCTCACCAAAAGTGGGGTTGTGTTTTGCTTTTACTTTCATTAGTTTGTGGTGTTGCAAAATTGCACTGTCTGCAGCGCGAAGCGAAGAGCAAAAGAGCACACCCGTTCTAAAGGGGCTATTGTAAATGGAGGCCAAAGGCTTCCCATGCCCCGAATCTACCCCAAAAGTTTTGGTGCAATGTCTTATGTAATATTTGTGAGGCTGAAACGTGAAATTAGTTCTGTGCACACAATAGGTGACTTGAAATCAGAAGCAAATACATTTTAGAAAATAATTTACGAGTGTGAGGATTTTTTTTTAGAGAGTATGAAATAGTTATTGTTACTAATCTGGTGCAGTGGTGGATGGTACAATTTGTAGAGCGAAGCAGTCTACAAACCTGTCTCAAATAGAATCACTGGAATAAAACAGACTGGCCGTACTTTCTTTTAGGGAGGGGCAATGTTAAATATTCCATCACTTTCCTAATATGCTAAGCAATCCTTACCCTCCTGAAATGGGCTAGCATCAACCCCTCCTAACTTAGGAACCCATTCACAAAGGTAAATTTACAGGTATAGATTTACTCATGTGTAAAGTTAATACTGCGATTAGTAGTACACTTTTTTGCTATTCATAATTTCAGAATGAGAATTTATAAGTAGGTGAACACTGACATGTCTCCACCTCCTTAAACCGGGATCGAGCCTGATGGCCAGGATTTACAAGTGTGAAGTTACTACTAGTAACTTTCTCCACATGCGTGGAGCGATGTGCCTATAATAAAGTATAGTGAAAATTGTTAAAGTTGAATTATTATTAAAAAAACTACAAATACAAATGTAAAGTTAAAATTACTAGTATAGAACAAAGTTTTACAACACAATAACCCAGCAAATAAAATGTTCAATCAAGAAGTAAAAATAAAATACATTAAGTTTATAAGGAATATTATTTAAAATAATATTAAACAAATCCCACCCTCACTATCATCTTTAATTATTATTTATTGTGCTGTCCCTCTATTTTAAGACCCAAGCATTCCATTTCTCAAAGGTTGCAAAACTTTCTTTAAAAACATTTTTAAAATGTGAAATTGTGATTTTGCACAAGCCAGTTCTGTATCTAATTTAGGATTGGTGCTTGCACCACCCCTTGCTCAAGCAAAACTGAAGACTTTTTATTGCATACATATGCAGGTATATGAAGGCATGTGCCTCAATTGCCCTCTATGTACATACTGTACACATATGAAAGGGAGTCATTAGCTAAGGTGAGGTCCTTATTTCTCTTAAATCGTGGCTGAAAATTGGTTTGGCTCAACCGACCACAAATTAATGTATTCGCTGCCACAGATACGGTGTTAAGGATCGAGTGTGGCAGTACCAAATCATAAGCTTTCAAGTTTGGTGTTAGTTTTGCCAGATGTAAGTTTTTTGTTTACAATTAATGCAGCCCTAAAATTAACTGTGGCTGTTGTCATTGCCCCTCTGACTGAGTCATGCACTGATTGTGTTGACTACATGTTTGTACCAGCCTCCCCATTGGTTTTGGAGTGTTCTAAAAGTTGTAGGCAAAATTGCAAAAAAAAATAATGCTTACAAAACAAAAGTGCAAAACCCATTTGCGCAATTACTCCTCATTTTAGTTCCAATCCTGACATCAGTGCAAAAAGTAATAGGACAGCTGCAGCCCCCCTGTCCCGACATGTGTAAAAATTCACAGGACAGCCTTTGAAAATGTATGTCGTGCCGGAAAGTATGTGCACCATTTATCAACTACCTCTAAATTAACCTTACAATGTTGTAATTTAGGACACGTAAATAAAATAAGCAAAAAACACCCTTTTCTCTTTGAAGGAGATCAATTCAACTATCTGAATTCAGAGCTCGCAGAAGCTGGGACTTGATGAGCATGATAGTGACCTGTCACTGTTGCACTGCAATATCTTACTCTATACTTAGACTTGTTACTTCTGAATTAGAAATATGTGACATTCTGAAATATGATGGAACCACAACAGGAGACATCATGAACACATAGTGGGAACTTCAAGCAGTGCAACTGGGTTCTGCCCCGTTCTTTCATAGCTAATGGTACATGGTCAATGGAAGGATGGTGTCTTGCTCCATAAAATGATCCATCGTAAGCTGGATCTGCAAACATAGTGCAATACTTGGTCATGGTTTGAACCAAATTTCAAGAGTAAAAAAGAGAGGTAGTTTTGAAAATTGAAAGGATTTGTTCCCAGGCCCCCTCGCTTGATTATTTTAGACATTACATGAATCCAGTTAACGACTGCAACAGCAGCTTGTTCGGATTTTACAACCTTATGCTTTTGCAATGCACTGTTATGTTATGTTATGGGGAATTTGTAAAGCGCACGGCTACTCCGAGGAGTGTCCCCGCGCTAGGAGGTCCCCCTTGAAAAGAAAGACAGAATGCACTCAAAATCCTACATGTCCCCATTACTGATGGAACAGCCAGGTCTTAAGTTGGCGCCGGAAACTAAGAAGCTCTCGTTCTTGTCTGAGGGAAAGAGGCAAAGTGTTCCATTATTTTCCCACTACCACCTGGAAGGAACGTCCCCCTTCCAAGTCCGGATTAATTGTGGCACTGGTAGCAAATGTTGGGCCGATTACCTCAAAATGCTGGCTGGGGTATAAGGTATAATTTTGTTTCTGATGTACCGAGCCCCACTGTTTTGGATAGCCTTAAAGGCCAGCACAAGAGACTTAAAATCAATCCTATTTTCCACTGAAAGCCATTCTAAAGTTTTCAAATGAGTCGTCATGTGAGTACGAGGCCCGACCAGAGAAATCGCACTGGCGGCCGCATTTTGAACAACCTGTAGGAGGCCCAATAAATAATTTGGGATGCCCAGGTATAACACATTAGCATAATCCAGCATTGACATAATCAAGGCTTGGACCACAGTTTTCCTATGGGACAATGGCAGCAGTGGTAAGACGTTTCTCTTAATTTTTAAGAGTCTGCCAGCCATGCCAGCCACAGATTGAACCAGCGACTTCATGGAAAGATCCGAGTCAAGCATGACTCCAAGGTTTTTAACAGTGGTGACAGGACTAGAAGGTGGAGGCTGATCCTGGGGTCACCAATTCCGCCATTCATCACCAGGGGTATGTCCGAAGAAGATTATTTCAGTTTTGGCGGAATTGCATGATATATGGTTTTTACGGAACCAGTCAAACACTTTAGTCAGTTACTGCAAAAACAACAATGATGGACAGAATGTGGATCAATGTCACACATTCACCCCAGTCAAAAGATCTGGGCCCAAATCCATCGTTTTTCCACTCCACACCACCCTGGGTTAGACAATGGCGATATGCAAATCAGCGCTGACCCTGTGCCCCATGGGAACAGTCCAGTCCGAACTACAAAAGCCATGTCCTTCCCAGAACGGAAACAAGCATCCGAGGACCGGCCCGGTTTCGAGGTAACACCTCTCATCAGCCCGGCTAGCTTGCTTCCAGTGGTGTGGAGTGCCTGGGACTCACGTCTGAGCATCCCCAGTACACTTAGAGCGGTTACTGCAAAAACAACAATGATGGACAGAATGTGGATCAATGTCACACATTCACCCCAGTCAAAAGATCTGGGCCCAAATCCATCGTTTTTCCACTCCACACCACCCTGGGTTAGACAATGGCGATATGCAAATCAGCGCTGACCCTGTGCCCCATGGGAACAGTCCAGTCCGAACTACAAAAGCCATGTCCTTCCCAGAACGGAAACAAGCATCCGAGGACCGGCCCGGTTTCGAGGTAACACCTCTCATCAGCCCGGCTAGCTTGCTTCCAGTGGTGTGGAGTGCCTGGGACTCACGTCTGAGCATCCCCAGTACACTTAGAGCGGTTACTGCAAAAACAACAATGATGGACAGAATGTGGATCAATGTCACACATTCACCCCAGTCAAAAGATGTGGGCGCAAATCCATCGTTTTTCCACTCCACACCACCCTGGGTTAGACAATGGCGATATGCAAATCAGCGCTGACCCTGTGCCCCATGGGAACAGTCCAGTCCGAACTACAAAAGCCATGTCCTTCCCAGAAAGGAAACAAGCATCCGAGGACCGGCCCGGTTTCGAGGTAACACCTCTCATCAGCCCGGCTAGCTTGCTTCCAGTGGTGTGGAGTGCCTGGGACTCACGTCTGAGCATCCCCAGTACACTTAGAGCGGTTACTGCAAAAACAACAACGATGGACAGAATGTGGATCAATGTCACACATTCACCCCAGTCAAAAGATCTGGGCACAAATCCATCGTTTTTATCGCCATTGTCTAACCCAGGGTGGTGTGGAGTGGAAAAACGATGGATTTGGGCCCAGATCTTTGGACTGGGGTGAATGTGTGACATTGATCCACATTCTGTCCATCATTGTTGTGTTTGCAGGTACCGCTCTTAGTGTACTGGGGATGCTCAGACGTGAGTCCCAGGCACTCCACACCACTGGAATCAAGCTAGCCGGGCTGATGAGAGGTGTTACCTCGAAACCGGGCAGGTCCTCGCATGCTTGTTTCCGTTCTGGGAAGGACATGGCTTTTGTAGTTCGGACTGGACTGTTCCCATGGGGCACAGGGTCAGCGCTGATTTGCATATCGCCATTGTCTAACCCAGGGTGGTGTGGAGTGGAAAAACGTTGGATTTGGGCCCAGATCTTTGGACTGGGGTGAATGTGTGACATTGATCCACATTCTGTCCATCATTGTTGTGTTTGCAGGTACCGCTCTTAGTGTACTGGGGATGCTCAGACGTGAGTCCCAGGCACTCCACACCACTGGAATCAAGCTAGCCGGGCTGATGAGAGGTGTTACCTCGAAACCGGGCTGGTCCTCGGATGCTTGTTTCCGTTCTGGGAAGGACATGGCTTTTGTAGTTCGGACTGGACTGTTCCCATGGGGCACAGGGTCAGCGCTGATTTGCATATCGCCATTGTCTAACCCAGGGTGGTGTGGAGTGGAAAAACGATGGATTTGGGCGCAGATCTTTGGACTGGGGTGAATGTGTGACATTGATCCACATTCTGTCCATCATTGTTGTGTTTGCAGGTACCGCTCTTAGTGTACTGGGGATGCTTAGACGTGAGTCCCAGGCACTCCACACCACTGGAATCAAGCTAGCCGGGCTGATGAGAGGTGTTACCTCGAAACCGGGCCGGTCCTCGGATGCTTGTTTCCGTTCTGGGAAGGACATGGCTTTTGTAGTTCGGACTGGACTGTTCCCATGGGGCACAGGGTCAGCGCTGATTTGCATATCGCCATTGTCTAACCCAGGGTGGTGTGGAGTGGAAAAACGATGGATTTGGGCCCAGATCTTTGGACTGGGGTGAATGTGTGACATTGATCCACATTCTGTCCATCATTGTTGTGTTTGCAGGTACCGCTCTTAGTGTACTGGGGATGCTCAGACGTGAGTCCCAGGCACTCCACACCACTGGAATCAAGCTAGCCGGGCTGATGAGAGGTGTTACCTCGAAACCGGGCCGGTCCTCGGATGCTTGTTTCCGTTCTGGGAAGGACATGGCTTTTGTAGTTCGGACTGGACTGTTCCCATGGGGCACAGGGTCAGCGCTGATTTGCATATCGCCATTGTCTAACCCAGGGTGATGTGGAGTGGAAAAACGATGGATTTGGGCCCAGATCTTTGGACTGGGGTGAATGTGTGACATTGATCCACATTCTGTCCATCATTGTTGTGTTTGCAGGTACCGCTCTTAGTGTACTGGGGATGCTCAGACGTGAGTCCCAGGCACTCCACACCACTGGAATCAAGCTAGCCGGGCTGATGAGAGGTGTTACCTCGAAACCGGGCCGGTCCTCGGATGCTTGTTTCCGTTCTGGGAAGGACATGGCTTTTGTAGTTCGGACTGGACTGTTCCCATGGGGCACAGGGTCAGCGCTGATTTGCATATCGCCATTGTCTAACCCAGGGTGGTGTGGAGTGGAAAAACGATGGATTTGGGCCCAGATCTTTGGACTGGGGTGAATGTGTGACATTGATCCACATTCTGTCCATCATTGTTGTGTTTGCAGGTACCGCTCTTAGTGTACTGGGGATGCTCAGACGTGAGTCCCAGGCACTCCACACCACTGGAATCAAGCTAGCCGGGCTGATGAGAGGTGTTACCTCGAAACCGGGCCGGTCCTCGGATGCTTGTTTCCGTTCTGGGAAGGACATGGCTTTTGTAGTTCGGACTGGACTGTTCCCATGGGGCACAGGGTCAGCGCTGATTTGCATATCGCCATTGTCTAACCCAGGGTGGTGTGGAGTGGAAAAACGATGGATTTGGGCCCAGATCTTTGGACTGGGGTGAATGTGTGACATTGATCCACATTCTGTCCATCATTGTTGTGTTTGCAGGTACCGCTCTTAGTGTACTGGGGATGCTCAGACGTGAGTCCCAGGCACTCCACACCACTGGAATCAAGCTAGCCGGGCTGATGAGAGGTGTTACCTCGAAACCGGGCCGGTCCTCGGATGCTTGTTTCCGTTCTGGGAAGGACATGGCTTTTGTAGTTCGGACTGGACTGTTCCCATGGGGCACAGGGTCAGCGCTGATTTGCATATCGCCATTGTCTAACCCAGGGTGGTGTGGAGTGGAAAAACGATGGATTTGGGCCCAGATCTTTGGACTGGGGTGAATGTGTGACATTGATCCACATTCTGTCCATCATTGTTGTGTTTGCAGGTACCGCTCTTAGTGTACTGGGGATGCTCAGACGTGAGTCCCAGGCACTCCACACCACTGGAATCAAGCTAGCCGGGCTGATGAGAGGTGTTACCTCGAAACCGGGCCGGTCCTCGGATGCTTGTTTCCGTTCTGGGAAGGACATGGCTTTTGTAGTTCGGACTGGACTGTTCCCATGGGGCACAGGGTCAGCGCTGATTTGCATATCGCCATTGTCTAACCCAGGGTGGTATGGAGTGGAAAAACGATGGATTTGGGCCCAGATCTTTGGACTGGGGTGAATGTGTGACATTGATCCACATTCTGTCCATCATTGTTGTGTTTGCAGGTACCGCTCTTAGTGTACTGGGGATGCTCAGACGTGAGTCCCAGGCACTCCACACCACTGGAATCAAGCTAGCCGGGCTGATGAGAGGTGTTACCTCGAAACCGGGCCGGTCCTCGGATGCTTGTTTCCGTTCTGGGAAGGACATGGCTTTTGTAGTTCGGACTGGACTGTTCCCATGGGGCACAGGGTCAGCGCTGATTTGCATATCGCCATTGTCTAACCCAGGGTGGTGTGGAGTGGAAAAACGATGGATTTGGGCCCAGATCTTTGGACTGGGGTGAATGTGTGACATTGATCCACATTCTGTCCATCATTGTTGTGTTTGCAGGTACCGCTCTTAGTGTACTGGGGATGCTCAGACGTGAGTCCCAGGCACTCCACACCACTGGAATCAAGCTAGCCGGGCTGATGAGAGGTGTTACCTCGAAACCGGGCCGGTCCTCGGATGCTTGTTTCCGTTCTGGGAAGGACATGGCTTTTGTAGTTCGGACTGGACTGTTCCCATGGGGCACAGGGTCAGCGCTGATTTGCATATCGCCATTGTCTAACCCAGGGTGGTGTGGAGTGGAAAAACGATGGATTTGGGCCCAGATCTTTGGACTGGGGTGAATGTGTGACATTGATCCACATTCTGTCCATCATTGTTGTGTTTGCAGGTACCGCTCTTAGTGTACTGGGGATGCTCAGACGTGAGTCCCAGGCACTCCACACCACTGGAATCAAGCTAGCCGGGCTGATGAGAGGTGTTACCTCGAAACCGGCCGGTCCTCGGATGCTTGTTTCCGTTCTGGGAAGGACATGGCTTTTGTAGTTCGGACTGGACTGTTCCCATGGGGCACAGGGTCAGCGCTGATTTGCATATCGCCATTGTCTAACCCAGGGTGGTGTGGAGTGGAAAAACGATGGATTTGGGCCCAGATCTTTGGACTGGGGTGAATGTGTGACATTGATCCACATTCTGTCCATCATTGTTGTGTTTGCAGGTACCGCTCTTAGTGTACTGGGGATGCTCAGACGTGAGTCCCAGGCACTCCACACCACTGGAATCAAGCTAGCCGGGCTGATGAGAGGTGTTACCTCGAAACCAGGCCGGTCCTCGGATGCTTGTTTCCGTTCTGGGAAGGACATGGCTTTTGTAGTTCGGACTGGACTGTTCCCATGGGGCACAGGGTCAGCGCTGATTTGCATATCGCCATTGTCTAACCCAGGGTGGTGTGGAGTGGAAAAACGATGGATTTGGGCCCAGATCTTTGGACTGGGGTGAATGTGTGACATTGATCCACATTCTGTCCATCATTGTTGTGTTTGCAGGTACCGCTCTTAGTGTACTGGGGATGCTCAGACGTGAGTCCCAGGCACTCCACACCACTGGAATCAAGCTAGCCGGGCTGATGAGAGGTGTTACCTCGAAACCGGGCCGGTCCTCGGATGCTTGTTTCCGTTCTGGGAAGGACATGGCTTTTGTAGTTCGGACTGGACTGTTCCCATGGGGCACAGGGTCAGCGCTGATTTGCATATCGCCATTGTCTAACCCAGGGTGGTGTGGAGTGAAAAACGATGGATTTGGGCCCAGATCTTTGGACTGGGGTGAATGTGTGACATTGATCCACATTCTGTCCATCATTGTTGTGTTTGCAGGTACCGCTCTTAGTGTACTGGGGATGCTCAGACGTGAGTCCCAGGCACTCCACACCACTGGAATCAAGCTAGCCGGGCTGATGAGAGGTGTTACCTCGAAACCGGGCCGGTCCTCGGATGCTTGTTTCCGTTCTGGGAAGGACATGGCTTTTGTAGTTCGGACTGGACTGTTCCCATGGGGCACAGGGTCAGCGCTGATTTGCATATCGCCATTGTCTAACCCAGGGTGGTGTGGAGTGGAAAAACGATGGATTTGGGCCCAGATCTTTGGACTGGGGTGAATGTGTGACATTGATCCACATTCTGTCCATCATTGTTGTGTTTGCAGGTACCGCTCTTAGTGTACTGGGGATGCTCAGACGTGAGTCCCAGGCACTCCACACCACTGGAATCAAGCTAGCCGGGCTGATGAGAGGTGTTACCTCGAAACCGGGCCGGTCCTCGGATGCTTGTTTCCGTTCTGGGAAGGACATGGCTTTTGTAGTTCGGACTGGACTGTTCCCATGGGGCACAGGGTCAGCGCTGATTTGCATATCGCCATTGTCTAACCCAGGGTGGTGTGGAGTGAAAAACGATGGATTTGGGCCCAGATCTTTGGACTGGGGTGAATGTGTGACATTGATCCACATTCTGTCCATCATTGTTGTGTTTGCAGGTACCGCTCTTAGTGTACTGGGGATGCTCAGACGTGAGTCCCAGGCACTCCACACCACTGGAATCAAGCTAGCCGGGCTGATGAGAGGTGTTACCTCGAAACCGGGCCGGTCCTCGGATGCTTGTTTCCGTTCTGGGAAGGACATGGCTTTTGTAGTTCGGACTGGACTGTTCCCATGGGGCACAGGGTCAGCGCTGATTTGCATATCGCCATTGTCTAACCCAGGGTGGTGTGGAGTGGAAAAACGATGGATTTGGGCCCAGATCTTTGGACTGGGGTGAATGTGTGACATTGATCCACATTCTGTCCATCATTGTTGTGTTTGCAGGTACCGCTCTTAGTGTACTGGGGATGCTCAGACGTGAGTCCCAGGCACTCCACACCACTGGAATCAAGCTAGCCGGGCTGATGAGAGGTGTTACCTCGAAACCGGGCCGGTCCTCGGATGCTTGTTTCCGTTCTGGTAAGGACATGGCTTTTGTAGTTCGGACTGGACTGTTCCCATGGGGCACAGGGTCAGCGCTGATTTGCATATCGCCATTGTCTAACCCAGGGTGGTGTGGAGTGGAAAAACGATGGATTTGGGCACAGATCTTTGGACTGGGGTGAATGTGTGACATTGATCCACATTCTGTCCATCATTGTTGTGTTTGCAAACACTTTAGTCAGGCATAGATGTATTGAATTATCATTAAGCTGCTCATCCTTCACTTTGTTTTTTTAGTCCTCATCTCACCACATAGCGTCTGCAAATATAAGCAAGAAATCATGCTTTGATCTTAAGCACCCCGGGTTTCTGCTATTGCATTGGCTGTAGGCCTAACCAGCCCAGCTTCTTTGTATGAAACTTGGTGTAATCATTGGACTTAGGGGCATTAGATCAGCCTCATTTCTTTGCCCCAAGCTAAGAGCTGTGGCTAGATGGTACACCCATTATCGTTCAAATGTCCCAAGTCCCAGTGAGCCATACCCAGTGAGGCCCTCAGCCAGTTCTCATAAGGATCAAGTTCAGAAGCAAGCCTTTTTGTGTTTCTGACAATAGAGTCATCAAGTTATTATCAACTCCAAATATTACCATGGATACATTCAAATTGAACTTGACCTTAAAAATAGCACCAAGAGCACATTCCACATTCTGCCAAAACCCCTTTAAAATGCCACATTCAAAGAATATATGTATGTCGTCAGCTGGGGAAAAGTCGCATCTTGGGCATTTTGGAGAGGAGAGGGGGCGAATTTAGCTATTTTCATGGGGGTATAACATAACCTGTTGATTACATAGAAATGGTTCATTTTTAACGAGACAGGATTTGACCGACTTATATAATATCTGGAGAGAGGGTTCATACAAATCTACAGCAACGGTCTCCAGAACTGACATATTCCAAGCTACATGCTGTGGGGAAAGAACTATATGATCGGCATCCTGCAGCTTCTTATACCAAAACCCAACTTCCTTTTTTATGAGATTTGTGTTCTGACATCGAAGCTCAATTTCCCAATTTCCGCTGATGGAGCCTTTCTCGGCTAAACACCAGGAGGCCAGTTGTAAATATTTAAATCTTGAGAAAGAGTTTCCTATTTATGACCTTAATACCTCCCAAGGGTGAATTCAATCAACGGATATAAGATCGGGCCAAATCAGGATGCCGGCATTCTTGATGGGCAGTGCAAGACTATCCTCTAAACAAACAGGTAACCCAGGAGAATCCCAAATGGGAGCGAAATCAGAGTAATAGCCAATCCCCCATTTTTTACTGACACTGTACCACACATTCAAAGCTGCTTTTAAAACTTTCAGTCGGACCTTTTTGAAGAACCTCGGTGCGCCAAACTTATATATAAAACCCTCTCCACCACCCTCAAAGATAACCTTTTCATTTAATAGCTTCCCCCAATTAGATCCCCCCACCGAGCCAAGTAGTGTCCGAAAGTTTTTAAACTCAAAAGCAAAGGAATAGCAAAGTATATCAGGGAGTGCAAGGCCCCCTTTCAGGAGCTTACGCCTTAATTTCTTCCATGAGAACCTTGCAGTTTTATTGGACCAAATAAAACTTGCTATCTTACTTCGGATTTTACTTATATCTCTACATGGGAAATCAAGGGGGATGGTGCAAAATTGGTAAGTCAATGTTGGTAGGATGACCATTTTTTCTAAGTTAACCCTGCCGTATATTGTAAGTGGCAAATTCACCCATCTTGCAAAAAGACCATCTATCTCTTTAGACACCTTCTTCAGATTGATCTTAGGGATGTCATCGAAGTTGTTAACTATAACTATTCCTAGGTATCTAAATTCCTTACTTATTTTACCCGCCCAATTTTCCACATTCCAATACATTACCTCTGTCTTGGACGAGTTTGCGAGGTATCCTGAATATGAATCGAATTCCTGCAGCAGGGCTTCCACTCTTGGGAGCACCTCAGCTGGATTATCAGTATACAGCAGCAAGTCGTCCGCATAGCGGGCTAACTTGCTGCTATAGAAATGGACACTGAAAGGGGAAATTGATTCATCCAATCTTATTGCTTGGGCAAGAGGCTCTATATATAGATCGAAGAGTAAGGGCGAGATGGGACAACCCTGCCTCTTTCCCCTCACAATATTGAAACTTGATGTTAACATGCCATTTAACAGAATCACTGCTGAGGCGCCCTGATAACAATTAATCAGTGTCTGTATAAAAACTGGACCGAATCCCATTGTTCCCACAGGAAGGGCCAACAGACATGGATGAATGTCTTTGCTGCGTTGAATGCTGCCACAGCCAGAGGCACAGACCGCACCACAGCCAAATCATTGCTGCCGATCAACTGTAGGGTCTGTTCCTTTATATACCTCTCGGGGATAAAACCCTTTTGGTCCACGTTTACCAACTGCGGGACTAGCTTGACCAATCTCCATGCCAGAATGCTCATGAAGATCTTCTAATCAGCACGGAGATGGGCCTATATGAATCTGCTTTAAGAGGATCTTTTCCTGGCTTTCAAATGAGGACGATCGTAGCCTCCTTCCAGGTGTTCGGGACTCTGCCTTCTGAGCTGTAAACATAATTAAATAGTTCACATAACCTTGGAGCCAATTCATCCTGAAGGATTTTATAAACCTCACCTGGGAGGGCATCAGTCCCAGCAGCCTTGTTGTTCTTGATCTTTTTAATATGCATTTTTACTTCACACTCTGTAATGTGGGCATCTAAATAAGCTCGACTACCCTCAGTTAGAACTGGTAGTTCTTTAAGTCCCAGCCAGTTTTGAATGTTCTCTAAGCTGGGGTAATCTCTTCCCTATAAAGTTCTGAGAACAAAGAGAGGAGACATCTTTGCATATCTTCCTGTTTACATAAGGTTGCTCCACTCTTATCAATAGTTAATTCATTTATATTGTTCTTGGCTCGATCTGCCTGTACCTTCCAAGCCAGAAGGGTCCCGCCTTTTCACCATAATCATAGTGCTGCATATTGTGAGTAGACCACTGGGATTTTACTTTTAATTCGAGTTTTCCCCTATATTCCTGACGGAGGCAATCAAGATCTTTATTGACTTGTGGCAATTTTTCAGTGGATAACTGAGGGGTACTCAGCCTCTCATCCTCCAACTTCTCTATCTCCTTTTCTAACTTCTGAAATTCCAGAGTCTCTTCCTTATTTTTTGAGCAAATCAAACTATGAAGCTGTCCAAGTAAATTTGCTTTAAAAGCATCCCAGGCAAAGTCTAGGGAGGTCAAACCAATATTAAGGGCAAAGTAATCTGTAGTGCACTTATTATATCAGGATCAGAAAGCATTTCCCTCTTCAGTGTCCACCTAGATCTGGAGCTTTGTCTATCACCTACATAAGAAAAGGATATGAGGGCATGGTCAGAGAGAATGCTAGGTAGAATGGAGATATCGCCAACCTTCTCTAAACCCAGCCTGTCAGTTAAGATATAGTCGATCTGCGAAGAGTGACCGTATTTTTTGCTAAAAAAAGTAAAACCTGTTTTGTCACCCTTCTTGGCCCTCCAAACATGAGCCAGTCCAAGATCGTGTATCATATTGATCATTGCTCGGCGAATGCGTGGGGCACCCACATGATAGCTGTGATTAGACCTGTTGTGTAAAGGGTTAAGAAGGACATTGAAATCTCCTCCGATGATTATTGGGGTAGTAATTTCTGTTAATTTAACCTGCATGTTATAAATAAATGATGGATCGTCGTCATTTGGGCCATAAAACTACCCTATTGTTAGTTCAGTCTCCCCTATTTCGATCTGGGCTATAATCCATCTCCTAGACTGGTCCGAGGAGACTGATTTAATATTACCTTTTGCCCCTAACCTGGCTATTGTGTGCAACCTGTTCTGAGGAGCAAAAGAGCTCAATCCAACGATATTTGCCAAATATAGTCTTACACTCCAAATTGCTCAGATGAGTCTCATGGAGGAGGCAAATCTGGGCAGAATATTGTTCAAGATATTTCAAAACCAATCTTTGCCTACGTGGACTTCTGAGCCTCTTTGGTATTTCACGAGATGAATTTTATTTTACTACTCATTAAGGCTGCAAAGTCTGCCCATCAAGAAGACAATATTCAATTGTTCTAAAGAAGGCTTAGTTTCTAACACAAATCTGAGATTGAGGATATTTTTTTGATTTTCTCCCAATGCTACCCTACCCGTGCTCCCCTCCCACCCACAACCCATCCATGACCCTGTGTGTCCCCCTTACTACTCTGGGAAACCCCCCCATATCCTCTGGGCATAAGCCCTATGGGTGGGGTCCCCTTGATGCTATCAGAAATACAATTATACAAACCATAAACCTAGCCCCTCTAGGAAACCCTGCAGGATAACCATTGTAATATTTACTGAATTAAGATAGAACCCATCGGACCCCCACCCCGATCTATACCTCACTCCCTCTCATGATTTTATCAATGAGGGTATCTACCTCCTCGATCTGTCACGTATTATACATGCGATTGTTCCACATAATTCGAAGGGATGCCGGGAATCTTAGTTGTACCTTAGCCCCCAATGAGGTCAAGACTGTCATCCTTTTGCCCAACTCCCACTGTTTTGTTGCAGTGATATGTCATATGTCAGACCTAATAGGAAGGAAAAATGGTCTAGAAAAAGAATTATATTTAACCCAACCTACTCTCAGGGCCAGGGATAACATTTTCTCCTTTAGGGAGTATGTAAGAAAATGTACTAAAATTTTCCTTGGCTTAGATTTTGCAATTTCCTCCTATATGGGTCCAGATGAACTCGCTGAATATCCTGTGCTAGATCAAGTTCCGGGGATTCCTTTAGAATTGTGCCCTTTAAAAGAGAAATCACAAAACGTTTGATGTCTCCCCCCTCCAGATCTTCACGGACATTTAGTATTTTTAGGTTGTTTTTCGGGCATGGTTCTCAAGACGCTCTATGTCGTCTTTCAACTCCCTATTTTGATGGGCTAATTTGTCCATTTCCACTGAGGAGCAATGCAGGGCTTCCTTTATTTTTGGAATTTCAAGTTCCAGAACATCAGTTCTTTGTGACACTTCTTCCACTTTTTGAGCTAATGCTTCACATGAGGACTGAATTGCTGCTTGGTTGGTTTCAGAAATAGTGAATCTTCTCCCTATATCATCCCTTAGAGCCATCAAGATATTCGCTAGTGATCCGGCACCCATAGCAATGGATGAATCCTTTTTACATAAATCCGATAAACCTGGAGTGCCAGGAAGATTAGGGACTGAAAATGAAGCCACCGCTACATCGGCCGTCGCCAAAGCTCTAAAAGGTTCCAGCCTGTTGTCTTGGTTACCTTGATTTCCCAAGACCCGGTACCTATTGGATAAGTCAATAGGGGGTAAATGGCTTCCAGTCACACAACCGGTGAACTTGTTGTATTCGTTGCCCGAGATACAGACGGCAGAGGGGGACAGTTGTTTTCTTGAGATAGGGGAATCTGCAGGAGGGCGGTCTGTGTGCTCAGAGAAGCCATGCTGATTTTTTTGTTTAATCCCTTATCTGAGGGAGTAGATATTACTTTGTAGAAGGTTTTCATGGAAGGTGTTACTCTAACTTTGGAGGATAGGACTTTCTTGGCACTTCCCTTCCCTCTTCCAGCCCCCGGTGAAGTATTCTCCGTCGCGACTTTCCCCCTGCGCTGCCTAGCAATGACCCTTACCTCTACAACTGGATGTGATAAGCGTGTAATAGTGTCAATGCCTGTGTCGAATTTCGCAATCCTATTACGAAGAGTATACCAACACACAGTTGGTTTGAGGCTCTGTTGTATACCGTGAGGGGCGCTGAACGGGAAACTGCTCTCCTTATTTTCCATACAACTTTGAGAGCCCACCCGCCGGATAGACCAAGTCGTCTTTCTCAAATTCACCTGAGCAGCGTGAACCACGCTGCAAAAAACACCCCCCACAGACTCTGGCAGTCCTGATAATCTCCCGCTCCAATGGGGCTCTAGGGTCACACTCGGTTTGTGCTTCAGGTTGTAATCCGTGTTATGAAAAAGACGGTCTCCTACCTTGCCCCGGCTCCCGGCCACTCCCAGTCCTGTCCGCTTGCTGCCCTCAGCCCGGCATACTCACAGCTGCTGACTCTGCTGTGAAGGACCGGAACTGGAGGCAAGGAATCCATCGTTTCCACTCCCGAGCTGCACCAACAGCCCGCAGCGGCGAGAGCTCCAATGGCGGGACACCGCCCCACGGGCCAAACACCATTCACGACTCCAAGGTCAGGTGCGCCAAAACAACATGGAAGGGAGGACAAGCGTGAGTATTTCCCTTTTCACAATCCCTCACAGAAAACCGCAAGTAGGAGAAGAAAAAAGTAATAACTGAAAAAGTCAAAAGAAAACGGGGCAAAAAAGGAAAATAAAAGGTTAGGGGGGTCCTTGCATCTTAGGAAACAATTTTTTACCTCCTAAAACACTCGCCGGGTCCCATGAGAGGTCTAGCAGTACGCATCAAGGGGAGCTCGTCCGTTGCCGTTTAGCTTCCAGTCGCCATGTTTCCCCTCCCAATAAATCATTGATACAGCTCACCCTTCTCATACGTGAACAGCAGTTGGGAATCATCGGCATAAGTTATAACTTTTACCTGTGTTGTTCCGCTAGGGGTGCCAATGGAGCCATATAAATATTAAATAAAGTTGGACTCAAAACTGAGCCCTGAGGCACTCCAACATTCTTTGGAGGAATATCCGCTGAGAAAGGTGGGGACCAGACAGATTGCTGACAGCCGTCCAAGAAAGAAGAAAACCACCTGAGAACCGTGCCCCCAAAGCCACATTCACTGAGTCTCTTTAGGAGTCGTCCGTGGGGCACGTTATCAAAAGCCGCTGAGAGGTCCAGCAGTATCAATACTGCCTTACCTCCTCTATCAAGGGTGGATTTGATACTTTCAGTGACTTCCAGTAAGGCCGTTTCAGTACTATAATTTGCTCTGAACCCCGACTGGCTTGGATGAAGAGCATTTGTGGCCTCAATGAAGTCAGTGATAACCACATTCACATACTTCTCCGACGCCTTGACGAAAAAAGGAAGCAGTGTTATAGGCCTAAAATTGCTTACCACTGCTGGGTCAGCTGGGGGTTTCTTCAAAAGAGGGAGAATTTGACCCTGTTTTCACCTCACTGGGACCTTTCTGTCTGACAAGGACAGGTTCAGGACTTGATTCACAGCTGGATTCAGAACCTCAGCAACAGATGCTACTAATTTCACAGGACATGGATCCAAAGGCGACCCAGTCTGAAGCGCCTTCATGATGGTAAGTGAAGTATCCAAAGAGACAGGAGGGACATCCAGAAGTATTTCCTCCCTAGAATGTTCTTTAGGGTCTGGTACATCGTCCTGACTCATACAAGTAGGCATATCAAATGTGTCTTGAATGGACTTAATATTGTCAAAGAAAAATTTAGCAACCTGATTCGTCCATTCAAGGGTGGGAGTGAAACGGCTCTGAGTGACTGGAGACACATAGTAAGGCAAGAGAGTGAATTAGCAAGTGCACAACATTCCTTGATAAAATTTGAAAAAGGACCTAACTCAAATAGCTTAAGTATACAGGCAGTCCTGCCATACTACATTGAGGATGTGTTGTATACAAAACTAGACAGATGATGATAACACTGGAACATATGGAGCTCTTAAGGGATCTTTCAAGCATGAAGTGAAGGAATCACCCCAACCTCTGAGTGATTGATAACTGCATTTAAACATCCATTGACAGTTACAAAATCTTGACATTAATGGCAAGTATTTGTGAGATCCTTTTTGCAACTTATTGCCGGATCGCATCTTTATGAACAAATTAAAAAGCTCTGTAAGTCCTCAGCTCAATAGATCTGTTTTGCTATGAATTGCCTAGTCTTGCAACCTCCTAGTGCACCCAGACTGTCATGCCTCTCTTGTTGATAAAACGAGCAATAATGAGCTGGGTAAAAATATCACCCATTTATAACGGCACTAGGAAGGTCAAAGTGGACCAATAGGAAGTGCAATTTTTTAAAACTTTTTTATTGAGCTCGTAACTAAGACATATAATATATCATTACCAAATAATGCCATCAATTAGAAGTGCAACAATAATAAAATATAACAATCAAACAATCACAGACAGGTTGTAGCTGAATACACAGAAAGAAAACAAGAAGAGTACAAGTAAGGATAAAAGAAAACGAGAATAGAAAGGAACTATGGAGATGGGTGGTTATGATCAGACTGTAGTTGCTCCAAGCAACCCTCAAACAGAGCCCAGATCTTCCTGAGCCGAGCCTGCTGATCATCATTGTCGATAATCAGGCACTCCGTGAAGCCTATATTAATAAATTCATGCCACCAAAGCATAGCATTAGGAGCCTAAGCCAATAACTAATGCTGTGGCAAAATTAATCAGGATAGGTTGATAGCACAGGAAAAGATGTCACCTAAATGATCAGGTGCAAGAGGTGAGTGGCCCAATATGATTAATTTAGGGTCCCACCTTATGATAGTTGGGCAAAGCATATTCAAATGTACGAATACTGTCAGGCAATAATGAAAAATTGCAGTACAGGTAGGACAAATGTGAACTAAATCAGCCCACTTGGCGGAATATCCAAAACACTTGGGAGTCCTGCCTCAGATTCATATTAAATCAATGATAGGCTGTATAATAAAAATCGTTAATGAATTTAAATTGATGGGTTTTAACCAGAGAGACATGATCAACTGTGTTTGAAAAGACATTGTATGTCTTATTTCATCAGGGATGACTTTAGCCCCAAGATGTCGACTCAATGTCTAAAAAATGACAGGCCGATGTTGCAGCTCTACTGCCAAAATCATTTGTAACACCTGACTGATGCCCTTCCTAGGTGGGCCCCATCGCAGATATTCAAGAAAGGCATTAGCGGAACAATCAATGCCTTCCACTTTCAAACCCAAGATGAAATGCCGGATTTGCAGGTAGCGGAAAACACCTGATTGAGGAAGAGAAAATTACTGGGATAGTGTCTCAAAAGGGAGAAAACAATCCCCCTCAAAGAAAGAGCCCAAAGTATACAAGTTAGATGCCTGCCAGGAATGAATAAAACTTTCATGGAGTTGACGGGGAAAATTGGGATTATAACCTACATAAGAATACGCTTTAACTGGTTTAATCCCTGCATTTGCAGAAAGCCCCACATAGAGTAGAAGACCATAAGGGCCCTATCATGACTTTGCCATTCTCTCACCACCCACTGGATTATGATTGTAATCCGTGGCGGGTGGTGGCCGTCTGTAAGGGTTATTGGAGAGCCTTCCATGCAGACTGCTGCAGTGACAGCGCTGTTTGCAAGTTTCTGCACGGGGAGCATAAATACAGGGGGGCACCACAAGCGCCCCCCTATTTGAACCACCAAGCCTTGGAGCAGCAGGGGGACCTTAACGTTTGTCTCTCCAACACCTTTTTCATGGCGGTCACACCACCATGAAAAGCGTGGCAGTGAGGCAACTCAAAATATGCTTGGTGGCGCCGGCTGCCGCACAGCCAGCATATTTTTCCCAGGGAAAGAACACCGGCTCATTGGGATCCTTGATTACGGCAGTGCTGGCGGTCTCTTGGTGGTCATACCACTGCAGTTGTAATACTAATAAGGCCCTACGTGTCTTAAATCAAGTCTGTTTGAAATAGGCAGTATCAATAATGCCGGAATGTGCGGTGATATCAGCTCCCCCCACCCAGCTATTCAAGGAACAGACCTCCGAGCCCCCAAGGTTCACACCCCAATATTTTGACTAGTCAGGACATGAATGCTGATAAAAAGTAGACCTGAAGGTCTGGTAGTTAGTCTAACCCCCATTTGTGGCCGCAGCAACATTCGTATGTTAGCCTTAGGCTTCTTATACCCCAAAGTTAATTTTGCCAGACTGCTTCCATCTGTGTGAAAAAACCTTTAACAAGATACAAGGGTATACACACAAAAAAGTAAAAGTAGCGAGGAAGAATGATCATTTTAATTAAGTTGCATCATCCGATTAGACCAATAGGTAAACAATGCCACTTAATGAATATCTCCCGAGTTCTACTGGCTAATGCGCCATAATTGAACTCAACTACATCCTCCATTTTCAGGGAGACTTCGACCCCCCCAGTAAGCCACCGATTAAAACCACTGCCTTTCATCCCAAGAAGAAACAGTGTAAGGTAAAACTAAGGTTTTATGAATGTTAAGTTTATACCCAGACATAGCCCCATATTCATTTGACATTCTTTCAATAGCGGCTAAGGAATCCTCCGGGGCAGAGGTCAAAATAGTAATATCATCTGCATAGGTAAGCACTTTGACCTCGGGTTAATGGATCCCCAAATAAGCAATGTCCCTTAAACACTTGATGGTTTGAATGTAGGGTTCTATATAATGTGCAAAAAGCAAAGATTCTTGTCAAGCTGTTGAACCTGATAAATGAAAGGTGGATGGATTTCTGAAGCGACCATAGTGGCCAAGAGAAAAGGCCATGAAACCAGGTCGAATGTCTTTTCAGTGTCCAACATTATTACTTTGACCTAATTTCCCTGAACGCAACCCACCTCTAGAGTAGCAATAACCATATTAATGTGAGCAGTGGTATCCCGTCCTGGAACAAATCCATGTTGATTCTCATTGACTAGATCAGAGCTAACCATTGCAAGTGTATTAGCTAAAATCAGAGTATAAATCTTGGAGTCACCATTGATCAGTGAAATAGGCTGATATGAGCCGCAGAGAGAGGGATCTTTCTCTTTCTCAGTAAAGATGATGATGCTGGTCTCCGTCCATGACCCAGGAAACTGCACAAATGGCTAGAAGGAATTGAATAAATCACAGAGGACCGGCACTATGAGATGCAACAACCTGACATAGAATTCCAGTGGTAGTTGGTCAGGGCCACAGGCCAATAGCGGCTTCAAGCTCAGAGGCCAATATTTGACCTTCTAGCCTATGCTATTGTACAGTAGACAACTTTTGATAATAATAAGTCCAAAGGAACTGAGCAGTTTGGTCCATGGAGGGGACCGATTCCTTATCATACAGCTTCTTGTAAAAGCAGCAAAACTCTTCATGAATAAGAGCAGGATTGGTCACTATATCCCATTGAGGATTCTGAATACCAGAGGTAACAGATGCATTGGTTCCGTTGTTAACCGGGAAAGATAAAACCTAACCCATTTCCTCGCTCAGTAAAAAAAAAAAGGAGGAGGCGTGGCAAAGAAGGCGGTGAGGTAGGACATGCTTTGCTACCTCTCTGCCGACCGGCGCCCTATAGCACCAGCCCCTAGCCTCACGGAGCATTGCCGTCAGGGTGGAATTCAGCCAAGCCGAACTCCGTGGAATGAGGGAGTTGCGCCAGGAGCTGGTGCCTCTGCAGCGGTGGTGGTGGTGGTGGTGGTGGTGGTGCGGCCTACTCTCGCGTGGCGGCCGCGCAGCGTTGGTGACCCGACCCCCTCACACCACGTAGCTACCTGGTGGCTGCTTGGCTGTGGATCGCTGCTGGGTCAATGTGCTGCCTGTCATCTGGCCCCTGCTTTCAGCACCGTGACCCGTGGGCCTGGGACCGGGAGAGATGCCCCATTGGCAGAAACTGTGCGGCGTTGGCGAGCCAATTCCTCCTTCCTGCATGACCATTCTGTGGCACCCGAAGGGGCGTGTTCCTACAGCAGCAGGCCTCTGCCGCCCAGGCCTTGCCTTGCCTGGTAGGGCTTGCTCTGAGTCAGTGGTGACCCTGCGACTGGCAGCGAGAACTGCAGCAGTGCCGTGGATGTCGCCGGAGGTGAGGAGGACGCATTGGGGACCTGGTACCTGGGCCGCACATATGGGGACAGTGATGGGTGCAGCTACACAAGGCCGGCACAACTGAAGTGGGCCCAGCTGGGAGCCTTAGAGATTAGGCCCCATGCATAGCCCTTCTGTCTGGCTCCTGAGAGTGCTGGCTGGCCAGTTGGAGCTGGCTGCGCCTAACCCAGCCTGCATTGAGACCTGCTGCGACCGGCGGCTCCTGGGTGCGAGAGAGGAGACGTGGGCCCCTGCTCAAGGTCTGGGTTGCACGGGGCCTGAGAGATAGCGGCTCCTGACTGCCGAAACTGCTGGAGGCTGTCGGCGCCATTCGCTGCCGCCGAGATTCCCTAGTGTGAGATGCCGTAAGCCTGTGGTGGGCTTGAACTAGGGAGCGCTTGGCAAGGGGCCCTCCATACCTGGAGTGCACTGCTCAAGGGCAGCGGATCATGCCTGGCACTGTGACATCCCGACTGCTGTCCCCCTCAGCTCGCCACAGATCCTGAGCTGGGCCTCGGAGTGCTGACAGGCCGGTCCCCTGCGCACTTGCTCGACTCACGCGGCCTTGCTCCGGCACACCGCGGGAGCGGGTCCGCTCTGCTCACTCCCTGTGGTGCAGGCCTGGGATATGACCTCTACCCGCGCCAGGAGGGACAGAACCCAGAAGGAATCCAAACCCTACCTTACGGGGAAGGACCTCTTCTCTAGCGCCCGGCAGGACCCCCCCAGGATGGCTCAATAGTCCCAGAAGGCTGTGTCCACCTTAGCACCAAGAGATGATCTAGAAGAATCAGTGCCTTCGTTGAGTCCCTCTTCACGACGCTCTGGGAGGATCTGCAGATGGTGAAACGCGATCTCACTTCTGAGATAAAGGACATTTGAAGGGACCTGGAATGACATTGGGGAACGCGTTGCGGCACTTGAAGATAAAGGGGACAATAGAGACACAGAACTCTCCATGCATCAGCAGGAGGTCTTTAGCGTCCATGAGCAGCAGGTAGACCTACAAGTGCATCGCAAAGACCTCGAAAACCGCTCCCGGAGACACAACATAGGGATCCGGGGAGTTGCTACAAATACAGAAGTGGGAGGCATCTTTGCTTATGTGAGGGGGCTGTTCAACCATGTGTTGGGGAAATCGTCTGATTTCGATATCAAGATCAACAGAGCCCGCCTGGTGGCGCCCCCTAGGGCGGACAGGGTGGCTCCGGTTGATATCCTGGCCTGCATTCAGCGCACAAAAGAAGAGTCCTCCTTAAGGCCAGGACCATGCACCCGATCATCTACCAAGATTAACGTCCCACCCCTTATCAGGACCTTGCAGCGATCACCTTGCAGAAACATCAGCTTTTCCGCCCTATCACGTCTCATCTCCGCCAATAGGACATTTCTTATTCCTGGGGGCATCCGTTCTGACTGATTTTCCGTATGGACGGGAAACAGTATCAGCTTTGCTCCCTGTCAGAGGCCTGCAGACATCTTGGTGTAACTATGCCAGAGGAGGAGGAGGGAAATCATGGCTCGAGCCCACTGAAGATATTTCGCCATCGGGCTGGTAGCGACAGCGATGCCGCAGATGCCCTAAACAGCCGGATCCCACAGAAATCGCCCTGAGTCAAAGGGCTGCCTTGGAGTCCCTTCCGGGGGAACTAGCAAAAGCTCATTCCTCATGACTTTTGTAGGGGCTGTCTGCTTTTTACTATGCTAATGTGGGAGTCGGGAGGGTGTAATTTCGGCCACTCAATGAACCCCTTGATGGCTTTTTCTGTTCATCTTGGGATGATGGACTACCATGTTCCAAATGTTGGTTGTTTGCTACCATCTCTTTCCCCCTTAGGGAGCTTGCCTTTTCGCTCTTCCCTACGGGATCGATCATACATTGCATATACTAATACTAATGACACTGTGGTTGGGGTTTCCTTTTTCTCTTTCCCCCTTTTTTGGGGGCCCTCGTCCTACAATCGGGGTTATTTTCTCTGGGTTTTGGGATCCCTCGTCCACCCCTCTTTTGTTCATCACATGGCTACACACTGGAGGCGCCCCTCCGCTGTCGATACACCTTCCCTACAACCTCAGGGGCAGTCCCCGCCCTTTGCTACCGCTCCTTTCTGACTTCTTACCAGGTAGATGCCCCCTACTACTCTTAAAATCCTCACTGTGAACGTGCAGGGACTTAATAACCCCGTTAAACGCAAAGCGGTCCTGTCCTGCCTTGAAAATGTCAAAGCTGGTATATGCCTTCTTTAGGAGACACATCTCTTGTCAAAGGACTGTCACCGTCTAAAATCCTGCATGGTCTTTCACTCAGATGTTCTTCTCCGGCCCTGACAAATTTGCTGGCATGGCCGTCCTAGTCTCCTGCATGTTTCAGGGTAAGGTCCTTCAGAGAGATGCTGTAATTAAGGGGCAGCTCCTCACCTGGCGCCTTACTCTGGGTGGTCTGATTTTTACCATTGGGTCGATATATGCCCCTAATGAGGGACAGGAGAAGTTTTTACATGAAGCACTCACAGAAACTACAGCGACGGCAGAGCGTAGGATTTTGCTGGGGGCGACTTGAACTTAGTCTTCGATAACATCATGGACAGATCATGCCAGCGCACAAGTCAGACGGGCTCAATCTCTGCGTCAGGCATAGCATGACTGCAGGGGCTTCCAAGACCTCTGGAGCTGCTTCCCCATGACTGTGAGTACTCTTACTATTCTAGTGTGCACAAAACATACGCTAGACTTGATTACTTTCTAGGTTCATTGCCTGTACACACGCTCGCAACTGGGGTAGAAATATTGCCTCTCTATCTGATCATGCCCCAGTAATTGCCACACTTATGCTCCCTCCCTTGCTGCGAACCACCCGTCAGTTGCACCTTGGCAACACCCTCTTGCACCTCACGGATGTAGTCAAACAGATACAGTGATCCATAAAGGACTACCTCTCACATAACACTAATCACAATACTTCCCTCTCTACACAGTGGGCAGCTCTCAAGGTGGTCACTCGCGGGGAATTTGTGGCAATCTCTACAGCAGACAATGCGGAGCGCAGGCGTAAGAGGGATTATCTCACCCAGAGAAGGAGGGAGGGCAAGCAGATGCACCAGCAGATAGGGGCTCCCAAAGTGTGGCGTCAGCTGAGGGTTATGCGACAGAAACTTGCCGCACTAGACCAGGACAGGGTTGAGTATGCGACTCTTCAGTTGCGACACTCTTAATATACTGGAGGGGATAGGTGCAGTCGCCTTCTCTCCAATAAACTCCAGGAGACCAGGCAGAGACAAGGGGTCCTAGAGATTTGTTGAGGAGTCGGTCGGTGGGTATCAGAGGACTCCGAAATCTCTGAGGCCTGCCGGGACTTTTATGCCCATCTATATACAAGCCTGCCACTGCACAACTCTGACAGTGCCAACTACCTCGCGGAGACCGATTTACCTACCCTGACCAAAGCTCAAGCAGACCACTTGGAGAGAGAAATAAGAATAGAAGAGGTTATTGCGGTCAATTCGTGCCTTAAACCAGCCAAGGCCCGGGGCTTGAGAGCTACTCCGCTGCTTTTTATAAAACATTTTGCGCGCCCCATGGCTCCCATCTTGACCAGTCTTTATAACTCCTTTGACAAACCAGGGGCGATCCTGGAAGACATGCTTTGAAGCCTCCATAGTGGTGATTCCGAAACCAGGGCGAGATAGGACTGCCTGCGGAGCTTATCGTCCCATATTGATTTTAAATTATACACCGGAATCTTAGTTGCTCGCCTTGCGCCATACATGCCGGGGTTGATTGACCCAGATCAGGCAGGTTTTATCCCCCAACGCCAAATAAGCGACAACACCACACGGGCCCTCCACCTCATTGAGAAGGCCTCCCAGACTCAGGACGAGTACATGTTGCTTACCATCGAGGCCGAGAAGGCCTTTGATAGTGTCCACTGGCCATACTTGGAACAGATGCTGGCGCGCGTGGGGATGGGAGATAAACTCAGAACACATATCTTAAACTGCTACCGCTTCCCCATAGCCAAGGTCCGGGTGAACGGCCACACGTCGTCCCTCTTCCCTATAGGTAGAGGTACTAGGCAGGGGTGCCCCCTCTCGCCCCTCCCCTTTGCATTGTATATGGAGCCTCTGGCCCACCGATTCCGGCATCATCCTGCGACAATAGGGATCAAATTTATTTATTTATTTATTTGTAGAGCGCTACATTTATCCCGGAGGATGTCACGGCGCTAAGGATTACAGTAACAGGTAGACGGGTGCAATTTGAGGGGCCAAATAATAATTTTGGGAATAAATGTGTTTTAAGTTTTTTCCTAAAGGTGTTGTAGTCTTTGGTCATCCTAAGTTTGACTGGAAGCTCGTTCCAGTACCGTGCCGCCAGGTAGGAGAAAGAACGGCCACCTGTTCTAGATTTGTTTATTTTGTTTGTCTCAGCAAGAGCAAGATGTTGCGACCTTAGTGGTCTAGCGGGGGAATAAAAGTGTATTTTGTTTTTGAGGATCATGGGGCCTGTGTTGTGAAGAGTCCTGTGGGCATGACCAAGGAGCTTGAAACAGGCTCTTTGAAGCATGGGTAGCCAGTGAAGTTGTTTAAGGCATTCCTTTGCAGAGCTGTATTTGCCTTTGTTGCATACACGTTTTGCTGCAGCATTCTGCACCACCTGTAGGCGTTTAAATAGGTAGTCTGGCATGCCCACGAAGAGGGCATTACCATAGTCCAACCTACTGACTAGCAGGGCCTGTGTGACTGTCTTCCTGCTTTCCAGGGGAATCCATGGAATAGCCTTTTTAGAAGTTTCAAGGTGGCAAAACTTTTCCCACATAGGGTTCGTACATGGGCCTGCATGGATAATGTGTCATCGATGGTTACACCCAGGTTTTTGGCACAGTGCTTGGGTGTCGGGGCGTCACCTATAGAGGAGGGCCACCAGGAGGAGTCCCAGATAAGTTTGGCTTCTCCGAGGAGCAGGATCTCAGTTTTATCCGTGTTTAACTTTAGGCAGTGATCTGCCATCCAGTTGGCCATTTCCGTTAGGCAGCTAGTGAGTTTATTTTTGGATTCTTCGTGCTCGTTCCCAATGGTGATGGTGAGTTGCGTGTCGTCCGCGTATGAGCAAACCCCAAAGCCCCACTTTGTTCCAATTTGTGCCAAAGATGAAACGTAGTAAATAAATGCAGCCGCTGTTGCACTCAATAAACAATATAAACAGTATTGTCAAGTTGTTTTTACCAAAGAATCCTGTTCTCTATGTGGCATGCAACTGGGAAAAAGGCCCTGCTAGACCTTTAAACTTAAAGCAAAAAAGGAAATCCTGGGTCACTCCCCAGGAAAGACTGTGCACAGCCTGGTCACTCAAAAGAGTGTGCTCAAAAATCTATCTATTGAATATTTACAAAAGCTGAGGCTTAAGTTCAATGATTTTTTACAAATTTAAACATGATACGATAAAACATTTAACTCAATGATGAAGATTTCTTCAATAATCGGTTGAATTCTTGTTTATTTCATGTTCGTGGATATTGTTGAGGTATCACAAAATCCAAAGCGAATGGCATCATTTTTCATATTTAAAAATCCCAATGCATTTCGGGCAATCCATTATGCCCTTCTTCAGGGGATTCTACAATTCATAATAATATAACAATATTACAAAGAGAATGCAGCATGGTACATATGGTTCACAAATGTTTGGTCAGGGAGAATACATAAGTGCTGTAACAATATAGGGAAACTCAGTGCTACAGAGAATACCAAACCACCAGATGACGTAGTGTTAATGAAAATGAACTAAGGAAACGTGATGAGACATACACCGAAAGGATTCTGGTTGTGTAAAATGTAATAAAGAAATGAAGCTCTAAGAAGAAAGAAATGCTTCTTACGGGGTGGTTTGGCTCCGTTTAGACAAAGCCCGGTGGGTCACTTGGCCAGGATAAGTGGAAGGATGGAAACTAAAGTTTCTACGCGTTAGTGGCTCTAATGGAATATGAAAAAACATACTGTAAATTTGTGGTTCTATATTAAGGAACCTCAGATTGAGTACGTGCTCAATTCGGGAACTTACCCGTCGGAGCACAGGCATGATCCGTGTAGGCAGATAAGTATCTAACGCGGCGCCTGTAGCAAGAAAAGCTACAATTAATCTACCGGCACAAGGGACATTAAGTAAACCTGTATGGTGAAAATAGAGTACCCCTTTACTCACCGATATTGGACCGTGTGTTGAGGCAACAAAACAGTTCAAGCCTTCTGGAGTAAGCAAGACCTCCGTGGATCTAGCATTATCATTAATAGCGTGATGTAGAGTGGTGATAGAAAAAGGACTATGTGTAACTAAATGGCGGCCATCTTAGACGGGTGTGAAACTAACTACAGAGAGTTCGTGAAAGCGGGTAAACAGTGGCGAATGGAGCAACAAAACTGAGATGGTAAAACAATCTCAATTAAAAAACAATCTAATTTGAAAAACAATAGATATGGCACTGCAGGTTTGGGTCCGTTTGTTCTTGATAGACAGGCACAGTAATGAAGGGAAAACGTTTCACATGATTACTATTAAGTAATCCACTATAAATACTGATGAAACAATCCAGTACATTCAGGTAAACAGCAGTACATACGGAAGTTCGGACTGTAAACATGTGCATAATGAAACAGGCAATGAATACACAGGTAACTGAGCTATTCTGTGTTATATAGCATAGAAATATTAGCAATATCAGTTTACAGGAAGCATGCTAACTCGAATTTATCATTGAGCCCTGTCGGGGTTAAGCTTTGCATATACCAGATCCAGTGTGTTTCACGTTGCGATAGCAACTTAGCTGTGTCGCGCTCTGGGCTGGGTTCCACCAGCTCAAGAACGCCGAATCTTAATTGTGCTATGTTGTGCTTACTGGAATTCCAATGTTTTGCTATTGGAGAACTAGTCGGGTTGGTTCTTGTTCGAATCGTATGCTCAGTTGTGCGTGTGCGTAAAGCACGTTCAGTTTTACCTACATAATATAGGTCACAAGGACATTTTATGTAGTAAATGATATGGTTGCTATTGCATGTTGCATTGTACTTCAACAGGATAGGTTTCCCTGATCTGGGGTGATGTAGAACTCTGCCGGTGATGGCATTGTTACAGTTCGAACAGTTTAAGCATTTGAGAAATCCTTTGTGTGTCACTTGTGTTACCAGAGGCTTTTTGTTCAGGATTTCTTTAAGGTTTGGCGATCTCTTATACGCAAACAACGGGGGTGCTGTGAACATCCCTTTGAAATCAGGTTCTGACTGTAGTAATGACCATCTATTCAATATGATGGATTTCATCATTTTAGATTGGGTTGAAAGTGTTGATACAAACACTTCTCTAGGTGTAGTTACAGGTTTACTTCTTTTCTGTAAAAGATCTTCCTGCCTCAAGGCTGTAACCCTCGAGGCTGCCTGCTCCAAAACTGTGTCTGGGTAACCTCTTTGTTTATACTTGTCTTTGAATACCTCTATCGTTTGCATGCCAATATTTTCATCAGAGTTGATGCGCTTAATGCGCAAAAACTGTGAATAGGGCAGGTGGCGCTGAGTGACGAAGGATGAAAGCTGTTGTACGCTAAGGCATTATTGCGGTCAGTGGCCTTGATGAAAATGGAAGTTGTTATTTTACCATTGGAGATAGTTATCAAAACATCCAGAAACTGGATCTGTTTTGCCTCAATCTGATGGGTGAATTGAATGCGTGGGTTGATGGTATTGAGTTGTGAAATTTTATTTTGTAAGTCACTGCATGTTCCTTGCCAGATGATGAGAATATCAACAATATAGCGCTTGAAAGTTACCAGATTCATGGTCCACTGAGGTTGTGACAAAATTAATTCTTGTTCGAACTTCATTATGAAGATGTTCGCATAGCTGGGGCTCCTGAAAAGCCCATAGATGTACCATTGGACTGGAGAAAATACGGCACTTGCCATTGTAAGTAGCTATGAAAAAGGCAAAAATTTAGGATCTCTAGTAGAAAAATGCGATTTGCTCGAGTGACATCAGCTTTCAGTAGGGCCCATTCTATAGCCTCGAGTCCCTCTAGATGGGGAATGGACGTGTACAGTGAAACTACGTCCACTGTGCAGAGCCACACTTGCCAGCCGGCGCCTGCACCATCCTGAGTACTACAATACAACTAAACATGTCTTCGTTTGATGACATTTTGCACCTTACAGAAAATAAGGCCCACACTAAGGCTTATTCTGCTGCAGAAGCAGCGGATATATATGGGCTCATAAACGAGGTCAGGAAATTTGATGTCACTTCAGGCCCGGTCCAACAACAAATTAAACAACTCGAGTACCTCATGCGCCGCGAGATCAATCAGCGTTTGCATGCCACAACTTTAATACAATACCACAGAGCAAGCCAAATCCCTCGTGGGCTTCGCTTGGAGATTAAACCTATGTTATTCAAAATGAATAAAAAATGTATGGAGAAATGGCAAGCTATTTTAAATAAGTGCTCCCTCGACTTAATATTGCTAATTGTTGAGGAGTTATCACAAGTCCTGATTGGACTTGAATCTGAAATCAAAGACTTACAAGCTAACTTTACCCAACGTAGGAAAACAGAGGCATAGTCCTCTACACTTGATGAAATTAACACCAGACTTGACAGCTATGCCAAAGACATCCATGAGAGAAAAGTGAGAAAGTTCCGTCGAGACATGATCGATTATAAACTCAACGAGGTATACTCGTGGGCCAAAGTGTACGCCCAAAAATGCACATGGTAGAAGCCTGGTAAAAGCTCATCCGAAGAGAGTGTGGTCTCAATGACAGATACACAAATATCTCCCCCCCAGTACCCTCCAATGCAGGGACTGCAGCAACATCTTCAGATACCATAACTATCCCAGGTGGAACTTCCACCATTCCAAAGGCTTCTTTTTAGCCGACCAGCCTAGCTGCCAACCAACCGCCGTTAAGCACCAACGCAACCAAACCCGTAGAGGTCGTCGACACGGGCAAACCCATTCAGAAAAAGAGGTAGTAGTGGTTAACATTTATTCCAAAAACTCACTAAACAACAGATGACTGTGTTGAGTAAAGGATGTTCTTTTGTTCCTACTAATCAAGCTAGAAGTCTAGAGTCGCAAATCGATGTATTCAAGTTCACGAGAAAGTGGAGACTACGCCATTTTTTCTCTACCATTGAAACTACACAATCCACAATGGAAGAGACTGAATATCAAGAGTTCAGACCCAAAGGCACTTTTGTTTCTCCAATTTCCTGCAAAGCCATTGATCTTTTTGAGACATTGGTGAAACAGGACATTTCCAAAATGCCTTTGATTTCGAATTCTCCACCTAATCTTAGTACTGGTGAAAAATCCTCTATGCGTTCATTACAAACCAATACCTCGCTCCTCTTCACAAAGGCTGACAAGGGTGGCGCTCTAGTGATCATGAACAGAATTAAATACGAACAGAAAGTGGAAAGCATGGTCAATGACCTTACCACGTATTTACCATTACCCAGAGATCCCACTAATTAATTTTTATCAATTCTTGAAAGGATTTTGTCACACGCACTAGACATGAAATGGATCAACACTAAAACAAAAGAATATCTATTCAC
Source organism: Lissotriton helveticus (assembly GCF_964261635.1). Classification (NCBI taxonomy): domain Eukaryota; kingdom Metazoa; phylum Chordata; class Amphibia; order Caudata; family Salamandridae; genus Lissotriton; species Lissotriton helveticus. The sequence goes on from NC_136061.1 coordinate 696,002,552, forward strand.
CAAATTTCCACGTAGACCACGGTTATACATGGTACCAAAAATTCATAAGTCACTGACAGACCCTCCCTTGAGACCCATTGTCTTGGGTTGCGGTTCGATTCATGACCCCTTAGGTCGGTATCTAGATACTTTTCTCCAACCAATTGTACAATCCAGCTTGACGTACATACAGGATACCACACACCTATTGAATATCCTTGGAGAGATTATCATTCCTCCAAACAGACAAGTGTGGCTCTGCACGGTGGACGTAGTTTCACTGTATACGTCCATTCCCCATCTAGAGGGACTCGAGGCCATAGAATGGGCCCTACTGAGAGCTGATATCACTCGAGCAAATCACATTTTCCTACTAGAGATCCTACATTTTTGCCTTTTTCACAGCTACTCCCAATGGCAAGCGCAGTATTTCCTCCAGTCCAATGGTACATTTATGGGCTTTTCAGGAGCCCCCAGCTATGCGAACATCTTCATGATGAAGTTCGAACAAGAATTCATTTTGTCACAACCTCAGTGGACCATGAATCTGGAAACCTTCAAGCGCTATATTGATGATATTCTCATCATCTGGCAAGGAACATGCAGTGTCTTACAAAATAACATTTCACAACTCAATACCATCAACCCACGCATTCAATTCACCCATCAGATTGAGGCAAAACAGATCCCGTTTCTGGATGTTTTGATCACTATCTCCAATGGTAAAATAACAACTTCCATTTTCACCAAGGCCACTGACCGCAATAATGCCTTAGCGTACAACAGCTTTCATCCGTGGTCACTCAACCGCCACCTGCCCTATTCTCAGTTTTTGCGCATTAAGCGCATCAACTCTGATGAAAATATTGGCATGCAAACGATAGAGGTATTCAAAGACAAGTATAAACTAAGAGGTTACCCAGACACAGTTTTGGAGCAGGCAGCCTCGAGGGTTACAGCCTTGAGGCGGGAAGATCTTTTACAGAAAAGAAGTAAACCTGTAACTACACCTAGAGAAGTGTTTGTATCAACACTTTCAACCAAATCTAAAATGATAAAATCCATCATATTGAATAGATGGTCATTACTACAGTCAGAACCTGATTTCAAAGGGATGTTCACAGCACTCCTGTTGTTTGTGTATAAGAGATCACCAAACCTTAAAGAAATCCTGAACAAAAAGCCTCTGGTAACACAAGTGACACACAAAGGATTTCTCAAATACTTAAACTGTTCGAACTGTAACAATGCCATCACCGGCAGAGTTCTACATCACACCAGATCAGGGGAACCTATCCCGTTGAAGTACAATGCAACATGCAATAGCAACCATGTCATTTACTACATAAAATGTCCTTGTGACCTATATTATGTAGGTAAAACTGAACGTGCTTTACGCAAACGCATAACTGAGCATAAGAGTTGAATAAGAACCAACACAACTAGTTCTCCAATAGCAAAACATTGGAATACCAGTAAGCATAACATATCACATTTAAGATTCGGCGTTCTTGAGCTGATGGAACCCAGCCCAGAGCGCGACACAGCTAAGTTGCTATCGCAACGTGAAACACACTGGATCTGGTATATGCAAAGCTTAACCCCGACAGGGCTCAATGATAAATTCGAGTTAGCATGCTTCCTGTAAACTGATATTGCTGATATTTCTATGCTATATAACACAGAATAGCTCAGTTACCTGTGTATTCATTGCCTGTTTCATTATGCACATGTTTACAGTCCGAATATGTACTGCTGTTTACCTGAATGTACTGGATTGTTTCATTAGTATTTATAGTGGATTACTTATTAGTAATCATGTGAGACGTTTTCCCTTCATTACTGTACCTGATTATCAAGAACAAACGGACCCAAACCTGCAGTGCCATCTCTATTGTTTTTCAATGATTGTTTTTTAATTGCGATTGTTTTACCATCTCAGTTTCGGTGCTCCATTAGCCACTGTTCACCCGCTTTCACAAACTCTCTGTAGTTAGTTTCACACCCGTCTAAGATGACCGCCACTTAGCTACACATAGTCCTTTTTCTATCACCACTCTACATCACGCTATTAATGATAACGCTAGATCCACGGATGTCTTGCTTACTCCAGAAGGCTTGAACTGTTTCGTTGCCTCAACACACGGTCCAATATCGGTGAGTAAAGGGGTACTCTTTTTTCACCATGCAGGTTTACTTAATGTCCCTTGTGCCGATAGATTAATGGTAGCTTTTCTTGCTACAGGCGCCGCGTCAGATACATATCTGCCTACACGGATTACACCCAGTGCTCCGACGTTTAAGTTCCCGATTTGAGCACGTACTCAATCTGAGGTTTCTTAATATAGAACCACAAATTTACAGCATGTTTTTTCATATTCCATTAGAGCCACTAACGCGTAGCAACTTTAGTTTCCATCCTTCCACTTATCCTGGCCAAGTGACCCACCGGGCTTTGTCTAAACGGAGCCAAACCACCCCGTAAGAAGCATTCCTTTCTTCTTAGAGCTTTATTTCTTTATTACATTTTACACAACCGGAATCCTTTCGGTGTATGCCTCATCACGTTTCCTTAGGTCATTTTCATTAACACTACGTCATCTGGTGGTTTGGTATTCTCTGTAGCACTGAGTTTCCCTATATTGTTACAGCACTTATGTATTCTCCCTGACCAAAAATTTGTGAACCATATGTACCACATTGCATTCTCTTTGTAATATTGTTATATAACTATGAATTGTAAATTTCCCTGAAGAAGGGCATAATGGATTGCTCGAAATGCATTGGGATTATTAAATATGAAAAATTATGCCATTCACTCTGGATTTTGTGATACCTCAACAATCTCCACGAACATGAAATAAACAAGAATTCAACCTATTATTGAAGAATTCTTCATCATTGAGTTAAATGTTTTATCGTATCATGTTTAAATTTGTAAAAATCAGTGAACTTAAGCCTCAGCTTTCGTCAATATTCAATAGAAAGATTTTTTAGCACACTCTTTTGAGTGAACAGGCTGTGCACGGTCTTTCCTGGGGAGTGACCCAGGATTTCCTTTTTTGCTTTAAGTTTAAAGGTCTAGCAGGGCCTTTTTTCCAGTTGCACACCACATAGAGAACAGAATTATTTGGTTAAAACACTTGACAATACTGCTTATATTGTTTATTGAGTGCAACAACGGCTGCATTTACTTACTAGTTAAACGATATCCTGCTCAGCAGCCAGCGCCTGCATCGCCCTGAGTACTACAATACAACTAACCATGTCTTCGTTTGATGACATTTTGCACCTTACAGAAAATAAGGCCCACACTAAGGCTTATTCTGCTGCAGAAGCAGCGGATATATATGGGCTCATAAACGAGGTCAGGATATTTGATGTCACTTCAGGCCCGGTCCAACAACAAATTAAACAACTCGAGTACCTCATGCGCCGCGAGATCAATCAGCGTTTGCATGCCACAACTTTAATACAATACCACAGAGCAAGCCGAATCCCTCGTGGGCTTCGCTTGGCGATTAAACCTATGTTATTCAAAATGAATACAAAATGTATGGAGAAATGGCACGCTATTTTAAATAAGTGCTCCCTCGACTTAATATTGCTAATTGTTGAGTAGTTATCACAAGTCCTGATTGGACTTGAATCTGAAATCAAAGACTTACAAGCTAACTTAACCTAACGTATGGAAACAGAGGCATGGTCCTCTACACTTGATGAAATTAACACCAGACTTAACAGCGATGCCAAAGACATCCATGAGAGAAAAGTGAGAAAGTTCAGCCGAGACACGATCGATTATAAACTCGACGAGGTATACTCGTGGGCCGAAGTGTACGCCCAAAAACGCACATGGCAGAAGCCTGGTAAAAGCTCATCCGAAGAGAGTGTGGTCTCAATGACGGATACACAAATATCTCGCCCCCCAGTACACTCCAATGCAGGGACTGCAGCAACATCTTCAGATACCATCACTATCCCGGGTGGAAGTTCCACCATTCCAAAGGCTTCTTTTTTGTCGACCAGCCCAGCTGCCAACCAACCGCCGTTAAGCACCAACGCAACCAAACCCGTAGAGGTCGTCGACACGGGCAAACCCAGTCGGAAAAAGAGGTAGTAGTGGTTAACATTTAATCCAAAAAACTCACTAAACAACAAATGACTGTGTTGAGTAAAGGATGTTCTTTTGTTCCTACTAATCAAGCTAGAAGTCTAGAGTCGCAAATCGATGTATTCAAGTTCACGAGAAAGTTGAGACTACGCCAGTTTTTTCTCTACCATTGAAACTACACAATCCACAATGGAAGAGACTGAATATCAAGAGTTCAGACTCAAAGGCACTTTTGTTTCTCCAATTTCCCACAAAGCCATTGATCATTTTGAGACATTGGTGAAACAGGACATTTCCAAAATGCCTTTGATTTCGAATTCTCCACCTAATCTTAGTCCTGGTGAAAAATCCGCTTTGCGTTTATTACAAACCAATACCTCGCTCCACTTCACAAAGGCTGACAAGGGTGGCGCTCTAGTGATCATGGACAGAATTAAATACGAACAGAAAGTGGAAAGCATGGTCAATGACCTTACCACGTATTTACCATTACCCAGAGATCCCACTAATTAATTTTGATCAATTCTTGAAAGGATTTTGTCACATGCACTAGACATGAAATGGATCAACACTAAAACAAAAGAATATCTATTCACCAAATTTCCACGTAGACCACGGTTATACATGGTACCAAAAATTCATAAGTCACTGACAGACCCTCCCTTGAGACCCATTGTCTCGGGTTGCGGTTCGATTCACGACCCCTTAGGTCGGTATCTAGATACTTTTCTCCAACCAATTGTACAATCCAGCTCGACGTACATACAGGATACCACACACCTATTAAATATCCTTGGAGAGATTACCATTCCTCCAAACAGACAAGTGTGGCTCTGCACGGTGGACGTAGTTTCACTGTATACGTCCATTCCCCATCTAGAGGGACGCGAGGCCATAGAATGGGCCCTACTGAGAGCTGATATCACTCGAGCAAATCACATTTTCCTACTAGAGATCCTACATTTTTGCCTTTTTCACAGCTACTTCCAATGGCAAGCGCAGTATTTCCTCCAGTCCAATGGTACATCTATGGGCTTTTCAGGAGCCCCCAGCTATGCGAACATCTTCATGATGAAGTTCGAACAAGAATTCATTTTGTCACAACCTCAGAGGACCATGAATCTGGTAACTTTCAAGCGCTATAATGATGATATTCTCATCATCTGGCAAGGAACATGCAGTGACTTACAAAATAACATTTCACAACTCAATACCATCAACCCACGCATTCAATTCACCCATCAGATTGAGGTAAAACAGATCCCGTTTCTGGATGTTTTGATCACTATCTCCAATGATAAAATAACTTCCATTTTCACCAAGGCCACTGACCGCAATAATGCCATAGCGTACAACAGCTTTCATCCTTGGTCACTCAACCGCCACCTGCCCTATTCTCAGTTTTTGCACATTAAGCGCATCAACTCTGATGAAAATATTGGCAGGCAAACGATAGAGGTATTCAAAGACAAGTATAAACTAAGAGGTTACCCAGACACAGTTTTGGAGCAGGCAGCCTCGAGGGTTACAGCCTTGAGGCAGGAAGATCTTTTACAGAAAAGAAGTAAACCTGTAACTACACCTAGAGAAGTGTTTGTATCAACACTTGCAACCCAATCTAATATGATGAAATCCATCATATTGAATAGATGGTCATTACTACAGTCAGAACCTGATTTCAAAGGGATGTTCACAGCACCCCTGTTGTTTGCGTATAAGAGATCACCAAACCTTAAAGAAATCCTGAACAAAAAGCCTCTGGTAACACAAGTGACACACAAAGGATTTCTCAAATGCTTAAACTGTTCGAACTGTAACAATGCCATCACTGGCAGAGTTCTACATCACACCAGATCAGGGAAACCTATCCCGTTGAAGTACACTGCAACATGCAATAGCAACCATGTCATTTACTACATAAAATGTCCTTGTGACCTATATTATGTAGGTAAAACTGAACGTGCTTTACGCACATGCATAACTGAGCATAAGAGTCCAATAAGAACCAACACGACTAGTTCTCCAATAGCACAACATTGGAATACCAGTAAGCATAACATAGCACATTTAACATTCGGCGTTCTTGAGCTGCTTTAACCCAGCCCAGAGCGCGACACAGCTAAGTTGCTATCGCAACGTGAAACACACTGGATCTGGTATATGCAAAGCTTAACCCCGACAGGGCTCAATGATAAATTCGAGTTAGCATGCTTCCTGTAAACTGATATTGCTAATATTTCTATGCTATATAACACAGAATAGCTCAGTTACCTGTGTATTCATTGCCTGTTTCATTATGCACATGTTTACAGTCCAAATATGTACTGCTGTTTACCTGAATGCACTGGATTGTTTCATTAGTATTTATAGTGGATTACTTAATAGTAATCATATGAAACGTTTTCTCTTCATGACTGTACCTGTTTATCAAGAACAAACGGACCCAAACCAGCAGTGCCATCTCTATTGTTTTTCAAATGAGATTGTTTTTTAATTGAGATTGTTTTACCACCTCAGTTTCGGTGCTCCATTTGCCAGTGTTCACCCGCTTTCACGAACTCTCTATAGTTAGTTTCAAACCCGTCTAAGATGGCCCCCACTTAGTTACACATAGTCCTTTTTCTATCATCACTCTACATCACGATATTAATGATAACGCTAGATCCACGGAGGTCTTGCTTACTCCAGAAGGCTTGAACTGTTTCGTTGCCTCAACACACGGTCCAATATCGGTGAGTAAAGGGGTACTCTTTTTTCACCATACAGGTTTTCTTAATGTCCCTTGTGCCGATAGATTGATGGTAGCTTTTCTTGCTACAGGCGGCGCGTTAGATACTTATCTGCCTACACGGAACACGCCCAGTGCTCCGAAAAGTAAGTTCCCGAATTGAGCATGTACTCAATCTGAGGTTTCTTAATATAGAACCACGAATTTACAGTATGTTTTTTCATATTCCATTAGAGCCACTAACGCGTAGAAACTTTAGTTTCCATCCTTCCACTTATCCTGGCCAAGTGACCCACCGGGCTTTGTCTAAACGGAGCCAAACCACCCCGTAAGAAGCATTCCTTTCTTCTTAGAGCTTTATTTCTTTATTACATTTTACACACCCAGAATCCTTTCGGTGTATGTCTCATCACGTTTCCTTAGTTCATTTTCATTAACACTACGTCATCTGGTGGTTTGGTATTCTCTGTAGCACTGAGTTTCCCTATATTGTTACAGCACTTATGTATTCTCCCTGACCAAAAATTTGTGAACCATATGTACCACGCTGCATTCTCTTTGTAACATTGTTATATTACTATGAATTGTAAATATCCCTGAAGAAGGGCATAATGGATTGCGCGAAATGCATTGGGATTTTTAAAAATGAAAAATGATGCCATTCACTTTGGATTTTGTGGTACCTCAACAATCTCCACGAACATGAAATAAACAAGAATTCAACCGATTATTGAAGAAATCTTCATCATTGAGTTAAATGTTTTATCGTATCATGTTTAAATTTGTAAAAATCAGTGAACTTAAGCCTCAGCTTTTGTAAATATTCAATAGAAAGATTTTTGAGCACACTCTTTTGAGTGAACAGGCTGTGCACGGTCTTTCCTGGGGAGTGACCCAGGATTTCCTTTATTGCTTTAAGTTTAAAGGTCTAGCAGGGCCTTTTTTCCAGTTGCACGCCACATAGAGAACAGGATTCTTTGGTTAAAACACTTGACAATACTGTTTATATTGTTTATTGAGTGCAACAGCGGCTGCATTTACTTACTAGTTAAACAATATCCTGCTCAGCAGCCAGCGCCTGCACCACCCTGAGTACTACAATACAACTAACCATGTCTTCGTTTGATGACATTTTGCACCTTACAGAAAATAAGGCCCACACTAAGGCTTATTCTGCTATAGAAGCAGCGGATATATATGGGCTCATAAACGAGGTGAGGAAATTTGATATCACTACAGGCCCGGTCCAACAACAAATTAAACAACTCGAGTACCTCATGCGCCGCGAGATCAATCAGCGGTTGTATGCCACAACTTTAATACAATACCACAGAGCAAGCCGAATCCCTCGTGGGCTTCGCTTGGCGATTAAATCTATGTTATTCAAAATGAATAAAAAATGTATGGAGAAATGGCACGCTATTTTAAATAAGTGCTCCCTCTACTTAAAATTGCTAATTGTTGAGGAGTTATCACAAGTCCTGATTGGACTTGAATCTGAAATCAAAGACTTACAAGCTAACTTAACCCAACGTATGGAAACAGAGGCATAGTCCTCTACACTTGATGAAATTAACACCAGACTTGACAGCTATGCCAAAGACATCCATGAGAGAAAAGTGAGAAAGTTCCGTCGAGACATGATCGATTATAAACTCGACAAGGTATACTCGTGGGCCGAAGTGTACGCCCAAAAACGCACATGGTAGAAGCTTGTTAAAAGCTCATCCGAAGAGAGTGTGGTCTCAATGACGGATACACAAATATCTCACCCCCCAGTACCCTCCAATGCAGGGACTGCAGCAACATCTTCAGATACCATAACTATCCCGGGTGGAAGTTCCACCATTCCAAAGGCTTCTTTTTTGTCGACCAGCCCAGCTGCCAACCAAGCGCCGTTAAGCACCAACGCAACCAAACCCGTAGAGGTCATCGACATGGGCAAACCCATTTGGAAAAAGTGTGATGTATTCCTATAGGTTCTGAATCGATCCCCCTATTCCTGACCCTATTCTGGTTAAACAAACCAACAAGTTAACTAACAGTCAGCCCATGAGGCAGAAAACCCCCATGATGCAGATACCGTTATCTGACGCAGTCACACTATGGCACAGGAACGTGTTATCTGATTAGGTCATAACGCTTGCGATCTAATTAGACAAGCGATATTCCTCCAGCCCCTGATAAGGCATACGGAGTTCTCATAACAAACCAAACCTATGACAACCTGGGCAAAACCCTGCGGCCATTGTTTTGATTTCACCGAGAACTTCAGCAAAAGAATGTGCTAACGAGCAAGTCGTATGACATCCTTATTGACGTATCTATGTCCATCCTTACGTCAATCTCGGCACCTTAAAGGTATAAATATTACCGATATTGCCCTATGCAAACACACGCGGTGGTGACGAGACGGAGCAGCCATACTTGTCGAAGCCCAGAGCAGAGCAGACCCCGCTGGCGCAGCCCCGCCTTCCTGACGCGCTGAGAGAAGCTGCTTTCTCCTGCCGAGAAATCCAGCACCGGCGTTTCTGGGTAGCCCTCGCAGGCAGCCTGGAATATCGAGACCAGAGACGAGAGATACCATCCCTCATTCAACCTAGATTCCAGGTACAGAACTGAATAACCCCTCACAGAGAATTCTTTAGTTATTCACTTGGCAAAAACAAACTTAACTTAAACTGTAACTTTCTATTCCCGCCCACGTATTAGGCTTAGGTCAGGTACACGGGGTAGGCGTATTTAGAAACACCAGTTGAGTACGTTTAGTCAAATGTATATGTGTATGTAATATATTTTATTCATTTTAAAACATCTTATGGCTTAGAAACCATATCAATGTTTTTACAGTATTATTTTATACTATTGCTTTTAATGTATGCACTTTACTTAGCTATAAGTATTGCAATAATATCGATCCATTTCTCTTGTATGAGAAAAGAGACTGATCAATAAATAACACCTTTTTATTGAACACGCCCGTCTCTTCCTTTTCTCTACAATCTGATGAGACTAAGAATGCACGTACTGACTGAGTAAAATAAATTGCCTTTTGTTCACACGACTCTCGAGATATACTCTTGATTAGGGGAGAGCAAAGTTGTCATGTTCTATGGTTGTCAGAAACTAAATCCCTTCTTGTCTAATCAGGGAAGTTAAGTCCTTCCTGAACATTCGAGAAAGTTTCTAGTGAACTCTGAGCTAGCTGGCAAACCCAAAACTTTAAGTCTAGTATCGACAGTAGTAGACCTAGTTAACGTCTGGTCTAGGCCTTTACTGCTGTAGGTATTATTCCAATGCGCAGAGCCTATTGGGATGATAGGAACTACACTACAAAAGAGGTAGTAGTGGTTAACATTTAATCCAAAAAACTCACTAAACAACAAGTGACTGTGTTGAGTAAAGGATGTTCTTTTGTTCCTACTAATCAAGCTAGAAGTCTAGAGTCGCAAATCGATGTATTCAAGTTCACTAGAAAGTTGAGACTACGCCATCTTTTCTCTACCATTGAAACTACACAATCCACAATGGAAGAGACTGAATATCAAGAGTTCAGATCCAAAGGCACTTTTGTTTCTCCAATTTCCCACAAAGCCATTGATCTTTTTGAGACATTGGTGAAACAGGACATTTCCAAAATGCCTTTGATTTCGAATTCTCCACCTAATCCTAGTCCTGGTGAAAAATCCACTATGCGTTAATTACAAACCAATACCTCGCTCCACTTCACAAAGGCTGACAAGGGTGGCGCTCTAGTGATCATGGACAGAATTAAATACGAACAGAAAGTGGAAAGCATGGTCAATGACCTTACCACGTATTTACCATTACCCAGAGATCCCACTAATTAATTTTTATCAATTCTTGAAAGGATTTTTTCACACGCACTAGACATGAAAAGGATCAACACGAAAACAAAAGAATATCTATTCACCAAATTTCCACGTAGACCACGGTTATACATGGTAGCAAAAATTCATAAGTCACTGACAGACCCTCCCTTGAGACCCATTGTCTCGGGTTGCGGTTCGATTCATGACCCCTTAGGTCGGTATCTAGATACTTTTCTCCAACCAATTGTACAATCCAGCTCGACGTACATACAGGATACCACACACCTATTGAATATCCTTGGAGAGATTAACATTCCTCCAAACAGACAAGTGTGGCTCTGCACGGCGGACGTAGTTTCACTGTATACGTCCATTCCCCATCTACAGGGACTCGAGGCCATAGAATGGGCCCTACTGAGAGCTGATATCACTCGAGCAAATCACATTTTCCTACTAGAGATCCTACATTTTTGCCTTTTTCACAGCTACTTCCAATGGCAAGCGCAGTATTTCCTCCAGTCCAATGGTACATCTATGGGCTTTTCAGGAGCCCCCAGCTATGCGAACATCTTCATGATGAAGTTCGAACAAGAATTAATTTTGTCAGAACCTCAGTGGACCATGAATCTGGTAACTTTCAAGCGCTATATTGATGATATTCTCATCATCTGGCAAGGAACATTCAGTGACTTACAAAATAACATTTCACAACTCAATACCATCAACCCACGCATTCAATTCACCCATCAGATTGAGGCAAAACAGATCCCGTTTCTGGATGTTTTGATCACTATCTCCAATGGTAAAATAACAACTTCCATTTTCACCAAGGCCACTGACCGCAATAATGCCTTAGCGTACAATAGCTTTCATCCTTGGTCACTCAAGCGCCACCTGCCCTATTCACAGTTTTTGAACATTAAGCGCATCAACTCTGATGAAAATATTGGCATTCAAACGATAGAGGTATTCAAAGACATGTATAAACTAAGAGGTTACCCAGACACAGTTTTGGAGCAGGCAGCCTCGAGGGTTACAGCCTTGAGGCGGGAAGATCTTTTACAGAAAAGAAGTAAACCTGTAACTACACCTAGAGAAGTGTTTGTATCAACACTTTCAACCCAATCTAAAATGATGAAATCCATCATATTGAATAGATGGTCATTACTACAGTCAGAACCTGATTTCAAAGGGATGTTCACAGCACCCCTGTTGTTTGCGTATAAGAGATCACCAAACCTTAAGGAAATCCTGAACAAAAAGCCTCTGGTAACACAAGTGACACACAAAGGATTTCTCAAATGCTTAAACTGTTCGAACTGTAACAATGCCATCGCCGGCAGAGTTCTACATCACACCAGATCAGGGAAACCTATCCCGTTGAAGTACAATGCAACATGCAATAGCAACCATGTCATTTACTACATAAAATGTCCTTGTGACCTATATTATGTAGGTAAAACTGAACGTGCTTTACGCACACGCATAACTGAGCATAAGAGTCGAATAAGAACCAACACGACTAGTTCTCCAATAGCACAACATTGGAATACCAGTAAGCACAACATAGCACAATTAAGATTTGGCGTTCTTGAGCTGGTGGAACCCAGCCCAGAGCGCGACACAGCTAAGTTGCTATCGCAACGTGAAACACACTGGATCTGGTATATGCAAAGCTTAACCCTGACAGGGCTCAATAATAAATTCGAGTTAGCATGCTTCCTGTAAACTGATATTGCTAATATTTCTATGCTATATGACACAGAATAGCTCAGTTACCTGTTTATTCATTGCCTGTTTCATTATGCACATGTTTACAGTCCGAATATGTACTGCTGTTTACCTGAATGTACTGGATTGTTTCATTAGTATTTATAGTGGATTACTTAATAGTCATGATGTGAAACGTTTTCCCTTCATTACTGTACCTGTTTATCAAGAACAAACGGACCCAAACCTGCAGTGCCATCTCTATTGTTTTTCAAATGAGATTGTTTTTTAATTGAGATTGTTTTACCACTTCAGTTTCGGTGCTCCATTTGCCAGTGTTCACCCGCTTTCACGAACTCTCTGTAGTTAGTTTCACACCCGTCTAAGATGGCTGCCACTTAGTTACACATAGTCCTTTTCTATCACCACTCTACATCACGCTATTAATGATAATGCTAGATCCATGGAGGTCTTGCTTACTCCAGAAGGCTTGAACTGTTTCGTTGCCTCAACACACGGTCCAATATCGGTGCGCAAAGGGGTACTCTTTTTTCAGCATACAGGTTTACTTAATGTCCCTTGTGCCAATAGATTAATGGTAGCTTTTCTTGCTACAGGCGCCGCGTTAGATACTTATCTGCCTACACGGATCACGCCCAGTGCTCCGACGGGTAAGTTCCCGAATTGAGCACGTACTCAATCTGAGGTTTCTTAATATAGAACCACGAATTTACAGTATGTTTTTTCATATTCCATTAGAGCCACTAACGCATAGAAACTTTAGTTTCCATCCTTCCACTTATCCTGACCAAGTGACCCACCGGGCTTTGTCTAAACGGAGCCAAACCACCCCGTAAGAAGCATTCCTTTCTTCTTAGAGCTTTATTTCTTTATTACATTTTACACAACCGGAATCCTTTCTGTGTATGTCTCATCACGTTTCCTTAGTTCATTTTCATTAACACTACGTCATCTGGTGGTTTGGTATTCTCTGTAGCACTGAGTTTCTCTATATTGTTACAGCACTTATGTATTCTCCCTGACCAAACATTTGTGAAACATATGTACCACGCTGCATTCTCTTTGTAATATTGTTATATTATTATGAATTGTAGATACCCCTGAAGAAGGGCATAATGGATTGCCCGAAATGCATTGGGATTTTTAAATATAAAAAATGATGCCATTCGCTTTGGATTTTTGTGATACCTCAACAATCTCCACGAACATGAAATAAACAAGAATTCAACCGATTATTGAAGAAATCTTCATCATTGAGTTAAATGTTTTATCGTATCATGTTTAAATTTGTAAAAATCAGTGAACTTAAGCCTCAGCTTTTTTAAATATTCAATAGATAGATTTTTGAGCACACTCTTTTGAGTGAACAGGCTGTGCACGGTCTTTCCTGGAAAGATGAAACATAAGCATTGAACAGTGTAGGGCTTAGGGATGCTCCCTGCAGGACGCCTCATTTCAGTTGTTTTGGCTTGGATGAGTGGGTTCCTAGTTGAACCGTTTGGGTTCTATTGTACAGGAAGGAGCTGATCCATTCGAGGGCTTTCCCATTTTTCCCTTTTTCCCGATCGTTTTCTAGCACAAGGCGATGAGAGACCGTGTCGAACACTGCCGACAGGTCCAATAGGATCAGGGCAACCGCTTTGACTTGATCTAGGGTGTTCCTAATGTTGTCCGTAACGGCCAGTAGAGTGGCCTCTGTGCTGTTGGTGGTCCTGAAACCTGTTTGGGAGTTGTCCAGCAGGTTGTTATCTTCTAATTATTTTGACAGCTGTCTGTTTATTAGCTTCTCCAAAACTTTGGAAAGATGCGGGAGTTGAGATATTGGTCTGTAATTGACCGGATTTGTCACATCTGTGCCTGCTTTTTTTAGTAGTGGGGTCACTATGGCTTGCTTCCAAGTTTCAGGGAAAGTTGCCGCTTCTAAGGATTTGTTGAAAAGCTGTGTGACAGCTGGGGTAAGGGAGGTCATGATCTGCCTAAAAATGAAGTGTGGGCAGGAGTCGAGGGGGGATCCAGATTTGATTTCATTCATGGTTTTGGCCACCTCTGCTTCTGAATTCAGGTGATACCCATACAATCAGTTTATATGCAGATGATATCCTGATTTCCCTATCAAATCCAGCTCCCACACTGCAAGCCTGCTTCTTGGAACTAGAAATCTTTGCTCAAGCTTCGGGGTTCAAGGTCAATATGGACAAGTCCGTAGCACTTTCCCTGTCACCTACCACCCAGGCACACTTGCAAGAGCAACACCCTATCCAGTGGGCGACATACACGGTTCCCTACCTAGGGCTCCAGCTAACCCACCCCATCCTGGCCATATCCGCCACTAATTATGCTCAGCTGCAATCGAGAATTCGCAAGGAGCTGGGCCAATGGAAACATTACCCGGTCTCCTGGCTCAGCAGGGTACTACCCCAGATCTTATATTTGTTCGAGACCCTGCCCCTTCGTCCTCCCCCTGGTTGGATCCAATAAACCCAATCTGAACTTGCGCAATTCATATGGAACAGCAATAAACCACGGATGAAGCATGCTCTAGCGGTCAATCCACCGGAGGAAGGCGGCTTTGGTGTCCCCGACCTCCAACTCTATTTCCAAGCAACACAATGACGCCACTTGGTTGAATGGAACCGGCTGGAATTGGAGAAACCCTGGGTATTCCAAGACCAAGCGGTAGCAGCTACACCCCTCCAGAAGGTTCCCTTTCTTCAGAGGGTGCGCAGACCACCCAATCTCCATGCATCCTACTTTACTCGGGTCACTTTGGAGGCCTGGGATTGCACTAACAGTAAAAATAACTTGACCACCTTTCCGTCCCTGCTCACCCCACTATTTGATAACCCCAAATTTCAGCCGGGCATGGGTGAAACAGCCTTTGCATGGTAGCGACCTTTGGAGTTCCGATCCCTGGGCCATCTCTTTGATGTTGACGGGATCATACCGTTTCAGCAGGTCAAATCTGAGAATGGGATCCCTGAAACGGAATGATTGCGATAAACCAGATACGGCACTGGGCACTACACCCTCAAATTAAGCCGCATGCTCACAGACACCGCATATGAGAAATGGCTTCTCACTCGCACATCAGATAAAAAACTACTCTGATTTGTATAAAATGCTACTAGCCAAAAACACACATATGTACAGCGCTAGCCATGCACTATGGGAACGGGACTCGGGCAGGTCACTCAGTAACAAGGAATGGAAGGGGGTATATTACAGGGCCCGCCACTCTGCCTACCACATGGGATTGACCAACACACTAACCAAAATAGCTACCAATTGATACTATACCCCTGAGCACCTTCACCTAGCAGACTCTAGACATAGCGCTGACTGCTGGCAGGGTTGTTGGCGCGTAGGCACCTTGGTACACCTCCTCTGGGAATGCAAAAACTTACAAGCGTATTGGACTCAGTTTCTCGACGACGTGGACAAACACTTAGATACACAATTGCCATGGTTTCCCGCATATATACTACTAGGTCTTCCGAACCCCTTGACGTACCCCCTTAAATCCCACAGAGACCGCTTGATTACAATCGCTCTAGGCTCAGTGGTGCAAAACATACTAACACATTGGCGCACCTCTCAGACCCCTAGGTTCACAGGTTGGTTATACCGCTTGTGGCACATCCTAGGGATGGAGAATTTAACCCTCACACTACCTGGGAAAGGCTCCACATTCTGAGAGCACTGGCAACCATTCTTGTCTCTTCTTGCCTCTGAATTTCAAGAAGTCACCTGCCCCAGATATTTGAAACTCCTACGGCTCTCTGACCAGCAGCTGACAGTGACATAATGCCCCTACTCACGTACTGGGATCCAGACAGCTTTCATATCTTGTTTTATCCTGGTGGACGAGGGAAGGGGGGGAGGTGTCCCGGAGGGGGTTAGGATAAGTTTCATTTCATGTTTTGGTATCTCATTCATATGCTCCGACTCCTTGGCTTTTGTATTTCAGCCACTTAGGGCCTATGCTGCCCTTGCTAGGCTGTATATCTTGAGATGCTGGACATGTTGTTTGTTGATAAATTTCAATAAAAGATTTAAACCATAAAAAATAAGGAATTGTTTTGTACGAGCTTATTTAATAATGTTAACAAATATGCCTTCCCTGAGGGAGGCTTGGGCAATTACAAACAGATAAAATAAGGGAGCTAAGGATCTCAAATCTTGGGGCTGCTAGGTGGTGCACAGGCAAGATGGCTGCACACATGTGAGGCTCCTGCAGCCCAGCGTTCTGATCCTGCAATTTATCCTGCTCAATGCTACATCCAGAGCACCAAAATTCACCAGATGTAAGAAGGAGTCCTCCACTAGACTCGCTGTGAAAATCAGGGCAAGCGGACATACCGTACTCCTGATCAGGCTCGTGGAAACTCCGGCCAGAGCACTGAGGAGACCAGTGTGGAAGCCTGTGGCAGCCACCGCACCTAATTGAGGCCGCTGCTGCTCCGGAGGCCCCTGGGCCAGGTGACGTGGGACGTGAGGCAGAGAACGGTGCGGCATCCCCGTGGCACCTGTTCAAGCAGAGAGAAGGCGGCATCTGGCAGGGTGCGACAACGGCTGGTGGAAGTAGTAGAACGGGACTGTGGCGGCCATGTGACGTCTCGACTGGGGAACACTGAAGAGCGCTGTGTGAAGCTGCGGGGCCGCTGCTGCCGCAGCTAATTATAAGCAGTGGGCTGAGGGCAGAGCGGTAACGGGCACCGGAGGAGCTACTGAGGAGTCATCGACCCCCCCTGTGCGGCCGATAGCGAGAGAGGTCATTGCTGTGACCTATACTGGGCCGAGTAGGCCGCTGACGCTGTAAGTACTGCTGAGGCCGCCCCCCTCCCCCCACTGCTGCCTCCCCGATTGCGTGACTGTGAGACTCTGCGGAGGGGGCCTCCGGCTGACGAATGAAGCGAGGCAGATCCCTTAGTGGCGCGCATAAGGCTGACTGAGCGCCTGGGGACTGCTGCAGGGAAGAGAAGAGTGCCATTACCCCATTGAATTGCTGAGGGGTTATACATTTGCGGAGCAGAAGAGGGAAGACCACATAGAGGTATTCCACACCGCTCTACTGTGTGGGAGGTCAGGCGGCATGCTCCTGACAGAGACATTGTGGTGGGAGAGGGCACATTTTTCACTGGCCGCACAGAGTTTGGTGCTTAAGCTTTCCAGCTTGGAGATATAATGTGCTAGCACGAAGCCTGGCGCCCTGAATAATTGGAGTGCTGCTACTGTGCCGCTGCTTTATCTGCCTGTGCTGTTGGAGACTACGGTGTATGGGGATTTGGAGCTGACACTGCTGCCCTACGCTGTAATAGAAGACCCCCCTGACCAAGGCATCCTTGCTAGTGAATAGATGCAGTAGGAGGCTGAGCGCGGCTGGCTGTGGGACTTTTTTCGGATCTGATCATGCGCCTTGGTGAGAGGGGGCAGACATAGACGCGGTTGGCCCGCAGGACTGGGGGACGTGAAGTGAGTGGGCGAAGGTGCGACTAACTGGACCCGTCACCATTGTGATATTATGGGGAAACCAGACACCAGGCAACCAAAGCTGAATTTTGAAGCTACAAGGAAGGGGGCACGCGGCACGCAAGATGAGCGAGACCTGGAGAGGCTCAGAGTCCTACCGCAACACAAGCTGCTGATGTGCAGAGCATACTACAGGAAGTGCGGCAAGGATTTGCCACAATAGTGGATAAGGTTGACCGTATGTCCTACCCGCATGGACGCCATAGCTCACAAGCTGGAGGGGCATGATGAACGCATTAAAGAAACAAAACGGCGAATCTCGGATGCAGAAGACTCGACGTTCAGGAATACTACACAGATTGCCCACATGGATTAACTGCTTAAAGCAATCGCCGCAAAAAATGAGGACTTAGAAGCACGCAGTAGGCGCTATAATATTCACATGATTGGCATTCCAGAGTCCACAAATACAGGGCGAATGGAGGAATATGTCGAAAAAATGCTAGTGGCGGCAATAGGGGCTGAATCATTTTCAAACCAATTCATAGTGGAGCGGGCCCATAGATCCCTTGGACTGCGTTCGCCCCCGGGGAGCGTTCCACGACCAATCATAGCAAGGTTATTAAATTATAGAGACCGTGATGTAGCCCTGCGGGCAGCAAGAAGTAAACAAACACTGTCATACGAGGGGAACACATTCTCCATCTACCCTGATTTCATACCGGTGGTGCAAGAGGAGCGCCGCAAGTTCCTAGATGTTAAAAGCAAGCTGAGGAAGGCGCAGATTGACTACGCACTTTTATATCCTGCTGGACATAGGGTAATGCACCAGGGTAAGCAGAGGTTTTTCACCAAACCGCAACAGGTCGAGGAGTTCCTCAAACATGTCAAACACACGACTCGTACCGACGGCGATCTGGCAGCGTCACAGCGATCCACTTCGACTGGAGCCGAAGATGATTCACAATAAAATAGATTTGCATCGTCGCCACTTGGCAGGAAATGGGGGGATAGGCTTAAGTGTTCGGAAATACACTAGAGGTTCTGTAGCATGTGCATTGGGGGATGTCTACTACCGCTGGGCACCCTCTGACCCCAGAGCCCGGACGTTTCATCTTCAAGGAGCTCTGTGGGCAAAGGGGTACTGTGCTGCCACCTAGAAATAGCCCCTGAAGGGAGTACCCCCAAGTATATTTACTGCACGGTGGGTGCAGAGATGGTAGAGTTGTTTCTGTTCTTTATTGGTTTGGGGGAAGGGTGGGGAGGGCAGGTAACGAGTACTGG
The DNA here is from genome assembly GCF_964261635.1 of Lissotriton helveticus. Lineage (NCBI taxonomy): Eukaryota > Metazoa > Chordata > Amphibia > Caudata > Salamandridae > Lissotriton > Lissotriton helveticus. Next base: position 696,021,690 of record NC_136061.1, read on the forward strand.
CAAGTTGGGGCTGCTTCAGTGGGTAGAAGGTGGTCAAAGGGGGGTAAGTTTCGTATGGTGTATGGCAAGAGAGCAACAGTAAAGCTTTATTAATGTGAATATGGGAGCTGCTGACGAGTTCATGGCAGAACATCATGGGTATATTACTACTCCATTAGGTTACAGAGAACACAGGAAAGGCTGCATTCAGTGGATAGCATGCAGGATAGGGACAGGAGCTAGCGATTATGACTGACGTGGATGTAGAGGCACTGAACATTATGACATAAAACGTTCGTGGGTTGGGGGACCCTAGACAAAAGCGACAAATCCTGGCTTACTTGGATAGACATCACACGTATATAGCTATGCTACAGGAATCATATTTTGCCCCTCAGAGACCCACTAACTTTGCTAGTAGGTAAGCAGAGCATAGAATTTTCTCCTCATATTCGTCGTGTGCGAGGGGTACAGCGATCCTTATAAGAAAGCGGGTACCATTTCATATGGCGGGGACAGACTGTTATTCACAGGGCCGCTATTGTCTTGCTTGGGGTAGACTGGGCTGGCCTGTTGCTATGGGCCAAATGTTGATAACCCAGATTTTTACACCTCACTGTGGGCAAGGATATTTGAAGTGGGCTCCAGTCATTATCTGGGGTGGCAATTTTAATGTAACATACAATCTTGGAGTGGATAGATCACAGCCGGGCCAACACCACTACACCAAAGCGCAGGACGTACTACAGGACACAAAGACTACATGGCGACATATGCACCCGCATACTCACGAGGGGACACACTTCACTGCACAGGCAGCATCTTTGGCAAGGTTAGATTACTGGCTGCTGTCCAGAGGACTAGGTCCGACAGTAACCCGGGCACGACATTTGGCCAGAACCTATTCTGACCACGCACCAGTGGAGGTCACTCTAGCATACTCCGACTTTGCTGCATTACGCACTCCCTGGAGGCTGTATGCCCCTAGCTTATTAGACACTGTTTTTCAAGAAGAACTGCAGGAGGAAGTGCAGGATTTCTTTACACACAATAAGGCAACGGTAGACTGTGTGGAAACTATTTGGGAGGCATTTAAGGTCACGCTTCGTGGGTTTTGTATCACAAAGGGATCGGGGGTCCTTAAAGACATCACTAACAAGCTAAGTAAATCGAAGCTACAACTTAAGCCGCTGGAGAAGGAGCTTGCCTCTCATCTGGCCGTCTGCCTTGCTACACAAACTCAGTTTCGGGACACACTTACAGAATACATGGACACAGCACAGCGGGAGGCAAGATTTCAAAATAAATCATGGGTGGCTTGCAGTAATGGAGAGAGGGAGAGACCTGGCAGGACTTTAGCACAACTGGACAGACAACCTCGTCACTCTGGATATGTGCTGGAAATAGAGGAACTGGACGGGATGGTTTATCAAGATACGGCCAATATACTAAACACCTTTATGCGGCACTATACCCGCTTATACACCTCACAGAGGAGGCATGACTTAGATCTAGACAGCTACTTGGATGGCGTAGCACTGGGCTGGCTCAGCGATGTACAACAAACTTTCTTGTGCGCCCCATTTGAATTGGATGAGGTCAGAGACGCAATAATGGGTATGCAATCAGATAAAGCCACTGGGACGGACGTTATTCCGGTGGAATTCTATAAAACATATATTGACTAAATGGCCCCTATTTTACGTGAAGTCTATGAAGAGTCACTCGAGGTGTGGGCTCTCCCTGCTTCCATGAGGGAGGCACCCATAATTTCACTGCTGAAGCCAGAGAAATCCCCCCGACATTGCGACTCGTATAGGCCACTTTCACTACTTAATTGCGATGCCAAAATTTTAGCGAAAATCATTGCTAACAGATTGAGTCTGTTGGGGATTTGTGCCCGGGAGGGCCACATCCCATAACTTACGAACACTTTTTGCTATCCTAAATAATGTTTTGCTGGACCTACACATGGCGGAGATTTTTTTAGATGCCACGAAGGCTTTTGATGAGATTGAGTGGGATTAAATATTTGGGGTCATGCTGTGAATGGGGTTCCCGCCACTCTTTCTTTCCTGGATCAAGCTCTGATACCAATCGCCGGTTGCTCAGATCCTTATTAATGGGTGCACATCTAAACCGTTCTGAATTTATAGAAATACGCGGCAGGGCTGCCCGCTCTCCCCCTTGCTGTTCGCCATCGCAGTTGAACCATTGGCGGCAAAACTGCGACAGCATCATGAACAAAAAGTACTGCGCTGTAACATTCGACAGATACTTGTATCATTTTATGCTGATGATAATACTCTGCACGTCCGTGACCCTCAGCAAAACCTAAACCTGCTCCTCCGAGAATTTATAGTTTTCGGGAGACTATCGGGGATCCAAATAAACTGGGGGAAGTCGAGTATCTTCCAGCTGACGAACGCGACCACTCGATTCCCTCAGGACTACCCTCTAGAATGTTGCGATGAGGAGTTCAAATATCTAGGTATTCGCATCACTACGGACAGAGAGGAGCTTATGCGGGTGAATTATGGCACTACTATGTCTCGTATAACGGACAATGTGACCCGCTGGATTGCATTGCCTTTATCCATGGCGGGAAGGGCATCCTTAATCAAAATGGTGGTGCTTCACCAACTGCTGTATCTCTTTTTAAACATCCCATACTATCCGGGTGCTTTCTTTTCTAAGACATTACAGGCAGAACTGACGAGACTGGTGTGGGGAGTCAAACAGCCGCGGCTGCAATGGAAAGTCCTTATCAGGCTGTACTCGCACGGGGGGTTTGGGATCCCAAACTTTTAACTTTATTACACTAGCGCTCAGGCCCACTATGCCTGGTTTTGGGTGACGCAGCCGCGGTACGCCCCTCAAGTTGCGGCAGAGCACTGGTTGGCGCACCCCGTTCCCATAGATGGCGTGCTGTATGAATGAACCTGTCAATACTAGAGAGAGAAGGCCGACTACCTTAACTTGTACCACTGCGGCGTGGCATCGCATAGGGCTCAGGCTGAATACCACCTTTCTATATTCTCTACTACTGCCGCTTACTTATCACCCGGATATGCCTCTCCTTCAGGAGGCAATCTTCCACAAATTCAAAGAGAGTAATCGCATTAGTACCTGGGGGGACCTATACCAAGATGGCCTTTTTCGCACAGCCGAGCACATATTGCAAGGGAGACAACATACGCCACTTGACCTTTTTTTATATATTCGTCTTAGACAGGGGATGCGTTCCCTCACCCTGGAATTCCCAGGGGAGCCAAAAGTCCTGGTGCCACTGCAGGTAGCATTTAAAAACACATCGGCTAAACGCCTTGTCTCCTTGATATACAAGACAGTTCACACGCAGAGGGAATTACCAGCTACGACATCTCGTGCTCGTTAGAATGAGGAACTGGGGTGTGATCTGAAGGATGATCAGTGGGAATTCTGCTGCTCACAAACAGAGCGGGTATCGGACAGCAGCAGGCTCCGCATTATTCACTATAAATTCCTACATAGAATTTACTACACCCCAGTCATACTGTATAAATACCACCTACGGGACTCAGACAGATGTGACAGATGTAGGGCCCCCGGAGCGGGTTTTCTGCATCTGGCTTGGGACTGCCCTGGGGTAAATGAATATTGGGGGCAAGTGTTTGCAGCCTTGTCAGAGATGGTGAATACACGAGTTGAACCCACCCCACTTATGGCCCTACTGGGCTACGTCAAACCGCTGCAGGCAGTACATCATAAATATGTCGGTCTTGCACTACTTATGGCTAAGAGGCACGTGGCATGCCACTGGGGTAGAGGGCGGGCGCCCAAATGTAAGGAATGGATTGATGATTTAGTTCACTGCCAGGAACGTCTGGCTACGTATGCCGAACTGACCCAAGCGCATCCCGCCCCAGGGACATATGGACCCCCTTGATGTGTTACCTTCTAGCTCACCTGCAAGACCTGTAGCATGCTAACACAGAGACCACTATGCAATGGAGAACTCTGAGAATATTATATTGACAAGTGTCGATTTGCCATGCTTATGGGACTGGTTTGGTGGAGGATGCGAATGAAGCACACCAGTTTTTCGAATTTATGAATTTATTGCTCTCTGGGTGTCTTCTAAAAACTTTTGGTTATCGGGCTCCACATCATTCAAGTAAAGGAACTTTTTCGTAATCTCACTTGGAGGTTCATCAAGTAATGAGACTTTCATATATTGCCTCGTAATCTCACTTGGAGGTTCATCAAGTAATGAGACTTTCATATATTGCCAGGCCTTCCCGCTGAAATTTTCTTGGTGCAACTAGGGGAAGAACATTGCTACGTATAGGAAGATTGCTAAGAAAGTATATCAAGTGGTCGCTTCCACTCTTGAAGCTTATCTGTCCTGATGATGACCCTCAAAGAAATTCTGGGTTGAAACGCCGTCGACGACTCTAACATGGCTTAAATCAGAGATGCCATTATTTTTTGACTGTGTATTGTGTCTATTGTTATTTGTTCATCTGTTTCTGCCACTGTTCTTTGATTTCACATATGTTTATGTTGTTGACTGTATATTATGAGTGTAATTGTTTGAGAGCCCTTTTGTTTTCACCAATTTTCATTACATTTATTTATGTATTTACTTATGTATTGTTTTTTTGTGACATTGTGACACTCACAGGTTTTTTCCATATCTTTTCTTTTTGCTTGATGGAGTCCCTTCTTTTTTAAGTGGTTAAGCAAGATAATATAGCTCAAGAACCTTTGTTTGGATTATATTATAATATTTAATGCTTATGGGATAGGCTGGGATCCTGCTGTAATGCCTGCGAACGCTGGAAAATATGTAATATGTAAGTTAAGTTGTCGCATGCACATCTGCCTCTTGATTATTGGATATCCTGCTGAAGTATACTGTTCAGATGTAAACGAGACTCTACAACTATGTATCTCTTGATTGCAGTTACGGTCAACTGTGATGATATATGTATATGATGATGCCTTTACTGTTGGATGTATGAACGTAAAAAAACAATAAAAAGAAGTTAAGCAAAAAAAAGGATCTCAAATCTTGAGCAATTGCGGAGCTGACCATAAGAGTGTCTAGATGGATAAGAGTAAGCCGAGCATTAGCCTCAACCTGAGCAGTTTGCTTCTAATGGAAGGAAGAGAAATTTATAGTGTGCTCCCTACAAAAGGCTTTGAAAGCATTTCAGGCAATAAGAATAGATGCTGAACCCATGTTGCACTCCAAGAAAAGCCTTGTTTCTTTGTTCATAGAATGATAAGCATCCTCTAAGAGATGTTTCTGTCAAACGTACAGAAATGCAATTTTAAATTTAATAGCGAACACTGAACCTGAATGAAGAGACAAGGAGTTGTGGTCCAATATTATCCTAGGGTTCAGGGAGATGCTGAGATGAGACATAAGAGCTTGGCTAGCAAGAAACATATCTATCTGAGAGAAAGATTTATGTGAGTCAGAGAAGTATGTAAACCTGTGTTCCCTCATCCAAGAGTGTCTCCAGATATCCATAGGATTCCATCATTTGCAACAGAGCAGCACTGGCCAGTTTCTTTGAGCCGTAGGTAGTTACCAGAAAGGAGTTCAGCTCCTGACCATGGTAGAAAGAGTCGATCCATGGGTTGACGAAAGCATTGAAATTGCCACAAATAATTAATGGGTCTGGCCATTGATATAACTCTAAAAGCAGGCTATTGAAGACCACAGGGTCGTCAGTTTTGGCCCCGTATAGAATGTATAGAGTAACTCAGTGTTGGCCCCTCTTAACTGTTGCGATGAGCCATCGTCAACCTGCATCTATACAATGGCCGATGAGTGCCTAGCTCTTATCCCAGGCCAGTAGTGCAATCCCCTTCTAGGAAGAAAAAAAGACAGGCTAAGACCAGAACCTGATACCCCATATCATCAAGAAGAGAGGCTTGTGTATTCAGAAGGTGAGTTGCCTGTAAGCAAACCAAATATGGATGAAGATTGTGTAGCCTCTCTTTTATGAGCTTGTGTTTGTGGCATGCCTTCAACCTATTTACATTCCATGAAAGAATATGAACGCGCTGGTCAAGACCACAATCTTGACTAAACCTTGACATTCACGACCGAACATCCAGCATGCCCTGATAGATTCCAGTAACACAGAATTATTCTTAGTCTGAGCTTTTTTAACCACAAAGCATAAAATAAGGCCTGTTTTGTTGCCACCAAACCCTTTAACTGAAAAAACTGAATTAGGTCAAAAGAGACAACCGTCCCTTCCCCTAGACCAAACCCCCACCCCAGATCTTTGCCCAAAGCCCTCCCTCCAACCCCAAGCCCAATGGAAGGGCTAGCCACCCCACAAAGCAACCTGAACTTGGGTCTTACCTGGTAAGCATTGTTTGTAATTTGCATCCTGGATTGGTTACAGGCTTCCTGCGCTGGTGTTTGTGCCATGCGTATGACTCCTAGTTTCCATTAAACCTGGTAACTTAGACCAGGAGTCGGGGTGCAGCCCACCGGGCCCCCATACCTTCCTTAGTCACCCTTCCATACATTTGAAGTACTGCATAAATACTTTACACTTTGCCCATAAGTTAACCCTGACTGCTTTTCAGCTTAGCTCCCAGATGGTTATGCACAAGTGAATTTGAGATTTGCTTGTGTTTCAACCTGACAAGAATTGTGGTTGATGCTTGATTAGGATTTCTCCCCTATCAACCAGAGAAACCCATACCACCTTATCAAGAGTATCCAGACAAACTTGTAATACTGCTGAGAACTCCCACACCCAGATTGTTCAGTTTGATTTGGTAGTGATAATGCTTGTGGTCAGTCAGCAACCCAGGGGAAAGGCATAATTTAAGAAGTACTTAAAAAACTGACTATTGTTTCTTTTGTTCTGTTCTTCTAGAACAACAATGATAAACAGAACGGAGATATTTATGGCAACAGGTATATTGTTTCCACGCTTTAGGTAAATATAGGAAAGACAGAATCTCTCTTCTTGTTTCTAGATATTCTGAGGTCGTTTTTTAGTCTGACTTGTTTTGAAACTGATTGTAGTACCTTTGTGCTACAAATACCTAATTTCTGTTTGATGTGTTTATTTTTGCATTAGAAATACTAGTTTTATTCTTCATGTTTACAGTTGATGACTTTCATGTGAAAGAATGCCACATCAAGAACTTAAAAAGTTTGTGGAAAGGGTTTTGGTGTGACAATTTATTATTAGGAATAAAGTACTCCCTTGCATATATTATAAGGATGTTGCACGTAACCTCAGAGCTCCATTACATTATAAAGGAACTCAGCCTTCGGCCTCGCTCATCTACATGGTCTGGGAACACCTCAGTAACTTGCCATATCCTTGTAATACAAAGCAGGGGGGAATTTATCCCACATAATATTCCTTTTTGTCATCTGGAATTCTTTTTGTATTTTGTGGTCCAATGGAATTTTATTTTTCTTCCACACATTGTACATCTAACTTTTAAATTACATGTGAATCAAGTTAAAACATGGAAAATTAGTTTTACTATACACATTTGTTGTATTTAATCAAGTAAGGCAACATTTTATAAAGGACTCTTGTAAAGGTCTTTTCCCCCAAAAAATATGATTCAGTATATACAACCATTTTGTCAGTCTGAAATTCACACTATGAAGTTATAGTCTTCCCAGAACATGCAATCTATGTTGTATATCTTTTTATTACACTTCCCTGGGCTTTTCTAGAGCTCTAGTGTTGTGGTGCCACCTGACCTTAGCTTCTTCAATCACCTTTCAATAAAAGGACACATTGATGTTTTACCAGTTTACAAACGTGTAAGAAGAATATTGCAGGTTCAGAAAGTAGAATTGGGAGTGCAGCGCACACAAACAGAAATCACAAGTGGTACTTATATTTGAACTTGAATATAAAATTAGTTATCTCCTAAGTACCCCTCTTTATAGTAGAATTAATTAACCAGTCTTTAGTAGTGTGTCCATTAAGCTACCTAAGAGTTTTATTCATGATTTTGTCAACCCTAATATGTGATGGATCTAGGTGAACTGTGGAAAATATTAAAAGCTTGCAACGTCAATTAGACCAAGAAAGGAGGCATGATCAAGCATGTTTTTCAGCAGAAGCTTTAAGGAGATGAGCACGAATTGCTTTCACTTTGTTTGCATGGGCAATTACCACCAGGTTCAAGGTTCTACTTTGTGTTCGTTTGGGAAGGTTTAATGACATCCCACAGCATTTTGGAAAGGGCCGTTGATCAGATTTGGCCACAGATTTATGGCCGTCATTTGGCAATAAATAAGAATCCCGAATACTGCAATCCTCGTCACTTTTGACTTCTGGCTGCTCCAGGTGGCTTGCAGGGGAAACAACCTTTACAGTGTCTCTTGAACCAGCTGTGCCTTTACAACGTGATCTGAGCAATGAATGTATCTTCACAATGTATTCTTTTACCACACAAATCATTACAATGACTTGCCTTAGGTAAAGCATTGCTGGACTAATGTTGGATTTTAAGTCATACACTTTCCCTGCTGTTGCGTGGACTGGATTTTGAATACTAAACTATACTATTCATAGTCAAGAGTTTCCCTAAAAGTAGTTGTAATGACTTGCGTGGTAAAGGAATGTGTTCTAAAGACACATTCGTGGTTCAGACAACATTGTAAAGGCATGTATGGTAAATGCATGCGTGGTTCCAGCATAGAACTGGCTTGCAGTACACCCCTTTGTGCAAGCACAGGAACAGAAAACAATCAAGGAAGAGAGGATGCTGAAACACATGCTTATTGTGATGTCCAATAATGTGCTGTTTGGGAGCACTTCTTCCTCTGCATGCATGCATGCATGTCTGGTAGGCTCTTGATAGTGCTCTCTGTGCCATTCTCCGCCAGATGTGCCAGGTATATTCATCGTCTTTTATTAAAGTCGGAAAATATGGATTAAACTTGGAAAATATGGAGGGTTTGATCTGCAAAAGTAAATGTGACACAGACTGGTGGTAAACTCACCCCAGGTAGACAATTGGAAGTGATACCTGCCTATTTGGAAATACTGCTGACGTGGGTTCATGCCATAGTGTAATAGGACTCTGTGTCAAAGGACTCTGGAATGGAACACAAATAAAAAGAGCACTTCATATGTCTAAATGCAGTTTACAATGAGTGCATAAGGAGGTTCCTGTTCTCTTTTAGGTTGCTGCATGAGTTATTTTCTCCCACCTGTCATTTTTGCTTTGTGTAGTCCCACAAGTAATCAAGGCACATGTCATTTTGGGAATAGGAAGGCAGAATACCCTTCTTGAATACCCACAGTACTGCCAAATGTAATGCTTTCTTTACTTTTTCCTCCAGACCATACACCTGGGGACCAACTGCCCAGTTCTCCATTGTTAGAAATGAGGGTCTCTAGTTGGCAGGGGTAGGTACCACTGTCCAAATAGGGACCCTTGCTTCTAGTCAGGGTAAGGAGGAAACCCTCTGAGATAACCCCTGCTCACCCTCTAGGTAGCTTGGCACGAGCAGTCTAGGCTAACCAGAAGCAATGTGTAAAGTATTTGTACCAACACTCACAGTAACACAGTGAAAACACCACAAACTGACACCACAACAGTTAAGAAAAATAAAGGTATTTAATCTAAACTACACAAGACCAAAACGACAAAAATCCAACATACACAGTTCAAGAATATGGTTTCAAAAGAGTTCTTAAGGTTGCGATAAAAATTCTTCAGGTTGCGATAAAATAATCCACAGTTACGTGAAAAGTTCACAGTTGCGTCATGTTTAGCTCACAGTACCTTCAGTTGCAACAAAGTTCCAAAAGCTGAAGCTGGTGCGGTGGAAAACAAGCGATGCGTTGCTCCTGAGACCCTGGGGAGGCGTTTGCGACAGCCCCGCTGCAGCAGTGGGCGTGTTGCGACAAATCCGGTCTGTATGGGGAGGAAGGCCACTTGTATGGATTCCGGTGCGTATGGTTCCGTAGGAAGTTTGTTCTCACAAAGCCACGATGCGACGATCTTTGGAGGTGCGGCAATCTCCGGGGCGACGATGCGCGGACCAGCGTGATCTTCTCTCTCGCAGCTCCTCGATGCGTTGGCTTCGGCGACGACTCTCACAGCGATGTGATGCAGTCCGCAAGCAGGCGGTGCGGCGATCTCACCCAGCGATGACAGGCTCTGCGACGACACGCGCAGCGATGTTAGATTTCCCGCCCCGATCGGGGGTGTCCCGCAAACGAAGGATGCGACGGCTCTGACAGCGGCAACAGGCGCTGCGACGATCTCGACCTTCGTAGCGGCGGGAATTTCCTCGCACTGTCGGGGATGCGCTCCGCAGCGAGCGATGTGATAACTTTTCTGTAGCAAAGTCTCTCAAGCTTAGTTTCCAGCTTCCCAACACAGGTACAACTTCCAGAGGCACCACACAGGGGCCAAGCACTCCAGGAAGGACAGAACTCTCTCAGTAGAGCTCAGGGGAAGCTGGGGGTGAAGTCCTTTTGTTCCTGGGACTTCAGAACAGGGAGCCAGCTCTTCTCAGGCCCTTGGAGATTCCTTCAAGCAAGGGGACACAGCACAAAGCAAAGTCCTTCCCCTCTCCTTGGCAGCAAAGCAACAGCAGGGCAATCCAGCAGAGCAATAGCTGGACAATCTTCCTTCTTCAGTTTCAGCTTTCTCCTTGGCAGAGGTTCCTTCTTGATTCCAGGGCGATGTAATTTTCTTTAGTCAGGGGTCCTGTACTTATACCCCTAAAAGTCTTTGTTCCCTTTGTGCAGGAGGGCTCTGAGCCTGGTCTGAACCAGTTCTGGGTGTTCCTTGAGCACTTTGTTTTCCTGGCCTCTGCCTTTCTTTCAGAGAGAGGGGCGCGGTCGTCAGCCGACTAGCAGGAGGTGGAGCCAGCATTGTGGAGGGAAATCACAGCCCTGGAGCACTTTGTTGACATGATTCCTTCTCTCCTTTCACAGTGCAGGGCAGAGACATCAGACGCACCACAGGGGGTGGAGCCAGCACTGTGGGGGCGGGCACAGTCCTATTCAGGCCCAGGTGCTAACTCCTCCCACCACTTAAGTTGCAAATGCAGTCATTCAGCCTAGGGCTGACTCAGCCAGCCTCCTGGGGAATCCCCAGCCCCTGTCACTCTCAAACCAGACAGTCAATCCACAAACAGGCCAAGGCACACAGAAAGGTCAGACAAGAAAACAGCAACTTTCTAAAAGTGCTATTCTCAAACACAGGAGTTAAAAACCACCTTTCCTTAAAGATGTGTTATTAAATTCTGAGTTCAGGGATACCAGACTTTTATGTCCTGTCTTGTTCCTAAGGGAAGATATGCTGGTAGCCACTGTAGCCAGGATCCCCCATGATAGCCTATGGAGCAAGATAGCCTTGCAGCAGTGAAAAACGAAAATGGCTGTAATTCACTACCAGAGCATGTCACCTGCACAAGTACATGCTCTACCTTTCACATACACTGCACCCTGCCCAAGGGGGTACCTTGGGCCTTCCATAGGGGTGACCAATGTGCACCGAAAGGGACGGGTTAGGCCTGGTCAGTGGGGACACTGACCAGAAGGACATGGCAGTTCACAGACTGCACACAGGCACTGCGGTGGCAGGCCTGAGACACCATTTGAGGGCTACTCATGTGGGTGGCACAATCAGTGCTGCAGGCCCAATAGTAGCATTTGTCATCACCAGCCCTGGTACACCCAGTACACTTTACTAGGGACTTCTAGGCGATACAAATATGCCAATCATGTATATCCAATCATAATATCAATTTACACAGAGAGCATATGCACTTTAGCACTGATCAGCAGTGGTAAAGTGCGCAGAGTCCTATTGCCAACAGCCACGGGTCAGAAAAAATAAGGGAGGAAGAAGCAAAAAGTTTGAGGATGACCCTGCAAGAAGGGCCAGTTCCAATGGCACAAATGGACTCAGCAAAGCTGAGTCCATTTGTGCCATTGTCACGGTGGCCTTGCCTCTCGTCTTTGCATCCCGTACACTCCTCAACTTCATTCTGTCCTACGCATTTCACTAAACCTGGTCTGGTCACCTTCCATCTCTCTTCTGTATCTTATCATCTTTTCTAATAATGTCCGTCTTCGTTCTTCCTCCATGGCATCTCATTCCTCCAGAGAGCCATGGCTGTTGTATTGTTGCGCTTAAAAAAGAGCCCCACACCTGGCTCCACCCTCTGTATTCCTGTCAGCCTAATCCTGAATGAGACCTGAAAGTGACTGAGAGGAACCCGACGTCTGTCCTGCTTCCACCTGATCTCCATCTGTTTCAAACAAAAAGAATTATCAATGTGATGGACTGCGCTAGTCTCTGCCCTGTTAATTCTTACAAAATATAATGTTGCTGTGGGTGCGAGAACTGTATTTCCTAATTGTTCCTTGCTTGTGTAGTTATTTCTTAAATGGTTCTGCGACTTAAAAGGACATGGCCAATAGGTTCACTTTTTAAATTGCTCCATCATATGCAGCATGTTAAATATGTGGTTGTGGATAGCGGAAGCGCAGTTTCTGAAGGGACCATATCCAAGGTTGTGCAGTGTGATATAAAGGATCAACTTCACACAGGGCCTCTAGTCCTCTAGACAAGTGGGTAATTCTCTTCTTAATTCACCAGGCAACCAAAGAAGGAGAGGAGTTGACCTGAAGATAGGGCGGTCGACCTCGAATCTGGGGAACTGGGTTTGAGTCTCAGCAAAGACGATGAACATCCTGTGATTCTGGGCAAATCACTTAATCTCCCCGGGCCTAACAAAAATTAATGTGTCCTCATGTAATGCAACTGGAGCTATATAAAGCGCACTGATACCCAATTCGGTCAAGTTCTCGCTTTATATAAAACTCGGTAAAAAAAAAAGAAAGTTCTTGTCATTAGAACTTTGGAGTTTAATTTTCTAGCAAGACTGGAGGCTCCATTTATCGGCCAGCATCTTGTCACTTTGTTCATAGGAGCCATGCTGTCACAAATAAAAGGATTACAAATTCCACAATGACCAAACTAGTCTAGTGCATAAAATATGAATGTTAACCACACAAAATATGAAAATAAATGTAGAAATATATGAAGTGGGCAGTGAAAACAATATAAACATTCCCAACACAGTTAGCAAGTCAGCACCCTATTGCTACTTCTTAGCAGTGTGTTAAGATTTAATATAATCAGGAAATTGCAAGCCTATAAAATTTCTAAAGATGGGTTGCATAGCTTACCTTTTCGGAGTAAAAATAGCTGTTTTGCTATTTTCTGTCACTGCCCTGGCCACGTAGGATTAACAATCTGAGACCTAGAGTACCCCCAACTGGGGCTACTTTGTTGCAGCAAAACGGTGTGACCTCTGGTACATGGCTAAGCCACTCCAACTAATGTTAAGGTACCTGAGTGTTTATAATATCTGGTCTCACTAAAGTCCCAATTTGCAGATACCTGAGTTTTTATAGTATCTGATCTCACTAAAGACCCAACAAAGACAAAATAAGTATGATGATAGATGTGTCATCTCAATTCGCATGTTGATATTTAGCCTTCACTGCACGCATTTTAACATGGCAGGGACCATAACATAAATAACGAAAACTGGTCAGCCTGGATGAAAGACATAATACTAACATTCCTTCGCTGGTCTAAAACTTCACACTTTCTACTAGAAATAAATGAGTCTATAGGCTGACAGGGTATAGCATGCACACCAATGCTCCCCAGTTTTGCTTGTTCAGGTCTTACCGGGTAGAATACTTCTGGGGTTCTACAGAGCCTGGACGCTTAAAGTGGCTTCTTGCTGTCTGCTTACAGGATGCACATCTCTTTTGTATTCCCTGATGGGCACCATTTGTCTATTAGTTGGATATGCTGCTGTAAATCAGACGTCTTCCTCCTGCATTTGTTTATTTGGGCTGTATGGAATGCAGCTTCTGACTTACAGAGGGGATTACAGCACATTAGTTTTGAAGGAGTAAGTACTTCTTTGGGGATGTTATCCCATTTTGCTAATGTATTTGCTTTGCTTATAACTCCAATTAACTAAAAATCTATATAATGGCTGGGCACAATCAAGGCGCCAAAACCAAAAACCAGGAGCAGGATTCTGTGTTTGAGGAAGATGAATTAATTTAATATAATTTGTATTCATTTTTACATGACTCCGTAAGTGTGGCCTACCATGACATCTTCCTTACAAAATATGACTTCTAATATTGGTTAGAAGTAATTTACTGAGAAATTGACTTGCTGGCCATGGCATTTCCTTGGTAACTCATGTCTCCCCAATAATGCAGGGACAAGTGTAGTGGGGATGATAGAATACTTTAAAAAGTGGCTTATGCCCCTCAAAATCTAAGACTATGGCTCCCTCTCAATCATCCCAATTAAAATGGATTTCTAATGCAGTCTGTATTGTAATTGGTGGCTCTTAAACACACAGCACCATTTACTGTAGGCTAACATTGCAAATCTTAAACCTTATTGAAGGATTTAAGGCAACAAGAAATCTCATTTTATTTTTGAGAGGTTCTGTCAGAATAATGTTGAGGGTTTTGAGGATAATGGTGATTAGAAAGAAAATGTTGATAACATTCGTAATGATGATGACAATAATATGTTATATGGTGATTCTTTTGACTGTGGAGGTGATGTAACTCATTGTGATATTTTTTCGGATTGACCCTGGGCCCATACAAAACTAATATTTGTGGGGTGATTCATTTTCAAAAGACATTGCTAATGTGTACGGGCAGATTGTGCTGTTACACACAAACGGGCAATCTGTGTTCTATTACAACACCCTAACTGCTTTAAGAGGGTAAATTCTGATAATATGAATCACACTCAGACTCAGGATGGCCTTAGCAAATCCACATTTTCCAGACTTAGAGAAGAATTTCCAGGCCTTTTATGCCACACAAGTTTTAAAAAACTCCATATTTAGATCCTAAAATAATAAGATCTCTGAATAGGAATGGGAACAGCACAAGGAAAGGTACTGATAGGGCCTGGGTATCCTGGCTGGATAAATTGTATGGTTGAGCCCATTACTAAGGCCTCAGTCATGCTGGAGCAAGTCAAAGAATCTGTGGAACCAATGTACCCTGACATTCTCTCTAACTGGATAGTGACCGCCTTGTGTGTTTTTAGGCAACACTGATTGAGCTGTATTGCAAGAGAGGCAAAAGGAGTTGCTATTAAAAATTCATTGAAAACTCACAGCACTGTTGAATTCAGAGGCTTGGTCCAGAAGCTCAGGGACAACTCTTTGATGAAAACACAGATATATTACCAACACTTCTCTTCTAGACAAGGCAAAGGTGTGCTTAGGGAAGGGCCTTCTTCCCAAAAAGGAGAAGGCAAATTCCGACATACAAGAGAGGTGGTAATAACTAAGGAAAGTGTGTTAATGATGTAACAAAGCAAGGTGAGTGTGCTTTCTCTTTACTCTCCCAGTGGCAAGACTGTGTCGTTTATTCACAAATGGTAAAACAATAATGACAGATTTGTAGGTTCTGCAGACTGTGCAAGGGTTCCAGATAGAATCCCAGTTTCAAGAATCCTTTCCAATCCCAAATAATTTTTCAGTAGACACATCAGATCCAGATTCATCAAAAAAGATATAAGAAAGGTTCAATCACAATCTGTCCAATCCATGTGTCAGCTAGTCATATTAGAAGGTCTATTAGACTCTTACATTCATGCAATTTTTCCAGGTCCACTTCATTATTGTTCGCTGCATCATTTAAAGAGCAAGCATTTACACAGAGGTCTACACTACTCAGACCGGTTTCCCCTATATTTACAAACCTTAGAAGAGGTCGTTTAGTACTTTTATAGTCTAGAGGCTGGAACAGGTAAGCAACATTTGTGACATTCCAGATCTAGTTTTAGAATCTGATGACAGCAAGTGACAATGGGGTGCTCATTGTGGGCAGTTCCAGACTAGAGGACCAGGGTCAGAGAAGTAGTCATTAATCCATATAAATTGTTAGGAGCTGTCACAAAGGACAGAGAAAATTGTATGATCCTTGTGTGGATGTAAAGTACATCAATCTACTAGCAGATCTATCGAAGGCAATCTGGGATGTCTGTAAGGGGAGGCAGAGTTCTTTCCAGGAACCCTCAGTATAACATCAGACTTTTGTTCCAGCCACCTAAGGGACTGCAGTGATTTAAGGGCACACATGAGGGCCTTCTTATAAATTGCTAGAGCTTTGGGGTACTTTTATCGCAAAAACCATTGTGCCATCCATCTGAGCAGGAGATTATAATCGCTTTACAGTTTTTGCTTGGATCCTCAAGCAATCTTTGAATGTTGATTTGAAAGATTGGTCAACATGCAAAACATTACACTTTTACACTTTTTGCCATGCTTTCCAGGTGTCTTGCTCAGATTCACAGGCAAGAAGCACATGTAGTTCATTTTAAAGGACTCCGCTGGGGTTCCCATCTCTAATGAAGTGGTCTGTAGCAGTCTGATCCTTCTACCATCTAATCTCCATCTATGGATAGACTCCTGGGGACCCAGAAATTAAAAGATCTAAGGCTAGGAATCTTTCAGGGTGGCCTGGATCTCTCAGGGCTATTGGCTATTGGCTAAATTCAAGCATCTTGGGCTGGGGGAACTACAAAAGCCTATTGATACTCTATCAGATTTCAGTGCAGCTGGTATTTAGGGAGTTATTTCAACCCCACATGCAATGAAATTCACAACTCCACAAGTTCGGTGCGTCCTCCTTTTCCAGTGATGGCCACTGCCTCTGTCACAGAATATGCTGTGTAATTGGCTAGACACTAGCGGTCTAACCCAGAGGAGATACTGATGCAGAAACTCTCTAAACCCAATCATAGCCCTTTTTTCTGACTAATTTACTGCTTTTCTGTTGCTGCTGTATGGAGGCACTGTAGAAGGGAGGAGAAAAGCTTAAACACAGTGAGGTGTCAAAGGGTGGTGATGTAAAGCATGCAGTGTAGCGCTCACTGTGCAATGATATTCTTGGCATCTGTTGTGCCCACTGTTTGTTCTTGGTGATCACAATATGCAGTGGCATCTTAATGCTCTATATAGATATTTGCGGGACATGTTTAAGGTCCCAGAGCTGAATTACTGCAGATTTCTGTCCCCCTTTCCCTAAAGATCAGTACTAATTGTAGAGTCCTCCACCTTCATACAATAATATGCTGTGGCCTGATTTCAGTAGCTTCTTTGGAACTTAGCGAAAGCTGTTTTCTTGTATTACATTTTGGGGGGGTGATTTTTTCAAATAAAACCACTAGTTCCTTATGGTCCAAGTCGTGGGGACCTACCTTTAGCGATGCTTAACAAGTCTGCAAAACTCTCAAAAGGAAACTAAGCAACCATGTCCACAGGATAAAGTAATTTTTTTCTGGTTGGTTTAACTTTGGACTCTTCAGCACTATTGATGAGATTAATCTTGGTAGCTCTCTGCCTTTGCTGCTGTCTCAAAGAGAACTCTTCGGAACCACCAATGGATCATTCGACAACAATAACGGCTTTAGCAGTTAGTACAGCATTTTAGTCCCAAAGGCTTATGACACTAGAGAATATTGCATTCATGACAATTTAAAGAACAAATGGCAGTGGTAATACAGCACAGGTCAGCACCTCCACAGTGTCTTCCAAAGAGTATTTAAGTATATATGTACAGGCGTGCTCAATGTACAACTCTGTGCCACTCACCCATTGTTAACATATACAGAGAAAAGAGAAATTCTCCTTATTCAATTAAAGACAAAATATTGATTACAGAGCACAACCACAAGGTAGTCAACCAACCTTGTTGTCAGTTAATTTGAATGAACACTGCACCAAGCGATATACATAATAGAATGAGCAACCATCGGAGTACAAAAGGCAAAAAAACAAATAATCTCATTTGTGTTGACGTGAAGTATGTAGTGTTGATGAAGACAGCCAACGCGTGTTTTGTCGAGTAGATGACTTTTTCAAAGCTGTTGACAACAACATTGAATCTAACACTAAATAGTAGATACAAATTGCGTAAGGTCACGCCTTCACATTGGTTCACATTGGTTCACAAAAAGAAGACGAACGTAGTGTTTTTACTGGGCCAGCTACAAGAAAAGGATGAACATTATTTGAAAGAAATGCCAAGATATGTCTCAGAGTGCAAATGACTCTAGAAAACATCTGTGACTGAGTTTGAAAAACAAACGAAAGGAGAAGAAAAAAGAAAAAGAAAGAGAAAAATAGGATGGGGAAGAAAAACCTGTAAAGTTTGAAAATAATGGTGAGAATGATAGATCAGCTATTTGAGTCCCTTAGTTGTTCGGGATAAGCAAAAGCAATGGCGGTAGTCCAGCCTTCTGGTTTTTTTTCTGGTTTTTTTTGCAGTTACAACTGTCAATGTAGAATTGGACTCTATTAATAAAAGGTTGATAACTTGTTATGAGGTCAGCTTTATATGAGATCTTAGATAATTCAAAGACAGGATTTGGGCTAGGAATTTTATTGTACTGCTACTCCATTTGTGAGTGGGGCACAATCCAATGTATTAAAAACAGCTCCAGGAGGTGCTACACAACACCTATGCGGGCCTGATTTGATTACATTGACAGCTGATTCCAGCCAGGGTATGGGCAGGGGTTGGGGAATGACTACGGCAGTTAATAACAAAGGGGGTAAGCTAAATAGAGATTTACCTATGGGAAAGCCAGGTATCAATAATACTAGGGACACTGGATTAGGTGCCGGGCAAGCGAATAAGGTTTTAATCTTTAGTCCTCTTTTCGATGCCGAATCAATGATATTGAATAGAAGTGCCCTCCTTAAGATTCTATCTGAAATAGAGGATCTGGAGTTAATTACCAGTAAAGACATAGAATTGGTACATTTAGATTGGAGGAGCGCACCTCCTGTAAAAAAGCTACTTTCTCATCAGGAGTAGTGTCAGCACTCGTTTTAGCAAACAATGATAGCTTTAGGAAAAGAGGAATAGAGTGATACCTAATTTTGTTCCGCATAGCGCTTCGACCAAATGCCTTGGGATATTTTGTCAGGCACGAGAGAAGGGCTTTATTGAGTATGAGGGAGTAAACAAACACACAAAGTATGAAGACATGGAAATAACAATAGGAAGGAAAACGGGTGCTTGAGAAATTAAGATTTCTGCACCCGAGGTTAAGGAGGCCTCTAGCTTGGACGGTGAAGACGATGTGTCAAAATGGAGCTGGGTTGCTGGTACTTTGAATGGGGCAAACACATCTGCTATAAAGCTATCAGAGCAGGGGTAGCCAATTGGGGAACATTATATCGTGGAATGTGGCGGGGCTAGGAAAACCTAGTTATAAGCTTAAAGCATTAGTAGATTTAGACCCCAAAATAATTTGTCTCCAGGAGACGTGGGCGATGGAAGAGTTTCAGCTAGAGAACTTTTATGTGTATTGCAGTACAGCAAAGAAATCTGTTAAAAGGCATGCAAGTGGAGGTTTAGCCATTTTACTTAGATGTGATATAGCATGGGACCCAGTGATATATAAACATCCTTCAAATTGCTGTATTTGTGCAAAGTTGAAAATGGGAAAAGATAACTTGGGGCATGTAATGTTTTTGTTGTTGGTAAATGTATACATTCCCCCAGGGCGGGGGTCCAGCCCATTGGTTAACTCCATTTGCACCTTTGTACAAAGTATAGGTAATACGGAAGAAACTACTCGTATACTGATGGTAGGGGATTTTAATGCTAAGTTAAGTAACAGCGCAGTTCTGTCTTTCTCTAATTCGGACTTGGAGGAGGTTTGGGCTATTCCAGAGTCTGTACTCCCGGCCCATTTAAAACCGTCAAGTGTGGCCTTTCCCTTCTGCAAAACCTTAGGTATCTTGACCTGGTACTTTTAAACGGTAGATTCCCCGAAGATTATCCCCCTGCTTACACTTTTAAGGGGATACATGGCCCCTCTCTAATTGACTATATGGCAGTTTCCTTTCAATTGTTTAGTGTGTGTACCCAGTTTAAGGTTCTCCCTACTAAATTGAGTGACCATAATATTCTAGAGGTAAATATAGTCACAAAGATCGTGAAACCCGAACTCTGGAATCAGTGGAATGAAAATGTATCCTACTCTCGAAATAATGGCCGTACTTGCTGGTCATACAAGGCACTCCCAAACTTTCAAAGGGTATTTAAGAATATAGCCTTTAAGCCAAGTCTGGAGTCCCCGGTTGTGAGGTATGAGAGAGTTTTGACAGCAATCAGAAAATTGGGAAGAAATAAGCAAGGCACGAGAGTCTCCCCTATAAAGATAACATCATGGGAAATTAAAAAACTGAATAAGGAGATTAATGGCTTAATTAGAGCCCAATTTAGAGAGCCCAGATTACAAAGGAAGAGAGAGATACTCAGGTTAAAACAGGTTCGGAAAAGGAAAATTGCATCTGATAGAAGAACCGTTGAAGACAAAAATTGGGTCAACTTGCGAGAAGTAGCTCTATCTGGGGATACTAGAAAGTACTGGGCACTGATAGCAAAGCTTTGTGATGGTAGAGAAAAATCTCAACCCATTTTAATCTCAGAATCCGAATGGTTTATGTATATTTCCTAACTTTATGCTCCCAATCAATTATCTGAACAGTTCGAGGGGGTCGCCAATAACTCTATAATGGGGGTGATGTAGGAGCACCAACAAGCGCGGAAATTGAAGGATATATTAAGGGGGCAAGATACTCTGGTGCTATGGGGCCAGATGACGTTCCAGTAGCGATAATAAAACAGGACCGAAAAGATTGGGCAACATTTTTATATCCACTGTTATAACAACGGGGACATCCCACATTCTTGGAAGGGAAGTATTTTAGTTACGTTATATAAGAAGGGCCCTAAAAATTCCCCGGCCAGTTTTAGACAAATTTCCCTCCTAGATGCAATGGGGAAACTGTTTGCGAAGAGTGTCCTTGGCCACTTGGCAAGAGTGGGCTTTCTGAAATAATTACATACCTCTGGAACAAACAGGATTCCGTAAGAATAGTGGCACACTGGATAATATTTCTGTTCTGCAAACTACAATCGAAAAATATCCCGTAGGTCGGGGGGTCCCGTTGTATACAGCTTTTATAGATTTCTCCACGGCGTTCGATAGGGTAGACCGGGGGACGCTGTGGAGGAAATTAGTCACAATGGGGATCCCAGGGAATCTTCTAAGATTAATAATTGCACTCCATTCTTCAACGTGGACAAAGGTTTTGTTGGGGGGAACACAAGGCCTTTCAAAGAAAATATGTACACACAATGGGTTGAAGCAGGGGTCCCTTCTGGCCCCTTTACTCTTTTCTATTTACATCAATGATTTGCCAAGCCGAGTAGGACAGAGTAAAGGGGACCCTCCCCAAGTAGGTAACCTAAAACTGAGTTGTCTGTTATATGCAGATGATGCAATAGTAATGGACTTAACACCGATCGGGTTGCAAAGACGTTTGACTGAGCTGGTGACCGATGGGAATCCTTTCTGCTGACAACGAATAGAGGATTAAGCCCTGTGCGGAGGAACTGACCTTGGACCCTGGGACTTGAACTGTGCCCTCTCGTGCCTGCTCCGGTGCTGCTCCACGCATCGCGCTGTAGAAGGAGGCGCTGGGTGTGAGCTTTGTGCTGCTGGGGAGGACAACCGGCTTTGCTGCAGTGTGGAGCGTTGCGCAGCAGGGACTCACTCTCCCAGGAGTCCCTGCTCGACCACAGCCACCTGGACCGCGCCCCCTGTCAGCCACGCCCCCAGGCAAGTAAAACTGATTTCATCACCTGTGCCCCAGTGACCGATGGGAATCCTTTCTGCTGACAATGAATAGAGGAACGAGCCCTGTGCGGAGGAACTGACCTTGGACCCTGGGACTTGAACTGTGCCCTCTTGTGCCTGCTCCGGTGCTGCTCCACGCATCGCGCTGTAGGAGGAGGCGCTGGGTGTGAGCTTTGTGCTGCTGGGGAGGACAACCGGCTTTGCTGCAGGGTGGAGCGTTGCGCAGCAGGGACTCACTCTCCCAGGAGTCCCTGCTCGACCACAGCCACCTGGTCCGCGCCCCCTGTCAGCCACGCCCCCAGGCAATCACACACTCCCTATATCCGGCTCAGACTGCTGCCGCGCGGGACGCGCGCGGGACGCGCCGGGCTAAGCCCGGGCAAAGGGCGGGCCCTCTGTGGCCCTCAGAGGCCGGAGGAGACCGGACTGGACCAGGACCCCTGTCTAATTTGCACTGTGAGATACACAGACTTCGCTGACTCTATCTAGTCTTTGTTATTGCTTGCTAGTAGGAAAGTGTAATTGTATTGTCATCAGAAGCAAGGCATTACCATCATCAGTATACCCTAACTGTATTGATCAGCTAGCAATGTCTAAACAAAAACAATCTGTTACTCCTTGCAACACGATGGACAATTATCTAGTTCAGGTGGTGGCCAAAATAAATAATGAACGTAGGTCCTCGCTGGGTCTTAGTCCAACGCCAACAGTTACTCCATTGGAGACCCCAACGGTGAATCTTCTGGAGTTGGATGATATTAACGAAACTGTAGCATTCTCCCAACTTAACACTGACAGCCCTATGTTGAATGCTTCCACTAATTCAAACTTAGACATAATAGTGGAAGACGATTTGGTTGACCTACAAAAAGAAATAGAGCTAGTTGAGGATAAATCCCCTCCTCCGGCGCCTGTTCCAGCGCCGAGAGTAGCCATGGGGGCCAACAAATACCAACCTAAGCGAGGCGGGCTCCGCTCTAGCAGGAAAAGACCTGCCACCCCTCCCAGTAAAAGCACCATAGAAGAGGCAGGGAGAGATGATGATGGTAACATGTTGTGGGATGATGCCAATATTAAGAAACTTATGGGTATGTTGACTCGAAGTTAAGTAGGATCATCAAACCCCTGTTATCTAAGATTGACCACCTCACTGAAAAAGTTAATAAACTTGAGGGTCTTTTGAAAAATACCAACGATAATGTGGAGGCCATACCTAACCAGGTTGTAAGCAAATTAGAGGAAAAAGAAAATAGGGACACTCAACTAGGAAAGGAGAAAGAACAAGTAGCCCCAACCCATTCCTCAATACCAAATCTAGGACTAGGTACACACACCTTATTAGACGATGGTCCCATAGCAAGACCAGTGACGATCGAGGAATCCGGCTTAGATACTGGACCGGTGGAGCTAATCGTAGAAGCCTCCCCTATGATCCTGGTCCTAGCTAACGTTCCACTCTTGAAATCAGGCCAGGTAGAATCTCCCCACTCACTACAAAATAAAGCGTTGCTCTGGTTGAGCAATAACATGCATATTTCTTCATGGGGCAAACAAAAACTGGCACAGGATTTGTTAACAGCAAGAAGAGTGAAGTGGATAGGGAGTAACACTAAAAGATTTGCGGGGAACTGTGTGGTACTAAATTTTAAGGGACCTGAAGTACTGCCTGAAGTCTTACTTAACCTATTTCCCCCCCAACGTAGAACAGCAGAAATAATTCCACTCACACTGGACTTCTTTTATAGCAGAAGAGGTCTTGTAGCAAATCCGAATATTCTTAGGACCAAGTGGTCAGTTGTGGGAAGTAGAAGAGGATGGGGTGTCCCAAATCTTGACCAAGGCTTGAGCATTGAAAATAGTTTTTCTGCCCTTTCTAATTTAAACGAGTGCGATTGACTGGAAGAGTTTAAATATGTGCAAGGGAACACTCAGGGGAGGAGCACAAACCTAATTACTGCCAATATGGTGTGCGCACAAGCTATTCAGCAGGCAGGAAATTGTAGCGAATCAAAAGATTCTAACGCAAGGGGAAGGGAAAACACTCTGCACAATAGAAGCATTAATCCCGAAATTGTGAGGAGCACCGGTAGGTTGTCGGAGCAGGACTCATATGACCAACTGAGTGCCCCCGCAGTGGTCTCAGAGGTTGTAACCACTTTGACCGCTGAGCCGGTATGCAGTGGTACAAGGTTAGGTCAAGTAGGGATTAAAACGGGCAATCCTATCCTGTCCCTTATGTCATGGAATGTTGCAGGCATAGCGTCTAAAATGGTAACTCCTGAATGGTGTCATTTTATTGATAATTATGATATCATTTTACTGCAAGAAACCTGGACTTTAGGCCCGGTTTTTCGCCAGGGGTATGTGAACTTTCATATTCCAGCAACAAAAAACCGAAAAGGCCGTCCTTCGGGAGGGCTGTTGATATGGATACGTCAGTCAATGGACTGTACAATAATACAAAGATCACTGCCAACTAATGATATCTTAGCACTTAGAGTGCGATGGGGCAATGGCCAAGAAATTTCACTTTTCAACATATATGCTAGGGGGGTGGGGGCCAGAAAAACCTCAGAAGTAGTATCTGTCCTAGAACAGGAGCTGGAGCTCCTACCCCTGGAACAACATATCATGGTAGGGGGGGACATACATTCTACCTTTGAACCCTTGGGTGAGGAGGATAGGACTATGACAGAGGAGGAGGATAAT
The DNA here is from genome assembly GCF_964261635.1 of Lissotriton helveticus. Lineage (NCBI taxonomy): Eukaryota > Metazoa > Chordata > Amphibia > Caudata > Salamandridae > Lissotriton > Lissotriton helveticus. Next base: position 696,046,131 of record NC_136061.1, read on the forward strand.
AAATGGGGAATACCCCAGCTTGAGGTGCCTGTCATTAAGAGATGGAGTGCAGTGGCCATCCAAATGAAAAGTCTTTGCCTGGCAAGAGGCCTAAGAGCGGCTAATGGGCGCACGCCCTCTGACCGCAACGGGTCCAGTACGTTCAACAACGGCCGGGCAACCAGCAGAATTGACTATTTCTTGGTAGATGTGAGGGACTGGAGCAAACTGATAGATATGGTTGTGGAAACAAGAATAGAAAATGACCACAATCCTTTGTGTATGACTTTCCATCCATACCAAGGGGCTGTGGGGCATAGTACTTATGTGGAAAGGGTCACCCAGGACATAGTCTGCACAAACAACCAGCGCCACCTGAAATGGAATAGGCTTGTAGAAGATGTAGAGAAAATAGTTGACCTGAAGAGAGCAGTGATTGAGGAAATAAATGAGATAAAACCCCATGTTGGGAAGGTAAACTTCCAAGATCACATGATGGCGGCCCACACTAAATTCTTCCACAGATTACAGGCCTTTTTCATAAAGACGGTTAATCTTAGCAAGGGTAAAAAACATCTCCCCAGACTGGGTTGGTTTGATAAAAGCTGCAGATTGGTGCGCCAAAGTTTGAGTATTGAACTAAGAAGGGGAAACACTGTTGCAGTTAGGAAGGCTAGGGACATATATAGATTAACACAAAAACAAGCTAAGAAAAGATGAGACGAGGAGCACTGGTGTGAACTCAAGCACGCCTGCGCAGCCAAAGACTCAAAGTTATTCTGGTCAACTGTAAAATGGGATAGGGGAGGTATAGCCGCCCAACCACAAAACCATGTCCCCAAAAACAAGTGGACCGAGTTCTTTAAACCTCAATATGCCCTTAGCCTAACGCAAGTCATTGACATTACACTTCCAACTGTGTACTATAATCACGAAGTGTTCAATGAAAAGGATGTTAGTATCGCTTTGGAGTGTGTAACGGGGGGAAGAGCCCCGGGCATGGACGGTATACCAGCAGACGTCTTCCTAAGCGATCGGAAGTCATGGTGCACGTATTTTTCATGGTTAGCCAATGCAGTGGCCATGGGAGGGGAAGTGCCTTCATCCTGGAAGGGTGCGGAAATTATCCCCGTATTCAAAAAAGGTGACAAATCCCTACCCAACAACTATCGACCCATCAGTCTCATAGATACAGCTCAGAAACTGATGGGCCGATTAGTGCAGAACAAGCTGCAAACATGGTTAGAGGATAATAACATCTTGTCGCCCTACCATGCGGGTTTTCGACCCTTGACTAGTTCTATAGATCAGGTCTTCTATTTCATGGCCATTTACTGGAGAAATGTAACATTAAATAAGGGTACCCTCTATGCCGTCTTTGTGGACCTAAGAGCCGCATTTGATTTAGTGCCTAGGCAAAAGCTGTGGAGGGCTTTGGCCGAAGCAGGAATAGGCCCAGAACTTCTCACTCTCCTTGTGCGTCTGCATGAAAATAATTATGCTAAAATTAGGTGGGGGGCGCAGGGAGAAGTGACGGAGCCATTCCCAATAGAGCGGGGAGTGCGGCAAGGGTGTGTCCTGGCCCCAACACTATTTTCCATTTATATTAACGGTATTGTGGATTACTTGAACAAATCTCCAAGTGATGCCCCCAAAATTGCAGGCTCATATATCCCCGTCCTCATGTTTGCGGATGATACGCTTATATTGTCACGCACTCCAAGCGGTCTCCAAAAGACTGTAAATGCATTTGGCGATTTTTGTGATAGTTGGGGCCTTGAGCTGAACACTACTAAGACAAAGTTCATGTGTTTGAATCGCCAGTCTACATTTAAAGGTGCAATTACTTATAAGGGCACTCCTCTAGAGAAAGTTGATGCTTTTTCCTATCTAGGAATAATGATACAGGATAACATGAAATGGAAGTCTCACATTAATATGGCAGTACTAAAGTTTAGCCAGCTTGCAGGAGCTGTTGCACTTAAACATAGAGCCTCGCTGACAAAGCCAATAAATTGTGCCCTCGAAATCTACAAAATGAAAGTCCTGAGTGCTTGTATGTATGGCTCAGAACTTTGGGGTTTCTCAAATCTAGCAGACCTGGGTTTAGCGGAAAATGGGTTCTTGCGTCGGCTGGCAACGGTCCCGCAAAGCACACCCACAATCCCATTGAAACTGGACCTTGGTCTGAGAAGCATTGAGGACATAGCGCGATTGCGCCCATTGTTGTATTGGAGGCGCCTGATGGTGACGCCGGAACTAGCCCACTATGCATTGGCATTGTTAGATGTTGTCAAGTCTGACCAATTTCATTGCATAGTTTGGCTGAAAGATCTGAGGGGTCTACTGGCAAAGTTAAAGCTGGACCATCTTTGGGGTAATATGGATGTGACAAAGTTTCCAACTAAAGCAAAACTGAAAGAAATATACTGGGAGATGGTGTATTTTTCAATCTATTGTGCTGGGTCAAGAGCTAATCTATCTGGCTGCTTTTTGGATATTAAAATGGTTCCATCCTGCGAAGCTTATTGGGATATAATTGAAAGGCCGCGTGATAGGAAGTTATATTTCCAATTCAGAGTCGGAACACTCCCAGTAAATGCTTTTAGAAAACATTGGTTTCCACCGCGGGATGAGAACTGTTATCATTGCAGAGACCAAATAGAGCATATCTCCCACTTGTTGTTTTGCTGCCCACTATATGCTAGTCCAAGGCGCAAATGGTTAAGACCAGTTTGTTTAAATCTGGGCACTCGCAGCCAGGTGACTGCACTGAGAATATTAGAAACAGATTGTTCGCCGCTCTTTGCAACTGCCATAGCTAAATTTCTTGGTTGGGCTTGGGTGATCCGCACTCGCACTTTATTAGATATTGTACCTGATAAAAAATACGTTTTTTTAGGATAGAATTGTTTTTATCAAATTTATGAATCAAGTAAATGTTTTAATTGTGCATTGTATTCGACTGTTAATTGTTTAATATGTATTTTATTGTGAGTATTTTTAGATATAGTATTTATTTGTATAGTGTTAGGGAGGAATTGCTTTTATGACGAATGTCGAATAAAGCTTTGGAATTTGTAAATTTGACTGAGCTGGTTAGGTACACAGAGGAATATTTTTTAAAGAGTAAAGTGATGATTTTTAGCTACCACGGTTGTAAGGTTAGAAAAAATTTGAATTGGTTTCTGGGAAAGGAAAAACTGGAAGTAGTAACATCTTATCCTTATTTACCAAAAATATTTACCAACAGGTGTTCTGCTAACAGACACATGGACCACTATAAAGGTTAAGCGATTTCACAAGCAGCTGCAATTAATCGCTTGTATATCCAATGTGGGAAAAGACATTTTTCTCACGTTATATCAGTCTATAAAATAAAGATTTCACCGACTTTGAATTATGCAAGCGAAACAATAGATGCTTGTGAGTGGGCCAAATTTGAGAAAGTGGAAGGAAAGATCTGGCGCCAAATATGTAACCTGAATTATGCTGCGCCGATCGCTGCACTTAGGCTTGAACTTGGTCTTCTCTGTACATTCGTGCTTTCAATAGCTGCTTGTTTAAGATAGTGTAATGCTTTGATAAATGGTTCCGATAATTTAATAAGGGCAGCATTGCACAAGGAAATATTTGTAAATATGTTGGGGAAAAGTGCTATTTTTAGAAATTATGTAAAGGCATTAAGCATGTTTGGTTTAGATATGGACGGGGCAGCAATACTATGTAAAACTTCTTTAAAGCAGATAATTAAGAAGACAATATATGTGGTTTCTCGTGAAAGAGATCTGAAACTATGCGCACTGAATGGAAGGATGGACTGCATTGCTGGGAGCTCCATAGTTAAAAATCCCCAGCCGTATGTTTTATGGAACCTGGAACACGGAGTACGTAGGGTGATCCTGTTACTAAGAATGAACTTATTACCTCTAAGAATCGTAACAGGTTCCTGGGAGGGAATTTCCAAATATGAAAGATATTGTCATCTATGTAACTGTGGTATACAAGATCTGAATCATGTTTTGTTTGTGTGCCCTGCACTCCATTCAATAGGACGTAGATATTTAAGGATTAGTTTCTTAGAGTATAATATCTCTACAGCAGAACAGGCCCGTAATTGTCTTCTGTCCCCCACATCCGAACTGATGTGTTTTAAAAAACTTTTGTTTCTTTAAAGAATTTTTAAATATTTATTAAGAATGATATATATTAAAGTGATTTTAGTGTATATAATATTACTATGTTAGACTATCAACACTGCTGCTAGGGGGAGCTGGGAAAGCACTTGCACTTTAGTCTGATATGTGAGTTGGCCTTCTTTCCTATGTGCACTTTATGAGATACTTTTGCTGCTAGTTATCCATGGGGTAAGATATTGACATCTTTGTAACTGCGGTATATAAGCTCCGTATCATGTTCTGATTGTGTCCCCTGCATCCCATTCAATAAGGGGAGATTATTAAGGATTAGGCCTGTAACTATCCTTTGTCCTCCTCTTCGAACTGGAGTTTTTAAAAAAAAAAAAATCATTTTTCTTTAAAGAATTTTTTGCTTATTAAGAATGATATATGTTGAAGTGATTTGAGTGCATATAATATTACTGTGTTAGACTATCAACATTGCTGTTAGGGGGGGGGTTGGGAAAGCACTTGCACTTTAGTTGGATATGTTAGTTGCCCTCGTCTTCTCTATGAGCACTTTATTAGATACTTTCGCTGCTACTTATTCATGGGTAAAGAATGTCCCGTATAAAAATCTTCTGCTACTAGTGTTAATTGGAATCATTACCCTAAAGGAAACTTTTTAAGTATGCAAGTTGCTTGTTATAAATATATTTGGATAACAACCGCATTTTTATTCTTCTGTGTACCTTTTCTAACTGAAAGAAGTCTGTTTATATTGTAAAGTCATCTGCATTGAAATGAAGTTGGCCATTGTAGAGTATACACTAGTGAAGAAAAAAGTGTTCTCTTTTTAACCATATGAGTTTTAACATAAAATGTAACTTGTAATTTTATAATGAACTTTCATATGTACAGAAGGGTGTTTTAATTATGTACTTTATGTGGAATTCTTTGGAATTCTAAATCATAATAAATATTGAATTGTGATTGTGACTTAAAACCAAGTACATAGTGTTTAAAAGTTGTCACATAAGGACTTATTTCAAATGTACTTCCAATCCATACATTATAAATAACACCCATATATATAGGGTGTTAATTGCATAGAACCTTATAATGCGAGTATCATATACCTTAGGAACACTTTTCACAGATGTGTAATCCTATCAAGACGACGCGTGTTGAGTGATATATTTTGGTGTATCCAATTTTCGAGAACATGTACATATAAGTAATCAAAAATCAAAAAGATATGAAGATAAGAACAAAACTTATTTACGAGTAGGCATAGAATATCTGTGAAATGGGGGGTACAAGTCAAAACTATAAACTCTATTGTAAATATAGCAAGTTAATAGGGTACACCCTCAGCATCAAATTGTAAAAATAAGGGCGCTCAAAGTGCCCTATTGTATGCTAAACATACAGCGATCCTACCCTATGAATAGTAGAAAGCCAAAACACTTGTAATAAATCGAAACTCAGAGCAATGTTTATGCAGTTAGTGGTACAGCATCAGCAGTTACAGTTGTACTAGACCTGCAAGAGTCAAAAGACAAGAAACAGGTCAAGTTATCTCCAACCCAGTGAATTAATCATGCCCATACACTTCCAAAACGCCGGCTCCCACAACTCACTTAGTTGCCCAGGTTTTAGAGACCGGTAAGTCAATCTTAGAAAAAAGACTATTGTCTTTATTCGCATGACATGCCTCATAGGCTGCAGGCACTTTTAGTAATATAACATATAATATCCAGTACATTAGAAATTGGCGATAGTCATCGCAACCAGGTCAAAACAGTGCCCCCAGTAAAAAAAACAAAAAACAATTATTGAGAATGCAATGGCAAACCGTCCCCCTCTCAAATATAAATACACACATTCAGCCTGTGCTGTGCATATTCATTTGTCCTACAATTTACGTCATTAGACTATGTGTCATAAATATAAACAGAAATAAATGAAAACCAAAGTAATCTTACAGGGCATATAATAACATGTCTCGTTACTTATGGAGAAGTTCTCGAGTTATCAGTTCTAGCATGCTGGAATAAATACTCCCAGCGGCTTTGCTCATTCAAATCGAGCAAATAGTGCAAATAGAGAATGTACCTAATGCGGGATGTTTTTGCAAAATATGCGTGCGCCATCTTGAAATGAACATATCACCAAGTCTTTTGCAACTCGGTGATATTGTAAAGAATAGAAATAACCATGAGAAGTAGTGACTTGTTTAAAAATGAACATTTCCAGTATCGTCAATTTAACACTAAGGGAGAGGAGAAATTAAGATCTAGTAAGTTATGCACATTGAGTCAAAACTGCGGTGTTTCAAACCGGCTATGTAAAATTGCAACGCAAGCACGTTTTATAGTATCATGTTTTGTTAATATCCAACGGAGAGAAAGTGATCATTTTAGACCGAAACTAGGTAATCACAAAATATGTAAAAAATTAGATATCCAAAAGCCATCCTAGACGAGTGGTGTAATGACTTTATCTGTATAAATCAATATGGACCTTGCTACAGGCTAACATAGGTAAAAACAGGAAAGGTAGCATGCAATAAGGTGCTTGATCGATGTTGATCGATACATGGTGAGAACCCAACAAAAAGTAAGTGTAGGCAAGAGAAGGCACAGAAAAATAGAAAAATAGATCTAACCATGTAAGTTAATCGGAGAGGTTAAATAAAGAACATGTGAGTAAGCACTGATATGTACACCAGAGAGCGTACGGTATGATGGAACAGACCACCTTACTCTCTCTGCTCCCTTAACTGCCTAGAGTTCATATTACAAATATATTTTTAGCAGTATAAATGCATACAGGGGAGATAACTTACCAAAGTATACACGTATACCCATATCAACATTGTGGTCACATCCACAAAGTATTAGAAAAAATAGTGATAAATGTATATTGATAAAATACAAAATATAACAAGCATTTTCAAAGATTTAATGTATGAGTGGAAAAGGTGGATCCAAATTCTGATCTCAGATTATAAAAATGTCGGACTTGGTAGAAAAGTCGGCAAACAATAGTGCCCCCTTCCCAATATTTCAATCTCTCAGAAATACTGACAGCTCCCTGTCAATGTTAAGGCCACGAAGAACCACTCTCAGCTTGTTAATCCACATCGCTTCTAGTTTGCACAGGCTGTGTAACCTATGGAGTAGTCAATTGCCATTTCTAATCCCTCAAATCTAACACGAGTCAGCTCTGCTGTGCCATGTGTAGAATTAAAATGTACGGCCAAGGGATAATTGGTATTCACATTCCTGATCACCTGTATAAGCTCTTGCATTCTTTCTTTGGCTGGTCTGATAGCTTACATTGACAAATAATACAGTACACTATGAACTTGATATTACAATTCATGAATTATCTAATCTTGTATTCCATGTGGGTATTATATTTAAAGCTTTTAGTTTTGTCTAGGGCATGTTGACATACATTACAATGCCAGCACTTATAGAAACTAACTGGTGGTGATCCCATCCAATGTGTGTCCCGCTTGAGCATTTTAGGATTATAAAAACTTGGGCATAGGATATTGTATAGAGTTTTGCCCCATCTATAAACAACACTTGGTCTTACTGGTATGACTTGGCTCACAATCGGGTCCACATATAAGATATGCCAGTGCTTCTTTAGAATTTTATAGAGCACATGGCTGGCTGAATTTTAGGGTGATCTTATCCTTGAACTTAGTTCCCTTCTTGGTCTTGACTTTGTTCGTCAATAGTTTTTGGCGATTAAGACCAAAAACGTTATTTTTGACCTTAATAAGTGTTTTCTGGCTGTAGCCCCTGGCTTTGAATTTGGCAATGGCATTTCCCATTTTCCTCTTAAACATCATCTTCGCTAAAGTTACGTCTATTATGTGTTAATTCTTCAAGTGGTATAGATTCCACTTGCTATCTCGGGTGGGAAGTATCCGCACGTAATATAGCATTGAGAGAATGGAACCATTTTTGACATATAGTTTCAAATCTAAAAGGAGATTTCTGCTGTGTTGATATGTAAAGATGATATTACAATTATTGGAGTTGAGGAATGTGCAAAACTCATTTAACAACTCAATGTTCGCCGTCCAAATCATAAGAATATCATCTAAGTGTCTCCTCCAGTATACCACACGATTTATCAAGGGGGCAGGACATTTGGACCAGACAAACATTTTTTCAAGCCAGCCCATAAACAAGTTTGCTATTGAGGGTGAACATTTGGGCCCCAGTTCTACACCCTGATGTTGTTTGTACCAATTACCATTATGTAAAAACACTTTGTTGTCAAGTACTAAGGTAATCATCTCAAGTAACATTTCTGTATGCTCCCAAAGGGAGGCATCCCTACTTAGCATGAAATGTCTGACTTCCTCTATTCCCTGATTGGTAGGTATCAAGGTATGAAGGGAGGCAATGTCCAATTTAAAAAATAACAGTCTTCGGTTCAGGTGAAATCAATACGTTGATTTAACAAGTCCTTAGTATCAAGGACAAAAGAAGGTAAATTTCTCACTAACGGTTATAAAACGTGACCTATGCTTTCGCAAATATGCTTTGTAGAAGAGCCAGTTCCCGAAATAATGGGTCTCCCCTGTTAAAAGCCACCGGGTTTGTGACTGTTTGGCAGAACATACAGACAAGCTACCACTGGATATGGAAAAAATAGGTATTTGAACTCAGGCTCACTAATGAGGCAAGGCCCAATCCATTTCTTAAGATTCGCTTCCTTTAAATTGGTGATGTCCCCCAGTGGATCAGATGTTAATTTAGCATATGTTTTCACATCAGACAAGTGTCTATCAATCTCCAGTAGATAGTAAATGGTGTCAATAAGGACCACATTTCCCCCTTTATCTGCCTCCTTAAGAATTAAATCTGGGAGTTGATTCAGTTCTTGTAACACTCCACTTCCCCCCTTGTGAGGTTGTCAATTTTGTCAAGATCTTTACGTGCATAAGAGTCTTCCCATTGAAATAAGTCCATTGTTACTAGACGATGAAAAATTTCAAGAGCTTTGTCACTTCCCAACACAAGTTGGAAAGTTGACTTTGGCATAAGACCACTGTCTGAACTCAAATCTGTAGGGATATCTAGGTCGTGTAAGAGTTGTGACATAGTAAGGACATTGTATTCCTCTTCAGTTAATGTTAAGAGTGTTTGTACATTGTGCATATCCTTAATAGTGCTATTGCTACATGTTACTGTAGATGTATTCTGAGTTTTAACACACTTTGGATTTAAAGCAAAGAACTTTTTAAGTTTCATTTTCCGAACAAATTTAAAAACATCAATATGTATTTGAGAGAAATTTGGTCCAGAAACCGGACAGAAATTCAAACCCTTAGACAATAGTTTTATCATCACTAAGAACATGGTGTGATAAGTTGAAAATCGTAATATCATTCAATTTCTCATTATACATTGTAACATTATTGGTGCACATGTCCCTAGTACAAATGGATGTAACTACTTCTTCTGTGTCTTGGACCTGGTCAGATAGCCCTCTTGTCTGTCTCCGAGTGATCTGTTGTACCCCCTCCTGGTCTGTTTGCCACATTTTGGCGTTTGTTATATTCAGCTTTGGTCCCTTTGCTGTATCTTTCTACTAAAGAAGTGGATGAAGGTGCTGCTGTGGTGATGCCTGCATTAATACTAGTACCCTCATTAGCTTCACTTCTAATGCTTGAGATGTCCAATTCGCTATTGGAAATGCCACTGTTTATGTCTCCTATGCTAGTTTGGTCTGTTTGATAATTAAATTGAATATTGGCCAACTTGCGAGCAAAAGTAAACGCTACCTGAGATGTAGTAATTCTCATCCCTCTTAAATTTTCGTGATTTTTTATCTTTCAAGTAGATCTGGTGTTTATTTAGCACTTCTTCCAAAATTCTATTGTTATTTTTTCCACAGCCTCAGCTAAATTAAGCTGTAAGGATTGGAAGCACATTTGAAATACGTCCTTACGTGACAACTTTTAAACACTTAGGGCCAGATGTAGGAGAGCAAATACCGGTCGGTAACGGCCGATTTTGGCGTTACCGACCGGTATTTAGGATTTCACATGTAGGGGGTATATCATTTACAGAATCGGTAAATTTACCGATTCGGTAAATATACAGAATCGGTAAAATAATGATTCTGTAAATTTACCGATTCTGTAAATGAGATGTTGGTGGCACTTCAAACAGTGCCACAGGCCCTTAAGAGTCGGTATTTTACCACCCAAACTATTGGGTGGTAAAATACCGAATACAGGTGTGCATGCACATCTGTGCATGCACACCTGTGCAATGTGACACACAGACATGCCCTTAGGGCATGTCTGTGTGCCACATGTTACACGTGCCAGTATTCGGGGTGCTAGAGGGTGTCAAAGTGACACCCCCTGCACCCTTGCAGGATTCGGTATTTACCGATTCGGTAAATACCGATTCGGTATTGCCCATTGATTCCTATGGGCTTCAAGGCCCATAGGAATCAATGGGCAATATCAATTCGGTATTTACCAAATCGGTAAATACCGAATGTTAACGATTCGGTAATTCACATTTAGGAATTACCTACATCTCCCTCCTTCTAATTTACCGATTCATAAATACCGAATCGGTAAAATTCGGTATTTATGAATCGGTAAATTAGAATTACCTACATCTGGCCCTAAGTACTTTAACTCGTTTTTTAATAAATTGGATCACGGGCATTCTGCCACTCACATATGGAGTAGCAGTAGAATAAAATTCTTAGCCCAAACCCTGTCTTTGAATTATCCAAGGTCTCAAAGACAACTGACCTCATAACATGTTATCAACCTTTTATAAATAGAGTCTAATTCTACATTGACAGTTGTAACGGCAAAAAAAACAGAAGGTTGGACTACCGCCAGTGCTGTTTCTTATCCCGAACAACTAAGGGACTCAAAGAGCTGATCTATCATCCTTACCATTTTACTGCCTATACGTTTATTTAACACTTATGTGTTGCACTGGCTTGGATTTCTTCTTTTTCAAACTTTACCGGTTTTTCTTCCCCATCCTTTCCCTCCTTTTCTCTTTCTTTTTCTTTTTTCTTTTCTTTGTGCTTATTTTTCAAACTCAGTCATGGGTGTTTTCTAGAGACTTTTTTCAATATTTGGTAGCTCTGCGCGGGTACTATTCTCATTTGCACTTTGAGGCTTATCTTGGTGTTTCTTTCAAACAATGTTCATCCTTTTCTTGTGGCTGGCCCAGTAAAAACACTGTTTGTCTTCTTTTTGTGAACCATTGTGAGGGTGTAACCTCACGCAATTTTTATCTACTATGTAACATTTAGAGTTGGACTCAATGTTTTTGTCAACAGCCTTCAAAGAGTTGTCTACACGACGAAACACGTGTCAGCTGTCTTCATCAACACTACATACTTCGCGTCAAAACAACCAAGATTATTTGTGTTTTTGCCTTTTGTACTCAGATGGTTGCTCATTCTATTATGTATATTGCATGGTCAGGTGTTTATTAAAATTAACTGACAACAAGGTTGGTTGACTAACTTGCAGTTGTGCTATGTAATCAATATTGTTTCTTTAACATTCCGTTCATATCTCTTTCTCCTAATGTTTTCACTTCCACTGAGATAATCATCGTAGTGAATTTCTCTGTGGCTCAATCTGAGACAGTAACAGTCACTACAGCTATGACTGCAAGTCCATTTTTCAAAGATGTTTTCCCTTATTGCAATCATACAAATCAGTACCAAAACTGATTAGTGATAAAAAAGAGCCTACTGTTGAGCTATATGAAGCAACCACTCTTCCAAAGCTGGCTTGCCTGAGGAACAGGGACACTTCTTACACTCCCAAAGCAATGTTGAATGTGTTGTCAAGCATTATTGACACTGAAAAAAACATCTGAGCATTTCCTTTGATTTTTAAAAGACATTTGTTTTAATTAAAAGATACCCTCTTGGTAAGCAGAAGTCAAGTAGCCAGTTCACGTAGAATAACAAGTTATAGGTTTATTGAAGAAGTTATAGCATGGGCAACCATAATAAATATCCCCACTGGGAGTAGCATTCTCACTGTTCAGCCCACTCTCTCTGACGATCCACCAGACACTCATCAACACTCCCTGACATTGCACACTGGCTGAGCAGCAGAGATCAGAGAATTTATGGCGAGGATGCATTTCAACTAACAGCAGGTCATAACATAAATCCTTCCTTTAGAAAATAAAAAGAATGCAAAAAACTGATGGAAACACAAATGAGCGATACAAGACTTGGATAAGTCCTAAACATTATTCAGATGGTGGTCAAATCAGACCCTATCCACACAAACCAAAAGCACCGCCTGTACACAGGTCACACAGAACCCATCCAACCATACCCTTTATCACTCACCCTCTGCCTTGCTCTCTTGCCACACCAGGGACAAACAGACAACACACCCTATACTGCAAAATTACCCTCTACTCTACACAAATGACACTTTACTTCTACACTCACCGCCTACTGCACACTATTGCAGAACCAGGTAAATACATGGCAGACCTCAACTGCACACACTTTTTGTTAAACATACTACACACTCCCACTATACTGCATACTCTTGCAGGCTTGGGATCTACCACTACACATTCACAGCCTATTGCATACTATTGCAGGACTAGGGAGCTAAACACTCACCCTCTACTGCATACACTTGCAGAACCAGGGATAATTACACCATAACATGCCTTCTCTTGCACATCCTCGCAGGACCAATGTCACATTTCATAACATTTCATACACATCCTTTACTGCATATTCTTGCAGGACTGAGGACTTACATGACGCACACCTTCTACTGCATACCCTCAAGAGGCCAGGGACATAAATGGCACAGCACATTGCATGTACACACATGTAAAAACATTTTTCTTGACTACAAATACAGATCGGAATAAAATGAGCAAAAAGGCGAAAAGCAACAGAAATGACATGTGAAGAACTTAGCATACTGCATATGTTCTCGGGTAGCAACCCTCCTGTCCGGTAAGCAACATCTCACCCTAACATTCACACAGCACACTGCCTGTAGATACGAAATTACAGAGTATCAGTATGAAACCAGTGTGGCAGTCTCTTCACTACCTCACTGTTTGTTTAACTGAATACTGGTGCTGCTGAGGCCCAATCTTCTTCAACCAGAAATCACATCCACTCTAAACGCAACTCCAAAAGCCCCAGATGCCCTTCTCAAGTCTACATAATGGCTCCATACACTGTCCTCACTTCAAACAGTTCTGTTTACTTTTCCCCAATTCAATCTGCATCTTAACTGCACTGTACCCCAAACACTTTATGGGTGATCCAGAACACTGAAGAATGGTAAAAGATGTGCGTATGTCCAGTTAAATACGTAGTGACTCCTTGTTACTCAGCAGCTACCTTGTGTCTCACAACGTCATTCCAATATCCTATAATTTGCTGCTCTAATGCCCTGTTATGTCCTTACTTAAGAACATAACTCACAATCCAGTCATTTTGCCCCGTATGCCTTAGCCGCTTCCTGGTGCCATGCTGCCGACGTGGTGGTGAGCATTCTCCAAATGACTCTAAAGGAACTGCTGAATGAATTATAGACCTTAAGTGATGTGGTTTTGTCACCACTGCACAGAGCATGCCCACCTGGCGCCTCCCATAAGGCCATGCACAATCCTTGCACTTGGAAACCTTGGCAGCAGCGCACAGTAGAGAAACAGCACAGCTCATATATCTTAGCAATGCTTTTCTCTGTATCGAAAGATGCACATGCTAGTGCCAATGCCGATGAATCCTGCTTTCCCCAATAACAGCAGTACAGTCTCACATATCTGATGAGAGAGGTGTGGTGCTGCTGCAACGGTGGCTGAGTCCGGAGCACGGGCTAAGAGCACGATCCCCAGCTTCGGAGGCAGATCATCTCAGCATCATGTGACGCTGGGCAATAGTTCACTAAATCTCCTTGACAGCCCCCATGGCCTTGAGACCCTTAGGGGTGATTTGTTCGCGCTTTGCAAATACTGGGTTTAATGCTCACGCCCCCAACCGTTGTGCATGGGGTGGGGGCTCAATTCGGTATTAAGGGGCCGATTAGGATGGCGGACGGACTTGCGTCCGTCCGCCATCCCAGAGGTGGAGGGACCTTCCGCATGGGCTGGGCGCTCCCTCCGTGCAAATTAGGATGTGACCGCCACCCTGGCGGTCACATCCTGGATATTTAACATTGCGGCGGGTGCTGCTTTAAGCAGCACCCGCCGCAATGTTAAAAATGCATGTTTTACATTTACATGCACAAAGCGGCAGGCACCGCGCGGTGCCTGCCGCTTTGTGCATGTAAATGCTGGGGGGTACCGTAGGTACCCCCCATGTGCACCCCCCACCCGTCCACACCCTGGGGGCCCGCAACGGGCCCCCAAAATCAAAAGTACACATGCTTTTCCACGGCGGAAAAACCGCCGCGGAAAAGCATGTTTACAAATGTTTCCTAATTTGGCTGGCGGTGTCTGATAGACACTGCCAGCCAAATGAGAGCTTTTCCGCCGCGGTTGTAATCCGACCACGGCGGAAAAGCAGCGGACAGAAACCAAGACCCACCAGCCATCGTAATGCGGCGGTGGGTCTTTGGTGACTCCGCAGAGGATTTTCCGCCTCCTCCGGGCCGGAGGTGGCTTCCGCCGGCCCGGAGGAGGCGGAAAATCCTCCATCCTAATCGGCCCCTATATGTTATTCACAGTAGCGGCAGGCACTCAATCAGCTATCTCAGCCCTTCCAGTGTCTTAACTTATTCCCTAGAACGTGGGGCTAGAGAATCTCTAGTCTCATCCCTTCGTTGGCACACAAGTGGTTGTCCTTCCTTGGAATAAGAAAGTGACTTTCATTCAATGTATTTTGCAGTTCATTTTATTTCATAATAAAGTTTGTTTTCAAAGGTTGTTTGTAGTTATTTCTTGAACATTTACAGCATTATCATCTTAAGCACTGTCTTTTAGGCGTGTCCAATGCATTTCGGGCATTGTCGGTATGCCCTTCATCAGGGAATTGACACTAAAAATAATAATATGAGCATGCATTAGAATGATTGTTGAATATGTATTAAAAAACCATGATATGTCAAACATTTAAACAAAACATGCTGTCACTCTGTGTTGGTAATTCAAAAAGAAAAACGATAAACAAATGAGAATACATTGGTCAATGCGTGAAGAAAATCATGCTCTGTGTCTGAGTATAAACCAAGAAGTTAAAGTGAGGCGGTGTGTCACTTACGTGCTTCTTGAAAGCAGTTGTGTAAGAATCTAAAAGAAAAGGGCGCACGGCTATTAGAGCAGTCTGTGGTTGAAAGAACCGCGTTATGCAGTATCAAATATGCGGGGGGGGTTGGGAACTAACCTGTGTATGTTCTTCAATAAACGTTAGTCCGATGCTAGTCTCCGCGGAAACGCCGGCGGGAAACTGACCTTTACCGCGTTTATTAAATTCAAAATAGGGGAGTGTCAAAAGTGTGGTGACGGGCTCATGAGCAGAGTAGAAAGACCAACTGTAAAGGCGAAGGTCGGGCTGATCATGACGGGATGTGTGATCATTAACACGAGTCTCAAAGCACATGCTGACAATGAATGGTGAAAAAATAGTGGGTAGTTTAGGAAAAAAGGTGAAATAACGGGTGTTCTGGAAAAAATAATAAAAGATGAAAATCAAAATCCTCCGTGGGATCGAACCCAGGTCTACAGTGTTGTAAGCACAGTGATTTAGCCAGATGGCTGGAAAAGAGTGTGATGTAAGCGTACTGATTTGAACAGTGTCAATGTTCTTATGAAAGGGAATACACACAGTAACATCACAATTGGTGTTCAGAGCAATTCAGTCATAAATAACAAAGAAGTTCAATTCTGTCATTAAGGCCCATTAGTTTCTGGGTCGATAATTTGTAAATCCAGTGGTTCTCTCTTCTGAGAAGGAATTTGTTGTTGTCTCTTCCTTCTTGTTTCATGACAGTCTCAAGAACAATGAATTTAATTTGAGAGACATTGTGTTGGGCTTCAACAAAGTGCAATGATAAGGCTGACTTGGAATTTTTTAGTCTGATGTTGGACTTGTGTTCCGTGAGGCGGACCTTGATTCGACGTTCGGTCTTACCGATGTATAACTTCCCACACGGACATTTGATTCCGTATATCAGGTTACTAGTGTCACAGGTGGCATTCACTCGTAATTTGATAGGATGGCCATATCTAGGGTGTTGGATTATATTACCTCTGATAATGTTGTTGCAGTTGCCACAATTTAAGCAGGGTTTAGTTCCATGAAATAAAATGCTTTCTTTGGGTTTAGATTGTAGAATTTCACCTAAGTTTTTGGCCCTGGTATAGGCAAATATCGGTGGTTGATTAAATGAATTGCCAAAATCTGGTTCCATGTTAAGAATTGACCAATGCTTCATAATGCTTTGTTTGAATTTCCTGCTTGAGGTAGAATATTTAGAAACTACCACCGCCCGGGTTTGTTCAGGCTTTATAGTTAGTGTCAATAGTTTGGCTCTGTCCATCTTAATGATCCTGTCTCTGGTGTCTTCCACTAGAGGTTTGGGGTACCCTCTGTCAGTGAACTTGTTGGCCATTTCTTTAAGTCTCAATGTGAGGGTGGTTGAGTCCGATGAGATCCTTTTGACTCTCGCCATCTGGGAGTATGGCAAGTTTCGTATCAAATTGGGTTCATGGAAGCTGGAATGTAGTAACATATTATTCCGGTCTGTAGGTTTGACATACAGGTCGGTGATGAATCCATGTGGTGTGGTAGTGATTTTCACATCAAGGAAGTTGACGGAAGTATTAGAGATATCCCAGGTCAGTTGAATGCGTTGGTCAATAGCATTGAATTTGTTAAGTTCAATTCTCAGTGTCTCTTCGGTGCCGGTCCAGATGATGAAAAAATCATCTATGTATCGGGTTATCATTTTGAGATGTTTAGTCCAGTCGTTGTTCTTGAGAATGTGTTGTGTTTCGTACCATTGCATGAAAATATTCGCATACACAGGGGCTGCCGAGTTGCCCATTGCCATCCCTGTGAGTTGTTGATACCATTCATCTTTAACTCTGAAGTAGCTATGGTACAAGGTGAAGTACATCAATTCCATAAGGAACAGTTGAAAGTCTTGTTCGAGATCTGACTTCAAGAGTGCAGCTTCTATTGCTTCGATCCCCATGTCGTGGGGAATACTTGTATAAAGACTACATACGTCTGCTGTGCATAATACCACCTTCTCAGTTGGGTCAAACGGTAGTTGTTGTAGTTTGAGTAAAAAATCCGTTGTATCCTTAATATATGTTTGCATTGTTTGTACTGAGGGTTGTAAGTGTTTATCAATGAGTTGTCCTGTTGGTTGGTGCAGGCTACCTCTGGTGGAGACTATGGGTCTCATGGGAGGGTTTTTCAAGTCTTTGTGTATCTTAGGTAACATCCTTAAGGTTGGGCTTTTGGGGTTGGAGGTGGTGAGAAAGTTTTTGGTCCTTTCTGTGATGGTTCCTTGTCGCAGTGCACGTTCAATGATGTTCCTCAAAGTCATAGAGTACTCCATGGTGGGGTTACAAGTTAGTTTTTTATAAGTTCTCCTGTCGCTGACGTGCTCCATTACTTTTGCATCGTACATGCTGGTGTTCATAATGACGATCGCTCCCCCCTTGTCCGCTTTTGTGCATATGATTTCATCATTAACTGCAAGTTTGTTCAATGTGTCAAGGTCTTTTTGAGTGATGTTTCTAGATTTGGGTTTGGAATGTTTGAATTTGTTGAGGTCCTGTTTGACTAGATTTTCGAATAGATCAAGTGTTTTATGGCTCATGGGTGCTTGAAATGAACTCTGTGGTCGTAAACCCAACAATTGATCCTTTTCTTGTGGTGGACGTTCAGGTATGATGTTATCAAAAAAATGTCTGAGTCTGAGTTTTCGCATGAGCTTGAAGAAGCTGACTTCCAGTTCCAAATGGTCCGTGGAGGTTGTGGGTACAAATGACGTGCCTTTCTCTAATAGTTCCAATTCATAGGTACTAAGATTATGATCGCTGATGTTGATGACTAAGTGTTCTTCTTGGGTTTCTTCTCCTTGTCCTTGGTGGTGGCAGTCGTGCTGCGAGTGTTTGGAGGGTCCCTTTCTTTCTCTTTTTCCTTTTCTCTTCCCTCTCCTGGGTCTCCTCTTTGAGATTGGCCCTGTTCTAAAAAAGGGCTGCTATCTGGAGTTTTGCTCGTGGTGGGTTGCTCTGTGGTGGTTTGGTCTTGAGGTGTTCTTGATGGTTGATGTCTACGTGGTTTTTGGCTGGATTCACTCTCAGTAGATGAGGTGTCCGTATTTGAGTTGTAGGGACGGTTTCTACGTTTTTGGGCGTAGATGTCCGCCCATGAATAGACCTCTCCCAGTCTATAATCCAGGGTATCCCGCTTGAATTTGCGTATTTTGCGTTCATTAATCTCCCTCGAATGGCGATCTAATTGGGTTTGTATATCTTCTAAAGTTGTTTTCAGATCGTCTTCCGACATCAGTGTGGAAAGTTCTGTTGATACTTCTTGGATTTCAGCCGAAAGTTCCTCCAATATTGTGGATAGTTCTTGGATAATCAAAAGAATTAAGTCTAGTGAACACTTATTTAAAATCTCATACCAGCGTTCTTGGAATTTTTTTGAATGTTTACACAGAGATGGTTTCAGTGCTATTCTTAGGCCACGAGGTATGCGCTGGTTCCTGTGGTACTTGATGAGTGTGCTGGCGTGAAGTTGTTGGTTCGTTCTCCTCTTCGATAGATAAAGTAACTGTTTGATGTTTTGCTCTTTTGACCGAGTTGGAGTTTCTTGTGTGAGTTCCTCCCTGATTAAAGAATAAATTTGGTCCACGTCTTTTGCTTCGAACGCGAAGGTTGAGGCTCTGGCCTCAGTGCTTTTCGAGATATCTTCATAGTTGCTCATGATGTTATGTTTTTTGTGAAACTTTGTTAGAGAGATGCGTGCTACCTATCCAGTGGACACTGAAGAGGATACTGGCTATTAATCAGATAGATGCACAGCTTTTTTTCCTTAAAGGTTGAAATTTCAGATCAAAACGGTTTCTGATTCATTTGTAGGTGCACAACAAGGTGGCGTCGAGGGCCCAACGACGTCAGACAAAATACTTAGAACGTGGGGCTAGAGAATCTCTAGTCTCATCCCTTCGTTGGCACACAAGTGGTTGTCCTTCCTTGGAATAAGAAAGTGACTTTCATTCAATGTATTTTGCAGTTCATTTTATTTCATAATAAAGTTCGTTTTCAAAGGTTGTTTGTAGTTATTTTTTGAACATTTACAGCATTATCATCTTAAGCACTGTCTTTTAGGCGTGTCCAATGCATTTCGGGCATTGTCGGTATGCCCTTCATCAGGGAATTGACACTAAAAATAATAATATGAGCATGCATTAGAATGATTGTTGAATATGTATTAAAAAACCATGATATGTCAAACATTTAAACAAAACATGCTGTCACTCTGTGTTGGTAATTCAAAAAGAAAAACGATAAACAAATGAGAATACATTGGTCAATGCGTGAAGAAAATCATGCTCTGTGTCTGAGTATAAACCAAGAAGTTAAAGTGAGGCGGTGTGTCACTTACGTGCTTCTTGAAAGCAGTTGTGTAAGAATCTAAAAGAAAAGGGCGCACGGCTATTAGAGCAGTCTGTGGTTGAAAGAACCGCGTTATGCAGTATCAAATATGCGGGGGGGGGTTGGGAACTAACCTGTGTATGTTCTTCAATAAACGTTAGTCCGATGCTAGTCTCCGCGGAAACGCCGGCGGGAAACTGACCTTTACCGCGTTTATTAAATTCAAAATAGGGGAGTGTCAAAAGTGTGGTGACGGGCTCATGAGCACGATCATTAACACGAGTCTCAAAGCACATGCTGACACGGAGGATTTTGATTTTCATCTTTTATTATTTTTTCCAGAACACCCGTTATTTCACCTTTTTTCCTAAACTACCCACTATTTTTTCACCATTCATTGTCAGCATGTGCTTTGAGACTCGTGTTAATGATCACACATCCCGTCATGATCAGCCCGACCTTCGCCTTTACAGTTAGTCTTTCTACTCTGCTCATGAGCCCGTCACCACACTTTTGACACTCCCCTATTTTGAATTTAATAAACGCGGTAAAGGTCAGTTTCCCGCCGGCGTTTCCGCGGAGACTAGCATCGGACTAACGTTTATTGAAGAACATACACAGGTTAGTTCCCAACCCCCCCCCGCATATTTGATACTGCATAACGCGGTTCTTTCAACCACAGACTGCTCTAATAGCCGTGCGCCCTTTTCTTTTAGATTCTTACACAACTGCTTTCAAGAAGCACGTAAGTGACACACCGCCTCACTTTAACTTCTTGGTTTATACTCAGACACAGAGCATGATTTTCTTCACGCATTGACCAATGTATTCTCATTTGTTTATCGTTTTTCTTTTTGAATTACCAACACAGAGTGACAGCATGTTTTGTTTAAATGTTTGACATATCATGGTTTTTTAATACATATTCAACAATCATTCTAATGCATGCTCATATTATTATTTTTAGTGTCAATTCCCTGAAGGGCATACCGACAATGCCCGAAATGCATTGGACACGCCTAAAAGACAGTGCTTAAGATGATAATGCTGTAAATGTTCAAAAAATAACTACAAACAACCTTTGAAAACGAACTTTATTATGAAATAAAATGAACTGCAAAATACATTGAATGAAAGTCACTTTCTTATTCCAAGGAAGGACAACCACTTGTGTGCCAACGAAGGGATGAGACTAGAGATTCTCTAGCCCCACGTTCTAAGTATTTTGTCTGACGTCGTTGGGCCCTCGACGCCACCTTGTTGTGCACCTACAAATGAATCAGAAACCGTTTTGATCTGAAATTTCAACCTTTAAGGAAAAAAAAGCTGTGCATCTATCTGATTAATAGCCAGTATTAACTTATTCCCTGCCAGTACACTCGCTGGCGGCATGTCTTCACTTGCCGCCACTCCACTCCCCACCTTGGTGCCTGGCACACAGTGCATGGATGTTTGAAAAGTATCTTTTTCTACAGCGGCTTGTGCTGCTGCCCTTTTCCTGGGCCGCAGCAGAAGCTGCAGTAGGAAAAGGCTTTTTATGAACTCATGCACAGCGGTCATATCCAAATAGTGCTGGTGAGACCCCAGACTCATTGTTGGACAGTTCCTGCCCAAAACCATGACAGTTGGTGGTGTGACCAACTGCCAATGTAATGACCCCCTTAACGTTTTAGACAAAATGGCCATAAAAAAATTGAAAGCTTATGGCTTGTTCAAGCTAATTGATGTTTTGAATGGTGATAATTGGAAAGCCTGGGGATACAATAGAGCCAGTAGTTCCATCGGATATAAAATGGCTCAAACTGATGTATAATGCTATATACTACATTTAGAAATATTGATCCAAGCTCGATATAGCTTAATAAGGAGCTGGTCACAAATTCATCAGAGCACCAGAATCAAGATCCGCAGGGAGCTAAAAAAAATGTTATGAATATTAAGGAAATCGATACATTTTCTAAAATTACTAATAAATGAACTAAGGAGAATGGGCTAAATAGGAGAATGTGGTTTTGACTGATGTCGCTTTCTACCCGATGAATCCATTTTTCTGTTTTCAGGGATGCAAATTTTCATAAAAGGAGACTTTATTAGAAATGACTGATTTATCATACACCACAGTTTTTAAAACATATTACCTTGAATTTTCTTTTTATTGCTTCAGATTTGAATTGTTAGAGATTGTGAATTGGTCTAATATATGGTGTTTCCATTTCTAGGATAGCTTTTCACACTCAATATTTAAGTTTCTGGAAGAACATCTTCTGATTAAGATTTGTTTGCCATCCTATTTTAGCTCTTTTGAGATTTTTTCCCTCTAAATATCAAGCCTATGAGATGTCATAGATTAATGTATGTATCACTGTAGGTTCTACACTCCCTCTTACAACAAAAATGAAGTACTAAAATAAATACTTCATTTTTTGACTAGCTCACAAAAATTAATAGAGTTAATCAACGGACAGGTGCTAGCCAAGAGTCTTTGTCTTGGAATTATTATGCCTCCATTACTTGATTACACTTTGCACTTTCATGGTTTTGTGCATACATATATGTTTCCAATGCATAATTATACCATAAGTTTTGTAATTTCTAAATTGGATTTCTGTATGTATGTTTAATTGAATGCTGTATTACCATATAAATATAACAAAACAAAACTAATTATAAATCACAGTTTGACAAATGTCACAGCAGTTCTCAATATCCTATCCTTGTTGATAGCTCAACGAGAGTCCTTTAGAACTATTAATTATTATAGATCAGTGATATCAATAGATCGTGAGTGTATTGGCAATAGACCAAAGAGCAACCTTTTGTGTATAGGCTGTTCTAGGTTGTTTTTTACTATAATCCCCCTGAAGCCTCTTATGCATCACTTTGGAAAATTAACTTTGTCTTCAACTGTTTCAGGGATGGTCAGACAACATTTCTATTGCTCTTAAAATGCTGTCAGGAAAATTGGTTGATTTTATGCCAAAGAGTTTCTTGAATAAGGGTGATGCAGCAGAAGTATTGGGGGCTTTTTGTCAGCTTACCTATCCACACCAACCACTATACAATTATCAGAAGTGTAACTTTAATGACAGGCCCAGAAGTCATTATCATACAATTAGCAATATCAAAGGTCCTCCGATGAATCTTTGGTAGAGCTAAAAGGGACCAAAAAATGAAAGACGGTATGCCATTTCTCCACGAGGACCTACAATGAAGAAATATGCTAAACATTTGTCATTGTAAACATATCAAAATAACTCAATAACTCAGTAATGAAGACAAACACTATTCTTTTCTATTCGTTTTTCTTGTTCTTTCATAATATGAATGGTCAAGAACAAATACAAGTTAGAATGTCATAATTCAATTCATAGAATACAAAATAGATTCACAATAATCATCACAGATCACTTACAAATACATCAGAATATCAGACATAGAGGAGTGAGAGAGAGCGAACGTCAGTGAGACAACGATTTACATACGACTTGAAATACTAATGCACAGTATGCAATTAGTCTGAAAAGCTAACTCCACTGCCATTAAAGTATAGCAAAGGCAGCATCACCAGCCGATGATGTAAAAAGTCTCTAGGAAAGCCTCTGAAGAACAGCAGGGTTGGCCAGCCAGAGAATAAGGAATCAGCACGGCATGCAGCATACCACGAAGGCCAGACAGATCACTAGTCTTGTCAATGAGCTGAGGAACACTTTCCTACAGGAATCTTTATACACAGCTATTTCCTTTTGTTGGTTAAAATGTTGCATTCTCCACTCTCTACAAACATTTACATTGGCTAAACATGATGGTGTGGCAGTCTAAATCACTATACAACTTCCTTAGGAGAAAGAGGAAATAATCTAGCTACTAATGTGTTCACGATTTATTGGAAAATTTGGAGAGACAGAGGCATCCTATGGGTACATCAGTTATTTAAAAATTATACTTTCTTAACTTTTACCAATGCTCGCTCTCTTTTTCACTCATCGCTATCATTCTCACATAATTTTTCAATTCTACCCTGTGCTACACTAGATGCTTATGCATACTTTCAATCTCTACCCCACTCCCCCCCTACCAATTGATCATGCATGTTCAAATATTCTAAGCAAATCACCTAAAGCCTCTACTCTTTATCATTGTTTATTATCCCCATTCTCACCAAGAGCTAAAACAAAGACTGAAATTTCCTGGTAGATTAATTTAGACATACATTGGACCATTTCTATTTGGGATACAAATTGGTTGAAGATTCGAAAGTCCTTGAGAGCAGCTAGCACGACACAAACTCTTTTCTTTATTCATAAAAGGTTACTATTAACACCAGCCTCCCTACAAAAAAATGCATCCTGATACTTCCAACACTTGTTGGTCTTGCTTATCTCCACAGGCAGATCTTTACCATTTATTTTTCTCATGTCCCAATGCTCTGAAATTTTGGTTTCCAGCCTGGACCAAAATTAATGCAATTTTAAGACGATTACCTCTCTTACATTTGTAAATATTTTTCTTGGTAGTCTCTCTACTAGCTGGGACATATCTAGAACGCATACACAGATTATTGACTTGTTAATTGCCCCTGCTTTTCAGCAGATTCCAAAGATTTGGAAAGATGCCTCTAAGCTCTCATTTTTAGCTTGGTGGTATTCTGTCTGCCACAATCACAGACTTGACACAACCTTTTTTTTTCCTCTCTCCATGAAACACAAACGATTACTTTTATGGTCTAAAGTTACAATGTTTTTAGGTGAAAGTGCTAAAAGATCCTTCGCTCCAGTACCATGTACTCAGGACGTTGAACAGCCCCCTTGATTTCTCAGTTTGTATTATTTCCTAACTTTCATTAGATGTAACGCAATGTTGTTTTATCTGCATAACTATTATGATGTGTACCTGTTTTCCTCTCCGTTTACTCTGTTTAGCCTTATTATGAACCCAAACCTTCGGTATGATCACATACCTATTTATCATTAATAGTATGCTATGTAATGTTTATTTTTTATGCTAAGTTCTTTAATAAACTTACCTTTTCAAACTTCAAAGAAGTAGTATGAGAATATTAATGGAGAGTTAGCTTTGTAACGGGTTAGGGAGGAGATAACGCTATGTGCAAGGCTAAGCTGTTAACATTCTCTGGAGTTAGCCATAGAGGGGGTAACCTTAACATCGGGAAATGCAAACATTAAATAATGCATATTTTGGAATTATCAGCAGTGGGTAGTTGAGCAGCAACATGGGTTTCACAGAACAGTGAATTCTACTGTAATAGAATGCATTATTTTACTGGTCTGCAACCAATTAATGTTCATTTTATAGCATTTAATTTAGGAATGTAATAATATAATCAGCCTGTAATTACAAAATGCCTTCCTTGGTAAGTAGAAAAATATCTGAAGTACCAACGTTCTCCAATCAGATGGTGTAAAGAGTAAATTCTGGAGGGATTTTTATGTCTGT
This sequence comes from Lissotriton helveticus, assembly GCF_964261635.1. NCBI lineage: Eukaryota > Metazoa > Chordata > Amphibia > Caudata > Salamandridae > Lissotriton > Lissotriton helveticus. Next base: position 696,071,323 of record NC_136061.1, read on the forward strand.
CAGATTTTTTCAAAGATTCCTGATGGATGCTTCCTAATACCAGATCATACAAGATCACTGACATCCAGGAAAAACTGCTTCACATTTGCTCTGCGACATATGTTCATGGATCAGCTGGATTACAAAGTTCTCAAATGATTGGTTTTGGTTCCCTTAACTGTTCACCTGCAGCAACCCAGAGACTGAATGCTTTGAATCTGTGTTCTAAGTCCTCTATCTCTATTGGTTTAAGTTAACCTATTTTTTTTAGTTTGCTCATATTTTTTCTTTTAATCACATCTTCCGGCAGAGCACTGAATCCATTTTCTGCCTCTTACAAATTGGGTATGTTTCCTCCTAACGTTCACTGCTGTAGTGAGAACATGAAGAAAATATCTCACTACACTAAAGTTAAAGAATTAAGTGAAAATGAATATGGAAGCAGCTTAATACTTCAGAGAACAGATAAATCTGTGGTTTGTAAGATGGTTGGCTTTAAGAGGTTTGTGCATAAAGGGCACGATACTAAAACAAGCTGGCATTGGATAAACAGAAATATGTACTAACACAATTACAATTCAATAACCATGCACTGGGTGGCTTCCACATCTCATACCCTCATACTTAGGGATCCTAGGGCCATCATGACAACAGTGGCTGCTCATTGGCTGAAAGGAGAAGTCTAAACAGGTGCTAAATTGCAGCTGAAAAGACAATGAAGCTGCTTCAAAGATATTGTCCAACAGCTCTGGGGCTAGAGGAGACAAATGATGGCAAGCGTGTCAGTAAACAAGGAGCCAGTAATGTAATTGCAGAGTTTGATTAGAGAACTTTGATAGAAAAGGCACAGAATGATCAGTGTTAGAAAACTGAATTTGCAGATCACTGATTTTGTCTTCTACGTAGGCAAAGTAACTGACCAGAACATTATGCAGCTACCCAGCTTAAGGCATAATTTATTAAACTATTAAGCAGAAGAAAAACACTTACTAAGAACACATGAAATAGAATGATAAGAAAAGATTTAGATTGATAAAACGTGATAGAGCGATGAAAAAAAAGAGATAACTGCTCTCAACCATGTCTAAAAAGCACGTATAATATCATTAAATTATAAGACGTTGCCTGTCAGATGTGAAAAATAAACCAACGATTAACTTATATAGGGTATGAGTATACAATTCACATTATAGAGCTTTGCTGAAAAATTAAATACTGTGAAAACTAAATGTATAGAAACAAATCTGTAGGAAAAAAATTGCAAATAACTCAAAAAACAACTCAATGAATATGAAATTCCTACTAACAAAACAGTTTATTGTGAAACATGTATTCATAGCAGATGTGCACTGGATTCGATTTTTCTGACTGTAGAAGTAAATGATTGAGGATGGGATGAGTATAGGTCCAGGCATTAAATGTGGAGGGTTCGCCTATTACTTCTGCCATTCCTGAGACTGGTATGTGGGTTGAACAGATTATATATTAAGAACTCCTGCAACCACCTTAGAGAGAGGATGGCAGCACAGCATAACTTCTGAGCACCTGCACAGTAGGCCTTCCATTCGCCTCTGTACTTTAGGGAGATATGTTTTTGCATCTGTATTTAGTGCGACGTATGCATTTGAACTGGAAACAGCATGAAAGGAAACCTCTCAATGATGTCTGATAGAAAGGAGTTACAGGTTACTGAAATTTATGTCCCAAATGGCACAAGACATTTAATAGAAAACAAAAATGTTCTAAATTAGAAGAGTGTGTGATTAAGGGAGGAAGGCATTCTGCTGTACTGAAGTACAGGTCAGTCTAAGCAAATTTGAAACTATTTGACTACAGAAATGTTCATACGACAAAATCTTCACATTTGGGGACTCAAACGGCACAACAGTGAAACAAAAAACAAATACCATGAATCAGATTTCCCCAGCTCACTGTACCTTTCTTCTGGCAAACCAGTTTAAATGTAATGGGCACTTAAGAATCAGAATAAACGTTATTCAGTCAAAATAAATAGGCCAAAAAAGTACAGTGAGAAAATAACATTAAAATGCGACTAATATCTATAAGTGTCTTTGAAAATACATAATAAAAGCAATTCTTAAAAAGCAGTCAGTCCTTGGAATTACCCAATACGTGGGCACGTAGAGTGAAGGCCCCTAATGCCGCAGGTGGTCAGAAGCAAATGCCAATGACTGAAAGACTACAATAGAACTAACTTGATTATCATTGAAGCCAGGGAAACAGAAAAGAGTTGTTTGGAAACTGAGCAGGAAGAACATCTTTTTCATTGCCCAGAGCCTGAACATTATAAAGCTCACAAATATATTTTAACCAGTTAGCAACATGGAAAAGAAGATAAACAAGCAGGGGCTTATTTGTAAGCCCCTTGTGCTGTTGGTGCGTCACTTTTTTTCTGACTCTCTGGCGATGCAGAGTGCAGACCCATATCTACAAGGCCATTCAAAGTCACTTTGCATGGCTTTTCATTGCCTTGTAGATATGGTGTAAGGCAACGCAGCGCAAGTTACTGCGTTGCCTCACATTGTCATGGGGCGATCCATGGGTTTGAGTTGGGGTTTTCACGCATCACCAATGGGTTTTGAAACATTTCCAAATTATCAAGGATCTAGGACATCGAAAGAGGAAAAAGCTCCCTTCCTCCACAAAAACAATCCTGCCAACATCGCAGACACCCTTGCACCATAGTTTCATTGCACCTGTATTGCTGCTAGGCAACAAATTGTGCACTGGTAAAAAGAACAAGGATGCATCGTATCTTGTAAATATGGTGCATTCCTGCCCTTTCTAATTGGCTTAGGGCGGTGCAGCAAAAAGTCTTGCTCCACAAACCTCTGCCAATTCATTGTAAACTAGGCCCATATTTAGTTTTCTCCTCACTTACTCACCCACCTGAATAGTAATGACTGTTAAGCAGTTGCATACATAATTCTACAACTCTACAGTTTTTAGCAAGTTAAGAACTATGTATGGCATGATGAAACGATGCGACTGCTGTTGGATACATTTCACCTATCTGTATGTGTAGTAATTTCACGGTGTGCAAACTTATTTATACACAGTGATGTAGACATTACTTCATGTCACACTGTTCTCAAGTTACTATTTAATGTCAGCATATACTTTATACGTGCTCCTCTGCAATAACACTTTATATTTCCTGTTGCATTGTTGTGAAGATCTAAAATCAACAGTCTACTACAGCCCAACTAAAAAACAAGCACGAAAGTTGACCTTGTGAAATAATATCTCTTCTGACCAATTGGGGACTTGTACAAAACTCCTAAAAAAACTATTTTGCAACGCTCTCGGTTTAAATGAATTTCAATACTCCTATTTTTCTTTTACTTAATTGAGTGTAGTAATCCAAAGCTGCTTCTAGGAGTGACTCAAGCTCTAGACAAGTATGTCAAAAAATAATCGCGTGAATTCCGGCCACAATAAAGTGAGAACATAAACTAAGTCTCGTGTGTAGCGAAGACTACTCAGTAGAATCATTGCTAGCCACCCACTACAACATAGAACTTTGTTCCGATTGCCACTGAACACGAAACATAACGTTCCGAACTCCTTCACTCTGTTTTGTGATTTTCCTTTTTTGTAGTTTTATATAGTGCAAACTCTGCCCGACGGTATCAGAGAGCTTTAGGTGAGCACCAGCCCATTACAGACGAACACATTTATCTATTTTTTTGGCACAAGGAGATTAAGTGATTTGCCGGAATCACAAGATGTTTGAGCCTACTGCCAGAGACAGACTTGAACCGGAACTCGAACCTGATTTCCTATTTTAAAAATTAGCCTCTCCAGCTAGCCATTCCTAAAGTTCCCTATGTCTTTTACAAAACCATGGACTCCCCATAGCTGCCACAGTGGACTGCTGTTTCCGCCATACTTCCAACACAACATCTATTTAGACCTCCAAAGCCCTCGATTTTAAAGACCGGTTTGCTTACAGACTTTTCAATGCTGTGTGAGTGCAGCGACGCGGCCCCCTTCCCTTCACAAGGAAACAGCTCGTTTACAGCTTTACGACTGCACTTGAACCCAAAGATCAGAAATAGAATTTTTATATAGAGACCTTCGTCCCTCAGCGAACACAACCTTCTACAACAGCAAGTGACTCCATGCTATGCTCTGGCGTCACGCCAGAGCACGTTTTTTGCTCCAGTAGTTAATTCTGCTTTAGCAGGCCTGAAAGAAATCAGTCTACGCCTCACGAAGCACGCATGGGCATGGTTTTAGAACAAATTCCGTGCTTTATAATTTCCTTTCAGAAGTAAATCCCGAGTTTTGAAGATGGAACAAAACAAGACGGTTTAGTTAAGGAAGAGAATCAACAGATACTGAGAGAAGATGTTAGTGTGCCAATGAACGTGAGAAGATGCATTTGACCAGTCCCGACATTCTCGCTGATATCACTTTGATTGCAGGGACTTATAGCCGGCTCTTAACTATGATTGCCTATATGAAACTACAAATCCCAGAAAACAGTGTTTCTTTTGGGAAAAAAGTGAAATTTCAGAATTTGATGAAGTCTCTGTTTTTTTGCTGATATCACTGCAAGCGTTGTTACTTGTATATTTAACTTTAATGTATGTATTTTCGAACGCAACATAACCCCGAGAGCGTCAGGCGCACTCTATACAGTAGAGAAAGAGTTGTGGTTGCATAAACGCACTTCTTGCTTCATTCAGCTCAACGGTAACTACAGAAGCAGCTGAATTTCTTCCTTTGCAATAAGGAAAAGAAAAAGCACAAATAACAGACTGCACAATGACATGAGTTAAACAAACATTTGCAATGCAATTGGTCTCGCATTTACGCGAGTTTAAGCTATTGGCATTGGAAATGACAATGCCTTTTATTTATGTTTTAAAACAAAAATAAAAGGCATTGTTATTTGCAATGTCAATAGCTCAAATTCGCAAAAATGCGAGACCTATTGTATTACAAATGCTTGATTAAAGCATGTGACGCCGGATCCTCAGACAGTAGTTTGACCACATACTCCATAGGGCGGGGACAGGCGCTGTGCGTTTGTTGATTGGTGTCAGCGAACCAAAAGTGCATCCAGGCAGAAATAAACAAAGAGATACAGGCAGCAAGCAGCGCGTGTGGTGCTGCTCGTGCCAGAGCCAATACTCCATCACGCCACAAAGTAGCCATTATGCTGCGTGCCTGGCTCATAGGGGCAATATGCACGACATACATGCACTCCAAAAGTAATTATTTATTTATTAAAATTCTTATCCTTGCACGTACACCACTAGTTTTCGATGATGGACAGTGTGAATGACATGCACAGTTGTGTACTTACCGTATTTCTTCATATCCCGAATATGTTTTTACTGAAGTGGCACTTTCTAAAATGCTCTTATTGCACTGGCACTTAACTACATTACCACTTTGCTGGCAACAAGGATCAACTTACTGCACATCTTTCTCTAAAATAGGCTGTCGAACTGAATTCATACTTTTTTTTAACTTTGAAGCTGCTGTCTTAGTATGCTTTTTACTGATGGATTTATTGTCTTAATATGTATGAATTTGAACTTTGTTTATTAACTGAACTCTTTTCTATGTTGTAAAGGTTTTAAATAACCATGTACAATTAAGCATTCCCGACCTGCGTGGAGACTCAACCTCTACAAGCCTCTTTAAGATTCCAGTGCTAAGTAAGCGGAAATGTATACAGCAACGTTTACTGCCATAAATTCCGACCATTCCTCATCACACACTTAAAGCAGAGTTCAGCTACTTAGAGAAAAATCGTCATACCTTGAGGCAGCCTCATATTATTTTACAGAATTTCATCGGGTGAAGTGGATGTGAAATCTCTCAATTTCTCCAGTGCCTGGCAGGCGTATTTAAAAAATAAATCTTGCGCCACAGCGTCGGGTGATTCCAGCACTGTCTTGGAGGAGCTGCAGTACAAATACAAGCCACGCCTTCGGCGCCGCGGCCAGGGCGACTGACGCTGGAATCTGGGGACCACGGTTCGATCCCCGGCTCCGGCGGCAGGTTAGCCCAGCACCATGTGACTCTGGGCAATAGCTCGCTTAATCTTCCCGACGGCCCCCAGCGCCTAGAGACCCTAACGGGTGATTGTGCGCTTTACAAATGTGGACTTTACTTTACTTCGCAGTGCTTTGCTTCCACAATAGCCGAAGGTATACAGGTGTGCGTGATTCCTTTCGGAGAGGAGTTAAACTGGTGTGCATCTCGGTGGCGGGGAGTCCAGAGTCCTGACAAGACAAGCAGAGTACCTCTTACTGCGGGGTTCAGTACTGTTCTACAAAACAGCAACCTCATGCTTAGGTGCAATTAAAGGCACCGAACCCTACAACTTTAATATATGGGAGGAGACCCGGAGAGGGGGCATTTGTAGGAATGATTTTGGGTAGCACGAAATACATTGAGGGAATTCCAGCAAAACACATATTAAAGGGGATTAGGAAACCATCGCCCTGTCACTACAGTGTCAGCGTTATTTTTGCAAATGTAGAGCATACCGTTTTATTAAATAATTCTATTGACTCAATCAAGCCACCTGGCTTAAACAATCAATTCTGTAGTTCTGTGTCCAGGTAAGTGAGCGAACCGAGAGCCTTTTCTGGCCCAGCAGTGCTCTAGCCGTGATCACACATGGCCTATAAGCCCTTGGGGCCCATCGGGAGACGGGGAGGGGAAAGACTGACCGGAGACTAGATAAGGTGTGATAAAGGCCGCTTTATTGGGAAACAGGTGCTTCTTAACCATACCACATCCTTGGCCTTTGCCGTACAAAACTAGGCCTAACTAAATATGCACATACCTGACCAAACCCCCCACCCCCACCCCTAAAACATTGCCCCCGCAAGCAAACATAAACATAAGTACCAACTCTCCAAACACCTGCCTCAACTGTTTAACTCTTGCCATCTGTACACTCCCTCCCCCTCTGTCCAGGAAACTCATTCCTCCTAACCTACCCCCCCCTTAACTAGGAAAAAGCGCCATCCCAACAAACTTTTTACCAGCACCTGCCCCCAGCGACATCAGATCTCAGCCACCTAACCAAAAGAAGCACCTGCTCCCAACAAAACCCCTCCAGGATATACCCCCCTTGACCAGACAACCCAAACCCGTACCCACTCGCAACCAAAACTCATAGGGAGGGCGGGAGGGACAACAACTTCCCTGCCTAACTCGGCTGCTGGGTCACTGTCCCTAAAATGGTGCACAGTGACCCAAAATGGCTGTATTTATTTAACCCCAGCCCAAAAGGAGCTCAAACCAGCCCAATGCCGCCCAACAAGCCCAACCAGCCCAAACTCGCCTTCCTGTCCCCTTCCTATTCCCTCCCTTCCCCTTCCTCCCGGGGCCCCAAACCTCCCCGGGGGCCACGCCCCGCAAAGCCCCATTGGGGCCCATCGGGAGACGGGGAGGGCAAAGACTGACCGGAGGGGAAAGACTGACCGGAGACAAGATAAGGTGTGATAAAGGCCGCTTTATTGGGAAACAGGTGCATCTTAACCATACCACATCCTTGGCCTTTGCCGTACAAAACTAGGCCTATCTAAATATGCACATACCTGACCAAACCCCCCACCCCCACCCCTAAAACATTGCCCCCGCAACCAATCATAAACATAAGTACCAACTCTCCAAACACCTGCCTCAACTGTTTAACTCTTGCCATCTGTACACTCCCTCCCCCTCTGTCCAGGAAACTCATTCCTCCTAACCTACCCCCCCCCCCCCTTAACTAGGAAAAAGCACCACTCGGAAGCCCCCGTAGGGCCCCTGCACCTTCGGATACCTGCGCACCCCTACAACCCGATCCACTGCCTCCTTCAGCTGCACAATGTATAGCTCCATCCCATAACGTGATAAATGCACCCCATCCTCCCTGAAGAAATACACTGCCCCATACCTCAGCGCCGGGTGTTCCATCCTACCCAAACCTTCCTTCTCACAGAAAACCCGCATTTCCCTATTAATCTTCCTCCGTGTCCTGTCAATAGCCGCAGGCCTCTCTGCCCCCCTCCAGCATCGTCTGGGGATGAATTCCGACCAAATGACGTGACACCCCACCCACTGTCTCTTACTTTCCAGCAAATCCCTCTTCATTTGTTTTACCAGTGCCAGTCCTTTACACTGCACCAAATCATTCTCCCCCAGGTGAATGACTACCACATCCGGACAGACCCCCCCCCCCGCACAACATTATTCAAAACCGGCACCAACTCGTGCCAACGCATGCCCCCTTTTCCCAACCAATGACACCTAAACAACTGGTCATCCAACTCCAAATTGAGGCTCCTGTGATTTTCCCATTCGGCCCTCTCCGCTCTCTTTACAAAGGAATGGCCCACCACGTAAAGGCTCATCGTTGCCGCTGTAGGCCCCGCCACCGCACCTGCAAAGATACATATATAAGTAATGGGCCAAAAATGCCCTCACTCCACTCCTTCCCCCCGCATCCTGACGTACGTCTTATAACAGTCCGATTTCCAGCGCCCCAGCCTTTTTATCTCCTCCTTTCCCCAACCCCTTCGCACCGCCTCTGTCGCCGCACCAATGAGGAAGGAATGGGTTCCGAATTCCTTCGGGTCCTCACCCATAGACCGCAGGGCGTGCCGCAGGACCCACAGTAGCTGAGCCGCCATCACCCGACCAGCCTCTCCCCGGCAAAAAACCTCCGCCCCGTCCTGCGCCTGCCCCCTCGCCAGTCGCCTCCCCCACTCCGCCGGACAAACCGCCTCCGTCCTGGGACCCAGCACCACCCATGTACCCTCACCACGCTGATCTGTCTTTGACCGTCGCAGCCGCACCGCCATCTCCCGGCCTCGCAACTCTACTTCCCCCCACTTAACTCCCGGCCGTCCTTGCAACCCCACCAACTCCGACACCAGGAATGCTCCAAAAAACATCCACGACATAAGCGTGGAAAACAAAACCGTCTCCGCCTGATCTCTGCACACTCCCGGTAAAGCCCTCCAGCATCACCGCGGTAATCGGACGTCGCTGCCGCGCCCGCACCCCCCCAACTCTCCTGCCGAAGGCGCATAACCCCACTAGAGCTTCCCCATGAGCGCCACTCCTGCCAATTTCCCCGCGATCGTCACCCTCGCCAGCCCTTTGTCCATCAAACTGAGCATGAACCGCACTACCTGCTCCTCTAGACGCCACTTGCCACGCTGCCTTACCGCTCCAAAACGTAGAAACTCCAGCCAAGCTTGGTCATACGCCTTCCACGTGGATGCCGCCACAGACGACCTCACCAACTGAACGACCCGTGCTCTCCCACCTATCAAAGCTCCTCCGGCACCGGCGTCTTGACTGCGGCCGCCCCCGTGGCTAGCCCATGGAACCTCCGTGGCTAGCCCATGGAACCTCTGCCACTGTGAACGAGACAAAGCATCCGCAATGTCATTGTCCACCCCCGGCACATGCTGAGCTTGAAACAGAATGTCATGTTCCAGACACTGCAGGACAAAAACGCGCATCAGCTTCAGCACCTGTGGCTCCCTTGCGGACTGCCGATTCACCACCTGCACCACCGACATGTTGTCCACCCTGAACAAGACTCGCTTGTGTGCCAGCTCCTGCGCCCACACCGTCACCACCACCACCAACGGGAAAAGCTCCAGGAAAGCAATGCTCCTCCCCCCGCCTGCCACTGAGCCAGCCACTGCTCCGCACACCACCTCCCTGCCCAGTACAAACCGAAGCCGCCGACTCCCGCTGCGTCCGATGACATCGTGACGTCCCACTGCCAGTCCTCCGGTGGCGACATGGGCACTCTATTAAAATGCCCCAGGAAAGCCATCCACATGCTCAAGTCCTCTCTCGAACCCGCCGACAAGCGCACATGATGATGAGGCAACGTCAGTCTGGACAATGCCAGCCCCAAACGACGGCAGAATGTCCTCCCCGCCCGCACCACGCGGCACGCAAAGTTCAAATGCCCGAGCAACACCTGCACCTCCCGCACTTTCACTTTCGGCCTGGCCAACATGCCCCTCACCAAGTCCATCATCACCACCCGCTTATCCTCCGGTAGGCGTGCTTCCATGGCCGCTGAGTCGAGCTCTATCCCGAGGAAGGACAGCACCGTGCTCGGACCCTAAATCTTCTCCGGCGCCAAGGGAACCCCTAGGTAACCCATTAGGTACGTAAAACCGTCCAGCTGCCGCTGGCAGTCCGTCGAACCGGGCCGACCCACCAGGAAGAAGTCGTCCAGGTAGTGCCTCACCGCCTCAGAGCCTGTGCACCAGGAAAAAGCCCACTACAAGAAGGAGCTGAACCTCTCAAACAATGCACATGACACCGAGCACCCCATAGGAAGTGCCCTATCCTCCACGTATCCTCCTGAGGCGGAAGCCGGGAGCGCGTTGTACTTTTTTAAAAACTTGTGTGTCACTAAATTGTGTTTATTTTAACCACTTATTCATTTCCTGGCACCTCAGGACTCTGTTGCCTGATCCTCAAGCTCACCGCACAGTGGATTCAGTGCTGGTTGCGGACTCGAGCACAAAAACAATTCCCGCCGACATTGCCGGCGAGCCGCGAGGCCACGCCCACTTTGAGGCCACGCCCCCACCCTACTCTGTATAAAACGCTGACTGCGAGCGTCTACATCAGAACCACGTATCCTCCTGAGGCGGAAGCCGGGAGCGCGTTGTACTTTTTTTTAAAACTTGTGTGTCACTAAATTGTGTTTATTTTAACCACTTACTCATTTCCTGGCACCTCAGGACTCTGTTGCCTGATCCTCAAGCTCACCGCACAGCGGATTCAGCGCTGGTTGCGGACTCGAGCACAAAAACAATTCCCGCCGCCATTGCCGGCGAGCCGCGAGGCCACGCCCACTTTGAGGCCACGCCCCCTGCCCTTTCCACCCCCTTGATAACATGTGCATTCACCGTACGTGCCCGTCATCGCCAAGACATCGCCTCTCGCCTGTCCCCCTGGCCAAGCTACACGGGAAATCTACCACTATGATAGAGATCTCCTTGTCGCCCTGAATCCTGGGAGGAGCTGCGAGAGGATATCGGGACATCTCGGACAGACATGCCTTCAATGTAAGTCATGGGAGAAACAAATAAGGCTTGGGTCTTTACACTATCTGGCCTAGACCACTCTAACTGAGACAACAAAGAAGCAATTGACCAGATAGGTTATTTTTACAACAAAGTCTGGTACCACTTACCAAATTAATCTAAGTGGACACACTTGTGGTTTAGTATTTTTACTTATTTTTCAGTTTTTAGCAATTCATTTCATAAATGGCTGAAGAAGGGTACAATTAAGTGACAACAAAAATGCACATAAAATATATGCTCATTAAACACAAACTGTACAATCACCATAAGTGAGACATATTTACAAATATACATTAATACAAACCAAACAGTATAAAACGAGAAATGCCTATCCTCATTAAATGTTCAAGGCACCAGTCCTAGTATCTAACCTACAAGCCAGCAGGAAGCTTTTTCGATGTAGTTATTAACCCGCTAGCTTGCCTATACTGGAATGCACAACTTTCTAGGGTCAAAAAATCAGGTTAAATTAATCTTGAATCACACTCCTGATATGCCCTTTGTGTAAATTCTTCCAGTATCGTGCCAACGCGTTTCGGACCCACACGATAATCTGGGGTACTCCTCAGGACCTGGACTGGAAACTTGTCCTGTACTGTAAAGTGTAAAAAATATAAAAAATATCGTGTAAGACGCTGATCTCCTCTCAGTTCACCCCCTCAAAAAAGGAATCTCAAAATATGTACCTGAACTGTGGCGTGTTTAGCACTGTGTTCCTTCTTGTCAGAGAAACTGCGATTCTGTGAATATACAAAGAATCGTTTCAGCGCCACCCTAGTTGGCCACATTAATTTCAAGTGAGCAGCACGAGCAAAACAACATGTGGAATTCAAAAGAATCCTACCTGTAGGCGGGATTTTCAGTGTTCACCCTTTTATAATGTCTGTAACAAGAATGGAAGCCGCTTTTAGTATTTCAATGTACTCGGCAAGCTAGCTACCTAATACATCCAGCACTCGATGTGTTCACATGCACATACCTCCTCGCAGAGGTCGCTCGCGTTTCACTCGGCGGTGTCCCTCCAGCATCTGCCGGTCAGATCTTCAATCTTCGCCTCTGTCTCACGATCAGCTTTGCAATTTGGCGTCTGACGTCAGTTAGTGTGGGCGGGCAAGCCGCTGTGCTTCTTACTCGCGTTGCTACTGCCAGGGCGTCTGGTCCTTGTAGTTCACTCTTATTTGCAAGATGTTTTTGCACATTGCGACAGGCAGGGGTATAGGTTATGGCAGCGCTGGTCTTATATGAAGGTCGAGTAAAAACACATTATCCATGTAAACGTCAGATTGTAATTAATTTGTCAGGAAGGTCCAGGATTAAGAACAAAGTCATGTCAGCCCCCCTGGTGCCCCATTACATGGAACAAAAGCACGGCCCGAACGACTTCAAATGGACTGTTCTATCATCGATCAAGATCGCCCAAGGCACTGGAGGTGATCCGGATTTGCAACTATCACGCAGAGAGGCCCTCCTTGTCCTGAAATTCAACACGACGAGCACTGGCTTGAATGAAATGTCAGAGCTGAATAACTTGAGCGAAGGGTAGCGCGGATGTTTTCACCTTCCTGACAAATTAATTACAATCTGACGTTTACATGGATAATGTGTTTTTACTCGACCTTCATATAAGACCAGCGCTGCCATAACCTATACCCCTGCCTGTCGCAATGTGCAAAAACATCTTGCAAATAAGAGTGAACTACAAGGACCAGGCGCCCTGGCAGTAGCAACGCGAGTAAGAAGCACAGCGGCTTGCCCGCCCACACTAACTGACGTCAGACGCCAAATTGCAAAGCTGATCGTGAGACAGAGGCGAAGATTGAAGATCTGACCGGCAGATGCTGGAGGGACACCGCCGAGTGAAACGCGAGCGACCTCTGCGAGGAGGTATGTGCATGTGAACACATCGAGTGCTGGATGTATTAGGTAGCTAGCTTGCCGAGTACATTGAAATACTAAAAGCGGCTTCCATTCTTGTTACAGACATTATAAAAGGGTGAACACTGAAAATCCCGCCTACAGGTAGGATTCTTTTGAATTCCCCATGTTGTTTTGCTCGTGCTGCTCACTTGAAATTAATGTGGCCAACTAGGGTGGCGCTGAAACGATTCTTTGTATATTCACAGAATCGCAGTTTCTCTGACAAGAAGGAACACAGTGCTAAACACGCCACAGTTCAGGTACATATTTTGAGATTCCTTTTTTGAGGGGGTGAACTGAGAGGAGATCAGCGTCTTACACGATATTTTTTATATTTTTTACACTTTACAGTACAGGACAAGTTTCCAGTCCAGGTCCTGAGGAGTACCCCAGATTATCGTGTGGGTCCGAAACGCGTTGGCACGATACTGGAAGAATTTACACAAAGGGCATATCAGGAGTGTGATTCAAGATTAATTTAACCTGATTTTTTGACCCTAGAAAGTTGTGCATTCCAGTATAGGCAAGCTAGCGGGTTAATAACTACATCGAAAAAGCTTCCTGCTGGCTTGTAGGTTAGATACTAGGACTGGTGCCTTGAACATTTAATGAGGATAGGCATTTCTCGTTTTATACTGTTTGGTTTGTATTAATGTATATTTGTAAATATGTCTCACTTATGGTGATTGTACAGTTTGTGTTTAATGAGCATATATTTTATGTGCATTTTTGTTGTCACTTAATTGTACCCTTCTTCAGCCATTTATGAAATGAATTGCTAAAAACTGAAAAATAAGTAAAAATACTAAACCACAAGTGTGTCCACTTAGATTAATTTGGTAAGTGGTACCAGACTTTGTTGTAAAAATAACCTATCTGGTCAATTGCTTCTTTGTTGTCTCATTCAATGTAAGTCATGTCACTTTTCCACACCCAGCCCTTGTCTACCTAGGCGCCTCTCAGTTGCGCACAAACAAACCCCTCTCACCATCCTACAACTTAATGTTAGGTCTCTCTTCAAGCACCATCCAGAGGCTAACACTCTCCTACTCGAAGAAAACCCTGACATTCTCTTTATTTGCGAAACCTGGCTACATGATGATATGACTAGTGTTTCTAACCTCACGCTACCAGAGAGCTACCAAATGAAATTGATAAATAGAGACACCAGAGGTGGCGGCATTGCTGTCATCTACAAAAAGCAATTTATCTGCTCCTTTACTAAAGAAAATATCTCGAGCTGTGAAAGTGCTCGCTTTAAGATCACAACGGGCCCTCATTTCTCTCTATCTGGCCTTTACATTTATCGACCCCCGGACCTACGTCTACATTCATTGAAGCTCTCCTTGAAGTGGCGAACTCCCTTGTGGTGAGCTCGGCAAACTTCACCATACTAGGAGACCTTAATCTCCATTTCGACCGGAACCAAGACTCCATCATTAAAAACCTTCTGGCCGACCTGTCAGCCCTACAACTCTACCCCCTGATCCAGGACGCTACCCACTCTGCTGGACATATACTAGACCCTGTCTTCACTAACATCCCAGAGACTATAACAGAGGCACCCAAACCCATGGGATGGACAGACCATTACTTAATCAAATTCACTATACTGATTAAGGAAACGTTCAACAGGGCTGAGCCTACCCGCCGCCTAAAAAGATCATGGCACAAACTCTCAACCAGTGACCTGCACTCCACCTTAGGAGAATTCCATCAAGAGGCACATATGAACATCAATACAACATATGCTGCCTTCCATGACTGGATCACTCAGGGACTAGACGCCCTCATCCCTCTCAAATGGACTAAGGGACGCAGTTCCCCCTCCAACCCATGGTATAACAACACCCTGAAATCCATGCGGAAGGAATGTAAGAAAGCCGAGAGAGCCAGGAGGCGAGAATACAATGACAGAGACAAAGCTTTCTATATGTCCAAACAAAAGCTATACCACAAAGCTATTTGTTCCACATGCGCCGCCTTCTATGCTGAAGAAATTAACTCCAGCCCTAACCCCGCCAAAGTTGTTTTCAAACAAGTAGAAGAACTGCAGAGTAGCAGATCTCCTTCCTCCAGCATTACTTCTGCGCAGCAATGTGAGGACTTTGCCACATTCTTCACTGAAAAAGTACAAAAAATCTATAAATCTTTCGCACACCACTCTGCTACATCACCCAGCTCCCCTATACCCATCAGTAATGGCACCATGATGATGCACATACCTGAAATTTCTCATGAGGACCTCACTATACTATGTAGGAAGGTCAAATATGGTTCCCCAGCAGACCCAATGAGACCGGCCCACTTCATCGAATCCCTAGACTTTTTTCTTTTTTCTACCCTCCCTGACATTCATATTGAATCTCTCCTTCTCCTCGGCCAGTGTCCCGACTGCTTGGAAACAAGCGTGGGTCTCTCCCATTATTAAAAACCGACCCTCGATCCCTCTAAACTGGAGAATTTTAGACCCATATTATTGCTCCCATGGCTGTCCAAACTCGCAGAGGCCCATGTAAACATCACCTTGTCTAAACACATGGATCAAAATAACACCTTAGATCCATCTCAAAACGGGTTTAGGCCGGGCCACAGCACTGAGTCTGCCCTCCTAGCCACGTCGGAACATCTCCAGACGATACTTGATGCCAGTCAAAGTGCTGCGCTGATCCTATTGGACCTCAGCGCTGCCTTTGACACGGTATCTCATAACATTCTGCTAAATCGTCTGGCTACTGTGGGAATCTCGGACCTTGCCTTGGAATGGTTCCGCTCCTTCCTGAAAGACAGAACTTTCCGGGTATCAGCTCCTCCATTCCTCTCCCAGTCCCATTCCATCGGACAGGGAGTCCCTCAGGGCTCTGCACTCAGCCCATCCCTTTTCAACCTATATGTGCAACCACTTGCTGCAGTAGCCAGAGAATGGGACCTCACGCTGGTGTCATACGCCGATGACACGCAGCTGGCCATCACTCTAACCGAAGGTCCCTCTACTTCTGCCGCAAGGTTCAGGGATGGTCTGGCTGCTGTGGCCCAGTGGATGACAGACAACTGCCTGCAGCTCAATGCAGGCAAGACGGAGGTGCTGCTCCTCGGAAAGAATACTAGCCACTGGAACCAGCACTGGTGGCCTTCGTCGCTGGGCACCACTCCACCCCCCAAATCCTTGGTCAAAAACCTAGGCGTCTGGATGGACTCCTCACTTAACTTCCAGACCCACACAAAAAAAGTAGCGGCCACATGTGTGGGCCTGTTGAGGAGCCTCAATCCCATACTCGGCTTCTTCGACTCCAAGGTTCGCCAAATGATTGTCCAAGCCACAATTCTCTCCCGCTTGGACTACGCCAATGTCTTACTTCTGGGCGCCAACAAAGCGGAGCTAGCACGACTGCAACGCGTGCAGAACACCGCGGCAAGAACCTTGGTCGGTCTTCCCTGCAGATGTTCAGCCAAAGCCACAATCCGAAAGTTGCACTGGCTACCCATCGAGTCTCGAATCCAGTTTAAAACTCTCATCATGATCTTTAAAATCCTTAAAACTGGACGCCCAGAACTTCTCCGGCCACGCCTCACACCCTATGTGCCACAGCGCAACTTGCGCTCTCTAGGCCAACATCTACTGATGGTCCCCCGCACAAGGCTAGCCCGTACTGGTGGACGCTCTTTCAGGGTGCTGGGAGCCAAACTTTGGAACACCCTGCCAGTGAACATTCGCTCATTGGAAAATCTGTCTGCCTTCCAGAAAGCCGTCAAAACCTACCTATTCCCTTCCCCTTAGGCCCCCCAGCTTTCTTTCCTTTTGTCCTCCGTTGAGTCTCCGTGGTTCTTTAGCGCCGGGACGCCTCTTTGCTGGGGCAGCTGTTTGCGCTCTATCAAATATTAACATAACATAAAATAACATCCACGAACATGAGTCCGTCAAACTGGATCCCCAACAACTGATCGTCTTCTGGATGCACCGGCAACAACCTGAACGCAGACTTCACATCACATTTTGCCATGAGCGCACCCTGCCCTGCCATCGTCACCAACCTCCTCGCCACGTCCACAGACGAGTACGACAGCGACGCCAACTCCGCCAATATATGTAATCATTCACCGACGTGCCCTCTGGCCAAGACAGATGCTGGATCAGATGGAACTGACCCGGCTCCTTCTTTGGAACCACTCCAATCGGCGAAATGATCAAGTCCAGCAGGGCGGCTCCTGAAAAGGCCCCACCATCCGCCCTTCCTTCGCCTCCTTAAAGAGCTTCTCCCGGACGATGCCCCTGTGTGCATTCACGGACTTCAGATTCTCCGCCCACCTAGCAATCCGTGGACCCTCGTACCCCAAACGGAAACCCTCCCTGAAGCCCCGGCGCAACACCGCCGCATCGTCCGCCCGCGGATACTCCGCCAGTAGAGGTTCGAGCCTGTCCAACCTAACCGGTGTACGAGCCTTTTCCCAAGGCACTGCCCCCTCCCCTGCCGCCTCCTCTCCCCCCACCGTGAGCCGCCAACAGTTGCCCCTGAGCGGGCCCTCCTCCGAGCCCCAGCAGCGCACCACTGGGTGTCTCCTCCCGTACTTGGAATATTCGTGCCGAAAACGGCACGTCTGCCTGAGACAGGACCCCCTATTGAAGTCCCAGCAGGCCCCGACGCTGTTGGTACTTCCGGCGTCTCCCGACCCCACCCACCCACGGGTGGGGCGGGCTGTAAAGGGGGTCGATGCCAGCGGAAGCCCACTGGCTGTATAGATGGTGCGGCCAAATTTCGCCCCACTCATCGTCTGCTGATACAAATCCGCATCCAACTCGCCCCACTGTGCCTCCGGATCCGACGCCATGCGCGCCCGGAACTCCTCGTCGTAATGTGACCAAGCGTAACCTCCGTACGTCACTTGAGCCCGCCGCACCACGTCCATATATTTGAACAACGCAACCGACCGGTCCAGATACTTTTCGCAGTATACACTAGCGTAGATCAGGAAGGCAGCTGACCAATTTTCAATGGTCACCGGGACCTTGGGACGCCTAGCTAACTCCTGCTCCTCCTCCTTCGAACCCTCCTTGGCCATCAATTCCCTGTAAAGTAACTTCAAGATCTCCACGTATTCCCCTTTCCAAATTTTCTCCTTCATCGCCAATGACAACTGCGCCCCCAGTGGCTTTGCCACCCCCATGTAGGGCATTTTCTTGATTGGCACCTCACAACTCTCATTTGCCCCGACGCCAGCCGCCGCCGACCCCCCTGCCGTCCCCGCATCTCCGCTCGCAGCGCTACCCGATGCCGTGTCACCCGCCGCCTCCTTCGTCTCCGTACCTACCCCCGCATCCATCACATACCTGCCCTTCACCAATCGCACTGCCTCCCCTCCCTCTGCATCCGTGCCGACCGACACCTGGCCTCCACCAGACACCCGGCCTCCATGAGGCTCGCCCAAGCCACTCCCCAACCGCGCACCATCCTTACCTTGCGTCAAGGCTGGCGTCCGCACCGGATCCCGCCGCCTAACCAGTTCCACTGGGGGGGCCGTCACTCACGGCACCGTCTGCCGGGGGCATTCCTGCAAAATACTGCCAACAACATTACTCGTCTCCCCCTCCCCCTCCCTGATCGCCCCCTCCTCCTCCGACTCCATTTCTCCTTCTCCATCCCTCCATTGCCTCAGCAGACCACTGCCCGTGCTCCTACTCAATCCTGCCTTGTGCCTGCAAGCCCTCATCAATGCCCCCAGGTCCACACTCTCTCTCCTCCCACT
The DNA here is from genome assembly GCF_964261635.1 of Lissotriton helveticus. Taxonomy (NCBI): domain Eukaryota; kingdom Metazoa; phylum Chordata; class Amphibia; order Caudata; family Salamandridae; genus Lissotriton; species Lissotriton helveticus. The sequence goes on from NC_136061.1 coordinate 696,090,072, forward strand.
ATCAGCATGATAGTCCGTGTATCCGGTCACATTCGCGCTCCATCCCCGTCCCCCGGCGGCCGTCTCGACCCATCGGGAGGGGGGCGGCGGAGACCTATAAACGTGCCATCTGCTGTCCGCACGTGCCTGGTCCCTCGGTGGAGCGCAGCCGCCCATACAAAGCTGAGCCGGCCTATCCTCTCGGCGGGTTGGAGCCGCATGCTGCTCACCCGAGCCCCCTGCCAACTGCTCCTGCCAAGAAAAAAGCGGGGAAGTCCAGCATGCCGAGGTAAACTCACCCCCTTCGCCTCCCCAACCCCTAGGCGCCCCTCTCCCCCATGCCGCTGAATGCCCACCCCGCCGTGCCGGTCGTCCCCACCACCCCCTTCCCCCCACCCCACTCCCCCTCGTCCTCCCCCTGCGCCCCCCCAAAACCCCCACACGCCCCACATCCCCGTGATCCACCCCCGCTACCCCCCGCTACCCCTCCACCTTCATGGCTCCACTCACCGCACACCCCTTTCCCCTCCCCCCCACCCGCCCCTTCCCCCTGGGCAGCTCCTCGCCCCTCCCCCATCCCCCTCTTTCCCCACCCCCCTCTGGCCTGCCTCTACCCCCCGCACCGTGGCGACACCGGCCTGCTTGGCCCCATCTTGCCCCCCTCCCCTCCTGATGATGACCCCCAATCCAGGTCACTCTCTCCCCCCCTCCCCCCGCCCCACCTTCCCCCTCCCCCTCCCCTTCCCCCTCCGAGTCCTCAATAAGCAATGGAGACACCCCCCCTTCCCCCTGCCCCCCGGCTCCCACCTCTGCATCCTGGCTCACCCCCCCTGCCCCCACCTCCCCCATCCCCCCCCACTTGATTTCCAGACCCCCTCCCCTACCCGGCACCCCCCATCTTGCACCACGTGTCCATGCTCCCCTGTCCCCCCTGCCACCCCCCCAACCTGGCACTCCTCCTCGGCTTCTTTGCCCCCCCTCTGCCCCTCACACCACTGCTCACCTCCTTCACTCCCCCAGAGCCTTTCTCCCCTGATTCCTTCCTCCGCTCCCCGCCCCCTCCTCCCTCCTCACCCTCGACCTCGGTGGCTCACAGGCCAGAACCGCCGCCGCCACGCCGTCAGCAGCGCGCCACGGTGGCCTTACCCGCAATCCCCCACGCAGGAGATCCATCCGGCCGGCTTCCCCTAGGAGGCGCAGAGCCTCTCGCACTCTGGGATCCGCCAGCGCTTCAGCCGCCATGCCGCACCAGGTAACCGCCGCTCCGGCCGTCTGCGTCGACACTCAGCACCCGCCGACCTGCCGCGTCCCAAGTCTCACTGCTACCGCCACTCGCCGCCGCCTAAATTTAACCGCTCCGCTACCGAATCTAAACCCCCCTGCTAACTACAATGGATGCACTGCAACAATCACCCTAACTGGACAACAACTTCCCTGCCTAACTCGGCTGCTGGGTCACTGTCCCTAAAATGGTGCACAGTGACCCAAAATGGCTGTATTTATTTAACCCCAGCCCAAAAGGAGCCCAAACCAGCCCAATGCCGCCCAACAAGCCCAACCAGCCCAAACTCGCCTTCCTGTCCCCTTCCTATTCCCTCCCCTCCCCTTCCTCCTGGGGCCCCAAACCTCCCCGGGGGGGCGAGCCTCCCTCCGGTCGGCCACCCCCCGCAAAGCCCCATTCCGCCTGTTTGAGTGGGAGGTGTCTAAAGTTCAAACACTTAACTAAAAATACCTCCGAGATATTGCATAACTTTGACCACATACTCCATGGGGCAGGGGCAGGAGCAGGCGCTGTGCGTCTGTTGATTGGTGTTGGCAAACTAAAAGTGCATCCAAGCAGAAATAAACAAGGAGATACAGGCAGCAAGCAGCGTGCGCGCCACTGCTCGTGCCTGACCCAATACTCCATCACTCTCCATAAAGTAAAATAACAGATCGCCTACATCGCAAGCGCTGTTTAGGCTCGACCTAAAAAACAATCTGACAATCCACAGCTAGAGATCTATGAGGCAGTACAAAGCATATTCTGCACCGGAAGTTACAGGTTTTGAATAGTAAACTCTGTGCATGGCTAAGCAAAACATGTTTGTTGACTGTTGCTGCTGCGCAAACACGACCAGTGGAATTTTACTCACCAGCCAACCCTTAGTCTGATGTTTTCATCATCTGGAAAGGTAACAAAACCACGGCAGAGGTCTTCTTTGGATGGCTCAAGCAAATGAATCCTTTCCTTTTCTTCACAAGCACGATGACGAACAAATCCTTGCTGTTCTTTGATTTGAAAATCAGAGGAGAGAACCGGGGTCTTATCAGTAGCATTTATCACAAACCTACCAAAAGAAACAACCTGTTATCCTTTAAAACTTTCTATCCGCGTTCGCTGAGGGAGAGCCTTCCGTATGGACAGTTCCTGCAATGCGAAGGAACTGTTCCACTCTAACAGACTACAAATGGAGGCAGATACATTAAGTGACAAGCTCAGAAACAGGAATTACCCAGAACATGTCATCGAGAAATCCCAGAAACGAGCCAAAAACTGTAGTAGAGATGCATCTTTTGGAAACATAAGATAAAGATTCAGTAGAGAGGAGCATCTGTGTGACAACATACCACACGGCATCAAATTGTACGAAAAAAATACTACAAAAGAACTGGCGGATCTTCAATTCCAATGGAACAATAGACCAACCAGTCCCGCTTTTCTCTTTAAAAAAAAAAGCGCCTGCATGAAAGACACGACTGTGAATACTCGTCCGAGGGCCCCCAACAATCCCACAATTGATCAAGAACAACAATGGCATTTACCAGCGGTCATGGGCCATTATGCATGTGGATACTGCAGGGCCTGCCCTACATCACTTAATGGGAAAAGTGTAGATATTGGGCTGAGTCGTCCCTGGGAACAGAGGAAGCATATAACATGTAATACTGACAATGTCATTTACTTAGTAAAGTGCCCGTGCAATATGCAGTATGTGGCAATGACAACTCGCACGGTGAAAACCTGCATACTAGAACATATGAGTACTATACACTGTGGCAAAACCAACACCAAATTGACAGCTCACTTTAAAGAGGTGGGACACTCAGAGCAAGATGTGAGGTGGACAGTGATAGATAGACCTTTCATTCCACCAAATGTCACGGATGTTCCAAATTTTCTGTTATTGAGGGAACAGCGTTAGGTGGATAGATTGAAGAGCAGTACAAGGAGCCGTAATGACTGTATCCCCTGGTTCCAACTGTATGGGGTTATAAACAACTGAAGAAACAGTGTTAGGCGTCTAACCTGATTGATGAGACGATGTTTCTCTCCCCAGGATATATGGGACGAATGAGAAAGTACTATTTACTTCCTGTGGAATCTGAATTTCGTTTGAGCATTAAAATTGTGTGCCAATTTCACCTGTGCAGATGGGGTCACTTGTTTAATCATATAGGAAATTGCAAATGCAGTTTTGGTATTTCCCGGGCCTTTTCAAAGGCTCTATTAGTCCATGAGCAGCACTTATGAGTGGCCAGAATTAGAACATGGCCACTGCTAAAGGGAGGGAGGAGGTCAGCCCTCTAGTCACCTATTCTCGGATCCCCGGCCCTTTACATAGTTACGCATGTGCGAGTAACATGGGGCATGGTACACACAGGATCCTTCAAGAGCGATCTTGAAATACGGGCACTGCAGTCAATCGTCATCTTCAGTGGACTGATGTGCTGAAACGGCCATTGGTGGTTCTTTGGAGTAGTAGGTGGGGCGCAGTGGGGGCAGACACCACGTCATTATTGCTGGTGTACGCTATTGATAACAGGTCATTACATAAAATATGTAATCAAGGGAAAATTACTATCTTTTCATTATGGGGATTCAAGGCAACGATGTTCATTTGCATATGCCTGCAACACGCCTCATATAGAGCATTGCTACAGGCTTTTTTGGCTGTTGTAGCGTATACTCTGCATAGACTCAATGTAACGGGTGGGATACCTGATCTAGAAACATATATTGAACTTTGTGGGTAGACTACTGGTTTAAAAGAAAAAAAATATTATTTCGTCTCATATTTAATTTGTGTTCAGAGGGTGACTACAAGACCAGGTTCCCACAAAGGTCTTGGGTTCAGAGAAGTACTTTTGAACTCGTGTAAGTAGGACAGTGATACTATGGGACTATAGGTTCACGCCGTAGGCACTAGAATACTGTTGTATTGATGGCTTTAAACCTAATGATATCATATGGACAATTGTACAAGCACTGTAGGGGCTATGAGAGGGTCCCAAGTTTTAACCCCACAAGTGTGTGAGTGTTTGGGGTATTGCACTACATGGTGTTCACTTCATTTTTAATGTATATATTAGTGGCTGAGAGAAATTAAGACACTGCATAATAATTACTTGTAGTGATATGGGGGTAAAATGAATGGGGTAGCAGGAGGAGAGTTAATATGTCTTTGGTGGTACTAGAATCATGTTTTTTGGTGTCTCTTACAGAAAAAGGATTCCTCTCTACAATTATTGAAGAGTGAGCAACTGGAGATTTTCCATCTTTTAATTGAGGTAAAAATCAGAGTGGGGGTGAAGACCAGAAACATAAGGGATCCATACCCTGACAAAGGCCATTGTGACCCGAGTGGGCAGGTAGTACTGGCCGAAACATGTTGCTTCCCGCAGTGGGGATATAGGGGCATTTACCTCCCCTGAATATCCCAATTCTAATTTATTAATCCAATCAAGGGGACACATGAATAAAGGCAAATTGTGGTTATCCCCGTAGGTAGTTTTAACCATACATATCTGCACCTTTTGGTCCCTTCTTGAGGGAATACATTTTCCTCTGTTTTGTTTCCTTTCTCCTTTCTCACTTACTTCCCTCACCACTCTTCTTCATAACAAAACGTGCTCCGTCCAGTGTGTTGGTCTGTGCCTGGACATTTGTTGCGACCCTATGATGAAGCATGACACTGCAAAGTGTGTGAGGGCAGTATTAAGAAAAGCCATGTCTTTTCCTTCCCCTTTTGCTTCTTATATTTAATTTTGTAGTTATCCTATCGGAAGGTTTAATAATGATGGACGTACTCCCTCTCCCTTCCTCGGTGGGTACCACTTTGTTCTTTTTAGTCCTTCTCTCCTGCGTGAGTTATCAGTTTTGGTAGGGGAGTCAGAGAAGGCTAATTCTCTTTTCTCTTCTTTTTGTGAGATAGAAGGATAGTATGTATTTCCCCTACATTTTCACTTGGGACTGTTACTGCATGAATCTGTGTAATTCCTCATCCTGTCTGATAAAGAGGAAGGATCGGACCAATTGTCACAGGTATTGATAATGCATCTGGGTTATTTGCCATGACTATATTGGAAAATCCTGCTCTCTCAGGGGTCTGATTTTCATCTAAAAATATTCTTTTATAAGCCGTATTTAAATCTGCAGGTGGAGCTTCTGGCCTTAAACCTACAAATGGATGGGTCCCTGAATCATTCTGCTCTTCATTATAAGGTGGGGGTCTGTTCAGCGAAACAACTCCTCACCTATATCTTCTAAAGTCTCATCTGCTCCAAGGAGTACTTGAACCTTTTGCTCCTTTATATGTTTCCTCTTTTCCTTACATTTCTCTCCATCCTTTTGTTCTGCTACCATTACTAGATATATTTGGGCTCCTAAACAACATCTTGTCTCCATACCATTCTCTGGGAGTCCAATTTTGCCTGTTCTCATTCCCCTTATTGTATTTCTATATCTTCCCTGACATTTCTCTTTTTCTCTCTGATGTGCTTCATGCTCCTACTCTTGAAGGGCTTCATATTGTATAGGCCTTGAGTTGGGTTTTAAATCATCCATCAGTCTTCTCAAACTTTCTAAAATTCCAACATTAAATGTCCCGTACTGTGGAAACGCTAAGAGACCATCCCTCTCGGTTTATTTTACCCAGTTCTCTAACCAAATACAAGTATGATATCCTTTTTCTAATGACATCTGCAAAGGGAGTGTACCTTCTGAACCCACAGGAACTCCTACCTTTGTTGGTATTGGCTCATCTTTTTGCACTAAAACTTTTGACAACTTGAAACATTTAATGATTTCCTTTCCTTTAACTCAATCTGATGTTAAAAATCGCTAAGTTCCCTACCGTATTATTGTTTTCTACCACCATTCTCTGTTTGTTCCTGTCCACCAATACCAGTGTGGCTTTTCACCAACCACCAATACCAGTGCAGCACTCTATGATCTCTGTTAAACTCCTCACTGCACTGGCCCTCCCTACAACATTTGTTTGTCGTCTTTCTATTGTTCTTTTAAACAAACTTCACAAACAATACAACATAAAACAACTTTGTCTGCTCAATTAAATGAATCATAGACACCCACTCATTTAGGAAATCTCATTCGCTGCCAGTGAAAACCTCAACCAGAGCTATTGCACTCTCATTAAGTAAAAACTCTCCCAGTGTGCTCCCAGAAGAAATCTCAACAATTCCAACTTCTCATGCATAAAGCTCCCTTTCTCAGTACCGGCAACGACTTCCCATGCACAGTACTCACAAACCAGCAGATAAACATACTTAGTGTATGCCACATAAACACTGCCTGTGCGCATATCCTGGGATCTTAGGCCTCAACAGACCCCTACTGATTTAGGTCATGACTGAACACAACATAAACATACAATTTTCACACAGACAGTTTTTTGTGATCACAAGTCCATTTTAATCCTTTTCGTCAATGTCAAAACTCAATCACCTGTCAAAAACCCTAATATTCTCTTCATCACTAGAAAAATCCAATCACTTTTAATCATGTCCCTTCATATCCTAGTTTAATTTGTCAAACTAACAATCTGGCAAGCTACCAGAAAACTGTTCCAGAGTGAAGATAGGCAAACACGAATTTCATTAAACTTATTAGTTCCTCTCCGGGCCCAAATCTAAACCACATTGACTATCCTAGATCCTCCGATGAATCTTTAATGTGAGCTAACAGGGACTTGGATATAAAGAGAACATGTGGCAAATCCTTATGAGGATCTGGAATAAGAGATGCCAAATTCATGCAAGCAACAAACAACTTTTCTGCAGTCAATAAATGACAAAACTTACGATAAGAAGTTTCACACCAGGAATGACTCAAATACAATAAATCTAAGGCTCATTTGGAATGGTCAAGAAACGCAAATCACATTTAAACATTGTTTATAGAAATCATTTAGTACAATTAATCACACAATGTCATACAGATTCAGTAAAATAGACAAATGCTGATTACCTAAGGGAAAGAGAGAGAGAGAGAGAACATAGAGAAAGTTATACAAACCAAAATATTCAGAATTGAAGCATAAGGAGTCACAGGAATGAGTCCATAAACTCTCCAGCCGAAGAGTTATACCTGCACACTATGCCAGCTGGTAAGGTACAGGTTGAGTCAGTTCAGAAAGCTCTGTTCAAATAGGTGCGGCAAAGTTCAGTCCGACAGCATGCCAGGCAGGGAAATTGAAAATGATAACCAGCCCAGGCTCCTCCTCCATGGGGGCAATTATACTTCAATAAGTTCTCAGTTTAAATCCACAATGTATTAGTTTCATTTGGCCGCAAGGCTGTGGAACTCTCTTCCTGCTCAGATACGCTGTCTGGATGGGCTTTTGCCCTTCCGTAAAGCCATTAAAATGTTTTTGTTCCCCAGATATTAGCCTTGCTACCTCTGTTTTTTGCCTCTAGTGCCGGGACGCCCCTTTGCTGGGGCAGCTGTGCGCTCTACAAAACTACTTAATAATAATAATAATAATAATAATCATACTTTTTGGTTTCCATTGATTGTCCACATTGGGCTGCTCATGGTGTGATCAATACCTCACTAAGAAATCTGGAAACATTAAGTAATCCTTTTGCCAAATGATCAATTTCAACAACTTTATAATTTGCATCCTCTCTTCGGACGTAAGAAAATTAATTTGTTCACTGTCTGTCCATTCCCAGATGCTCTCTCTGGGGTTGCAATTGCATTGATACATTTCTGTCAAAAGTGTTACTGAATCAGAAAAGGACCTTTTGTTCATAAGCAAGAAAAGAAAGTCTCGGAAAAGTTCTCATAGCATCTGAGAAGACTAATTCAGCTAGAAAGCATTTGAGGCCTACATGAAAACTTGTTAAATCATTACCACGTTATGATCCATATTAAACACACATTAACATGAATCATTCCGTTTTCTTTGTAAAGTCACTCATTATTCTTTTCTCCAAAAGTTACATGTCAATATTAGGTACTACTAATGAAACATTTCACACGTTTTTATTTTCCAAACAGATTACTATGCGTCACTTTGTTATTCACTTTAATTTTCACCTATTACTAAAGTAAAACTGCAAATCTTGTACTGTCAAGCATCTTTTAAACTAAACATTTTAAATAGTTTTCAAGTGTTTCATTATGTAAGCATTCTTTTCATTTGTCATGTTAGGTAATCAAAAGCACATTTTTTAAATTAACCACGTTTGATTTCTTAGACGCGTGTTTACATTGCATAAACAAATAACAGTGTTTCTCTCTTTTTATTTACGTCTTTCCCATTATCATGTTTCTGAACACTTCTGCATGCTTTTAGAAATGCAGTGGTAGATTCTCATGTTTTTAATTTTCAACAAATGTGCACATTTTTATCATGATTATTTGTCGAAGTTTCAGATAATGGTAAGAATTGATAGAGGCAGCCCTCATTAAACTTTAACGCTCCATCACCTGCAACACGTAAACAGGGAAAGTCTACAATCCACATGCTGAAAATGGGTACACACAAGAGTGAAGAGTGAAGAAGGTGAAGGGCTGACTTCCCTTACGGCCCAAACTGGAAAATTAGAAGAGTTGAGAATTTACAAGATGCATAGTTAATAAATTGGATATTTGAGATACCCAGCTACTGGAATTACCGGTCCTGGTCAGTATCTTAAATGTTATTCTGCATGATATTCTTTATTTTGAGAGGTATGATACACATATTTACCACCTGCTCTAAGCTGGTGGTAGATCTATACAAGGGTTTCATTTGTGAGGTGGAGGGGGAGAGGGAGGGAGTAGGGTTGGAAAAGTGGGGGAATGAAGGCGAAAATTGGTTCTGCCTGGGGGGAGCATTGACTGCTCTTACCTTGCCAGGACAAAAAGTCAGGGTGAGCGTGGGACAAGGCTTGGATGCTGATGCAGCACAAGGCTCATGGGTTTTACCTGCCAAATTTACCAGTAGTTCAATCAGGTCTGTTGTTATCAATCCTGAGAACTCTGTTTGCAGGAACAGTGGGCCAGTCATGATCAAGGACAGTGGAATCCCATTTGCTAATTCTGCTCCACTGACTCATAATTAGTGCCTTTAAGTTGGCTTGAAAAACTGCATTTCACGAAAAATATTTATTTAGTCTAGAATCATGTTCTATTAGTTGAAAAATAAATGTATTGATTGATTGATGAATGATATTGATTGCAGTAGAATTGCTCGACCAATCAGCAGGAATTAAAATATTCCTTTAGCTGCATCTCATGAGTTTTAGATTCCAGGGCCCACTGGTCGAACAAGCAGCAAAGAGCATGATTCCTACCTGATACATAGCTTTGCAACTTTATAAAATTTAGAATTTGTGCACGCGTAGCTTGTGGAATATCTGGAAGGCAACATTTAATTCAATGATTCCCTATTTGGATTGAAATGTCTGTGTGTATTTTTTTCACTCGCAGAATTGCGTGATTTTCCTTATTCAGCGTTGTAGAAAATTGTGAAGATTCAGTTTTTCTGTTAATTATGTGAGAGTGGACATTTTTTCCATAATTCCATTTTAACTGCAATGAATATAGGCCATGTTTTTTGCAGTTGAAAACCTTTATAAAATATAATGTTGTCTACAATTAAATGCATTGACTTGCTTTAGGGAACTCAGTGTTGGATTTTAAATCAAACACCTTCCCTACTGTTGCACAGACTGGAGTTAGAATAGCAAAATATTAAATTCCAAACTCTAGCACTTCCCTAAAGCAAGTAATTGTAAGGACCGTGTGGTGGTGACACATTCTTTGTATAGTCCACGTTGTAAAGGCATGCATTGTAAACGCATGCGTGAATATGTGGCCTATTCATTCCTGACTTCAATGGAAGTTCCGTTTAGTCTACCAGAAGCAATGTGTTGAAGTAGCTAGTAACGCCAACACTGGCCTCTAGTAGGGAACTTTGATCTGTTCTTTTGTTTGAGTCTTTAGCTTTTAAAATTTGGTGTTAACTAATACCTTTTGATTGTATTCAGATGTATATATAACACAATATTAGGGCCTACAGCCAGCCATTTTTCAATTGTTTGTTGATGTGTAATTCACATTTTCTTCCTCTCACTACAGGAAACTGCATGGGGCAATGGGTCAGCCCACATCAGCTTGTGGCTAACTTCACTCTGAGGAGAAGAGGAATATCATTTGATGAGCAAATAAGATCTCTCAGTGCTCAGAGAAACTGAATAATAACTGGGGAAGTGTGTGATGTCACAGAGAAACAATGATGTAGGAAAAGACAGTGGAAAAGGCCAGGGACATGGGGCATTTTCATTTTTTTGTGTCATTGTTCTGGAGCAGAAACAGAACTCGGAGGAGATGAGTTATTCATTGCTCAATTCTCAATTCTTTCACTAACTACCCCTGATGAATATCACTTATTTCTCAGTAACATTATAGTTCTACATTTTTTTCTTCAACTTGAAATCTGCCGAGGTCATAGCTATGTCTTTCCAAGGAACATAATCCGAACAGCTCCTTATTATAAACATAAAATAAATTATCTCAAAAGAAAATACCAAGAAAACTATAATATTGCCTACTGGAATAAAGACGGACCAGGCTTGACTTCCTCAGGTGTACAGAGGGTGGAGTGGAAATTCACCACAGTATGAGGAGCAATGGTGACAAACATAATACATTAATTCACGTCGCTAGTTTCTTGGTAATAGTGTCCATTAACATATTTCTTAGTTATGGACTGCTATCATTTCACACTGATTCTTCCCAGGATAAGAGTGGTGCCACCAAAGAATTACTATGATAAAAGAAGCAGCAGAAGCAGTGTAAGTAGCAGACCAATTTCAAGACTGTGCTGGGTTTATGCTACCAACTATTAAACCAGTGGTCTGGTATTGAGATTGTCTTCTCCACTTGTCCACTTCAATTCCAATTTTTAGAAATAAATTATAACATACAATCTTCCCAGCACATACATACATCAGCTTAGATGGCCCTCTGTGAAACAGAGCTCTCACTACAAACTACTTGAAGGTGTCCTAAAAAAAAATCCAGAGCATGACTACTGGCAAACCACCGGGTATCCTTTCAAGATGGTCTAACTCATTACAATCAGTCCTTCTGTATGTCATTGCTTCTCAAACCTTTTTTATTACTTCATCCACTGCTCTGGAGCACTCCCCTAGAAGATTTTTGTCTGGCTCTGTCAACTCATAACATTGAGATGGAAATCTCTGTGACATAACCATCCTATAAATAACACAGCATTGTAAATATGTAATTTTAGCAAATTTCTAATAGTTTATGTTTGGATTTAACTTGTTTCCTTGCATTATGCATATGTCATAGATCAAGTCTACGACTGAATATCTGCACCTAAAATAGACTTATGTTCTAAATTGTTGATATATGCAGTCCATCTGTTTCATTGGCTTCCAATCTAAATACAAATAAATACATAAACAACCAGTGTAGCTCCTGGACATCAAAAGATTTTGTTCCTGGCTCAAGAATAACAGTGCATTCAGGTGACCCCTTCCAACTTACCCAGCCCCCTTGCTCTCTGTCAAACAGCCGGTCAAAAGGAATCCATTTTTGGTCCCATATTCGATGTAGATGATGACCATCATTGGGATTAATAATCTAATCAAGACATTACCCTATATCAATATGCTGACAAGGCAAACCGATATATCACTGTACTATCAACAACTGACAGCCATCACCAACACTCCATGGACAAATCCAAGCAGAGGTGTCATCTATTCACCTTAAACTACAGATTTGCATCTGTGAATTTATTCTCATCAGTATGTAGAAGCATGAAATGCAGATACAAAACCAATTTCAAGGGAACTCCTCTAGTCTTGGAAAATAATCAAGTCACAGGATTTCTACACTAGACTATTCATCTGCTTTAAAAAACAGCTACAAAGAAATGGAAGATAGCATGATACCCACTATAGCTCTAGCAAAGAATCAACTGCATTCTAAGGGTGTTTTAGAGTTGTGAAAAAAGTGCATGAAATGATCACTTGGTGACTGAACATTATGCTGCTATTTTTAGAACTAAAACAGTATGAAACTATTCATGATGGAATGAATACATGTTCTAAATGGGAGATGTGTATTCCCATGATAAAACGTGTGGGTACTCCATTCCTACGGGGATGCAGCACCTCCCCTCATGTTAAGGGAATTCAATTGTACTGGGATTAAATGGCTGTAGGCAATGTTTATGACTCAGGGCCTGATTTGGAGTTTGGTGGATGCAATAGTCCTGCCAGAAGTAAAATCGTCTACAGTCAAGGAGATCTGATATCTCAGTTACGAGTTTGGTTGTTTTATGGCCAAAACTCCATCTAACCTCTGCCAACTCCAACGGTTTTGTCTTCTTATGTCAGCAGATACTGTAGATGGAGTAAATTCAGCCATAACTCTGCCCACCACAGCTAGACTGATAACAATTGCTGTGCCACCTCCAAACCTGAGATGGTGGAAAAGAACTATAACAAGGCCAAAACTATTCTATTACAACAAAAATAATTTTAAGACCAATCAGAAAAGTTAGAATGCATTATGTTAAATGATTATTGTTATACAAATATATTTCAGGAATTATATAATCGATGTAGTAAATGTAGCATAATTTTGGATTTTTTCAAGTTTTAACGATCTAGATATTTTACAGGTAATTATAGATAGAGGGCAAAACATGTGACTCATAAAAATTGATTATGTCATATTATTTCCGTCCACATTAAATCCCATTATAAGCAATGTTAAAACAGCAATAGCTACAGTCCTAAATAGTTAATACTTTGATCCAGATAACCATAATGTAATGTATAGAAAACATGCAACATGCTAATATTGTACGTTTTAGTATAAGATGATTTGTAGTATCAAAAAAGAGAATACAAACATATGTTAGAACACATGCATGTTTAACTAAATGTTTTGTATAAAATAAAAAATTGCCTGGAATAATGTAATTGTGATTGCAAAAATATTTTCTAATAAGTTATTTGACACACTTTGTTAAATAATATACTTTTCTCACTATAATGACTACAATAAAATAATGGTATTGAGTTTAAAATGTAAGAAACAGAAGAGGGTATCTCTAATGGCATTTTGTATTCATTGAAAAGACTATTGTGACACTGCATAAAAAATATATGGCCAAACATTTTATTTTAATCAGATTTTGTGATTTTGGCAAAAGCTTTCAAAATGACAATCAATTTCCATATTAGAAATAATTACAAAACAAGTATCAACATTTCTATGTTGTTCATTTTGAGATTAATTTAAGTATTCTTTATTCAAAAATATTGCAACTGTATAGTGTTCAGATTTTGAGTTTATCTGAGAATCGGGTGAACCACATAATTGGCAGTAGTTCTTAAGGGCCCCCTGGCAGAATTGTAAGCTCTTCCTCCATGAAGTTGTGGGCCCTGTATGCAGTAGAATCTACCATTTTGTGATCCACATGAAAATATCAGCAGTGTTTGAGAAGGTATTGTAGTGAGGAGTCTAGGTGGCAAATGATAAAATGGCTGTCAGGACTTGTGTATATGTATGTGTGGAAAGTTATGTCAACATACATATATAAGTACAAACTCCGTCACAGAATGCAATCACCAACATCCAATTAATTACGGACTAACTAAATGGGCAACATTAATATATTTAGCCCTTCTTCAATGACAGATACTTCAGGCATTCTCTAGGTAAATAAATATTGTGTAGTCACAATTTCTGTGTCTGACAATATGACGGACATTATTGACACAAGTGCTAATTAGTATGTAGATAACTAAATAACAAATACACTATACCGCAGCACCTGCACAAAATATAGTTGAAGCCTACGGCATTTCTTTTCTTCTAAGAATTATATTGAAAGTTATTTTTGTTGTTTGTGTGTAAAAATGTTATAAAAAAACATGAGATGTTATGCATGTGAATGGCTTATAATTTTAAGATTAAGCAATATAGCTATATTAATTGGTTGCTTATTTGTAAATAGATAACAACCTAGTGCCACAAGTGGAATTTTTCAATTGTATGGATTATTTAAAAAAATTGGAAATATATACACACACTTTTTTACCCTGTTTGTATAGACTTTCAATTGTTTTAAAATTAAAAACATTTTAGAGTTTAAATATGCTTCATTTTTACAATTCATGTACAGATATGTCCATATTGGAAGAGAAATCCAGAAGAAGTCTGCAAAGCTTTTCCTGATCTGCAGTCCATGCAAGAATGCAATATACTAGAGAAGGATTTAAAGAATTAGTCCAACAATTGGAAGGTGAAGTGCTCCCTGGCCTCAGAAATCCAACAGCTATCACTCCTATTGTGACCATAATGTCAGTCCTTAATTTTTGTGCAATAGGCTCATTCCAGTATGCTGTTAGTGACTGCAAGAGTATGCCCAAACAAACTTTTTGAACTGTTTTGAGACAAGGTTTGGATGTAATACTCCAACATATGGATGACTACATACAATTCTCTACAGACAATCTAACATTGAACAATATAGAGGTAGGCTTCTATGATTTGGGAGGCATTCCCCATGTTCTTGGTGCTATGGATGGAACCCATACACCATTAGTTCTACTTCATGACTGATAACAGGCTTAAAGGAACAGAAAGCAGAGCCACTCAATCAATGTTCAAGTAGTTAGATCTCTACATTTCAAGTGTTTGCACCAGTAACATGCCACAGCAGATGACAGACCTGGCACCACTAATGACATGGCTTGTTGGTGAGTTTACATGTATATCAATCTTGCAATAACAGTTAAACACACCTAATTTAACAGGGTAGAAATAATCTCACTTAAAAAATGTTTTCAATATTTTCTTCTCATTCTTTTTCATCACTTTTTCAGGGGATTATGCTTATCCAAACCATACATGACTTCTCAGTCCTCTTCGCAAGGGATCCACTTCAACAAGGCACATGTCAGAACACGGGGACCAGTGAAGTGATCTGTTTTTGGGAAAAGTCAGGTGGAGCCCTTTTAAAACAACATTGACCTGCGGAGACAAATCCCATTCATTCCGGATGATGATTACCATGGAGAACATCAGGGTGATGTTTTGACATGGCTCTGAAGATTGGTACTGATGATGATGACCTGTGATGAAAATTCATGGAAAACATTTTTGAATAATGGTAAGTAAATAACACTCAACCTGATTCTAATCTAATCAAATAAAGGTAGTCTATTTAGGTAGAATATTTGACATGGTTAGCGCATGAAGTTTAAATAAAACACTATATCAAGAAAACTAACCAGATTACCAATCTGTTGAAATTAATTGAAAAAGGTTAAAATAGACAGACATCTTAAAGTTGACAATAAACATTGTTTGCATGAATGTGACTATGCGAAAGTAGGTGTGTTGGTTAACAACTCTTTTTTATATTTCTCTAAATTTAAAAAACTGTTACCTAATAATGTTTTCTTTTTAATCAGTAAATTCCTTTCCACCGTGTGCTAATGCTCTAGCAAGCCATAGCCAAATAAATGGAACACTGTCACAACTTGTTAGCAAGCAAGGTAAGTGTAACAGGGTGAGTCAGAAATAAGGCTTGGGAGACTTTTTACATAGTCATTTCACAATGGCTTAATGAATCAAGATTTTAGGGGTAGAGGGAAAACAACACGTTCCAATGTCCTTCTGGTTCTGTTTGGAGGTTTCAAGGATATTACAAAAACATTTACAACAATAGATTAATATCCTCTGGTTATTATTTCTTTTTTATCTTCTTTCTCTTTACAGCTGCCTCCTTCTGTGAATCCAACTAGCATACCTCATAACAAGAGGTTAAATCCTGGTAGATAAAGTGCATGGAGACAATCAGTCTTTTACTGGTGTTTACTTCTCATCTCTAAACACAGGGATAGATCCTCCACCAGTGGACAATGTTCCTCTTACACTTTTATTCCATCATCATTGCATGAGAAAGAAAAGGAAGCTGAATAGAAGTCACAGTACCTATTTAAGTCCCCTTACTGCCATCTGCCAGATTGCCACAAAGGAATACAAAAACAAAATTAACCAGCAGTGCTATTCAAGAGCTTTATCTAATGGGTGATTTGGGGCCTTACTTACGGCTGAAACGTTCTCCTCTTCTCTTCTAGTAGAACCCTTTCCCAGTGGGTATCCTGAAAATTTCACTTGTCCAGAGGCTAGCTTGCTCTTTTTGGAGTTAATTTGCAGCCCGGATTTATCTAATGTCTTGAATACTGCCATTAAATGAGTAATGTGTTCAAGAACTTTATCTAACACCTGTGAGAGGAGCAGCTGCTCCGCCATTATGTCCCTCTTTTGTTAGTGGGACCCTTGCCCCTACCCAAACTGTTGGGAATAACAAAACCCTTCAGTTCATCCACTGTGCTCCCTTCAGCTCTACTTCATTTGCCAGATGCTGGCACTCACCTGGATATGATACACACCTCCTGGGCTGTCGTGCACTAGAGAGTCCCCACCAAATGGGACCACCAGTCCTCACATCACACATCTTCTTCCTCTTATCCTAGGCCCTTATCTGTTTTCATCAGCTCTTTTTCTTTACCTCTACGCTCTAGATCTCTACACAGCGCTTTCTCCTCCTCTAGACTCCCCTCACTTCACAATCTCTGTCCCTACCTTTTCTTCCTCCTCCTCCTCAGCTCCTTCCTGCTTGCTATGTTTTTGTAGCTGTCCTTTTTCTTCTTCCTGCCCTTACCCTTTTGTGTGTTAGTCTCTTTTCTATGTTCTCTCTTGTTCCTGATTGCAGACAGTGAGCCTGCATAGGGACTGGTCTACTGTGGACTGCCTAGGGCAGGTAAGTGTTGTTCTTCCTCCTTATCCCTCACAGTAAGCAAACAACTCTATCATTAATGGTTATATGAAATGTTCTGTTATGTATCCTATGTTATGTATGCTATTAGGGAAGGTCATATACTGATGACAAATCCATGAAATGACAGAATTGGTTTCCTGCACATGTGGTTTTCTGCCAAGCTCATGATTTTCTTCTTTCCTTACATTGAAGATATTTACTTTCGGTATTCTTTATGTTAAGCATGCATCTTTTAAAGAAAGCATAGAACATTATGAAAGTATGTTTGAAAACTGTAGTGTTGGGATGTAGCAATTGCACAAAATGTAAGTCCACTGGCTCTCCCTGATAGCGTGGCCGTACCACGCCACTGCAGCCGCCAGATTGAGACAGCTGCTGTTGATTTCACCGAGCCTGTAGTTCTATTGGTAATCACCTCCTTTGGGCTTCAAGTGCTCCGTGGATCACTGTAGGGCTGCTTGTTCATTTTGGGTTTTATTCTGCAGATTTTTACTTTATTTTCTGCTTACTTTGCTTTGGGTACTTTGCCTTCCTCCATCTTATCAACCCATTGCCACGCCCAAGCCTGCTACATCTGTTTCCCTAGGATCCAGCTTCCCACAGGTTTTTCCCCACTTCGCACTCCTGCACCCCAGGCAGAAACTCCCAGGGCTATTAATGGAGGCCAATATGCATCCACGCCACTAGGCACATCAAAGACAACTTTGTCTACACCTGGACTGTGCCCTGTGCCAGTTACTCTGCCACAGATCTCAGTGCCATGGGCCCCGTACGCAATAACACCTGCTGCCTCGCCACGCCTCACTCCACAGTAGGACCTTTCTCCTGCATCCGCTGTTGGTTCACCTTCACCCTAGAACTGACTCCCATTGTAGCAACCAGCACCACGCCATCCCCAGTTGCCATATTCTCCCTGAATCAACTCAGGTGCCTCTTGATCAATGCCAGGTCACTCTGCAAGCATGCCACCCAACTCTGGAACGTCATTTCCACTCTCATCCTCGACTTGGCCTTCATTACAGAGACCTGGCCCTTCCCTGTATCCACCCAAACACTGCAACTGCTACACCTATCAAGTACAAGATGAAACACATTGACTGCACCAAAAGACACAGGGGTGTCATCGCCATCATATGGAAGGAATCAATAATCTGCACCATCACCAATGACATGACCA
This sequence comes from Lissotriton helveticus, assembly GCF_964261635.1. Classification (NCBI taxonomy): domain Eukaryota; kingdom Metazoa; phylum Chordata; class Amphibia; order Caudata; family Salamandridae; genus Lissotriton; species Lissotriton helveticus. The sequence continues at coordinate 696,108,339 of NC_136061.1, forward strand.
CGCCGATCACGGAACTCAGGAATTTCCACCTCTGCACTGAGGAGAAAACTACCATTAAAAGTACCATCATCACCTTACATCTGCGGAAGTTGTGAGAGACGTTCCCTGCTTTCTGTGACCAGACTACTAACCATTGTGCGTCCCGCTGCCGAGGACATTATCTATTAGTGGGTGAAGCATGTGATGTGTGCCCGTTTTCTTCGCCAGACCATGGATCTCTGGTAGAGCCTTTCGGGCTATATCTGGCCTGCTACCCCCGTTCTTGCACAGGATCTTTTCCATCTCCGGCTTTTTGAAAAATATGTACCCGGGACTTCAAGTAACGATTGGCTACCTTTGAATGGATGTGGTCTACCTTTAGAACTTGGACATTACATTGTATATTTCTTCTCATCGTCAACAGAAAATAGCCCCTGAAACCATTTGTTCTAAAGGAATTTATTGTTGAAAATACTCAAGTTACCCTGAATTGTGAAAAATCTGCTGTTATATATTGGTATCCCTTGCGCCCTGACGAAGGAACCTTGGATAAACTGTCCTTTCCGAAATGCGCGTCGGCGCCTTGTTTTTTGTTTTTATCTTCTGTCCTAAGTTCTTCTGTTTAGGTGTTGATATTGCTTCTTGTTTTGTAATGTATGACGTTGTGATTGGTTGAGAGGATGTTTGAATGTGTGAGCTTGAGTGGGGGTTATATGCTATGTTTATTTGATTAAGTGCATTGTATATACATATGTATGAGTGTTTTTTATGAATTTGTGCTTTCCGATGGAATTGAAAAAATAAATGTATATGTTTTGCTTATAAATTTTTCTGTGTGGGACAATGATGTTTTATAGAAATTGATGGATACATTACCTATTGCTATATAATTCCCTAGGAGAGGTTTTTCTATGTTTTTTGGACCATCATCTACAGATCCTCAGGACCACGAACCGGCCTCAGTGGCGCCATTGTTGAATTCATCACCCCGCTCACCATCGAATCCGAACACTAAGAGACCTCAACTTTCACCTGTACGACCCCACTGACACTAACTCCACTGACTTCCTGGAATGAATGGACAACATTGGCCTCAATCAGCTGGTCACAGACCCCACCCACAAAGTAGGACACAGGCTAGGCCCCATCTTTTTTTTTTTTTAAATATATTTTTATTGTTTTTCTTTGACAAGATACACGCATACATATAACAGTTAGCACAGTTCGCTGTTTCATTTGGCATACACAAATTGCATAAAAGCGTTTGGTAGATGGTTGTTGAATGGCTGTTAGAATGTCCCAGTAAGCTTGCGGCCTCTATGGCTTGGTTGCAAACGACCCCTTGTCTTTCGGCCCTGTACCTAGTTTTAACATATAACGTAAACATATAACATGCCCTACCTACCACAGTGCCCCCTTCCACAACTTTGCCAAGGTCACGCAACACCAATGGAACGACGCCCTCTGCAGCACTCAGCCCAACGTCACCACTGACTTGAACCAGTCAGTAGAGAACTTCAACGCTGTCAGATCTCAAGCACTCTTACCTGTAGGATGCTTGTTGGTTGATTTCGCAGAGACGTTATAGACCAACTTCCCAGAGCTCTAAGCAACACCCAGTGATTTTAATATTACACTAACGTAATTAAATAGAATTTCGGGAGGAGGGCCGGATCGGGGACGCTACTTGTTTCTTGGTTGTCGACCTGCGAAGCAACAAGAAAACTTCTGTAAATCTAGACTTCTTTTTATACCTAGCCAACTACCTATCTTAACAGTAATTCCTTCTTGTCGAATTAAGTGAGAGCCTACCTACGACTTCAGTAGTTAGGCGTAGCGTCCGTGTTGTCGTTGTGAAGAGTCTTGTACTAGGTGTAGGTCGTCTTCGAGAAGATAGAGTGCTGTCAGATGATAATTGAGCTCCTGAATAAATATTAAATAAAGAATAAGTTACTATTTTCTCCTAAGTCTTTTTTCGCCAGTTTATGCTGTCTACCTGTTCCTGGCGTCACTTACTCTGTAAACTCTCACGATTTTTGGGATCTTCACAATCTGTGTAATTAGAAAACAAACAAGAGATACAACATGCTATACATTTACAAAAGATTCACTATCTTAATTTGTCTCCAAATGTCCTTTGATTAAAGTCTCAAAGTTCTTTCTTTCCTTAGATTACAACAAAGTCTTTGCCAGGATTCTAAAGATTCAGCCTCCGAATATTGCCATGTAAGATAATAGTTTCTGAATTTGTTGCTTGCTTGCATTGGGCGCCTTTTACTAGACTAGGAAAAAACGTTCACTTAGCTTTAAAAGTTGTTTCTTCCTTTCTTGCAGCGCGAGGTGAAGATCTGCAGCTTGAAGGTGAAGGTTCTTCAAGTCCGGATGGTCAAGGCGTTACCAGGTCGTCGGGTCCTCTGGAGGTTCCTCAGGTGAGTCTCTTCGTGGACGGAGGAAGGCAAAGCATCTGGAAACTGCGGGTGTGGGTATTTATACTCAAGCCACACCCGAACGGCAGATGACGCATCGCGCACCTTTCCCTGCGTGCGTGTGCGTTTCTAGATCGTTCTTTAAAGCAGGTATTGCCGGCTTGCCCCTTTCAGTACTAAAACAAGCACTCGTCAATCTTGTCATGGGATGTAATGATAAAACCATGATTACAGTACAGAATACTTTCAAATGACATCAGCTTTAAATATTTTGGCACTAACTTTAAAGTTACACAAATCAGTTTACATCACATATACATGTACTACAATGGCGTGCTGGATGCACGGGACAGGGGTGGGTTTTATGAGGAGATAAAACCTCTTTAAAAGGGGCATTATGTGCTACAACGTGAAGCAGTCATGACAGTACTCCCCCCTTAAGAGTACCCCTAAAACTTGAGGGACTGGTTTCGGTTTCTCAGGGTACTGTAAATGAAATTGTTTTACTAAACGTGGAGCATTTTGTATGTTAGCAAGAGGTTCACAGGATCGTTCCTCTGGGCCATAACCTTTCCAATGTATCAAATAAAACAGTTTGCCTCGAATTCTTTTTGAATCAACAATTTTTTGAACCTCAAATTCTGGAACTCCATCAATTTGTATAGCTGTGGGAGGTTTTTAATTCTGGTCATGGGATTAAATGGTTTAATCAAAGACACATGAAATACCGGATGAAATCGGTATCTGGGTGGTAAGATTAACCTTACACAGACTGGATTTATTATTTTGTCTATATCAAATGGCCCGATAAAACGAGGGCAGAACTTTTTACAAGTTTTTATCTTTAAGTTTTTTGTGGTAACCAAACCTTGTCTCCGATGGAGTATTTGGGTTGTGTTTTTCTGTGTGAATCTGAGATACTTTTTTGTCTTTCTTTTGCTTGCGCTAAATGATACTGGGCCTGGGTTTGGATGTTAACTAATTTTTTAATGTGTTCATCCAAAGATGGAATAATAAAAGGAAATCTAATTGACCCAGGAATATTTTTTGGATGAAAACCATAAGTACTAAAGAATGGAGATAAACTAGTGGAGGAGTTGTCCATGTTATTGAAAGCAAACTCCAACAACCATAAAATATCTGACCATTCTTGTTCCTCCTCAATTAACATACAACGTAAGAACTGTTCTATGGTTTGATTGGTTCTTTCTGTAAGTCCATCAGTTTGGGGATGATAGCCAGAAGAAGTGAGGGCATCCATGTCTAAAGTTTTTCCTAAATGTTGCCAAAAGTGAGAAATTAATTGGGGGCCTCTGTCTGATATGATCACTAAGGGAATGCCATGTAAACGAATTATTTCTTTTGAGAATATCTGAGTTAACTCTTTGGCTGATGGAATTTTCTTTAATGGGATGAAGTGGGCCATTCGAGAGAAATGATCAACCACGGTTAAAATGGTGGTATATCCGTTCTTAGTTTTTGGGAGCTCGACTATAAAATCAAGGGATACAGTATGCCAGGGTTGGGGTGGTATTGGAAGCGGAAGGAGAAGACCACTAGGTGCTTGATGTTGTGGTTTATTTTGAGTACACACTACACAAGTTTCAACGTAATTCTGAATGTCTGATAACATTGAGGGCCACCAAAATTTTCTTTTGATCAAATGACTAGTTTTTGTTACTCCAGGATGTGCAGACATCAGAGTGTCATGATGTAATTGAATCACTTTATTTTGTAACTTTTGAGTGGGTACAAATATTTGTTCATTCATGTACAAAATGTTGTCTTTTAATTGTAATAAAGGATACTGATCTTGCCATTCCTGTGCTATCCTTCCTTGTACTTCATTTTTGATTTCTTCTACAACATCAGTGTACGTAGCTCCTACCTTAAAGCAATGATCTGACAATACAGGTTGGGTTTTGTCTGGTAAATAATCATTTTCTTCAGAGATTCCTATGCGTGACAAAGCATCTGCTTTCTGATTCTCTTTTCCTGGACGGTAAGTGATTAAGAAATTGTAATCATTAAAAAAGATTGTCCAACGTAACTGTCTAGCGGTGAGTGCTTTTACAGAACGCAAGCTTTGTAGGTTTCTATGGTCAGTATAGATTATCACCGGATGTCTAGCACCTAACAAATAATGGCGCCACTCTTCAAAAACTGCTTTGATGGCAAGTAATTCTTTATCTGCAATAGCATAGGTTTGTTCTGTAGGGGTCAATTTTCTTGAATAATATGCTATGGGATGCATTTGACCGGTCTCCTTATGCCTTTGAGATAAGATGCCCCCAATAGCAAACTGCGAAGCGTCTGCTTCAACTATGAAGGGAATAGACAGATCCGGATGCATTAAGATAGGTGCGGAGGTAAATTGTTGTTTTAAATTAAGAAAGGCCTTTTCAGCATCCATTGTCCAGTCAAATTTCAAATTTTTTCGTAATAACCTAGTTATTGGTGTTATGATTTGAGAGAAATTATTAATGAATCGCCTGTAAAAGTTGGCAAATCCTAAAAAGCTTTGAATTTGTTTTACTGTAGAAGGGCTGGACCAATCGAGCACATCTTGAATCTTTTCAGGATCCATCTCAATACCTTTAGGACTTAAAACATAACCAAGGAATTCCACTTTAGTAGTATGAAAAGTACTCTTTTCTAGTTTTATGAACAGGGAATAATCAAGAAGTTTTTGAAGAATAGCTCTTACTTGTTTTACATGTTCTGTGGTGTTCTTGGAATAGATGAGAATATCGTCTATGTAAACAATACAACAAATATCCAAAAATTCTCTTAAAACCTCATTTATAAAATATTGAAAAGCTGCTGGAGCGTTACAGAGTCCAAATGGCATGACTTGATACTCATATAAGCCGAATTTAGTACGAAATGCAGTTTTCCATTCATCACCACTTCGGACTCTCACCAAATGGTAGGCTCCTCGCAGGTCCAATTTGGTATAGATGGTAGCATCTTTAAATTGATCTAATAAAGTTGAAATTAGTGGGAGTGGATATCTGTTCTTAATGGTCACATTATTTAGGGCACGGTAGACTATACAGGTACGCAATTCACCTCCTTTTGTTGGGATAAAAAATAGAGGGGAGGATGCTGGAGATTTAGAGTGTCGAATGAAGCCATTGGCAAGGTATTCATCAAGATAGTCCCTCAGATGTTCATTTTCTTTTTCTGTGAGGGCATATATCCGACTACATGGCAAAGTAGCACCAGGCATTAAATCAATCCGACAATCAAAGTCCCTATGTGGTGGTAGGGTATTGGCTTTCTTTTTATCAAACACATCATGGAGATCTGAATATTCTCGTGGAACACCTTCTAATAACAATACCCTCTTAGAGTCCATAGGAAAATCATAGCCTTGCACTAACAGTTCAGGCATTTGATGTTGAAGACAAGAAGCATGACAAAATTCTGAATTGAATAACACAGTTTTCTTCACCCAATCAATTTTAGGATTATGCTTTACGAGCCATGGAATTCCCAAAATTAGGCGGAATTGAGGGGCATCAATTATGTCAAATGTAATGTCCTCTTTATGTAAAGATAAACAAGTCATTTGCAGAGTCTCAGTGTGGTACTGTATGAGTCCAGAAGATAATTCCTTTCCATCAACTGCTCGGACTACCTCTGGGTGGAGTTTAGGTTCAGATTCAAACTCCAAATCATGCAAAAAGCGTGTGTCAATAAAATTGCCTGTAGCGCCTGAGTCTATTAAAGCGTCAACAGACCAAACTCTTCCTTCCTTTGAGCAAGCCTGTAGAGATATTTTAATACTGAGGTGTTGGAAGGTTATATCTGGAGTCGTGGAGGCCAAACTAGATAATGTACTCGACAAACTGACCTCTTGTGTTGTCGAGCATGTTAGTTTTCCGACTGCTGGACTAAACCTGCTTCTGTATTTTTTCCTTTGGGTTTATTAGGGCGTGTTGGACATTCCTTAACAAAATGTCCAGACTTGCCGCAATAAAGACATTGATTTAACCTTCTTCTTTTGTCTTTCTCTTCTTTTGTCAAAGGTCATTTTATGGTGCCTATCTGCATAGGTTCTCCAAGATCCAATTTAGTAGCAGGCTCAGTTTTGGTACTAACTCTGTCTTTGAATGAAAACAATCTTTGTTCTGTTTTCCCTTTTTCTCCTTTACGTTCTGATAATCGATGATTCAATTTTACTACCAGATTTATTAATTCTTCAATTTCATCTGGTGGATCCAAAATCTGTGTAATCATGTCTTTTAGCTCGTCTTTTAGGCCCTTATAAAAAAGAGAAACCCTTTTTTCTTCCGGCCAATGAGCTTCTATAACTAATCTGTTGAACTGCGATATGTAATGTAGTAAGTCAGATGAACCTTGTTTTAAATGCAGTAGCTCATGATCTGCAGACTGAACAAAAACATGTTTAGCGAACAATTTTTTCATTGTATTCTTAAATCGTCTGAGGTCATAGAGGATCGGGTCATCTCGCTCTACAATAGGCACTGACCAAAGGGCAGCATCTCCTCCTAAATAAGATAATATAAACGCAACTTTGGAGGAATCATCAGGAAAAGCTGTTGGTTTAGCTATGAAATGCAGATGGCATTGATTTAAAAAGACCGTAAACTTGTTACTGTCCCCATAAAACCGTTCTGGTTGTGCTAAGGGAACTGGTATTGGAGTGACTACTTGAATTTGAGTTGGTGTGTTCGAGGAACTCGAATGTAAAGTTTGAAGTCCAGGTTGGAATGTTGGTGGTTTTAGTACCGACCCCTGAGTAGGAGAAAAACTCCAAGTACTAGGACCTGAAACGCCGGCTCCTTGAATACTATTTTGTAAGGCTGTAATATCCCTTCTAAGGGCGGCATTTTCAGATTTTATGTCTGTTAAAATAGTCGCTATGTCTTGCAAAGAAACCGAGGCAGTCGGATCCATAACGTCTGTGTTGCATCCTGCTTTCATTTCTTCTCTGCCCTTCTTTAGTGTTTGTCATTACTTGCTCAGCAGGCATCTATGATGTCACATAGTGTTCCAATTGTATATGCTTGAAAACAGGGACAGTTACATCTGAGGCTGAGCTGGAGTCCATCTGCTCCTGGTGGAGTTTCTATTATTGGATCTACTTTATTCTATTTTATCTACCTGACCTGAATGTTATCTTCAATAAACCTAATCTGTTTCATATACAGGATTTAAAGGCTTCAATTTGTTACAATTTTGGCAACGAAGTACTGAGCCTATGCGTGAAGAAAAGACTGAATTACTGCAACTAAGAATTTGAGACTACTGCAACTGGAGAACTTTTTGAACCCAAAGAGGAAAAGGTATTTAATGAAAGCACCCTGGTTAACCCCACCAGTGTCCTTTGTGATCTGGACAGTCTATTTCCCCAGGGTGTTGGAGTTCTAACTGCATGATTTGGACATTATTGACCTGAGAACTAGACACTGAACTTTGATGTCTGTCATATTTTAAAAGTCTGCCATCAAGTGTGAGGAAGTGGATGCGCAGTATTTGTATATTATTAGATATTACGAGTGAGAAAGCAACCTTGCCAGAGAGAAGGCTGAGGATTTGAGCACTTTTACACACGTAGTTGTTGGGAAAACGATGTGTAGCCTGACAAGAAGAAAACTTGTCAAGAAAAATGATGCTGTAATTAAGGAAGTGCCTGATACATCGCTGCGTGTTTAATTGTTAATGAAAGGCAGAGCACGGCAAACTGTGAGTGCAGCGTTTCAACTGTTATCAGAGACTGTCACAAGTTTATGAACACGGACTAATGACAGCAGTGTGTTTCAATGGTTAACAATTTCCATAATTGTGATTGTGTCACTTGGTACTTGCAACCAGTAATATTTGCACTGAAGCCTCCTGCCTTACTACAAGTATAAGAGATCGTTTATTGATCTATATTTAAACTGTGCGGACAGCGTGAGGAACAAGTGGCAATATTTACACTGAAGCTGGAAAGGAAACTGTCTTTTCAAATTTTTCGTCTGCAAGTAATGTGTGACTGTGTGAGGTTCAAGCGCCATCTAGTGGAACTGTTTTGGTGCTTAGTTTCCTGCCTTCCTAAGAGTATAGGGAAATTTTGATCATCTTTGTTTTCAAAGTCAGTTTCGATGTCTGGCAGTGTGATTACAGCGTTTTAATAACTATTTAAACAATATTTCAATCCTCATCGGATGTCACAAAAATTGAAGTATTTTTACAGTTAAGCCAAGTTACCGTTACCTTCAGAACTGGGCTCGAGCGGAGCGATCTCGAGCTAAGTCGTACGTCAATGACTGTGTTTGATTCCCCGATGAAAACAATGCTTGCATCGCGTCATTCACGTTGCTTCTACAAGTCCAACTTCCCGTAAAAAGGACGCAATTACGACGTCTGCGGCCATTTTAGATTATATCACCATGACAACACCGCTGCAAGGCATCGGATCAACATTTCGGACCGGAGCTTCTTCTATATTATGTCACATATACAAATTTATGGTATTTATGTTCATTTTATTCAAAGACAGAGATCTCGGGTGAGAGATTACTTGCTCAGCAGGCATCTATGATGTCACATAGTGTTCCAATTGTATATGCTTGAAAACAGGGACAGTTACATCTGAGGCTGAGCTGGAGTCCATCTGCTCCTGGTGGAGTTTCTATTATTGGATCTACTTTATTCTATTGTATCTACCTGACCTGAATCTTATCTTCAATAAACCTAATCTGTTTCATATACTGGACTTAAAGACTTCAATTTGTTACAATTTTGGCGAAATATTCTTCGTGGGCTTTGCCGTCTGTCAGATCTCAAGCACTCTTACCTGTAGGATGCTTGTTGGTTGATTTCGCTGAGACGTTATAGACCAACTTCCCAGAGCTCTAAGCAACACCCAGTGATTTTAATATTACACTAAGGTAATTAAAAAGAATTTCGGGAGGAGGGCCGGATCGGGGACACTACTTGTTTCTTGGTTGTCGACCTGCGAAGCAACAAGAAAACTTCTGTAAATCTAGACTTCTTTTTATACCTAGCCAACTACCTATCTTAACAGTAATTCCTTCTTGTCGAATTAAGTGAGAGCCTACCTGCGACTTCAGTAGTTAGGCGTCGCGTCCGTGTTGTCGTTGTGAAGAGTCTTGTACTAGGTGTAGGTCGTCTTCGAGAAGATAGAGTGCTGTCAGATGATAATTGAGCTACTAAATAAATATTAAATAAAGAATAAGTTACTATTTTCTCCTAAGTCTTTCTTCGCCAGTTTATGCTGTCTACCTGTTCTTGGCATCACTTACTCTGTAAACTCTCACGATTGTTGGGATCTATACAATCTGTGTAATTACAAAACAATCAAGAGATACAACATGCTATACATTTACAAAAGATTCACTATCTTAATTTGTCTCCAAATGTCCTTTGATTAAAGTCTCAAAGTTCTTTCTTTCCTTAGATTACAACAAAGTCTTTGCCAGGATTCTAAAGATTCAGCCTCCGAATATTGCCAGGTAAGATAATAGTTTCTGAATTTGTTGCTTGCTTGCGTTGGGCGCCTTTTACTAGACTAGGAAAAAACGTTCACTTAGCTTTAAAAGTTGTTTCTTCCTTTCTTGCAGCGCGAGGTGAAGATCTGCAGCTCGAAGGTGAAGGTTCTTCAAGTCCGGATGGTCAAGGCGTTACCAGGTCGTCGGGCCCTCTGGAGGTTCCTCAGGTGAGTCTCTTCGTGGACGGATGAAGGCAAAGCATCTGGAAACTGCGGGTGTGGCTATTTATACTCAAGCCACACCCGAACGGCAGATGACGCATCGCGCACCTTTCCCTGCGTGCGTGTGCGTTTCTAGATCGTTCTTTAAAGCAGGTATAACCGGCTTGCCCCTTTCAGTACTAAAACAATCACTCGTCAATCTTGTCATGGGATATAATGGTAAAACCATGATTACAGTACAGAATACTTTCAAATGACATCAGCTTTAAATATTTTGGCACTAACTTTAAAGTTATACAAATCAGTTTACATCACATATACATGTACTACAATGGCATGCTGGATGCACGGGACAGGGGTGGGTTTTATGAGGGGATAAAACCTCTTTAAAAGGGGCATTGTGTGCTACAACGTGAAGGAGTCAAGACAGTCGCCTGGATCATCAGCGACGCCTACCGAGTCGCTCCCATCAAACCTGTCAAAATGCACAGATCCACCAAACAAGCCACTTGGTACACTCTGGAACTTAGCATGTCGAAATGCAGATGTAAACAACTCAAAAGAAGATGGCGAACCAGCAGGCTCAACAATGACTGAGCCACCTTCAAGTCGGCTCTCAAAGACTATCACCGCCAGCTCAAAGCCGTGAAAAATGATGTCCCTGGCACACCTGTTCGAGACCAGCATTAGCCAAACCAAGGAACTCTTCACCATTGTCAGAGAGTTCACCTGCCTGTCTGCCACCAAAAACTCAATCTTCACCCCACAAGAACTCTGCAATGCCCTTGCTTACCACTTCCACAACAAGATAGTTAACGTCTACAGCAACTTTGACCCCAAACCCAACGACCTCCTTAGCATCCCATTAAATACTGTCATTGACCACCTGCTCACCACATGGGAATAACTCAGTACACCAAACACAACCATGCTAATGAACTCAATCCAATCAGGTGCACCCACTGACCCATGGCCCCACTGGCTCTTCAACCTCGGAAGAGATGAGATAAGCCACTTGAATGAAGAACAACTGACTGAAGCTGAACACTGACAAAATGGAAGTACTGATTTTTGGCAGACGCAACTCCCTGTGAAACGACCCCTGGTGGCCATCGGAACTCGGACCCACCTCCACTCCGAAAGGGGAAACAACCTTTACAACGCAACTTTTACAGCGCACTACCATTACAACGAAACTTTTACAACGCAACATCAATTACAACGCATGCATTTACAATGCAACCATTACAACGCATGACACTACAACGCACAACACTACAACGCACACCACTACAACGCATGTCCTTACAACGCAGTCATTACAACGCATACCATTACAATGCATAGCATTACAACACATAGTACCCCTACACTATCCAACACTTACCCTTCTGTTGCACCCCCTGGAGTTAGAATAGTAATTTTTACCCCTACACTATCCAACACTTACCCTACTGTTGCACCCCCTGGAGTTCGAATAGTAATTTTTACCCCTACACTATCCAACACTTACCCTACTGTTCCACCCCCTGGAGTTAGAATAGTAATTTTTACCCCTACACTATCCAACACTTACCCTACTGTTGCACCCCCTGGACTTAGAATAGTAATTTTTACCCCTACACTATCCAACACTTACCCTACTGTTGCACCCCCTGGAGTTAGAATAGTAATTTTTACCCCTACAGTATCCAATACTTACCATACATGCAATGTAATGTTATGCGTTGTAATGGTATGCGTTGTAAAGGTATTATGCGAAGTAATGGAATGCGTTGTAAAGGTAGTTTTTAAATATTCGTTGTAAATGCATGCATTGTAATGGAATGCGTTGTAATGGATGTTGCGTTGTAAAAAATGCGTTGTAAAGGTAGGCGAATAGCAGTGTCAGTACGAGGGAGGCAAGATGGCATCCGTGTGAGCGGTTGCAGCGGCTGTGCTCAGCGGTCTGGGCATATGTATCTCAAATATCTTCTTACAGTTCTATGGAGGATGAATATACAGAACCAGAACTCGGTGGAATATTGGCCTAGTCGGTTTTTCTATCTATCTATCCAGCAAATATACTGTGACTAGCTAGACCTCAACCAGCTGATTATCCTGAATTTCGAGCCCGATTCCTCAGAGCTGTCGAGAGCTGTCATGAGAGAGAAAGAAACTATACTCTACTGACCCTTCAGATTTTTGCTCGGTTTCTGCTATCAAAATTCACTGCTCTCTAATTGAACAACGCTTCGTGGGGTAAGGCAGCGACTTTTTCATTATATTACATTCAATTGTGACACTGTGGTACGGGGGAGGGGGTCGTCTCCTATATCGCTGCAGCTCTGCTCTGCTCTGCTCTCTTCCCGATTACCCCTCGCCTCAGCGTCAGCGTTCCAACGATCTTCTACATCTAGCCTCAGCCCTAGAGAGCCCACACCTCTTTCGGCTCATCATTCCTGGCTGCGTATCGCTTACTGCTTATCCAACTGTGCGAGCGGGATAACCAAAATACAAACAAATATGACCGTACGGACAACACCCATGTCAATGCGTTAGCTTCTATCTCTCCTGCTCTCCCCGCGCTCACCTGCCCTTCAGTTTTCCGTTTCTCCAGTCTCTCCAGCTTCCTGATTCTCGAGCGTCAAGCGTCAAGCGTCATCTGCAGACCCGAGGGAGGGGGTTTAAAAGTGCTGCGAGTCCTTCGTTTTTGTCTCTGCTCTTCGCTGTCACGGCAGGGTTGGACTATAGACGCTCAGGACGGCCAGGCTTCTGATAGCAATCGGCGGCAGAGAGAGTGTTTAGGGGAACGAATGACAGTGAGAGGCGATATTGAGAGGCAACACTGGAAGGATTAAAATCAGATTTTAAGTTGGAATTCCAAAATTGTCTGAAAAATGTCGAAAATGTCAGAAATGCTGCCAGACAAATAAATCTTAAAGTAAAAGCACACCTGAATAGTCGAACTGCCGAACAAGCTGAATGTCATTTAGATTTAAATGGTGGGAATGGAGATGCAGCTTTAGCAAACTCAAAAACCGGATTTTCACTGGTACCCTGTCTTCCTTTGCACGATTCAACTCCGCAATTAATACCACATTAATTGCTTTATGTGCTGATCCATTCGTAAAGGAACAAATCCTTGAGTTCTTTCTATCTGACCTAACGCATACCGTCTTAGAAAACTTAGGAAGCTATTTGAGACAATTTGACGGCAAATCCGGAACTAGGGGTGATAAAAACGCATTGAGGAGACGTCCTCTCTACAGCGAGAGACCCCTAGAAGGATCTCATCGGAAAATATCACAAATATTTCCAAATTCTTGGAAAGTGTGCACGGACACGGACATGGATAAAGACAAAGGCAAAGATAGAACCTTTGAAACGGAGTGTACAGACGGAGTGTTCAGGGATGGAGAACAGCCCGTACAGAAAGAACAAAGAAACCAGAAAGAGCAAAAAAATCAGACAATACAGGCATTACAGGCATTACAGACATCTATAAATCAACCCCAACCCCAACCCAACAATATGGCCCTAAACAAGGGGCAAATCGAAGGGATTGAAGTTGGTGTTATGTCCTCACAAGAAGAAAGACCTTGTCTAGATGATCAAAACCCGATAAATAAAGAAATCGAAGAGGCTGAGGTCGAGGACAAAACCAAAACTGTCAAGCATAAAGGTCCTGAAACAAGAGGAGCCAGGGCAAAGGAGAGAGTCACAACTAAGAATGAACCTCAAGAGAAAGAAAAAGAGAAAGCAAAGACTAAAGACAAAAACTCAGAAAAAAAGATGGAAAAGGAAAAAGAAAAAAATAGGCGCAAGGAGAAGGAGAAAGAAAGAGAAAGAGTAAGAGAAAGATGCAAAGAAATGAAACTGAAGACAGACGACAAGAGTGAAGCAGCAGAAGATAAAGAGGAAGACGAAGAGAGCGCCAAACTGGAGCTCCAAGCAAAGAAAGCACAAAGACTACAGACGATAAAAAACTTAAAAGCTATAGCTAAGAATACTGGTCTTATAGGGACATCCCAGTCACGAATATCGAATATTTTCAGCACCCTATCAAAAGAGACTTTAAGCGATTCAACAAAAAATGAAAAGCTACTGGATCTACCACAGTTTCCAGTTCACACCAAAGACTCTAGACCAGTGGTTCCCAAACTTTTGACTCCGGAGGACCCCTTTGAGTCACCACTGGGAGCCGGGGACCCCCAAGCAATTTAAATTTCATACGTTAAAACAGTAATAAAAAGAAAAACGTGTGCACACAAAACAAATACTCTAATTACTTAGGATTTTAGTGGCATATGTGCAAGCCCCTATCACCATGGAGACATCACTTTTTGCGATGTGCGCATGTCAATAGGGGCAGCGGTAAGCCACTTAACATGGCTTAACACTGCCTTGTAAATAAGACCCGCTTTCGCGTAATGCTTAGCGTGAAAGGACTGGGTAGTGTGTTTTGCCGTGGGCATTCCATCGCAAAACCCATTGATTTTGATGCTGCCCCTATTTCCAAGGGCAGCGTAAATAGGAGGCAGCGCCAAAATTAAGACCAGGGAAAACCAGGTCTTAACTTGGCGAAACGAGGAGAAATGCTTTATTTCTCCTCGTTTTTGCTTTTTCCATGTGTGCTGCCTTGTGCAGCACACATGGATAAAGCAAAATGCTTTGGATTGTTTATTTTCAGGAAGGTGACCCTTCCTGCACACAAACAATCTTTAAAAAATGTCCTTGCTGCTCCCCAACGTTTATTTTCTTGTCAATCCTTGTGTTATTTCTTAACATGCTATGTAGATATTGTTTTGTACTGAATGGTCTCATGAGCATTGTTAATAAAAAGGTTTTTTCTTTTTAATGCATTTTGTAACTTCCATGTGTGCTGCATGCAGCACACATACAAGTGACAAAACTGCATTTCAAGATTGTTTTTGTGCAGAAAGGGGGACCTTCCTTTACATAAACAATCTTCCCCTTCACGCAGACACCCTTGCACTGTGGTGCAAGGGTGCCTGCGTTGGAGCTACACTGCTAAGGGTAGCACCAGCACAGGCCGAAATGTAGGGCTGCACCATATTCTTGTAAATATGGTGCAGGCCTGCGTTTCTGAAGTGGCGGAGCGTGTCGTTAAGCCACGGAGGCTAACGACACGCTCCGCCACTTCTTGGGTAAATATCCCCCTTAGTATTTTATATTGAAAGAATTTGAAAAAACAAACATTTTAATGGGAAGGTTGGTGCTGCATCTCTGTGACTAACTTTTAAATGGTTGGTTTTATTTCGCAGTACGAGGCTCCTACTCCTGCCAGGGCTAGACTGGAAACCCAAAGCAGCCCTGGCAAATGTTTTCAGACCAGTTCCCATATGGTGCACCCCGAATGCATTGAGTGTGCCTGACCACTACAAAGGGGGCTTTGGGAGGCTCCCCCCCCCTGAAATTTAGGAAACAATGGTGCAGTTGACAACACATTTATAATTATATATTGAATTGTATTAGCTTTTAACGAATAGTAAATGAAGACCTCACTATGCACCAGGATACGACAATCTTTGTTGGGGTTCTTCAATGATTCCCTTATAATCACCCTCCAACAGTGCCTCTCTTCTCTCCATAGCCCCTCTGTCACATGTATTTAATTTGTTTTATAGCATCTCCCATACCATTGTAGGATGCAAGAGCACTTTACATCACACACATATAGAGACAATTAATCATAAGTGTAAATCAGTGTATATAAAATGTTCCATAAGGCAAAGAGGACTACAAGGTGTAGGATTCACATGTCATTTATACTGGTAGGCATTTTTAAAGAGTGCTTCGTCTAGAGAAGCACAAAAAACTCGGGATTCAGAACATAAGACAGTGGTTAGCATTGACTTTAACAACAAAAATATATTTCCACCCTAATAAACCTTTTTAGCAGCATCGGGATAATAAAAGACAGGGAAAAATCATACGTTACTAACTTGCACCATTCAGTTTGCAAGCAGCTCTTTGATGACAGTTTATAGGTCACTGTGCTAGATTAAGGTTGTCACTTATGTACTGAACAGTAACAAAATAATCTTTGTGACAAAAGCAGTGACCCACTCATCTATGCACATAAAATACTGTTATTTAAAATGCCTGGTACACGTTCTTTGCAATAGGCATATTAACCCTCTGTGCTACATGAGGTAACTCAAGCTGCTACAGGACAAAACTCTCACCTCTCTCCAGCAGGTACATTAATCACTGTGGTTATCTTGACACTTTTATTGTTGCTCGAAAACTGCTAATCATGCAAGTGCAGTGCTTTTTAAACTGCTGCCTGCGGACCCCCTGGGAAAGTGTCACGGACCCCTGGGGGTCCGGGGACCACAGTTTGGGAAACACTGCTCTAGACAACCAGATGATGACAATTGTAATTATACTCAAAATAATCCTTCAAATGAAAGCATTTCTAGAATGAACTACAATCTCATCACAGGAGAAGGAAACTTACCTGAAGATCCAAGCACTGGGAGTGAAGAGACAAGACTACCTCCGGAAGTCGACAAAAAAATAACTAATCAAGGAGATCTGCCTGATCAAAAAAAGTCAAATCAGAAAACAGAACTTTTAGAATCTGCTAATAACATACAATACACTTTAATAGGGAAAAACTCGCACTTAACAAACTTATCAATCTCCGACGAAGATTCGGAATCTGAAATATATCAAACTGGCATATCTATTTCGAGCAACTCCAGTGACTCAAGCGAACTAAGTGACTCAAATGAATCAAGTCTCGATATACAAAGTGAGAGAGTACCTTTAGAAATTACCAGCTTCAGCCAGTCAAGATTATCTGCGGAGAACAGTTTCTTGGGGAAAAAAAGAAATGGGAGTGGAAAAAGACGGATAAAACATAAAAGGAGTGACAAAAATGTGGTAAATGAAGAAACTACAGATCCCGGTAACAATACCGACTACGACAAAATAAGATCCAATCCTATTCGAAAAAACCCAATGAATAAATCACCGGCTGAAGCAAATGACCCCTCACTGAGCGAGGTGCTCATATCTATAAAGAATCTCCATGAGGATGTTAAAAAAGACAGTCTAAAAAATCGCAAGGCCATTGAGAAGTTACAAGGGGCTGTGAAAAAAGTTGCTAATATCTGCTCGGAAATGCCGGATAGAATGGTTATGGTTGAAACTCGTACTGAGAACCTTGAAACCGACGTTATGAAACTTAAAAAAAAAACGAAAAAGAGCAAGATAGAATAATAAAGGACCTAATGGCTAGGGTAGAAGATCATGAAAATAGATCTAGAAGGAACAACCTAAGGTTCCTTGGAATTCCAGAGAAATTTGAGGGAGATGATGCCAGAGGGGCAATGATTAAAATCCTGAAAGAATCATTTCCGGAACTGGAAGCCTGGGATATGGCAAGGTATATACAACGGGCCCATTGCTTCCCCTTGACCCTTTCAAAACATCCCAAAAAGCCAAATCAATATCCCAGAGCAATGTTGGTCTGCTTTGGAAACTTTGTTCTCCGCGAAGCAATTTATGATCTTGCAAGACCAACAACACAAAGAGAACATAAGGGATTTAAATTCTTTGCGAGACCGGACTTTGCTCACTCTACTGTAGAGCGCAGATGGAAAATGCGGCAACTATTTGATCCGTTTGAAAAACTCGGAGCGAAAGTATTTTTGCAAAATCCGTCACGCCTGAAAATCATATACAAGGGCTCAACAAGGACATTTAATAGCGAAATACAAGCGGAGGATTATCTACACGAAATTACAGAGACTATTCCACGAAACTCTGGGAAATAATTTCTGGATATGTTAGAGGATAAGATAAACCAAATCAATTATTCCACCTCCTATTCATGCATAAAGTTTAAGGTATAATTGAAGATTTTGTTTATCGGTTGAATAAGCTGGAAGACAAGTCTATCCAACTGCTAAAAGTGATACGTTAATTGGAATAATTAGGCCTTAGTTTATTTGAGTTATGATAAATATATAATATACATTTATAAATCAGCCCAGCCCGCTGGGCTCGCTTACACTGATGTCACACCCCTGGTCGCAACGAGACCAGGTAACCTTCAAAGGTGGTGGTGGGTGGGGGGTGGGTAAGAGGGGGGTGGTCGGGCAGATCAGATAGTTCATCGACAAATTTTTCAACGAACTGAAAGAAAAGCATTAATATATAGACACAAAAACCAGGATTGATAGATGGGTCCATTAAAAATACTATCAGTAAATATATGTGGTTTAAATGACATCAAGAAGAGGCAAATGGTAGCAGTTGGCCTACAGAATATTGGCGCCAATATCGTATGTTTACAAGAAACCCATATTGAAGGGTCACAATTACAAATATTAAATTCATTTGGATACAATCTGATTGGTGCAACTACACAGGGTATGAGGACAAGAGGGGTAGCACTTTTGGCTAGAGGTAGAGGGTTTAAGTTTAATAAAACTAAATCCGATAAATTGGGAAGATGGGTGATCTCAGAAGTTCATACAGGGCAATCCTCTTCAATGACCATCTGCACAATTTATGGATGTAATAATGATGACCCCCTGGTAATTAATAATGTCTCCAATGAACTTACCAACTGGCCACTACCACTTATAATTTGTGGCGACTTCAATATAAATCTCTCACATGATTGGTCAACAAAAGACAATTGGCATTACCATGGTCGAAAATCAAAAGTCTTTAAAGCAATCAAGGAACTGTGTATTACCCATGGGCTAATTGATGCTTGGCAGACTTTAAATAGTAATTTCGATGATCCAGGGTATACATATTATTCGAACCCACATCATACACATGCTAGACTCGATTATTTTTTTATATCTAGTTCAATTAAAACTCACTCAAAAATAGAAAAATTACCCCGAATCATGTCGGATCATAATCCGTTAATACTAACATTTGAGATAACATCTTTGATACAGACCCCACAAACTTGGACCTTTGAGAGGTCTTTGCTCCTTGAGAGTGAATACTGTAAACATATGAGATGCTGGATTTCAAACTTTTTGTTGGTTAATAATGGTAGTACAACGGTTAATTTTGTTTGGGACGCTTTAAAAGCAGGTATTAGGGGTGAAACTATACAGTATTCACTCCGGAGCAACAAATGTGCAAGAGAATTACTAAGAAACTGTAAAGAGGTTGGAGGAAGAGCTTATAAGGGTAACAAGAAACCCTTCTACTATAGAAGAGATAAGTAATGTACAAACTCAGGTTGCAATAGCTAAGGCATCAATTACAAATATATACATCAATAAAGCTATTAAAAAAGCTACTGCTCACCGGGAAAAAATATATGAGGTTAGTGAATCGGTTGGCCAGCAATTAGCAATCCGGATGAGACAACAGACTACACAAAATTTAATACAGGAAATTCAAGACCCAATAATCGGTAGAGTAACTGACTCAGAGAAGATCCGAGAAGCATTTTGGCAATTTTATAGTGCTCTCTATACAGAAGAGGGAGAAATAGATCAAGAGAAAATCGTTGAATATCTAGATATAGATACCTGTGATAAACTTAACACCGAAGACCAGTTAATTCTGGAAAAGGCCCCCGACATCGAGGAAATAAGAAAAACCGTGAAAGATCTTTCTCGTGGGAAGGCAACTGGAGTAGATGCCATCCCCCTTGAATTTTACATAACATTTCTGGATCAACTTCAAGAAATCTTGTTGAGCCTATGCTAACATTTATTTAGAGGAGGGCAACCTCCCGAATCATGGTCTACAGCTAAAATTGTGATATTCCCTAAGAAAAACAAACCTCCCGACCAGATGGGCTCTTATCGGCCCATCACCTTAATAAATGTAGATTCTAAAATCTACTCCAAACTACTCGCTAACCGTATCTCGTCAATAATTCATAAAGTTACATCCAAAGTTCAGCACGGTTTTATCCCTGGGAGAGACACTACCGACCACACACGGAGAGTAATTAGCTTGTTTGACTACACCCAGGTGGCAGGAGACCCGATGGCACTTATTTTACTTGATGCCGAGAAAGCCTTTGATCGGGTCTCCTGGCCATTCTTGTGGCAGGCAATGTCCAGGGTCGGCTTCAATCATACATTTATACAGGCAATACAAAAACTTTATGTTAATCCTCAGGCGATGGTGATGGTTAATGGAGGGAATTCAAAAGTATTAAAAATCTCGAGAGGAACACGGCAGGGATGGCCCTGCTCCCCGCTGTTGTTCGCTCTCTATATTGATCCCCTTTATTAGGAGACTACACAATATTAGTACTAGAACTCCCATCCGGACAAATGAATACTCAACAAAAATTCTCGCCTATGCAGACGATATTGCCATTGTCACTGCTAACCCAAACTTGGCTATGCCAATTATTGAACAGGAGGCACTAATATTTGGCACTATTTCAGGATACGTTTTGAATCGAGGGAAAATCCAAATAATTATTAACAACAAATGTGATATGATAGATTCACGTATAACAAATTCAGCCACTTACCTAGGGGTCACAATAACTTCTGAATTAGAGAATCTAGTCGACCTAAACCTCAAACCTATTTCAAATATAATACAAAAAGACCTTCGCCGTATCAATAATTTACATCTTTCTTTGATAGGACGGACAAATGCCCTAAAAATGGTCTACTTTCCAAAACGTTTGTATTTATTTAGAGCGATCAATCTGGAAATCTCAGATCAATGGTTTAAAATAATGGAACGTATCTTTACGGATTTTATTTGGGTATATACTCAGCCCCGCCGTGCCTATAAACTTCTCACACTTCCCAAAGAAAGAGCAGGGTTAAGTCTCCCAAACCTCAGGTTATATTATTGGACAACAGTCTTGCTATATAATCATGAGCTTTTTCTTCTTGATGGAACAGGGATATCTCGGGATAAAGATGCACCGACTATTCATCAAATAATATTAGATGATAGAAGTATCGGCTATCTTTGGAGATATCTCTTTGATAGCTATCATAAAAAAGTAAAACTAAAAACACTCATAGCCGTGTTTAAAGTTTGGAAATCTGTGAGGAAAATGATAGGTCTGGGACGGTTATCTGTCTATACTTCTATACAAAATAATCCTCTCTTACCAGACATATTTAAAGACTCCTATATTGATAGATGGATCATAGCTGGAATTACTAATAGAGGTTGCTTCTTCTCCGCAGAAGGGATATATTCTTTTGAATTTTTGAAAGACAAGTATCATCTTGAATGGAGAGATTTCTTTAAATATCTCCAAATTAGAGATTTTCTATTACGACGAGTGAGGAGAGAAGACACTATGCCTAAAAACATCATAGCTAAAACTCTTAGCCATTATCAGGAAAAAATACGGATTGGGGGATTTTACCAATTATTACTTACATATTTACCTGATGATAGGCAGAAGATTATTCAGAAATGGCAAAAGAAATTTATAATTTCAACCGATGAATTTGAGTATGTAAATGAGCTATCACAAACTGTACTCATGTCAACCAAATTACAAACACAATTTTATAAAATATGCTTTTTTATGTACTATACTCCAGATAGAATTGCCAAATGGGGTAATGGGAGAGGAACATGTTGCTTTCGTTGTAACTTACAAGATGCGGATTGTATACATATCTTTTCATCTTGTCCCGCTTTAACTTTTCTCAAATCAAAAATTTAACAATTCCTCTCATTAATCCTTAAAACTGTGGTTAATCTATCTGATCAAACAACTCTATTATGCTTAGTAAAATGTACTAATTCGAATGCTGGTCACGAATTGATTTTTATCTCGATGGCCGTTTTAAGAATCTGTATAGCATCGGCTTGGCTAGATCCTATCGCCCCCTCATATCAACAGTGGTTCTCAAGACTGTTAGCAATTTCTAATTTAGAAATAGCAATATATAAAACTAAAGGTAGGAAACGTAGAATAAAAGGCTTAAAAATGTGGTCTCCTTTAATAGAATGGTCTGAACTTTAGACACTCATTTAACAATAATATTGCTAAAAAATGTTTAGTTGTAATCTATACCCATCTATCTTAATGCTTATCTGTATCTTGATGATCCATCTGTTAATTTAAATATTCAATTATATGTATTATTATTATTTATAAGCTCTTGACATTTTTGTTCTACATTTAATCTGCCCGATCAGAGGGGGGGGGTCTGGGGGCTGTCTTATGTGTTGTATTGTCCTTTCGTTGTATAAAATCCAATAAAAAGAGTTAAAAAAAAAAGTAAAGGTAGGCGTTGTAAAAGTATGCGTTGTAACGTCATACATCCCTCCGAAAGACCATGCACACAACCTCTGCATCATTCTGGACAGAAAATTCTCCATTAAACATCAGGTCAATGCCATCTCCTGAGCCTGCTTCCACACCCTCTGCATGCTCCAGAAAATCTTCAAGTGGCTCCTCATCAGCACCAGGAAAACTGTGATGCAGGCCCTCATCACCAGCTGACTGGACTATGACAAAGCACTCTATGTGGGCCCCACCACAGAACTCATGAGAAGACTTTAGATGATCCAGAACACAGCAACCATGCTGATCCTCAACCTATCCAAGAGAACCCAGCACCTGAAAGACCTACGCTGGTTCCCCATTCAGAAGAGATGCCAATTCAAGCTCCTGACCCACACCTAAAAAGCCCTCCACGATCAGGGACCCGCCTACAAAAACAACTGCCTGAATTTACAGCTACGTCACAGGAACCCCCGCTCCGCTCTGCTCACCTCGTTTTACTCAGGTACCACAAATTAACCAAATAAAAAACATATTACATATTTTTATTCAATAGGTTTTCAAGCCAGAAATACAACAACCCCTCAAGTCTCCACTGTGCCAGAATGTCTTCCCATTCATTCCAATGGGCATATAGGACCATAGGAATGAATGGGAAGACATTCGCAACTTGCGATTACCAAATTGGTAATCGCAAATTGCGAATGCAATTACAAGGGTGATAGGTGGCCAAAAGGCCACCCTGATGCACCCCCTTAAAGGTAAGTGTGCACATGTGGCGCACATACATACCCTAAGGCATGGGTGCTCACAAGCATTCTGTCTGGGGCCAACGTTACAGGGAGGGTTGTGGCCGAGGGGGTGCAACAGTAGGGGTGGGGTCAATGAGGCAGGGTCAATTGGGGGGCGGGGCTTGAGTAAAAAAAAATTAAACCTGTTTCAAAACAATAGGCAATGCGACAATGCTGTATTTCAAAAGCAGATGTAACTACAGAGAGCACATTTTGATAATACATTTTTATTAGCAGACAATCGCAATCTTAAGAGGCATTGCATAGCTTCATAAACACTTTGACCCCAATTCCATCACAGTTTCTCTCTCTCTCTCTCTCTCTCTCTCTCTCTCAGTCAGTCTCTCTCTGTCAGTCAGTCAGTCTCTCTCTCTCACAGTCATTCTCTCTCTCAGTCAGTCAGTCAGTCAGTCTATCTGTCAGTCAGTCTCAGTCAGTCAGTCTGTCTCTCTCTCAGTCAGTCAGTCAGTCTCAACTCTGAGTCAGTCTCTCTCTTAGTCAGTCTCTCTCTCTCAGTCAGTCAGTATCTCTCTGTCAGTCAGTCTCTCTCTATGTCAGTCAGTCTCTCAGTCAGTCAGTATCTCTCTCTCTCTCTGTCAGTCTCACTCTCAGTCAGTCTCTCTCTTTGTCAGTCTCTCTCTGTCAGTCAGTCTCTCTCTATGTCAGTCAGTCGCTCAGTCAGTCAGTATCTCTCTCTCTCTCTGTCAGTCTCACTCTCAGTCAGTCTCTCTCTTTGTCAGTCTCTCTCTGTCAGTCAGTCTCTCTCTGTCAGGCAGTCTCTCTCTCTCTCTCTGTCAGTCACTATCTCTCTCTGTCATTCTCGCTTCCTCTCTCTCTCTGTCTCTCAATCAGTCAGTCACTCTCTCTCTCTCCCAGGCAGTCAGTCTCTCTCTCTCTTTCTCTTAGTCAGTCAGTCTCTCTCTCTCTGTCAGTCTCTCTTTCTGTCAGTCTCTCTCTGACAGTCTCTCTGTCAGTCAGTCTCTCAGTCAGTCAGTATTTCAGTCTCTTAGTCAGTCAGTCTCTCTCTCTACTCTCTTTCCACTCTCATTCTACTCTCTCTCTCTCTTTCTACTCTCTCTCCTCTCTCTCTCCACTGTCTGTCTCTCTCCACTCTCTCTCTCTCTCCACTTTCTCTCCACTGTCTACAGCTCTCCACTATCTCTCCACTCTCTCCCCACTGCCTGTCTCTCTCTGTCTCTCTCCACTCTCTCTCTCCACTCCCTCTCTCTCCACTCCCTCTCTCTCTGGGGGCCATGGGTTCATTACCTGCAAGGTCTGCAGCCGGCTGAGAGTACTATGAGTACTTCGGCCCTAAGGGTTTGTGTGTGCACCACATGGCACTTAGAAAATGCAAAAAATTGAATTTTTCTGGTAAATTGCAAATTCAAGTTGGTGGTAATTTGAGATTCCTAAAATCACATTTTGCGATTGCTATATGAATTACATTTAGGGAATCGCAAATTGCGATTCCCTAAATGTATTTGCAATTTAGGTCATCGCAAAAAATTGCAATTACCCATATTGCGAATGCCAAGAGTTTGATACATTGCAAAAGGCATCTGCGAATCGGCCCATTTGCGAACGTAAAAAGCCTTGCTACATCTGGCCCATGGACACCAATGCAACAGTTTTGAGAACACGGTTCAGTGTTAAAAAATTATCTTACAAATGATTTGCTATACTTTATAAAATGTCCATTGCTCTCATCCACTAATAGATTAAAGAGATATGTCTGAACTGACCACCTATTGTATTTTTTACTAGAAAAGCTACTTTTATAAAATGACCAAAACTTTATAGTTCCATGGCTTTTGTTAATGGTTAAAAATGGTAAACTGCATACAGGAACCTTTTAGAATCGATAAGTCACAAACCTAGATACTTTTAAAAATGTACTTACCTGTACATTTAAATATCTTGTACCATTACAATAAATTTTCTGCCTCCTCTGTGTAATTAGTTGGTTGCTGCAAACATTGTAAAAGCCCATCTAGCTGCAGTTTAAACACCAGGGCATAACATTATTACTTTAAATACATCCTGCATTTTGTCATGACAAAAATTATGTAAATTGCCCCATTCATAGGGCATTAAAGATATTACAAGTGAAAAACATATTAATCATAGTTTACCATCAGGCAAGATGCAAGCTAACTAATGATAGAAGGTACAATATTTGAAAGGGATATGCCCTCGTAGTGAAGAATTGTAGAACATCAATACTTTATGAAGGCTAGCTACTTATAAGACATATAAATTGAAATAATTCTTCATGTAGAAAGTGCAATTCGTATATGAGAAACATACAACAATAATGTTCATATATAATTTGCATAATGGGTAGGAATCTGGTTTGTATATACTATACCAAAATGAAGTATAGTGTGCAGTGGAACCCTAAAGATAGGCAGAGGTAAAAGTAGATAGCTCCTTACTCTCTATTTGTGGTTGTATGGTCGAGCAGTAAGGCTGTATTGGAGGGTAGTGTTAAGCATTTATTGTACACACTCAATCAGCAAATGATATCACACACTCAAAGACTGAACTTCAGACCAATTGGTTTTGTATAAAAATATTCTTTTAGTTATTTATTTTCTAGAACCAAGCAAGCCTGGCACAGGTAAGCAATAAATGCTTTACAGTAGTAATGCTGTTTGTAAACAGTTTGAATTGCAATTGTATATGCACTTTGATTTAATTACAGTAGAGCTACTAGTAATGCAATGCTTTTGATATACTGTACATATGCTTTGTATTGTCTTTTTAGCAGAATGCCAAGTAGATTGCTTTACAGATTACTTTTCTTACACAGTGCAGTATGCCTGGATACTGCACTGGGACATTTCCTGTAAACAGGTAAGTGAAAGCGTTTTCTGTTATTTAGTTGCAGTTTTGAAGGGTTCGTAGATTTTGCAACTCCACACTTGGAAACTTATCACAGAAAAGCAGTCAATGTTATTCTATGGGGAAATAAGGTTATCGGTTCAAAGGTAAGTATTCGGTTGTGGGAGCTGGTATTCTGGGCGTAGACTCAGGGGTCCCCCAGGGTCAAGGATGCACTTTTGTTACGCCCTCAGCTGCACTGGGGCGGCCGGGTGCCGAGTACTGTTTTGGCGTCAGCACCATGTAGCTTTTAATGGGGAGTCTCCGGTTTGCAAACACACTGCAGGCTCGGGGACGAAGGTCTTCTGGGTGTGACAACCACTTGGAGAGGTAAGTTGGAATGTTGGGGGTTGGTTAGGCACCGTTGGTTTGGCCACCCAAGGTTGTGGGGCGTTGGGTGCATGGTGCCTTTTAGGGTCGGATCTTCTTACCAGCGGTTACGGGGACCTTCCGGTTTGAGGCTGAAGGTGTCGGCTGGAGGCTTGAGGCAGGTCAGGGGTCACCAGATCTGGGATCAGGATCACCAGGAATACCTCCTCTTGGTGTTGGGCTACTCGAACTCAGGCTATGGGCATCAGATGCAGAGTGGTGCAGACTCGCTGGAGTCTGTTGGTGAACAAATATGGTGTCCACGGGACACAGAGTCTTTTCTTTTGAAGGCAGGGCAGGTATTCTGGGTTCTTGAGGCTACCAACTACAGGACACACCGGGGTTTCGCTTCTGCATGTTCAAGGTGGGGACAGGACGGTAGGGCTCGGGCCAAGTCAGTAGGCGTCCTCCTCTTGTTAGCTTCGGCACGCCTGTTCTGTCCTTCTTCTTCTTTTCTTCTTCTGGTTTGTTGTCTGAGGAAGCAAGGTTTGGGATGCCCCCTAAATACTATATTTAGGGGCGTTACAGGTAAGTAAAGGTTGGGACGAATGGGTCCTTGCCTTGGGGTGGGTACACCCCCTATTATGCCACCCTCCACTGGGAGGGGGGCATATGCCTCACTCTGGTTGGCTGGGTTCCCCCATCTGCATGATGGCGGGGACTGAGGGGGCGTGGCTGCAATGGCGGCAGCCATGCCTGGGTAGAGCTCCGAGAGATGCTCCCCTCACCAGGCTAAAATCTCCAGTTACAGGCATCCGTAAAGACTCCCAAACCACATTATGACGCTATGAACGTGTCTTAATGCTCCACTGAAAATTTCGATTTGCCCGGACCCCGCAAACCGCATTAGAGGTGTTTGGTCGTGTGAGCTGCCCAACGGGCCGCTGCTGCATGGAAGAGATCAACTTTGCAAGCCTGCGGCTTGACTCCGCCCACAGGGCCACAAACAATGGTGCAGATCGCACAGAGCTGTCTCAGAGCTCACTACTGCAGTCCTTCCTACTAAGAGTCACATCGGCATTGGCAGAGAGGCCATGGGTCTCTGTCACGGACGGAAAGGGGCCACCTATATGCCTTGCTGTCCGGACCCAGTCAAGTAGTGGATTTCCTGGTACTGAGCAAAAACGAAAGTACCCCCTCCAGGCCTGAAACGTTTGGAAATATTGGCTTGCCTGTATTCTCCATGAGACGTCGGACCTCCCGGTGTGTGGGACGTCTCGCCGATGGCAGCAATGCGGGTGGGGCCACCTGCGTGCGCCTGGGGCTCCATCCTGCTGACAGGGCTGCTAGCACTGCCGCACAAGCCGCGAGGCGGCACTGAGAGGGCCACCGTGACCACCCCAGAGGGTGACCAGTGCACCGAGCGCTGGGGGGGCCCCTGATGGTGCTGAGCAGGAAATTTGGAGCTATTATCAAGAATCGATAAGACTCCACCTCAGTTCCTACCGGATCCAAGACATTACATCCTGCTGTGATTGACAAGGTACCCTTCACTGCGCCCAGCGCCCAGACCCTGCCCCTGTAGTGGACTGTGCATGAAAGTACAGGTTGAGACTGAGCATGTTACTCCGGAAATAGACACTGCCAGAGATTATGAACGCAGAGACCAGCAAAGTTTGCAACGCGCAGCGCCAAAGATCCACAGCCAAAGCAACAATATGATGTGACGAATTGTGCGGACTGTGCAATAAATATCTGCCACACGTTACCAGACACGCTGTTCTCACAGCTTGTCATCTTTGCTGCTGGGGCGTTTCCTGTAGACGCGGTTGCCATGACTGAGTGGCGACACTATCCACACGGATGCACTTCCACCTTCACAGCAGGCCCTACATTGCATTATTCAACATTGGGACTGGTTGATGGCCGGGGCTGGGAAGTGGCTACACTATAACAGGAGTGAACTTTTGCCCACATGCGTACTCCATTGCTGGTATCCTGGACCGTAAAGTACTGAATACCCGGTCCCAGTCAGCACAAATGCGGAATAGGCTGCAAATGCTACAAGTCCAGTGGCACAGCATCAGTGCAAGATGCTCTACATACATAACCTGCGACTAATGTCGGATGGCACCCACGCACAGACTGGAACAGGAGGAATACAAGTACCACCTGCCTCAAACAAACCTAAGTCAGAGAAGATGGCGAAGCAGGGGCTCATGGACCAAACATCTAGTAAGTTGGATGTGGTACTCGCAGCAGTGGAGAAACTGGAAGATACCATTTATCAAACCCCCACCTCCTGGAAGACCAAAATAGACAAAGTTGCTATAGATCCCGCCCATCTACATGCTGATCACCGGAAACTGGTAGATCGCACCACCGTCCTGGAAACCACACTGGCTGACGTACAACCACAGGTGACGCAAACGGATAAGGAAGTACAGAATCTGCTAAATCGAGTGGAGTTCCTGGAAGAGAGGGCAGAAGATGTTGAAATAATGTGCGCATAGTGAGTCTACCGGAGGGCAAGGAAGGAAGAGAGCCTACATTTTACGTGGAAAATTGGCTCCACGACTTATTGCCTGAAGGAACCCTCTCACCCCACTTTGTAGTAGAGCGCGCACATAGAGTTCAAGCGAGGCCCAGTCCTACGGGCTCGAATCCGCAGCCCCTTCTTGTTCGACTGCTAAACCATAGGGACAGAGACTCTATATTGCAAGAAACTAGGATGTTACAAGATATCTAAATAGACAATCGGACTATACTATACAAGTGCAGAGGCAGAGATTCTCATTCATGGCATTGAAGAAAAGCCTGCGACATAGCAATCTGCAATATTCCCTGCAATTTCCAGCCTGCCTACAAGTGGTTGCTAATCGAAAAAGCATTTTTTCTCTACATCGGAAGAGGCGGAGGACTGGATGGACACCTTCAATGCCACAGGAACCAAAGACCCAGGCACTGCGGCAAGGATACCGGAGATAAAAAACAACCTTTCGCCGCCGCAGGAGAGAGCGCAGGTCTGCGAGGACACGGCACCCATCACCACCCACAACAGGACCGCACACAGAATTGATCATAAGGGGACAGCACGAAGCTCTTTAGGCAGTAGCTGAACTTAGTGGCTCCTTAATGACTGAAGATGCTCCCAACTCCAGCCACAATGAACAATCAAGTGATGATGATCGATGATCGAGCTCATGGCCTGCAGACTTCTCAGAACTCATGCATTCTGCCGAGGGTTACTCCGCAAATGGCTGATGACATAGTATGAACATTGAATGATATCACCTTCAGATGTAATACAGCCAGAGGTACTGAGGTTCACATGTAGCTGTATGCAGTCAATTACGGTATAGTTTCACGAGATAGTCACCAATAAAAATGTATATATAGACATGTGTCCCAGTTGCAAACGGGGTCGGGGTTGGGAGGATATGGCTCAGTTCACATACTTTGTTGCCAACATTCGTGCTCCCGCCTACATTTATAGTTCAGCAGAAATTTTTATGCTGGAGAGTGTAGCCCTTATTCTTTTAAATTTAGCCTGGAGATGGGGAGCCTCTATGTAACAGTGCACGCACTCTCTCATTTAACATAGCGCATTTTTCAATGTTATCTCTATTGATGGTTTGGACAATTGCTCGTTGCATTTCCGCCTATTTGGAATTTGTTAAGAGGATGTTTTTGTTTTTAGAGCTACCATTTCTGAAATGCCGAACTATGCTATGCAAAATGCTGCGAGACAGGAAGCTGAATGGTATGTTAATTGTTATGTATATTGTACCGGGTGTGCTCATTGAGCGGAGTTGTGCGCATTTGATGTTAATGAATCGCAAACCTTATGGTTTCACTTAAGATCAGCACATGGAATGTGAGAGGCATACAAACACCATTGCGAAGATATCAGATATACACGTATCTTAAACAACATCAGATACAAATAGCTCTCCTCCAAGAGACGCACTTAGCTAAATCAGGAATTGTGTACCTGCATCGTCACTGGCCTGGCCAGCTCCACGCAGCAGGATACTCAGCATTTGCACGAGGAGCACTCATATGGGTCAGGCCAGGGGTTCTATTCAAAGTCACTGAATCACTGGTGGACATAGAGGGCAGGGGTAGGAGACTAGAGTCTGCTTCCTATGGTTACCCCCACTTTTTGCTGTGATTATCTGGTTTTTCGACTTTAGTGTGGCTGTGGACCTGCTGATCAGGCCCACAACCCTGCTGTTCTCTCTCTAAATTGATACCATGTACTTTAGGTACATACCAGATTGGTTACTGGGTCACCCTTGTGAGCCCCTGTATAGTGTTCCCTAGGTACCCAGGGAATAGGTGCACCCTAGGCCTACCAGGGGCTGCAGCATGTATTATGCCACCCCTGGTTTGCCTTCCAAACTGACACCACAGGTCTGTTCACACAGCCTGGGTAAGGTGGTGTAATCACCCCTTACTTCAATAAAGTATACCTATATCTATATATACATATAGACACATATACACCTATAAGTCACCCCTATAGCAGGCCTTAACAATCCTGGAGGCAGAGTACTTGGTTTTATGTGAGAGGGTGCCCTAGCATGAGCTGAGCCCCTCTGCTGCTTTCGGAACTATCTCCTTATAGCTGTTCTATGATATAGCCATACCATATACTCTTAAGTGCATTATAATCCCCGCGGTTAATGCTAACTTTGGTTTGGCTTTATCAAAACATGTCATGTAAGGTGTCAAACATTGTGGTATACTACCCCCTCCGCCAGTCCTGGCGGTGGGGGTAGCATTCCACCCTTCTAGAGGGAGAAGACATGTAGATACTGGTTTACCCGGTTAAAGTTAAACAGAGCCTCAGCATCACAAAATGGATGCTGCTGCCACAGACACGAGTCTGCACTGCTGCTGCTGGACAAAACTCTGGCAGGGGAGGCCTGGACAATAGGTTTCCTGTCCAGGGAGGTGCTGTCACCTCCCCAGACAGGCTTTAGGGTATTGGGGCAGAGAGGGTTGCATTCAGTGAATGCTTTCCAGACACTGCCTGGGGCACACAAGGTGCTCCATGCATTTCCCAGTTCAAACCGGTTGCTGGGGCACTCTGCCCCAGCTCGGGCGTGAAACTGGACAAAGGGAAAAGCGGTGTAACCACCCCTTCCCAGGTCCACCCATAGGAGGGACCTTAAAGTTAGTCCAGCCCCTAAACTTAGTATAAGTATAGGAACCCAGTCCCTAGGACTTTAGATTACATATATCCTGGACCTTCAACATTCCATTTCGACTGGAAGACGGAATATATTTCCCTTGTGGTCAAGGAGTGACCACCCTGTTCAAACAGGCACCATCAGCAACTTTGTTGGTCTGCATTTTTGAGGTTCTCGCCAGATCCGGAAGAATCTGCGACACAGGACACAGACTTCCAGACATCTCTGACGCGACCTTCGCTCACAGCAAAGCTGAGACCCGTGCCAGACACAAGAGATGTGGGACCGGAACTCCTGGACATACTGTATTTTGTTAGCTGCACCTACTTCACGAGGTATCTCGAAGTTGTGCATTGGGGTACTTGAAGCCCTAGTCCCAAGCATCATTTGCACCGAAGCTTAGAGGCCCCCACTCCGCGAATGTCCCGTGGCCCTACTTTTGCATTTCAGCTTGGCGTATCTTTGCAGTTCCTTGCCCATTAACTAGTGAGCCCCCAAAGACTTTTCTTTAAATCTAACTTGCTTTCCTGGTTGCTCCAAGTTTGTTCCAACTTTCCTGCAAAGGAGAAGTTCCTCAGACCTTGCTGGTTTGCACTGAAGCCAATCTTGATATCCTGCGTGGGTTGCGTTTACCAAGGCTTGTTGGGTTCAGTCTGGATACCAACACCGCAGTCAACTAGATTCTTTGTAGCACAGCTCGAATCCAGCTCCTGGTCATCGCTGTTGCATCCTGGTCCTCGTGGATGAAGAGACAAGCTTCACCTCCTCACCTGAAATCACGCGACATCTGGTGGCATCTTCCTATTGCCGCCTTGGTCACTGGCAAGTGACCCAGACTCTGTTCCTTTTGCTTTCAGGTTCTACAGATCTTCGATCCACCCTTGAATCCACCCGGACACTGTTCCTCTGGTCGCCTGCAGCACTTCTTTGCAGATCTCCATTGAAATCTATGAAGAAACCCGACACCAAAAGAGACCTATACACCCGGCTTCCGTGGGTGAGGTAACACAAGTACGCTGGTAGTCTCGAGGGTACTGGCCCTCCTAGTGTCTAAGTCCAAAAGGGTTCCATCATAGTTTATTTAGAAATGTCCTTAAATTGTAAATTTGCAACTTGTTTGTTTCCCATAGAAAGTGAATAGTAACCCGCGGCTGTGTTTAGTCACTGCACGCGGCTCCTGTGGGCCTCCTACTTACTAACCTTTGGTTGTTTAGAGTAGACCCAGTGATTCCACAGGCCCCAGGCCTGCTTTCTAATTCTCACGTGGTTCTTATACCACTATTTTAGTATATGGTTTGTGAGGCCCCTAGGGCAAAACGTATATTGTGCAACTTTTCGTATGCTAATTAAGTAACTTGTATTGTACTTTTACCTCTGACCTCATAAAGAGTGCAGAGGGGTTGTGTTTAGAATAAATACATATATATTTGTTATATACCTTGTGTGGTGTGCTTTCATTTGGTACTCAAGGGATTATAATTGATAAAACAACTCACCTAATTCGCTCTCTGAAGTCTTAGCCTGAAGACTGCTCGTCACTGCTACCCCTAGGATAGCTTTCTATAAGGTTGACTTTACAACCACCATCAATAAGGGTTGATTAGACTGGTGGAAGGTGCCCACTAGAACTAGTGGACATCATATGCTAGGCTAACTTCTCACAGCAGGTATGTTGCATTTAGAGGCACATTAGATGGCAGGCAGATTGTCATCGCTCTATGCCCCCAAACATGGGACAGGCTGATTTCCTGGACAATGTGTCACGCGTGCAGGCTCCATGGCAT
Organism: Lissotriton helveticus; assembly: GCF_964261635.1. Lineage (NCBI taxonomy): Eukaryota > Metazoa > Chordata > Amphibia > Caudata > Salamandridae > Lissotriton > Lissotriton helveticus. The sequence continues at coordinate 696,141,619 of NC_136061.1, forward strand.
GATACTCCCATGTTTCTGGGAGGGGACTACAATAGCGTACTAGACGTCTCTCTGGACCACTCTTTTCCACCCCTTCTGGGCACGAGCACACACATTGCTATGAAGGCGCTCACTAACTGGGCAGCGCAATGGCATTTGAGAGATGTATGGAGGCATCTTCACCCCTATGATAAAGTATACTCCTATTACTCAGGTGCTCACGGGTTGCATGAGCGGCTAGACCGCTACATGCTTTTCAGAGGAGTGGCTTCCGCATGTCTCTGCAGCATACTATCTGTGTTGGACACACTCGGATCATAATCCACATGTGCTGGTTATGGGATGGGAATACACCAGACCGCCAATTCACGTCTGGCTGTTGCAACCTGATGTCCTAGTAGATGCACCATTTCGGAACCTAGTAGCCACCAATATCTTAAACTACTTCGAAGATAATGTAGGCACAGCCACAATGCCACAAGTAGAATGGGATACATTTAAGGTTGTGGTCAGAGGTGATTGTCTGAGCACACAGGGTATGCGAAGACAACTGGATGTTGAACTAACAGAGCTTGAAAACAAACTGCTTCAAAGAGAGAGTGAGGCGGTGAGGGGCTTTGCAGCATCATTGGCACAAGATAGGACGAAACATTCCCCGCTGTTAGAGCGACTCCGCCATTTAAATTATGCTGCACACTCAGCGCGGACGCATCACATGGGGCACAAACCGGGTAAATTGCTGTCGTGGCTGATACGACAAGATGCTGTAACCACACCTGTGACATCTGTAAACACAGCGTGAGGCGTCACTGTACATGCGCAGAGAGATATACATAGCGCATTTGTAGACCACTATACTGATATGTACAAATCTTGTTTACAAACTACAGGCGCGGATTTACGGACCTTTCTTATCAACCTCACATTACCACAACTAAAGCCAAACCAACAAGAGGAAATGAAGGGTCCTCTTCTGCCAGAGGAAGTCAGAGACAACATCTTCTCCCTATCAAATGGCAAGTCTCTGGGCCCAGATGGGCTGCCGGTAGAATTTTACAAAGCATATTCAGACATACTAATGCCGCAGTTGCTACGTGTATACAATGCAGCACTCACACCCAGGCAGAATGAGGCACTATTGATCTCCCTCTTAAAACCAGGCAGAGATCCTGAATCCCTAGGCTCCTATCGCCCATTGGCACTACTAAACACTGATTTTAAAATATTTGCTTCCATTTTAGCCAAACGTATTGCCCCTTTGGTCAAAATTCTGATCCACCGGGATCAAAATGGGTATGTTCCAACTATGAATACTTCCTTAAACATACGTAGGCTGTTCAGAATCCACAAATATGCCTTAGAACACTGGCAGCACTCTGGCTGCCTGGTGTTGGATCTGGAAAAAGCCTTCAATTCTTTGGAATGGCCTTATCTTGCAGCAGTATCATGCAAATATGAGTTGGGAGACGGGTATTTGCAAATGGTACAGGTATTATATCAGCTCCCCACGGTGCAGGATCGCATGGGATAGCTCATTTCTGACACCATACGTGTAAGGCGGCGAACCAGGCAAGGGTGTCCATTGTCTCCACTGCTCTTTTCTCTTGCCATGGAACAATTAGCAGTTCTACTTCGATAGAGCGGTACGGACTGGGGCATTCCCTTCAGGGATGGGTTACATGCGGTTTCCCTGCATGCAGATGATCTGCTTTTATATGTCAAAGATCTACATAATATTTCTCCAGCTATATCCGAACTCTTTCGAAACTTTGAAACAATGTCAGGGCTTCAGGTAAACTGGTCTATATCGGGGGTCTACTCTTTCAACACTGATGTGGCAGAGGTAGCCATAGTTATTAATGGGACAGCCCTTGCCTGGTACCCAACCACATTTAGATACCTAGGCATTTACATATATAGGTCTCCAGCGGATATATTGGACGGTAATCTGATGCAAGCCATTTCTTCTTACAGGGCACAGATACAGTTCTGGAAGACCATCCCATTAAATGTTATGAGTCGCATTAGGCTAGTCAAAATGATAATACTACTGAGGTTGCTGTATTATTTTGTGAATCTTCCAGTATAGGTCCCAGCCAGATTGTTTCGAGAATTAGAGGGCTTGATCTGAACCTTGATCTGGAACAAGGGAAGGCCCAGAATAGCACTACAGAAACTATATGCGCCAACAAAACAAGGTGGCTTGGCAGTTCCGAACATGGAACTCTATTATCTAGTGCCCCAGCTACAATGGGTCACCAAATGGATGAGTGGCAAGAATCTGGTGGACATGGTAGCCAAGTCGCCTCCGTGGACACAGTCTACAGCTCACCTAAGACACAGTTCCTTACGCCCGATGCTGCCGCTTGCTGGAACACCAAGAGGTGGAGGCACTGTGACAGAGGCAGCACTGGCACCCTGGCACGGGGCAGGTATAGAAACATTAGTAGACCTGTATGTAGAGGGCATTCTTTCACCCTTTGAAACCTTGGCAACAGATAGTGGCATACCAAGGGGCCAATTCCTCCTACATAAGGCTATAACACGACTATGTCGGTAGCATGGGAAGACGTGGCAGCTGAGCCACCGACATACCTGCTGATACAGTACTTGCATGTTATGGGGGAGGGATCGTATGTGAAACACTGGCTAGTACAAGCTCTGCTCACATGTATTAAAACCGTTAACGAGTCTCCGTACGTTCTGGGCTGAAGACCGAGGTCAACCCTGGTCTGACAAGGAATGGGAACGCATATTAGCTAGCTCCACATACATACCACGTAGCTCCAGGTTTAAACTCATGCAAATGGATATTCTACATAGAGCGTACCTCTCACTGGAGAAAATAAACAAATACTTCAACATTAACACTTCCAGTTGACCACGGAGCCAGCTTAATGATGCTGATTTCCTACATATGCTGTGGACCTGTCCCATAATCCAGGCATACTGGAGCACGGTCACAGATACACTCACAAAGTGCATGAACACACAGGTGCCCAATACGTGAGAAGTCTGCCTTCTGGGGTTCTACACTCGCACTAAGGAAAACAGGGTGAACTACAGATTTCGTGACTTGGGCCTTATAACTGCAAAAAGGCTGATTACTAAGAGATGGAAGCATAAAGATCCCTCTGCGACAACTAGCTGGATGATGTCCCTAGAGGTGTGGGCACAGGCTGAAAGCACCATCCTCCACAGGGAAGAAACACCTGGGCTGCGAAAATATCCAATAGCGCGGTCCTGGGACGACATTCTCAAAGTACTTACACATCCTAACGCTGTAGTATACACACCTCTTACACAGCAAGCAGGTGAAAACGATGGTGTTAGTACCCAGTGAGCTAGCTATGCTGTACGTGTTGATGAAGCCAGGAATATTTGTCGAGACACGATCCAAACTTAAATGTCTGGGAAACCTTCCACAAATGTAAACTTTGACACACATCGCTCTGACATTCATTCGGCCATGTACAGGGCATGAAACACAAACTTAACTAATTACAAATAATGCCACTTAGCTATAGCATATACTAGACAGTGCATTCCACAATGTTTTCTTTATTTAGTATCATATTTGATCTTTCTTTTCCTTTTATTTTCGCCTTTAGTTTTCGGTTTTCATATTAAAATAATAATGTCAATCATTTTCAAAGATGCTCATGAATGTCACTTATGTGTCATTATCGGCAATGCTCCGACGTGGGTTATAAATTTAAAGAGTACCTGTAAATCAATGGGTGACTTTGAAGACTTAAAGCAATTGGCAGGACCCTGCACTCTTGATATGTAAATACTGTTTGTTAATAGAGATGTTAATGTACGCATGAGAACATAGAAAGTTATATTATGTACATGCATACAAATGCACGTTATCGTTATATACATTGTCAAGACCGCATAATGTCAACATTCGCCTTCATGTATTTAGGACCATAAAAACGTCTCTTTTCACCTGCTATGATGCATGTGCAACTGTATGAGTAATTGCATAATAACCAATAAAAGATATTTAGAAAAAGAAATATGGTGGGACTGAGAGTTGTGCTACACCTCGCGACCTCCACCCGAGGGGTGTAGTTGGCAGAGGCGGGCACACCTCTCTTCCTCACTTGTTTTTCCCGCCGGTTCTCCCACCCAAAGTGGAGGTCAAAACCAGTGGGGACCAGTTGCTGAAAGCAGCAAGTGGCCTGGGGAAGCTCACAAAGGCAGCAAGCCTTTGAAGCTTCCCCTCCGTAGGAGGTTTTGCACCTTGTCCAAGGAGGTGCATTGTTTCAGGTCCCCGAGAGCAGCAGGCTGTCAACCCAGGGGTCCAGAAACATGTCTAGTGGTGGCAGCTGAAAGCAGCCACTCAGCCTGGACACTAGTGGTAGCTTGTTTTTTCAAGGGGCATCTCTAAGATACCCTCTGTGTGCATGTTTCATCAGTGTCGGTTTAATGTGCTGAGAAGTTTGATACCAAACTTCTCAGTTTCCAGAATAGCCATTATGGTGCTGTGGAGTTCGCAATGACAAACTGCCAGTATCATATACTCTTAATGGCAGCACTGCACTTACAATGTCTAATAATGGGCTTGGGAGCAACCATGCAGAAAGAGAGTACTTTCTCATATAATGTATTTACAATAATTGATTTATAGTAGACACAACTTATGGGAGGCATAGCTTGGACCGCGAACATGGTGGCCACATAGTTGTAGAGCTCCGTCTTGGTCCAGAGATAACCCTGTCGGAACCCGAAAGGGGCATTCCAGAGGGCCTGCATTCGGATGGTGAGTAAATGGGCTAGTCCTTGCGATCAGGTGGTCCTGTTGCCGGGGTTTGGGGGCGCAGCTGGTTTGACGCTAAAGATAGCACAATTGCGGCGCGAGCCCCTGGAACGAGCCTGCAGAAAGCGAGACCGGTGCTGCCGCAGGGCTGCGGCTTTGGGTACAGACCCCAGCGGCAGAGCGGAATGACAGCTGCTGCCCAAAATATCAAAGGCAATCGCTGGTACGGCGGGGCCCTTGCACTACGGAGAGGAGAGCGGTGGCCCGGATCAGAGCGGCTGTAAGAGGGAATCGGCAGAGGTCCGTTCTCCCTGTGGGTCTACAGTGGAAGCCGACGGGACGGCCGAGGCTGGGCAAGTCTTGACCTGGGACGGAGCGAGGTGGTTGTCTTCAGTGATAGAGGAGTAAGGCCAGAGTACCGGAGGTAAGCGCAGCAAGCACGATGACTGGCAATACGCTGATGCAGCATGGAGAGGGCTAGTTTTGGAGTGGCAGACAGGTCGGGACAGGAGCAGATTCCTGGATGCTGCAACATGAGTACTGGCGAGGGGACAAATACGTTAACTGGTGGGGCAAGTTTGGTGCATTTGACACAAGGCTGATTTGGAACTGCCACAGGACGGCCAGTTGTGGCGGGTGACCTCTGAGAGACCTTGTGAGAGTGAATAGCTCAAGCAAGTCCTTTTGTGTGGTGGGAGCTGGACCGCCTGTAGTGCGGGAGCAAACAGCGAAGCAGAAAACTTGGGCAAGTGGATTCCTCACTCGGGGCAAGTATTGAATCAGAAGGAGTAGAGCAGGGAGAAGCGAGACCCCAGGTGGTGTGGCCCACACAGCTTGCTTGGTGCGTACTATCTTTCGGGCAATTGTAATAGGGGCTTGGGGCCCTGTAAGAGGCTGGATTCAGGTGGCACTGGAAGGCAGTGACCGAATCCTCCGCAAGGCTTTTCCCTGGGGGCTTGGGCCACGTTCACTGAGAAGGGACCTAATAAGAAGGGACACCACAGGAGTTAATGTGGGCTTTGGGACCTCGGGTCGGGCCAGACTGCCTGTTCTCTGTGCGAGTGTCTGGGCTGAGTTTCACAGGATTAAAATGGGGCGGCCGAAAAATAAAACAGGCAGCACTTGCCCAACACCCAGGAATTATCCAACAGCATAGTGAACAAGACACTGGGGACACAACGAATGAAGGTCTCTTGCTACACCTCCACTTGGACAAAATCCTGGAGCATTACAGCAGGATATAGGGACTATATTGGTGAGCCTAGGTCTGCTGCAGGCGGAACACTGTAAGGTGGCGGATAGGGTCACGGAGTTAGAAAACTCCCTCATAGAGTTATTGCCAGGGCAGAAACAAGGATCAGCGTGGCTAGATGATCTTACGGCCAGAGTGACAGAGCTTGAACAGTGAGCATGAACATGCTGAAGGGAGAAATCGGTGCAACAATGTCTGGGTGGTGAGGATCCCTGGGACCTCGGAAGGGACGGACATGCTGACATTCCTGGAAACATGGTTTAAGGAGGTGATGCCGGCTGGCACACTATCTCAATTTTTTTCCTTGGAGAGGGCTCACAGAGTCTCAGCTTGACCCCCAGCTGTGTGGAGACCCTCACACATGGTGGTAGCCAAGCTTCTGCATTATAGGGAAAGGGACGCCTTACTGCAGCAGTGCAGATCTCACAGTCCCTACACGATGGGCAACAGTAAAGTGTCAAAGAACCCAAACTTTACTGCCAAAGTGCAGGCACAGAGAGCCTCCTTCATAGCAGCTACAAAAGCTCTTCTAGAGGCAGGGCTACAGTACTCATTAATGCTTCCAGCAAAGCTCCGGATTGTACTAGATGGTTCCACACATTTCTGTGACAAACTGAAGTAGCCTGGACATGTCTGGAAGCCTATGGGAATGGAGCTCCTCTGCCCAGATTGCAGTCGGGTTTGAAGGGGGAGAAACGTAGCGCAAGGATTCGGCAATGCCGTCCCAAAAAATCGAGAGCGTTGCAGAGACCCACTATTTCCCAAACACAGCAAGATTGAGAAGCTGTGCTGAAGGCAGTGGTACGGCTAATGTCACCCAGAGGCCAGGACCTGAATAAAGACACATTTTTGGATCAAAGGAGCCATCCGTCTCACTCATAGGACAATTCGGAGAATGATATGGAGTTGCCAAAATTGATCCCACCCTCAGCAGATTATATTGTCTAAGGATAAGGGATCGCAGTTAACCATCAACCACGAAATGAGGATGCCTTGTTTATATGGATGTGTCTGATACCTGGGGGAGGGGATGACCTTCAACACCACAAATAGGACCAGAGAACAGTCTCGCCATTGCTAATGGAAACTGACCTTTCATTCCACCCCCCACCAGAGGAGGCGGCGTTCTTACTAACGAGATGTTTCTTTTCAGGTTTGGGCAGCTGACCGTTGTTAGGCCGCTCACGGGATGGGGAGTTTACAGTTGGGTTTGTTGTGCTACACTGTGGGGTCCACTGCTGATGTTGAAGTGGGGGCACAGGTGGGTGGGTGGGGGAACAACAGATCTAGGAGTTGGCCAATGACTGTCATCAAGCTGAGGAGTTTAAGCTCCTGACCTGGAATATCCGGGGTATTGGATCTCCTTCTAAGCATTATACAATCCTTAATTACATAAAGCGCAGAGGTGCTCATGTAGTGATGCTGCAGGAGACCCATCTCACGGATAGGGAGGTTGGCTGGCTCAGGCATAGATGGTGGGGCAATTGTTCGTTACCGCGTACTCAATGTATGCAAGGGGGGCCTTGTGTGGGTTACACCTGGAGTTCCATTTCAAGCCTCCCAGACAATAATTGACCCAGATGGGAGGTTTGGACCGGTGAAGGGCAAAGAAGTCACGGTGGGGAGTGTGTATGCACCGAACCATGACCAAGTCCCTTTACTGACGCAGTTGCCTAAAACCTCTGTCAGGGTGGCAACAGGTGCCCTGATTCTAGGGGACGATTTTAATTGTGTATGTGATCTGACATGGGACAGATCTACTCCTCCACTGGGGAGTACAACAGTGGCCGCAATGGCAAAGGGCCTGCGGGAGTGGATCAAGAGATGGGAGTTGCTAGATATTTGGCAAATACATAACACTTACCTGAGAGAATACTCCTACTACTCCTGTCTGTATGGACTGCACACAAGATTAGACATGTTCCTTTTTTCTGATAAATTAGCCCTGTTGCTAGCGAAGGCGGAATATTTAGGGAGATCTATATCGGACTATAGCCCCCTACTATTACGAATCGCACCCACCCCTGAAAAGGCCCCCATTCCACTGTGGCATTTGGACCCCAATCGAGTTTTAGACAGCAGCTCGCTGGGACGGTTACAACTTACTTTGAAAAGAACCAGAGGACGGCTAGCTCTAACTTGATAGAGTGGGACGCCTTTAAGGTGGTAATTAGAGGGCAGTGAATGGGACTACGGACTGTAGGAGCCAGGAGGGAGACCACTCAGGAGCTGGAATCATTGGAGACCCAGATACGGTTGTTGGATGGGGAAGTTGCTGGAGGAGCAGACACTCAGAGACTCTTGGTGGAGGTGAAGAGTATCTATAGTGCCGTGTGGGAGAGACTGAGGATGTTAGATTATAGATTGTATCAGGAGCGGCAGCATTTAGAAGGTGGCAGGGCAGGGAAGCTATTGGCGTTGTTGATTAAGCCAGAGAGTAGAGGAGTGCCAATTGCTAGTAATTGGGATCCTACTGGACAGGTGATATACTCTCCACGGGGGATTAATGACACGTTCAGGGAATATTATGAATGATTATATGGGAAGCCAGTGGAAATATAGAGCAACAGAATAGTGACTTATCCTAAAGGGTTGGGGCTAAGACATCTAGATCAGACCGCACTGGAGAGTTTGGCACAGCCGGTGAAGCTGCAGGAAATTAAAGAAATGGCGCAGGGAAGACTCTGGGACTGGGCGACCTCCTGGCTGAATTTGACTCTAGTTTTGTAGATTTGGTGGCCCCAAAACTGGAACAAATGTATGTTACAGCATGGGATGAGGATCATCTTCCAACGTCAGCCTGGGAGGCGTTGGCGATCCCCTTGCCTAAAACTAAGAAGGATGTGGCTGATATAACGGATTTTATGCCGTTGTCAATGTTAAACCCCCAACTTTAAAATACTCAGTAAAGTGCTACTGGCCAGGCTCCTACCCCAGATGCAGGGATTGGTTCATGTGGAGCAAAATTAGCTTATCCCCTCATGCTCAACATCCATTAATCTGAGGAGACTGTATCATTTGTTGTTCCACCGAGATTTGGGGTAATATCCCGCTGCGGCAGTAGTAGCTGTGGACTTGGAAAAGGCTTTGGATTCTTTGAGATGGGACATCCTACAAGGGACGATGGACAAGATGGGATTGGGGGATGATTGGTTGAAGTGGGTCCATCTGTTATACGGGAGTCCCAGAGCTAGAGTCAGCACGGGCAGCACAGTATCGTCCCAATACCCCATGTGTAGAGCAACCCGGCAGGGGTGTCCCTTATCACCTCTGTTTTTTGCCCTGGCCATTGAGCCGTTGGCGGAATGATTCAGGCAAGAGGGTGGGGTTCATGAAGTGGTACTCAAGGGGACGGAACACATAGTCTCGCTCTATGTGGACAATATCTTGGTTTATCTCCAGAACGTACCCTGCCGGGTCCAGGAGGTATTGAGCATAATGGAAGTTTGCAGAGCTGTCATGATTGCACGTTAACAAGAAAAAAACGTGTGTATTCTCCCTAAGACCTGAGCTTGACAGACCACTGGACCTCCCGATGGACCTGAAATAGGCCCAGCACTTTCAGGTACCTGGGAATCTGGGTGTACCATCGACAGAGAGACCTGTTGGAAGGGAACCTGGGTGGGGCCTTGAGGGCCTTGAGGGCAAATTTGTCTTTCTTGGCGTTTACTTAAGTTGCCAGTTATGGCTAGAGTAGTATTGTCCAATCAATCAATCAATCAATCAATCAGGGGATTTGTAAAGCGCCCTACTTACCCGTTAGGGTCTCAAGGTGCTGGGGGGGGGGGAGGAGCTGCAGCCAGTGGTCGAAGAGCCAGGTCTTGAGAAGTCTTTTGAATGCCGGGAGGTCTGCAGTCTGTCGTAGGTGGAGGGGGAGGGCGTTCCAGGTCTTGGCGGCGCAGTGGGAGAAGGATCTGCCCCCGGAAGTGGTTCTGTGGATGCGCGGGACGGCGGCTAGGGAAAGCACGGTGGAGCGGAGTTTCCTGTCGGGTACGTAGAAGGAGAGTCTGTTGTTGAGATATGCTGGGCCGGTCTTGTGGAGTGCTTTGTGTGCGTGGATCATGAGTTTGAATGTGATTCTTTTGTCGACGGAGAGCCAGTGCAGGTCTCTCAGGTGCGGGGTGATGTGGTCCCGGCGTGGGACATCAAGGATCAGGCGTGCTGAGGCGTTCTGTATTCTTTGGAGTCTGTTGATGAGTTTGGACGGGGCTCCGGCGTAGAGGGCGTTTCCGTAGTCGAGTCGGCTGCTGACGAGGGCATGGGTGACGGTTTTCCGTGTGTCTGCCGGGATCCATCTGTAGATCTTGCAGAGCATACGGAGGGTGTGGAAGCAGGAGGAGGAGACTGAGTTGACTTGGTTGGTCATGCTGAGCTTGGATGGAGGATGACCCCTAGGTTGCGTGCGTGGTTGGTTGGTGCCGGGGGGGTACCCAGTGATGCTGGCCACCAGGAGTCGTCCCATGCTGAGGGGTTGGACCCAAGGATGACGATCTCCATCTTGTCCATGTTCAGCTTGAGCCGGCTTGCCTCCATCCAATCGGCGACGGCCTTCATACCCTGGTGCAGGTTGGATTTGGCGGTGAGGGAATCCTTGGTGAGGGAGAGGATCAGCTGGGTGTCGTTGGCGTAGGAGATTATGTTGAGGTTGTGTAGTCTGGTGATGTCAGACTGTGGTGTTGCCAAGAATTGTTATATTTCTTTCTTAATTTGCCGGTAGTGATCCCGAGGAGCTGGTTTAGGGCCCTGGATGCTCTGTTGAGGGATTTGGTGTGGGACTGTGGACGAAATCAGGTTTCCCTGCAGACTTTCGGAATGCCCTGGATGGAGGGAGGGGGGGACTGAGCGCTCCAGACCTTGAAGCATATTATCTGGCGGCGCAGCTTCAACGGCTGGCCAGATGGTTAGATGGACGAGCGTTAGAATCATTGGCGCTACCGGCTCACCCGAGGAACTCTGCTAGCCAGGATGCTGAACCCCGCCTGAAGATTAAAAACATGAGTGCTTTACTTGCTGTGGCAATGGCATGTTGGGGTAGATGCAGGAAAAGGGCACCGGCTATGTGGCTTTACGCACCAAAACTACCACTTATGGGAATACCTCAGATGGGCGTAGGACCGCCCCATATACAGCGGAAATTGCAGGACTGGGAGGAGGCGGGTATTTAGTCTGTTGGAGAACAAGATGCGGTTATGCCCCCTCGAAAGGATTTTTTGGAATACCATGATCTGTCACCAGGGCAGTTCTTGAACTATCATAAGATAAAGGGAACGTTGGTAACCTTATGGGGGAATGGCATTGTTGAACCGGCCACGCATGCGGCTCTACAAGCAATGGTGACGTTGGGAGCTGCCAGACATCTGGTGAAGTGGCTTTTCCTGGCCTGCTCACTTCCGGTTTCGGGAGGGCGGGCCAGGTCTTGCTCCATGGGCTGGTGCTCTCGTTATGAGCACATATAATCTCATGGAGAAACGAGGGTGCAGCAGAAGCGTGCAGTGGACGCGCCACCGGCGTGCCAAAGGCAAGCCCGTCTGCGCCCGTCCGTGGGAGACCGGGGCAAGTGGGCTGCCATTATGCCCAATTGATTAGATATTCCTTCGGAGAATTACGCATTGGCCGCTATGGCTAACCAGATAGTTGAGCAGGATGTCCTCCACAAGTTAGCACTTCATGGACTTCTGAATACTGGCCGCAGGGCTCTGCAACCCACCCCAGCACTGGAAACACTGCCCCATAACCAGAATGAACATATCACCACCAGAGTGAAGATCGCTGAGTCACATGAGCTAAACATAATTTACCTTAATAAACGTTCCCTGATCAAGCATCAGTTGGAAATGTTTAATCTTTTAGAAACCGAAGCACCAGATCTGTTTTTAATTACTGAAACTTGGCTGACCCTGGAATCTATACCTGACATTCTTACGGCCTTTTCTACTAAGTATTACCTAATGCAGGCCAATAGACCCCCTGGGAAAAGAGGAGGAGGAGTGGAGGCAATCATCAAAAAAGATTCTCTGCCACTTCCATCGCACCCTTCGAATTTACCATAGTAGACAGCCTCACATTCAAACTCACATTGCCTAAATCGACATTAGTTTGTATATTGATTTAAAGACCCCCGACTGCAATAGGAGATTTTGTTAGTGAATTAGCTAATTATCTCACCCCTCTTACCATAGACTATGCAAACACTGTTGTAATGGGAGATATGACTGTTGGTCGTCAGAGGAAAGGAGGAGTTGAGGCTCAAAGGAGCTCACAGATTTACTAAATAATCTGAATTTTCAAGGACATATAACAATACCCACCCACATTAAAGGGCATGCCATAGACCAATTATGGACCTCTAACCTTTCGGTACGTGACTTAACGGTCAAGCAGTGTGGTTGTATCACCACCTAATACACTTTGCTATAAAAAGTTTACCTTTACCACATATGCTGGGCAACATGAAACTACTGACCAGGAACTGGAATTGTGTCTGCCTATCAGAGTTCTTCAATTCATTGAACTCCACATTCCCTCCTATAACGGACAATGTTAACAAGTTGGAAAGAGCCTTCTCCAACTGGCAATTACGTGCATGTGATAAGCATGCCCCATTAAAATGGAAAGTAAGGGCTTCCAGGCGGCAGGAAACCTCTTACTGGTTCACCGCAGAGTTAAAACTAGTAAAACTCAAAACCCGCCAGGCAGAAAGGAAATGGAGGAGGAGCTATTCCCCAATAGATAGGGAAAGCTATGATAAAGCACTTAGTGAGTGCAAAGTAGCCATTGTGGAGGCTAAAAAGGCCTTTTACACTAACAGGGTACTTAGCTCCGATAACAAATCTAAGGACATTTTCAAAATAGTTAGAGAGCTCTCCAGTGCAGACCCTGTCACTCTGACCATCACTCCCTCACAGGTCCTGTGTGACAACTTGAGCACTTATTTTGTTGATAACATTAAGAACATCCAAAATTCTATCCTCTCCAACTCTTAGGATTGGAAATCACCTGAGCTATTCAAGAATCCTATAACTCTGACTCAATTCCAAAGTGTCACCTTGGATCGGCTAGTGAAGCTTGGAAACAAGATTCAATCTGGATCCCCCAATGATCCGTGCACCGCCAGGATACAAAAAGACCTACTCTCACAATTTCCGGATACCTATCTCACTCTCCTCAACACCTCTCTGAAGCAAGGGGTGGTCCCTCGCACCTTCAAAGAGGCAGTACTTGTACCACTGCAAAAGAAAGCAGGAGTAGATCCCAGTGAATTGTGCAATAACAGACCAATATCGCTCCTCCCCTACCCCGGCAAAGCTTCTGGAGGCACACGTAGCAAAACTTCTCTGTGCCTTCATTGAAGAAACAAAATTCGTGGATCCCCATCAGGTAGGTTTCAGACCATCACACTCCACCGACGCAGTCATTGTGAGTGTAGTGGACGATCAGAAAGATGGTGTTGATAGGGGTTGCACACAAGTCCTGGTCTTATTAGACCTATCTGCAGCATTTGATACCGTGGATCACATCATGTTACCGGATAGAATGGATGCAGAAGGCTTGAGGGATAAGGCACTAGAAAGGATCCTATCATTTTTAGGAAATGCACAAAATCTGTTAAGCTGGCCCCTTTTGACTCGGCCTAGGTCAAGAACACATGTGGTGTCCCACAAGGTTCATCTCTTTCCCCCCACCTATTTAACATTTACATCAGCCCTTTGATTCATGTTCTGCAATCCAGAGGAGAGAAGGTATACAACTATGTTGATGACATGCAGCTGATCTTTCCAATTGACGAGACCGAGGAGACTAAGGATTTCTTCCAGCATACAATGCTCTTCATTAAAGACTGGATGAGTCATAACGATCTTAAATTAAACTCAGATAAAACTGAGATAGTCATTTCTAATAATAGACTCAATCAGCACACTGGCCAGCTGCACTGGGCCTTACACCTACCCCTAAAAATTCAGCCAAAAGTTTAGGAATTAAAATTGATGCCAAGCTATCTATGCATGAACAGATCAACCTGGTTACCTCCTCTTGCATTTACTACCTGAGGAATTTTAAGAAAATTAGGAAATTCTGTACCAGGGAAGCAAGTACGGCGGTCATGCTGGCCTTGATTATGCTAATGCCATCTATTTAGGACTCCCTGCATATCAGACCCATAGGCTTCAGTTAATACAAAACCAAACAGCCAGGCTGGTCCTTCAGCAAGCAAGACACTGCCACATTGAACCACTCCTGAAGCAATTACATTGGCTTCTGGTGGCTTAGAGGTCCATGTTTAAGACAGGTTGCATGATCTTTAACGCCCTCTGTGAGAAGGGCCCTAAATTCATCCCTGCTAAGATCTCTAGGTATCTTCCCAAACGGAATCTCAGATCGGCCTCGATGTCTATGCTGACGATTCCAAGATTCAAGCGCACGAGAACGGGTGGCTCCTGTTTCTCTGTCCTTGGCCCCACTCTATGGAATTACCTGCCAATGGACATTAGACTTACTCCTGAATATATCAACTTCAGGAAAAAACTGAAAACATGGCTGTTCACTCTAGCCTACTGCTAGTAACTTACAGGTAGTTTCTCCCACTCCTTCAGCGCCAAGAGCCCTTTTGGTATACGTGCGCATGACACATTTTCTAAACATAAAAACACATATAACTGGTAATAACGGAGAGTTCTCGGCGACCTCTCCCCCGAATTCGGGAATGGTGGGAGGGCATCCTGGATAGGCAACTGACTGAGAATGCATGGCAAAGGGCCCTGGGTAGCCCCAAAGAAGTTTCAAGGAATATAGCCTTCAAACTAATACAGTTCAACATAATACATAGAACTTACCTTACAACGCACCAATTGAACATAGTACATGGGAGAAATGACCAGTCGCGTGCCAGGTGTGCCAAGATAGACACAGACTTTGACCATATGTTGTGGTTCTGTCCAGAACTCCAACAGTACTGGGCCACGGTGGTAGTAACCCTCATTAAGATCTTGGCCCGTGATATGGAATGCTCCCCGGAGGCATGCCTACTAGAACTCTTCCCGAGGCCCAAATCCAAATGGATGGGGCACAGATTTGTGGATCTGGCCTTGCTCCTGGCCAAATGGAGGTTAGCTGTCAGATGGAGCTTATAGCTGACTGGGAAAGCGATGATTCCTGCTGGGACAGGGCAGAGGATAGGGCCCTGCTACAAGAAGATAAGGTCACGAAGAGGCGTAAACCGCTGGCTGAACCATGGGCAGAAATTAACCCTGGGTGGAGAGCTCCGCTCCACCTGTGGAGTGTGCAGAGATTTGCCTACTCCACGTTCCGCGGAGAACGTGGAGTAGGCAAATCTCTGGAAACTCTGTGGCAGTGCGGAGTTGACAAGCCCCCGCCTCCACCCCCTCCAGTAAGAATTAATTAAAATGACATTACAGGTAAAGACTTACCTTGACTGCAGCATCCACGGGCTGCCGTCCTCCTCTTTCTCGCCGTCTCAGGGTGATATGCGCATGCGCGCACTACAGTGCATGCGCATTCCTTGCAAGAAATGTACGGGTACGCACACATGCACAGATCACCCTGAGACGGCGAGGACCTCCGCGTAGACCCACTCTGCCAGCTCCGCCCAGGGTTAGCAGAAATACTGGGGGGCACGTAAATTGATTTACAGGGAATTACTGACGGACACCTCAGGACCAGAATAGGGACGGGTATCACATTTGGGTCCAAAATGAGAATGCCCATTGCCAGGCAGAATGAGGGGACAATAGTACACTCAAGAGATGGCATGGCACATAGCGATTTTGGGACACAGTATGTACTCTGGCACTGGTTTAGACCTTTCATGGAGTGCTGTGGCTCTTGTGTCTAGGTGACTGTAGGCAATTTATTCTTAGGAATACCAAAGGGTTTGCCTACCTGCTCCCTCCTGGTAAAGTCTGTGCAGTCTCCCTTACCCTGTTTCATTTTGTGTCTATCATGTGTAGGAAGTGTGTTGTGAGAGCCACAGGTTTGACTGGCCGATGATTGTGAGCCATACTGTGCCAAACTACTATCAGTTTCCTGGATATTTCAACTCTCCCAACACCCTCTGTCGTCCTTGTGGCAGTTTGGTGGGTTGGAGTCTGCACCATCTCTTAGCTGTGTTTAGCTAATACTCCTTCTGCTGGGAAAACCCTATCCCTTTCTGCTGGGTAATGGTCAAGGGCACCTGGTTTAGAGTTAATTGTCATTTCTTTCTGGGGATAGCCCAGAGAGTTACATAGAGACAGAGGAAAGGGGCAGCAGGGCAACCTCATGCACCGATTATGCAGTGGACATGCAGGAAATATGCCCCAGGATTTGAGAGGGAAACCAGGATTCAAAAGTAGCAGCTCCCTGATTGGACCAGTCTATCGGGGAATGATGAGGCTGGCCTTGTTGTCCAGTACTTTGTCAATGCGGTACTCCTTTTCTGACAAGCCACACACTAGTGGAGTGTAGTACCCTGAGACCCAGGAGTGGAATCAAGGAGTCGCATTGCCATTCCTCCTGCCACATCGGTGAACCTGACCTGGACTTGAGCAGGTGTTTCTGTGATGGATTACCAGTGAAAGGAATTTGCCAATTTGACAAAAGGAGCTGAACTTCAGCTCAAGAGAGTCCAGATACTTTGCGGCATCTTAGAGCAGAATGAGCCGTATGTAAGAATTTGTGGAAGGCCAAGTACATGGAAGCACAAGGAACCTGCATGTAGCTAATGACGAGCAAGAAACATGCTGCAAACCAATAAGGGAGGCAGGGGAACTTCTTATTATCATTACATGTGAGACTGATTTATCCCTGACCTCTCACCAGTCGAGGATGATAGGTTTCTTATGTATAGTGTCTGAACTGAATTTCTTTAATAGTAGTACATCAGTTTTTGAAGAGTTTGAAGATGTGTTCCATACATAGTCCAAATATAGAATAGAAGCTTAGATTTTTGTTTTTAGGATTGTGTTAAATTGTTATATAAAAGAGTTGTGGTCAAAATTAGGAGGAGCTGTTGTCTACCTTTGAAAATATTTTCTATAGTTTCATAATATAAAAATTATTAGTTTTCATTGGTATCTTTGTTGGCCTCTATTTGTCAGTCGCAATGCCTCACAAAGCTCTAAAATTGAATCATATACTGTTAATGATGTCTCTAAGTATAAGAGATTAAGTAATAATGAAATGCTTAATATTGAATATTCAGAAAATGTATACTATTGTTTTGAAGGAGTATTTGCTAATTATGAATGTATCAAATTGTTTTGCATGTACATATTTGTCTGTTTCTGTTTCAGAGGGGCCTTTATATAACCATTTGCCATTCACCTGCAGACTTTCGTGTAGCATTTATATGCTATTTCTTTCAGAACAAAGCCGAGCTCTGGAGATGTAGACCTTCCTTTAGAACATAAAAACGAACAATCCTATTAACACAACTAATATGAACAATGAAAAGAGTGTGTGTAAACTGAGTAGCGTTGAACGTAATTTTATTAGAGAATTTAATGAGAGAAGTACAAATGTGTTAATAAAATGAATGAAGCTAGAGAGACTGATGCAGTATGAGACTGAAGAGAAATTGTAGAACATCATAGGCTTAAAATAGAGCAAGAGAGAAAAGGAGTTGTGTATATGATGCATGAGAAGACTGATGGTTGGGAGTCATATGACATGACTGTAAGGAGTGTTTTAATTATAGTTTTGTGGATGAGGGTAATTTTTTGAAGAACGTATTTATAGAGAGATTTATGACCTAGAACAAAATTGAGTAGGTAGCTGCTATTTTGCATTAGAGTTTCCTCAAGCAACACATGTAAATGAGATGAATAAAAGTGGACTCAAAAGAGTAAAACGTGGTAATGGACATGTGCTTATGGACATTTGTGGTGTGTTGATTCATCCTAATGGAGTTGCTATGAATGATGTGAAGATTAGGAAGGTGTCAACCTTGATGCATCGACCAGCAACTAACACAGCTGGAGCTCTTACCAAGATTAATAAAGAAATATTTTCTTCGCATTTTTATGGTTTTTCAGAATAGGTTAGCTTTTGGATTTCTTCTTGTGAAAGATAGAGGTCTGCTGAATTTTAGGAGTAAGTCAGGGTTGTGCATGTAAACCTAATAATAATAAGCTTAATAATCAATATATTTCAAACATTACTAATGGTCCGCATGAGGTAAAGGTCCTTAAAGAAGCTGGTGTATGCGAAACAGTTGGTTCCTGGTTTAGTGTAATTGGAGACAACATTTCAAAGGTTGGAGAGGGGTTTGGTGATGTTGGGGTGGCATGGTGAGGAAGATATTACCTCCACTAACCATCATTTTCTTTCTTAGTTCTACATTCTTTGGGTTAATGTGTTGTATAAAGGAAGAAATGCCAACTGTTAAAACGAAAAAGATATCTGAATGTGAGCGATAAGTGATATGTGTTTGATGAGTTGCGTTCACTGAATATTTCAAGAAGGAAGAAGTACAATACAATGTATAAAGTGGTCTTGTAATGTAAATTTGTGATGATGATTTATCATCAGAGCGAGCAAATTGTAGGTGCAGATGCCACAGCTAAAAGTTCTATATTATAACTGCTACAAGACAGCGACAAATATAATGTTTTTACTGTATTTAAAGTAATGGGGTTCTGTTAGCTTGACGAGTGAAGTTTTAGGCTTACTCTTATTTTCATATAGCATATTTTAATGTATGTGGCTCGAGTGCTCAACATTAAATCATCTTCCCCTATTCCTAGCTCAGATGTGACCTTCATTGCTAGTTCAATGCTTGCTTTGTACGATTTTTAAAATGTAATATTTTTTGTACCTGAATGGATGGTTCTACAATGGTATGCAATGAAGGCATATTTCTTTCAGCTAATACGGAGGTGCTGTTTACAAAATAAATACAGTAGTATTTTGTGTGTAAGGCATAATACAGAATATTCATTAGATTTTGGGCAAATGTCGACATTTTCTATTCACATATTGATTGTGATATGTAACTTTGTTTGTCACACCACAGTGACTGCACACTTTCTGTGTCTGAAAATATATAAAGGTTCACCATTTTTGGGACGAGCCAGAGATTATAGAGAGTAGACACCATGTTAGTCCGATTATCACTCCTAAGAATAGTTTCCATGTTCCTTCTCACCTGACTGAATGAGTAGTCCATATGCAAGGTACTCCTTGATTCTCTTTTGCCTGTTCACTAGATTATATTAGTTTCTGGATACTTATTAGATTAGGGCTATTATTTTATATTTTATATTTTGCATATTTTGAAGAGACTGACTAATCATTACTTTTTGCCGTTTGTATTTGATTTAAAATTTTAATAAATCTTCATGGTTTGTACTTTAGAACCCTGTCTCGTGTGGGCTTTCCTAAGTTGATTTTCTTTGTCTATTGGTAATTTTTATGATAAATGTTGGCCTCTCATCTGTAATAGACTCACACGATTCATCAATTGACCGTTTTGATATAAAAAGCTCTCACAGGTCTGTTAATGCTTTATATGCCATGAATTTTGTGAGGCATTATTGTTGTTGAGTTACCAGACCTCATAAATCTAAAACATCAAGCATTAACTAAAAGGCAATATAATTTTATTTTTTGTCTGTTTCAAAAAGCACACATTGGCTTAGGAGTCCATGACATTTAAAGGAACTACTTTGTGTGTGGATGCGTTCCTTGGGAAACGGCTGAATGCTGTCACTCAAAGTGAAGGTAGCCAGTGGCTGAAGTTGGCTCACCTACTTATCATGCTGCATGTTGTATTGGGTGTAAGAAAAATATTAATGGTACAATAATAGCCAAATGGAAGAAGAGGGCATGCTGAAAGCCCGACCAATTTTAATAAAATCAAATGCTCTTGACTAATGCTAGATCTATGAATGTGAGATCTACAAATTCACTATCAATGTTAATGGTGATGACTGATACAGGCCGCTACTGTAAAGTGCATATAGGCATTCTGCATAAGGTTATACCCTAAAAAGACAAAAGGCTTTGAAGCATGTGGGACATTAAATAGCTCTATTTATTTCTAATCTTATTCGGCACTTCTCTAGGAGCGTTTACAAACAATTGCTGCATTGTTTAAACAATGTGGGTTTGATGGCGGACTGCACGGCGGGAGGGAGTCAAGGCCACTGCTCTCATCAGTACTGCTGCAATCAGCGCGGAGGTCTATAGTAATAGTCGAGAGAGCGAAGAAAATCTCTGCTGATTTATGGTGCTTCAGAAAACAGACCACTGGGAACCGATGCTTTTCGAAGAAAGACTGCCATTTACCTAGAGACCAGAGTCATTTGTATTTGCACTTAATTTGACCTGTTCATAAAGCAGGTGGAGGGTGAATCAATCCCCTGGGTGTGAACTGCAATCACGTCTTCAAAGGCTAAAAGGATTTTACAGCAGATTTCCGATGCATGAACATTTTGTGTAAGGCAACTAGGCATATTGTTGAAATTGTCAAGAGATGAACTAGATATTTTCACTAACACCCTAATGGCTTCGTTAGGATGCCTAGTTAATGAACGCGTGTTTGTGCATGGGTCAAAATTACAAATTAGTCAGTGCTTACCTACCTTTGTGATAAAGTCTGCACCCCTGATGCGTTTCGGCTATTCAAACCTGCCAAAATGTAAGAGGGAAATAATGATAAATATAAGGAGAAGTAGATTGTGGTGCACAAACTACCCAAATCTGGCTGTTATCACCCATTTTCAGGGCTTCACTCAAAATAGTTGCGATGTATTGCTCCATAAAATTTGAACCCCCAGCTTATCGTTCTATAACAGGTGCAATACATTTTGCCTACCCTCCAAAGCACTCATAATTGAGGCCTATGTACTTTAGTTGTAAAAGAACTTTCATTTTTTGAAATCCAGACAGCTTACCTTTGCTTCTCTGTTACCATATCATATCTGTATGTATATGTATACTGGGAGAATGGTGACAGATCGAATTTTAATAGTAAGAATACATTTAGCCTTCACTGGTTTTGTAAATGTATATAGTTTTAAACAACCATTCTTTAAAAAGAGTACTAATACTTTTGTTGCAAATCACGATGGCACCAGTAAGCTAGACATTTGCGTCTAACAAAAGCAGTGATCTGGCAGTCTTGATTTCATATCCTTGGAAAGCAAAATTAGACTCTCCTACACCTGAGGTGGGGCAAATGAGAACCTAAATGGGGTAATAGTCACATCCGTTATTTAAAGTGCTTAGAAATGACAGACGTGCTACATGAGGCGCTTTATAAAATATAAGGTGTTTTAAATGTATTATTATATAAGCATGCTCACCAAAAAAAACAACATAGTGGACAGAGGAAAGGTAAATACTGGCATCTATGAGCAAATACCTACAAATAGTTACTTGCACATACAGCTTAACAAGCTCGAAATATGAAAACTGGACGTGGAATGACTTTCAGCAGAAGCATTTAAAGGAGCAAAATGGTATTCCCAACATAACAAAATCTTTTAAGTTCAAGAAAATGTTATTAAAGAGATAAAAGATGTCTGTAAGCAATACAAAGTATTAAGATCATAACAATACATCACAAATATAGTACAATAAAAGTGTATGAATCGAACTGTCAAGAAGATAGAGAAAATCAAATAAACTAAGTAAAATATGAATGCCAGTAGAAAACAAGCATATTAGGAACATGTTAGGGGAGTCAAGGTGGTTTCAAAACTTCCTGTTGGGATGGCATAGGTTTAGAAGTATTTTTAGCATATGCATAAATGTACAATGCAATTGGTGACCACAAGTCCAAACGTTTCATTGCCATTCGTAGGGGTTAGACAAAAGTGGTGTCCAATCTATGATTATGGCAGACCGCATACCACCATGCTTTATAGGAGATTTTTATTAAAGTCTTTCCAATTAACAGTGATTTTCTGAAAAGCAATTGCTAACAATACACCGTTACTCTTGACATTGAGTGTAGTATTCTCCCAGACAGAAGAAAGACTACCCAAGAAAATATGGGTAAAGGAAAAGGAAAACTTAGTATCAAAAATAAGATTAATTTGAGACCATACTCGTTGCCAAAAAGTACAGACATGTGAACAAGAAAATAACATGTGAAATAGATCAGCCTTTGATTCCATACACGTCCAACACGTAGCTGGAGTATTTGGAAATCTTTTATTCAAAATAGCCGGTGTTAGTAGGAACCTGTTATAAACAAAGAACAATGTTTGCGTGGTGTTGACTGCTTTTGATGATTTACGTATCTTAATTCATATTTTTTGCCAAAGGGATAATGGCCATTCAGCCTTAAAGACTCGTCCCCAGCCTTCTTCTACTTTGGATTTTTGTCCATCTACCACTGAATCTTGAAAATATCTCTACATGATGGAAGCTTTAGGTGATGTTTTTAATAAAGTACAGAGTCGTGAAGAGGAGTCTAAAATGACAGGAGTGTCATGTGTGATGGGAAGTTTAGTAAATACAACCATAATCGCTAACTTAAGTAGGTAGTATTTGTAAATAAAAGAGGGGGGTAAACTAAAAGATTGGCTAAGTATGTGAAAAGGTACAAAGTTCGAATTTGAAAATAACTCGTGGATCCATATCAGTCCTTTTTGTCGCCAAATCTTCCAGTAAAAAGGCTTACCTCGAATAGTTAAATTTCTGTTATGGCAAATCGTTGAGGTAAGGATAATTGACTCCACCTTCTGTCTTGGGGCGTGATAACTTAACTTAAAAATAGACATTCGAGGTTTCTTATTACTCCACAAAAAAGAAGAAAGGATAGAATTAACTTTCTTAAAAAGCTTAGCAGTGACAGGGATTGGAATATTGGAAATCGTGTATAGTACTATGGGTGTTAGCATCATCTTTATGGTGTCTAAACGGCCCCACCAGGAAAGATATAAGGAGTGCCATTTAGTAGTTAACTCTGAACGTTTTTGAATACACTTATTCATGCATAGTGTTATTGTATCTGATACTGAGGAAGTAAAGTGTAAACCTAGATACTTAATATGATGGGAACTTCATGTGAATTTAGAAGCAGTGAACTCTGTTTTAAAAGTGTACTTGGTCAGGGGTAAAATTTCACATTTATCATTATTCAATTTATAACCAGATATAAGGGAGTATGACTGTACTTCTGCTAAAAAAGCAGGAACTGATACATCCGGTTTTGACATGAAAAGAAGAATATCGTCGGCAAAGGCTGCGAGTTTAATGTGGGAATTCGAAGTTTGAAAAACATATAGGTTTGGATTTTGACGTAATTTAGATAAGAAAGGTTCCAAGGCCAAATTGAAAAAAAATGGAGAAAGGGGGCATACTTGACGTACACCCCTACCTAGTTTGAAATAGGGGGAAATCAAGCCATTAGCACAAACTGCTGCACAGGGGTTGGAGTAAAGGAGAGATACTAAAGTTATAAAATTCGGGCCAAAACCAAACCATCTAAGAGTATAAAACAGATATTTCCATTCAACTCTATCAAAAGCTTTTTCTGCATCCAAAGCTATTGCTGCTAGCGAATGTTTTGGATGGGAAGACTTGGATAGGACATTGAAGAACAAGTGTGTGTTATCTGTTATAACCCGTCCTTTAACAAAACCAGACTGTTCTTTCCCCAACAAAGAGGGTAGGTGGGAATCCAAGCGTATGGCTAGTGCTTTCGAAAATATTTTGTAATCAATG
This sequence comes from Lissotriton helveticus, assembly GCF_964261635.1. Taxonomy (NCBI): domain Eukaryota; kingdom Metazoa; phylum Chordata; class Amphibia; order Caudata; family Salamandridae; genus Lissotriton; species Lissotriton helveticus. Next base: position 696,165,291 of record NC_136061.1, read on the forward strand.
TTAACCAGGGAGATGGGTCTGTAATTTTTCCAAGATCTAGGGGCCTTACCATCCTTAGGGATAAGGCAAATGTGGGCCCCTGAGAAGGAACCTAAAGAACTATTTGTGGAGTGAAAAAAGTGTAATAGGGTGTGCAATTTGGGTAAAAGAAGTTTTGGAAAAATAAAGATAAAACTCAACAGTAAAACCATCTGGGGCAGGTGCCTTCTCTTTCTTAAGAGTTTGGAGGGCTTTGAAGAGTTCCTGTTGTTTTAATTCAGCTTCTAGGGAAGACAAGTCATGTTGGGGTTTTGGGATAGTTGAGAAAAACTGTGACTATAATTGATCAGATGGCTGCGTTTCAGAAGTGTACAATGATTGGTAAACGAGAGAGAATTCATTTGAAATTTTGGTGTCCTTGAATTTTAAAACAGTTTGATTATCATAAACAGAATCAATATTCAATTTGTTTTGTCGAACTTTTAAATAGTTAGCTAATATTTTCCCTGCCTTGTTCTTGCCACCATAGAATTTTTCTCTGGATTTTAAAAGGTACAAAGAAGCATCGTCAGTTGAGCTTTTGTTAAATTGTAGCTTAGCCTTTATAAGCGCGTTAGATTTTCTTGTGTCTGTGAGACATAGTAAGAGTGCCCCAGTTTCTTAATGTCAATGAGTAGATCGTTAGTGAGTTTACTCATATTTTTCCGCTTCCCTGCAACCAAGCTAATAATGAAGTCTCTAGCCGAAGCCTTAAAAGCATCCCAAATAGTAGAGAAGGACAAGGACTCATCTTGGTTAATTGCAAAGTAATCGTCAAAAAACGCGGCAAAGGAGGCTGTACATGTTGGATCTAAGAGGAGATTATTATTAAATCTCAATCTTTTGGGAGCAATAATCTTGGATTATATATCCAGGCCAATCGAGACAGTGGCATGGTCAGATAAAAGAATGGGGCCTATATCAGCATACGAAAAGGATTGTGATGTATTGTGAGAGACAAATATATATTCAATCCTTGACTGATCTTGATGAACTGGGGAATAAAAAGTATATTCTCTGGTGACTGGATTGCATAGGCACCAAGCATCAATAAGTTAATGTTGGGCAACAGTATGAACAAAGGATTTGTGGGGTTTATTGGGGACAAAAGATACTTTGGAATTCCTATCAATAAAAGGATCTAACACTTGATTGCAGTCACCTGCTCAAATAAAATTATCCTCAATGCATTGAGATATATGTTTAACTAAAGTAGGCCAAAAGGAAGTATCTCCTCCAGTGGGGGCATAGACATTTAGAAAAGAAACTGGAACACCCTTCAATAACAGTGTAACAATTAACCACCTGCCCTCCGCATCTGAATTTTGTGAAATAAATGTAACTGGGATGGATTTACGACAGAATATCATGACTCCGTTTCGTTTACCATTTCCTTGAGAAAAGAACATTTCCCCTACACACACTTTTTTTTATTTCAAGGACTCAGCCTCCGTAAGGTGAGTTTCCTGTAGAAAGAAGATATCAGCATTCAATTTGGCAAGATGAGTCAAAACTCTCTGTCTCTTAATGAGAGAATTTAATCCCCTCACGTTCCAAGTAATTAGTTTTAATGACATGGAAGGTCAACTATGAAATGAACCATAACAAAAGTCTGATGCAAAACAATCAAGCGTAATATTGCATAGGTGGAGAAAAGAAAGGTGATTAGAGAGATAGAACCCAAGCCAGAGAATAGTAAAAAGAGCAGATATCTGATGCCAGAGATAGGACTTAGGTAAAGCAGTGTAAGAATAGACAGGGTTAGCAATCAAATAGTAAGAGAGTATTGATAGAAAAGGAATCAGAGATATATAAAAAGAAAGAATTGTTGATATAAAAGTGAAGACAAGAATGAAGAGAAAACAGACATCCAGGGATTGAAACAAAGAGAATTGTAAGATGAAACAAAAAAACAGAGACAAAACAAACAACATACCTACTCCAAGGGAACAAGAAGGTAGTGGTAGGTGGAGCCACATGTAGCAGACGAAACGTCCAGTGAGAGCTGGACCGGACCGGGGAGGAAACACGCCAAAACATAGACGTAACTGTGGAAGAAAAAGAGAGATAAGATGTAAGGATTAACTTAGCTTATATGTTAAGACATAAAACATGAAAAAAGGTAAAATCTTATAGCATTAAGTAACTTTGTCAAGCAAATACTAAAATGTATAACCAGTAAATATATATAACAGCAGAAATCCTGCACTCAGCGAGAAAATAACAGCTTGTGTAGAAAACTTAAGTCAATCAGGTAACATGTGAAGAAGATGGTCGTGAGGAATCCATGAGATCCGTCTTGTTCGCATTGATGAAGTTTTGCAGATGTATTGGGTCATCGTATGAAATAGTCTTATTATTTAAAAAGGCAGGGATGAAAAAGTCCTTATCTTGCACCCATGGAAGGAAGGGCTGGTCTCATGACGAGAAAGGCTTTACGTCTTGATGCAGTAGCTTTTGAGTAATCTTGTGCAAAAAATAAAGTAGCGCCAGACCAAGAGATTTTTTGAATAGCCCTGGCAGCTGTCAAAACTTTCAATAGATCCGTGTACTCTAAGATGTACAGAATGACACCCCTCAGTCTCTGTGAATATGAAGAAATAGTGGGAATATGACGCAACCTGTGAGCGTGCTGTATATTCAGTGTGGTACTTTCTGGAAGATGAAGAATCTTGGGGAGAAAGGATTTAAAGAAAGCGATAGGATCTGTACCTTCAACTCCCTCTGCCAGATTAAAGATGCGCATATTATTTCTTCTATTCCAGTTTTCATGATCCTCGACTTGTTTTTGTAATGTTGAAACTTGAGAATGTAAGGAGGTGACGCGTTTAGTGGTGTCCTGAAAAGAGGACACATTCTCTTCCACTGTTGTGAATCTAGTGTCCAGCTGCTGCCAAGTATCTGAAAGGATTTGTAGTTTGGCATTTGTTTCTTCTACAAAGGGTATTAGGGCCCTTATTTCCTGGAGTAGAAGTTCCAACGAGACTGGGGAAGCCGGTTTAGTTGGTAATGGAGGGTCTTTTTTTAAGCGTTTGACATTAGACTTTCCTGTTGTTATCTGTTGTTACTGTGCGGACTCCATATCTGTGATACACTGATCGATGTTGAGAATCCGTAAATTTTCCAGATGAGATAGCGCGGAAAAAATTCTTGAGTTTAAATGAAAGTACGTTTTGATGTCGGATTTACAGAAAAGTTACCTTTTGGTCTGCCCATCAAACTGCAACATCCAAAGTCCATAAAGCGTATATATTTATTGACAATGAAAGAGCTTGCGAAAAGGAGGAGAGGATCAAAATGAGAGACTGGGCATCCAGATTAGACAGCATCTTCAAGATGAATGTTGAGGACAAAACTGTTTAAAAATAATTAGGAACTTTGGATTTCCTCAAGCCATTCCAGACACCATCACAAATGAGCAAATACACTGCTTGAAGAATTAATGTGTGATATCTAAATCCTGGTCAGAGAGTGCAGAAGCAGCGCATATTAAAAGATAAGTCGTACAGGACCTCACAGTGCTGTGAAGATAAGGTTAGTGCGCATCTTAGTAATGCTTAGAGAAAAATTATCTCCCATAGAGAGAAAGCTGAGGACAAAATGGCGGCATGAACCACATCACCTCAATACTCATGAGAAAATGAGGTAAAACTGGGCTGCAGCGCCCTACAGACCCCAGCTGGAACAAGTGATTGCACTACCAGAGCAAGAGGGTATCAAAAATGGCTTATGTTGAAGAAAGAAATCGCTGCTACTGAAGGGAGAAAAACGCTTGCGTAGCGTTTAAAAAACAAATGGCAGCCATAATAACGCCATCTCCCCGACGCGTTTAAAATGTAAATATTGTCCTTTAAATTACCGGATATGCAGTCAGAAATGGTGCAGTCAAATGGGGCATCACTCCACCGTCAGGTCATCCAGAGAGCCCTGTGCAGAAATCGTCCAGTGCGTGTTTCACTGGCTCCGATCCGGGAGCTTAATCGGAGCATCGCCAAGCTGATCGGGCTCCAAGCCACGCCCCCGACATAACAAAATCTGATCTGGAGAGACAAAGGGAATCTAGTGCCAAACAAGAGTTAACAATAGTGTTGACATAACTCAATGAAGAGTAGGTTAGCACACCAGGCGTAAGACACTGGTGACATGAAAAATAACATACTCACCTGTCACGTACTTCCCCTACCACCCAGGATAATGTAAACAATATCCATACTCCACACTCAGATTTGAGGCATTCATGACCAATAATGTGTTCAAGACGAAGGTGAATATAAATTGCATACACTAGCATACCAAGGATCCATGCCTTCGTGAATGAAATGAGAAGGACAGAGGGGGAATGAAAGCATGGATGCCATTTACAACGATACCTATTTTGTACAGACAGCATCACGTATACAACTGGCATAATTTCTGGTGTCCACAATAGGAGTTGGTGTGTACACGGGTAATGGCCCATGGTAGGAAATTAAATATTATGAATTATTATGCATATCACTGTTGACAAGGCACACATAGACACACAGAATGTATTATATTCAGCTTTATGATGTGTGCCTTAAAAATCACTACTTGGTTTCCACCTATGGTCCAGGTGCCATCACAGAGACATATGTGGCTATGCAGGTAGCAGCAGATACAACTAAACCCCTGTAGAACAGTAGCAATAATCATGTCTTCTCTCGTAGTCTAAATATGGATATGTGACATGTACAAAGCAATGTAGCTTGCACCCTCATGAATAATATTGTAAGGACATTGATTATCTTTTAGCGTGTTTGACTACCCACCTCAAGGAATAATCACAACCCTTGTCAGTGTGAACTCCCAAAGTCAGTAAATTAACCTGCATTCAACACTCTGGAATGTGTGGCACAGAGCAGACAGGCTTAACTTACAGTAATGTGTAAAGTATTCATGCAGTCTCAAACAGTAATAAAATTAAAATGCAAAATAATAAAAAATCCCAGACCAAATCAGAGAAACAGAGTAAAATGACACCAAAATGAAAAATCCAGCAAAGGGAACCAGATATATGAATTTATAACATGTTGTGAAGAAATAGTGTCAAGAAGCATAAAGGGACACAGATAGTCACAGTAGACCAGTAACTCGGTGCAATTTGAAGCTGACCACAATGGCAGGCGGGTAGGATATACCAAGAGATTTTGTCATGGTCAAAGATTGTACCTTCTAACTGAGGGCCTGATTCAGATCTCAGTGGGACTCCAGTCATCCCTCTGCAGCAGAGTATCCAAGTACTCCACCAATCTGATGGTATCCCACCCACAGTATTTAGTTGTGTGCTGGCTGAACCGCCGTCCACATCAAGAGACTGCTTCCCAGTGTGTAGCGGTGCACTTTTGTTGAGGCAGTGGACTCATCTGCTGGCTAACAGTACTCCATCAGGTCAGTCGGTTTGCGCTGAGTCCATTTAGATGCTCCTGTTGTGCTGCCATTTCCCTAGCAGTCATTTGCTGATGGATTGAGTGCCTGGTGGAATGGAGACTTGCAGGTACTACTGATTTATGAGTCAATACACATGTTGTGTTTGCTTCTAAAATATATGTAGGTAATGTGTTATGCCCATTTTCTTAAATATTCCATATCACACAAGCAACACACACATGCTATTAAATGCACACCCACAGGAACTGCAAGCACAACACCCACAACCACAACAACATAATTGTTTTAAGTGTCAATGCAGATGTGTTTATTTTACCTTGATAAGTTGTAAAATGTACACTGGCACTGGGTAGTGGGTGGGAATGACTCCTGGGATTGCCATTACATTGGTGGTAAAAGTTTCCAGGGCCAACCCTACCCACTTAAGGCATTTTTTAAATGCAGAAACCATTTGGGTAAGCATGAGCTAAGAAGGCTGGGTGTGTGTGGGGGGAGTGCAATAAGGCAGCCCTAGTGAGCTTAAACATCTATCTTCAAAATCCAGTTTGAATCATCCAACGTACTCCCAATAAATCCGTAGACATGAGTCTGGTAGGTCAAAAACAGGGGTTTCCAGCACCAAGACAGTGGATACAAAAGAATAATCTTGGCATCCTGTTTCCTCCTTATCAAGTATGCCCCAAGCGGAATATGTAAATTCCAAAGACAGATATCTGTTAGGACAAAAGTATGATTTTCCAGCAACCAGACAGTAGATTTACAAGAAGTGTCTTGACATTATGTTTCTTTATTTTCAAGTGTGCCCCAAAGTGTTCTATGTAAATCCAGCAGACCCCTGAATCAGTCTTTGAAAGTCAGTTTGACTGGGGCTGGGCAGAATTTTCAATTCCGTTGGTCAAATTGGAGATCTGCTGGTGGAATTCATCTGCAGTGTTTGTTTTTTAAACAGGGCTGGGAGAGGGAGCAATCCCTCTATGTTTAAAAACCACTGAAGATTAAATGTTAACGTGCAGTGATTTTTAAACATAGAGGGACATCTCCCTCTTCTGGCCCTATTTAAAAACTACTGACTGCATTGCTCTGCGCGCTATATAAAACTTTATAAATAAATAAATAAATACCCGCCATTCTTTGAGGTCTAACTCCTTGGTAACCCCTCCTACTGCACTGGCCAGAGAGGAGTCCAAAGTGGTGGGTCTCATCTGAGTACTAGTGAAATCCTTGACCCCAAGAATCTTTCTTTTTCCCATTCTTAAAAAGGCCACGATCTGCTTGGATTAACGTGGCAAGTCCTACCAATGGTCTGTAGAAAAGGGGTTGCCCGTACAAGACAAGCCAGATCAGATTGAATCCCACTAGAGAGAACAAAAATGTGATACAACTCGCCAAAATATGTCACACAACCTTGGGTCAAGAGGGGTGGCCAGTCCGGTGGCCCGTCTTCGCTTGGGCACAGCTGGGGCATGCTGTGTGCGCGTCCTGCACTGTAGGGACTGGTGGTGTGCTTTATGTGCTATTGGTGGCCCCTCCTCCTCCTCAGGGTCAGGTTAGGAGCAGTGCAGCGTAGGCAGCATAGTCCCCAGCAACAGCAGCTACCACATCTTGCGCTGCGAGGAATGAAGGCATGCTATGTGCGCGTTCTGCAGCCCCTCCTCCTACTCAGGTTCAGGTTGGGAGCAGTGTAGCCTAGGCAGTTCAGTCCCCAGCACTAGCAACAACAGCTCAGCGTAGCCCCAAGTAATTGCATGTGATTAAACTATTTGCAAGCATTTATTTTGTTGTCTTTTGTGTGGCTATGGGACTACATTGCATCATACTTAACGATTTCCACCTGCCTGAAGCTTTGCTGTGTGTGCACCATGTTCAATGTTCAAAAATCTTCTTCAGCAAAGTTGTTTGTTTTACAAACACAAACTCCCAAAACAAAAAACACAGATGTTCCTGACACGTTAGGAGTTTTCTCCTAGCATGTAGGGGTCATGTTTCAGTTTTCCGTTTCAGGGCCACCAGGCCTTCCCTCACGGTCCCAAATGGAAATAAGAATTTGCAATGCAATAGGTCTCGCAAGGTTATTTATGCGTTTAAAAACCTACAAGCTGTGCATAAACAAGCACTTTGTACTTATAGTCCTTGCTTATGAGAAGCAAGGCTGGCAGTCTCTTTTACTGCCAGCCATGCTTCTCGTAAGCAAGGACTACAGGTACAAAGTGCGAGTTTATGCACCGCTTGCAGGTTTTTAAAATAAGTGAATAAAAGGCATTGTAATTTACCAATGCCAATAGCTCCAACTCTCGCAAATCCGAGACCTATTGCATTGCAAATGCTTGTTTTGCAGGCATTGACGACCAATTCTAGGGCTTCCCCCAGAACAAAGCAAGACTCTTGAACATGTAGTCCTGAGGTGTACAACTTTGAGCATAGACAGATCTTAGTACATCGCTATTAGTGAATATTCAATCGGAGAACGACATGCACTTACAGTCCATCCACTGAATGGTGGATTATATGGCAAGGTATCTGATGTTTTTTCAGGATTTCAGAAGGGGCTGACCAATCGTCTTAAAAGCGTTTTATTCTTTCCTTGATATTCAACATCTTTTACGATTTATCTAAACCAAAATACAATACGAAAAATGTATTTATCAGATTTATATTGTATCACGGCAGTTGGATGTATTTGTTGTGTCTCGTTGGTGAAGTACAGCTTCTTCGCTTTCGTGTCCTTTGTAAAGAGAGATGCGTAGTGACCGGTCGCCGTCCTAATCTACTGTGGACTGTTGCGTTTTCATGCTCTGTAACATATATCTTTCTGTTGGAAGTATAGGATACTGCAGCGGTGATAATTCACATCTTGGCTCCTGTTGGGCTTTCCATACTTTTAACCAGTTTCTGAATAAAATATTATTTTAGCATCTGCCTTCCACCTGAGTCATCCCATTATCATTGGCCATCTTTCACTAAAACAATAACTTTAACAGGGAGACTACATCTGGTGTGCACTGGATTAATACAGTTGGGAAGTTTCATTTGAAATACAGGCATCAAAATGAAGCAGTGGCCGCTGCTGCTACAAAGGGCACGCTCTTGAGGGGTGACAGGCTTGCCTCCAAGCAGGCGATTGCTCTCGGAAGGAGGTCGCATTAACCACATAGTGACAGGCTCATCCCTCACTCCACAAGCTGTCAAGATAATTCCCATATGAAGAACAGGCATGAAAGCACCGGTTCCTATGAATGAAAACTCTATGGGATGAGATCACGGCGCCGCCATGCCTGGCGGGACAAGGTGTGCAACTGATGGATCTTTTTCAAAGCACACACTCATGCTTGTGGCGCACCCCTGTGCGCTTGCGCAAGCTGTATGCTGCCACAAGCACGAGTATGTGTTTGGAAAAAGAGCTGTATGACGGCTAAAGGTCTCCTATGCAGCGCATGCAGGATGCATAGGCGAGACCTAAAAACTGGTTACAGTGTGGGGGTATAATTCCAACATGTATGTTACCAAACATGATAGGATTAGTTGCAGCAAATTTAGAGATGGTCATTGCGTAATTACGCGGTGCCCCTCTATATAGTAAATGGCTGCTTCACTTAAAAGTATAACACGGGAAGGAGATTGTTCCTCTATTCAGCCGGTGCACTAGGGATTGCTACCTGGCTGGGAATCAAGTTGCTGGTAGACCTGAATTTGAGATCATAATGCCCTCACACACCTGGTAGGGTGTCATGCTTCATCATAGGACGCTCCTCGTCAGACTGGCGCTGCAATGTCTGACGGGCCTGGTGGCTTCTTTGGCGTAGTTCTTCAGATCTGAGGACACCGTTTGTGGTGGGTGCACGTTGGCAAAATGCAGTGAATAGTGATATGTAAATGGTGATTTAAAATAGTCCCCAGAAACGTTTAATTTAAGATGGGTCCAGGACTAAATAAAAGCAGTGGTGCTCTCGAGAGGTCCTAAGGTAACAGGATAGCTTATGTCTGCATGGTCACCATGTTTCGTGCCATAGGAGCCCAATCATCGAGCGGCACTTCTTCAGGACCTTAATAAAGCAAAGGAAATGAAAAGGCCCCCTTAGTGGGGCCGGTGGACTCCCCGGGAATCTAGGATGTCCGAATGAAGTGTGTCTGATCCCAGAGAGGAACCAGAGTTACGTCTCCAAATAAAAGGAAGAAGAGGAGACAAAAAAAAGAGTAAACGTGACATAAAGATTCCATAATGTAGAGCGTGAACACGAAAATCAGTGATATGAATAACAGCGTAGTCATCCCACTCATGTGGGTAAAGGTACTAAGGCTTCAATAATCCAGGGCAGGGCAAAAGTGCCCACCCAAGAGAGCTGATTAACTAGAAAGGTTCAATCATAAACGTTGAAAACATTAAAAACAAGGCTGGACAGCCAACACAGAATAAATGCATGGAAGCCATTGTCCAAGGGAAAATACACACATGGGATTGACTCATAGCTTACCTTGAAGGTGGGATGGGCACTACTTCATAGGCGATTGGGAGGGACCTGACCACTGTAGGGAACACCTTAAGGTAGGGAATACAAAAAGGTGCTGAGCCGTTCCTAGGTATAAGAAGTCAATATGAGTCACGTGATGAGGAGGATGTTGTAAGGGTATAGAAGATTATCCTTGGGCATCCATATTGTTGGATATAATGCCCTCACACACCTTTGCAGGTGTCATGCTTCATCATTTGGGCCTGCTCCTCGTTTGGTCGGTGGTGCAATACCCAACAGGCGACACCTCAAAGAGGGGCTCTTTAGCGGAGATCTTTTTCCAACTGCCGTATAGATGAAGTGCGGGTGTGGGGCCAGGAAATATGTAGACGTACAAGTGTAGGTTAAAATAAAGCTAGGGGTACCAAGGGACAGTTTATTCTGGAGGTCCGCTGCTCTAATTAAAAGAAAAACTGGATGATACTCGTGTCGAGTACCTGTTGTGATTTGCTTGTTTTCTCACCTACCAGGTAGTTGCAGCTTCACACAGGTAATCCTACAAAATTGGATAACACACAATCAACTCCTGTTCATTGATAGGAATTGCACTAGTTTGTACACATAAGAGATACACTAGTGATAATTATTTAATGTAGACAGTGAACACCATAGATACTTGCTATAATAGTTCCATAGGTCCTGAAGAATCGCTAGTTAATAGACATAAGCAAGAAACATGTCGACCGAACAATAGCCCCATCTGGAAGGAGACTCGCCACTGGAAGCATAATATTCCAGCGAGTACCATCCAGTTTTTCTTTTAATTAGAGCAGCGGACCTCCAGAATAAACTGTTCCTTGGTACCCCTAGCTTTATTTTAACCTACACTTGTACGTCTACATATTTCCTGGCCCCACACCCGCACTTCATCTATATGGCAGTTGGAAAAAGATCTCCGCTAAAGAGCCCCTCTTTGAGGTGTCTCCCGTTGGGTATTGCACCGCCGACCCAACGAGGAGCAGGCCCAGTGAAACATGACACCTGCAAAGGTGTGTGAGGGCATTATATCCAACAAAATGGATTCCCAAGGGTCATCTTCAATACCCTTACAACATCCTCCTCATCACGTGACTCGTATTGACTTCTTATACTTAGGAATGGCTCAGCACCTTTATGTATTCCCTGTAATTGTGTGCACTTGCTGTGGCTGGACCTACTACTCATATTGAGTGGTGATTGCCCATTTCTCCTCTTGTTGTAATTATATAACACCTTAAGGTAAACATAAAATCAGTAGAACAAAGCAATGAAACCACTGGAAAATGCCCATTCAAATCGAAGATCAAGAGCTGAGTCGCAAAACAGGGAGCAACAATCCAGCATAACCACCCCGTGGCAGAAGAAGGCATAAGCCCAAGGGGAGTTACACGAATGATTAACCCACAAAGGCACAGGTGTCGGATAGGCCAACCGCATTGCAATCAAGCTCAGAACTGGAAGGTGCCACCCGAGAGGGAAGAATATCGTGACTAGAGTGGAGTCGGTCCCCGAATACGGGACCAGGACTCAGTGGGTGAACTGCTGGGTGCCTGCCAGTGAGAGAATGGGGAACTCGCCAGTGTTAAAAGTGTGGCGGGGGAGTGTAGGCACTAAGTTCAACAAGGGGAGGGGGGCCTTTGTGGTGGTGCTAGCACTTAAACGGACTACTGGCATTGAGAAGCCCAAGTATAGTTAATACCACCAGGGCAGGTAGGCTCGGAGTCGCGGGCATCTAGAAGCGTGTACCCCTGTGGTGGTACTCACGGTTAAGAATAATTCAAGGCGGTAATCAAACCAAAAAGAGGGGAAGGGAAACCTATAGGCAAGCGCGCATTTACACTTACAACCCGGTAGAATAGACTCCTTAGGCTGTAGGCGTGTCCTGCTCATGCAGGGGCTTCCTCACACTTAGAACCAAGCACCCTCCCGTCAGGATTGATAAGGCCTGCTATAGGAGTGACTTATAGGTTTTAAGTGCAGGGACCCCAGATATAGGAAACCTATATCTTTAGTAAGTGGTGCTAGCGCCAGCTTACCCAGGCTGCAATGGCAGACTGTAGTTCCATTTTGAATGGGCTCCCATGGGTGGCATATTGCATTCTTCAGCCCGTGGGGGATCTCTGGGGTACCTATGCCCTGGGTACCTTAGTGCCACATACTAGGGACTGATAAGGGTACCCCAGTATCCAATCTGGGATGTACGTAAGTACTAAACATACCAATTAAGGGAGAAAGCAGATAGACTGGGGTCCTGATTAGCAGGATCCCAGTCAGACTAGTCAGTAACAGCTTAACACCAGGCAAAAGGTGGGGGTAACCATAAAAGCCGAACCTACTTTCCTACAGTTTATCTTTGGCTTGGGCTAAAAGCATGACCGAGTGGAAGTTATAGATAGATTTAGGCCTTGATTGCCTCTTCCCTGGTGTTGCAGCAATATTTACCACACCTCATAAATAACAATACCCTGGGGCTCATTATTTATAGTCTATGAGAAATGTCACCAGTTACAAGTTTCCTTATTTTAAAATCTAGAATGAGATTCTGATTGTGTTGCTTTCGTCACCAAAAATTTGAGGTTTCCGAATTTTCCAGGCCTTTTCCCCCTCTGTAAACACCAGAAGGTTTGACCTGCCAGTATCTGCTGGGGGAACGTTCCAAAACCAACAAACTCATGATTCTGATAGACACACAAGCATGGGTGCATGGGTTTGTGGATTTGTATGAGTGCTGGAATTTGCTGACGTATCCTAATCAAGGCCTTAGAATAATATGTATTCTACAATGAGGATGGAACTTCTGTGTTGATCCAGGTGTCAGTGCTTAATTTGTAAAGTAAAAAGAAAGGCATAAATAAGTGCGTGGACAAAAGTGTTTCGTAGGAGGCCACTGTAGGAACTCCAGAATGCTAGGGATGCCATATTTCAGAGCTTCTTTGTCTTGATTCCACCTCATGCTGCTCTCTTCTACTCCCCAATACTTTGAATCTCATTAGCACGCTCTTGCAAGCTTTCTAATTTCTTCACCGCTTTCCTATCGTTCTCTTCATCCCTTTTCGGCCTTTCTGTCTCTTGTTCTAGGTCACAGTAAAATCTAATAATGAACAATAAACCCTAACCCTCAAAAATGACTGTGTGGATTCCCACCTCCTGCAACCACAGGCACAAACTAAGCACTGCAGATGGCTACTCGTTTCTTGGCTTTGCCTTGGTGTAGGGATTCACACGCTGTCACAACAGGTTCAGCTACCTTCTTGCGAAAGATAAAAGAGCTACCAGGGCATGCATCAGATGGGAAACAAAACAATTTAAGGCTACGGAAAATGTGGAAAACAGGCCTGTGGAGGATGGGGCACGAAAGAGTGGATGAGACACAGGAGATTCGCAGGTTAACGATGAGTTACGGCAGGAAAGGTTCCATTGCTATAATGACCGTGCCACTGTTCGACAGTTAACCTGGCCAATGCCCTTGTGTTATAAGGTTCATTCTTGTTCGTACTACTTTGCACCTGACTTCGTTTTTGCTTCTGTTTTTTTTCTCTTTACCTCAGTTCCCCACACATTCAAAGTTTGGTTACCTACAGTGCTTCAGTGTTCCATCCCGTTTCTTCAATGTCTGAAGGGTGTAGCCTGGTTACCCTCGAGTTTGTCAGTCTTTTCCTTTGGAGAAGGAGTTAAGAGCTCAAATAACTGTTTAGGTAATATGCTGATGAAGTTGTGGTACACTTAAAGTCGAACTGATTTCATCATAGCTAGCACTATTACAGCTACCCAATTGCGCCTTTTGAACAAATGCCTTGCCCATCCGCCACACCGACTCAGCTGTGAACCAAAGACTCTCGCTCCTGTTGACTCAAGTCTGAATCTCCTGTTTTGCTCCCTAGCCCCAATCTTTAGCTATGGATGTATACTTTGAAACAACTTCATCCTTGCATTAGTAAAGTATATTAGAAAGGAAGTTAGGGATTGGCACCGACAGCTAGCGGCGCAAAGTCTACTTCGTGACACATGGGCCCTTCGAAGGCACAATCCACTTGAAATTACACATATTATCACTTACTGTAGTGTGACAGATGACATGAGAATAAGATTTGTCATCAATTAAGATTTATTGATTACAAGGGCCCACAGGGAGCGGGTGTAGCTGGCAGTCACCGCGGCGTCAGCTGTCATCTGTCACACAGATCACAGTGACGTCACTTAAATACATTCTGAATATTCCATGGTGACACTGAGTGACGCTACCTAACGGAAAGGGAAAACATACTGGAAATACAACCTTTTGCCCCACAACAAGTACAACGTGTACAACATCTCCCTTTCTCCATCAAAAAACATAACATGAGTTTATTCCATAACATAGTCCTTAAACCTTGTAGGTAAGTTGATAACTCTACCCCCTCTGGAAGACAAACCCCCAGTGATATTTATTATAGTGCCCCTCATGCCTGTTACTTTAGATCCAGTTCCCTCTATATTGTTTTCTAACATAGAGTCTTCCTGAGTCGACACAATGTTCCCATTAACCACTGAACAACTTCTAGAACTGTCTCCCAATGTCATTGAACATCCTGGGCTGACACTGAGGTGCAACTGTTCTGTGCTATTAGACACATCGTCCCATTCCAGGACACTTTCATTCAGACTTTCATCTCCTTTTTCCATATTCTTCATTATTATTTTCTCTTGCCCATGTTTGATCCTTACCACATCGTCTTTGCTGCGCCATCCTTCCCCTTCTATGAATACTGCACCACCTGACGCCCTACCAATGTTCATGGGTTTACTGAGTTTAGATTCTCCTTTGCTTATCAAGCCAGGCTTCTTTACTAACACCCAGTCTCCAGGTGCTATGCTTTTGTCTTTAGCCCTGTTTATCTTATCTGAATATACCTTGTTTTTCAATTGTTTATTTTCTATGCACTCCTTCACCTTGAGTTCTTTTTCACACACTTCTCTTGCTTCAACTGTTGCTCCTTTCCAACCGCCTAATTTTGGTGTCATAATATTGTTACATTCTCTTCCCCTCATCAAAAAAAACGGTGTATACCCAGTTGCATCTTTTGGCGTGTTGTTATACGCATTGATCTTTTCCTTAATGAATACTTTTACATCCATATCATTTGCAATGGCCATTTGGATTCCTTCTTTAAAGAATCTGTTTATTCTCTCGACTTGGCCATTGCTCTTTGGACTGTATAGAGGTGTTTTTTCCTGTACAATTCCATGTCTTTCCAAGAACTCGATCATCATTCTTGAAATCAGCTGTGAACCATTGTCCGACACCATGACTTTTGGCTGTCCTTCACTTTCAAACACTTTTTCAAGACATTTTATAACCACTTCAGTTGTAACTGCATTAACAAACTTGTAGCACACCCACTTAGTATAGTAGTCTGTCAAAACTATCAAGTACTTGCATGCGTCTGAGAGAATGTTGAAAGGCCCTGCAAAGTCTATTGCTACTTTGGCCCAGGGCCCGTCGGGAATTTCCACTTTCTGCAGTTCATTCTTTTCAATTCTCCAATGTTTATCAGATTTTAAGCATTCCTCGCATTTGTCTACGTGACTCCTTATTTCGCTGTCCACACCTGGCCACCAATAGTACATCCTTAGAACGTTTTTTGTGGCTGTGGTGCCTGGATGCCCTCTGTGAGCCATTTTTATGATCTTTTGTCTGAGCTCAAATGGCGGCACAAAAACTTCTCCTCTTTTTAAGTAATTATTCTCCAGTGTCAGTTCATCACTCACCTGCTGGTAAGACCTAAGTTCACTTGGGAGATTTCTTATATGTGGCCAACTGGTCTGTATATAATTTTTCACTTTGGACAAGATGGCATCTTTTTCCATACATTCCTCCCATTCACTGTCCGATATCGATCCTTCGCACATGACCGTTGCATCAATGTGCGCTACTACACATTCAGTGTCGTCTTGTTCCTCCTCCTTTTGTTCCTTTAGTGGCAACCTCGATAGGCAGTCCGCTCTACTGTTTTTTCCTCCTTTTATGTGCTCAATCTTGAAATTAAATTCCTGGAGTTTAGACATCAATCTAATCAATCTAGAGCTTGCGTTTCCATTGCCTCTACCCTTACCATCCATCATATATACTAATGGTTTGTGGTCGGTTACAAGTGTGAAGCTCTTCCCCCACAAATAGTCTTTCAGTTTATGCACTGCCCACACGCAAGCTAAAGTCTCACGTTCGATGGTGCTGTAGTGGACCTCTGTGACATTAAGCTTTCTGGAAATAAAAGCAATTGTGTTCTCTTCACTTCCTTTTCTCTGGCAGAACACAGCACCTATTCCCTCATTGCTTGCATCTACGGTCACTACATTGTCCAGTTGTGGGTCATAGGGTTTCAGTGCAGGTGCATTCGCTATTTCCTCCTTGACTAACTTGAATGCTTTATTCTGTTCATCCTCCCATTCATATGCTACGTTCTTTTTCAGCAATCTTCTGAGAGGTTCCACTTTTTCTGCATATTTCTGTATGAATTTAGCATAATATTCACTGAGGCCAAGGAACGACTTGAGAGTCTCCTTGTTTCTTGGTTCCGGGGCCTCCCTTATTGCACGTACTAAATCATCTTTAGGCAAGATACCATCAGCTGTTAGGACATGCCCTAGGTACTCAATCTCCTTTGTCATGAATTTACACTTATCTTTTGAGACTGTCATGCCTTTCTTCTCCAATACATCTAGAACCATTCCAATCAACCTTATATGTTCTTGTTCAGTTTTTGAATGTAACAGAATGTCATCTTGAAAGGCTTCCACCCCTTTCATTTTCCCAAACAAGACATCCATGAGTTTCTGGAAAACCCCTGACGATGATGCCAGGCCAAAGGGAAGCCTCACATACCTGAACGCTCCAAACAGAGTGATGAAAGTTGTCAATTTCTTAGACCTTTCTGACAGACACACCTGATGATATGCGGCTCTTAAATCGATCAGTGAAAAATATTTTGAACCTGATGTTGACTGAAGAATGTCTGTGATTTTGGGTAGGGGATGGCAGTTTACAATAATGTTTTTATTAAGCGACCTCAGGTCTACACATAACCTAATATCCCCTGTCTTTTTCTTCTTTGATACCACAATTGCAGAAACCCATTCAGATTCTTCTGCTTCTTCAATCACACCTTCTTCCTTTAATTTATCGAGCACTTCCCTCAACTCTTTCCTTATGGATAATGGTATCGATCTAACTTTGTGTTTACTTGGTATAGCGCCCTCCTTTAGTTTGATGTCATGGTTGAACCCCTTCACACAACCAATTTCATCTTTGAACACTTCTTTGTGTTTTTCAAAAACTGTTTCTAAATCTTCATCTCTTTTCTCTATACAAATGCTGTTCATCCATTCCTCTCTCAAAATCACTGGATCCTTAGCCCCCGGTACTAGTATCACCCCTAGTTGGGCTAGATCTCTCCATCCTACTAGTATCCTACCTTTCTCTGCAACATAAATATTGGTTTCAATTACTCTTCCCTTGAAAGTTACAGTGTCAACAAAATATCCCAGCATATTTATGTCCTTTTCTCCAAACGCTTTCGGGTTTATATCAGATTCTGTCAGTTGTATACCTTTCCATTTTTCTTCAAAAAGAGTGTCAGATATAGTCGTAATGGGCGCACCAGAATCTGCAGTAAATTTTAGTTCAACCTCACCAATTTTCACATCACTGACAGGACCTTTTATCCTTCCTTCCTCTATTTCAACATATAAAACTATATTCGCGCACATATCCTCATCAAAATTGCCTACAGTACTAATACTCATACTGTTATTCATTCTTTTGGTTTTACATAAAGTGGAATAGTGACCATATCTTTTACATTTAATGCATTTTTTACCTATTGCAGGACAGTTTTTAAAATCTGCTAAGTGCTCATTTGATCCACATCTGAAACAGCACAACTGCTTACCTCCCACCTTCCTTTCACTCATACTTTTGTCATACGCCTTACCATCAACCTTCTTCTTTTCCTGTAAATAAAATACATTAGTGTTATTCCCCGTAGAAGATAACTCTTTAGTGGAAATTAGAGACCTCTCTATACCCCTTGCAATGTCTATGACCTCCTGCAAGGTCGGTCTTTTGCATGCTAAGAGCCTCTCCTGCACCTTCTTTGTGTAGCAATAAAAAACAATTTGGTCTCTTATGTACACATCAGTCATTTCCTCATATTCACATTCTACTGCCAAAACCCTTAGACATGCAACGTAGTCTTCAATAGCCTCCCCTTCCTGTTGTTTCCTTTGGGCAAATTTATGTCTAGCAACCATAATATTGTTCTCCTCGTCGAACTGCCTTTCTAACCTTTTCAGTGCTTCCTGATACTCATTTAATGGCACAAATGTTCCAGGTGGACTCTCATATTCGGGCAAGCTATCAAAAATGTCCTGACCCGCTTTTCCCAACAGTCCAAACAACAAAGAACATTTCCTTTCTGCATCAAAGGCTTTCCCATCTATTGAAACGATGTAATTTTCAAAAGCCCTCACCCACTTTTTCCACTTCATTGTGGGCTTACCAGGCTCATCCAGGAACCGAGGAGGTGCGCATATGTTATTGCTTTCGGCCATGTTACTCACAATATGTTATGTTAACTTTTCACCTCACTGCAAAGTTAATGTTAGAACTGCCTCGCGTTTATTGCATATACGCTTCACTTGTAAATTGCTTACTTGAGTATAGTCTTTTTTATTTTACTTGTAGGCCCCTTGCCTAAATAAACGCGATGAATCTTTTACTCGCAGATCCTATAATTTTACAAACGCGATGTATTAGTTGAAAGTTTCAAGCTCTTATCACTCGACTTAGTTCATTTAGTCAATTTCCGAAATGGCCGCACGCTGTACACGCACGGTGACGTGCGCTGTCCTGGACCAATCAGCTTACATTCCCGGCATGCTTCACGCGGCACAGCTGAGGTAAATGAAAGACGCCTCACTGTTACCTTGACACCGAAGCGCGCCGATGACTGAATTTTCACAAGCGATCTCACAGGTACAGCAGAGGATTTAAAAGCTGTAAATTAAAGCAATACCACTGTCGACAAGCTCATTCCTCCATACGGCTTGTTTGAGAAAATTAAGTCTTATTATTTACTTTACGCGCTGCCGATATTCTTCACGTTAAGCAGTTTCTTCGTTAATATTCTTCAATCGACTAGCGCTCATCATACTCCGCAGTGTACTCACTCAGCTTAACTTAATTGCTCCTCGGTCCGATCACAAGCTTAGTAATTCAATTCTCCTGATCCACCGATTAAATTCTGCAGGCCCTTGTTCCAACAGCCCTCGTCGCCAATTGTAGTGTGACAGATGACATGAGAATAAGATTTGTCATCAATTAAGATTTATTGATTACAAGGGCCCACAGGGAGCGGGTGTAGCTGGCAGTCACCGCGGCGTCAGCTGTCATCTGTCACACAGATCACAGTGACGTCACTTAAATACATTCTGAACATTCCATGGTGACACTGAGTGACGCTACCTAACGGAAAGGGAAAACATACTGGAAATACAACCTTTTGCCCCACAACAAGTACAACGTGTACAACACTTACATCACTGTAATTTCTACCTTTGCCATTTCCTTTTGCTATGGGCATTGTATAGTTCATTTGTTTTAGACCGTGTCTCAGTGAGTGGCAGTAGGCACTGTCCATCGCCATTATGATTGTGTGTATTTACACTAAATTGTATTTATATCTCTGGACCATTTTTCTAGCTATATGGCTCACTAGTTCAGACTACTTTTATTTTGATGCCCGGCCCTATTTTCTGTCCCAGTTCATCCCTGGGAATACTAAGTGAGTGACAAAATGCACGCCTTTTGTGCGGGCCTTAGTGGCGAACATGAATACCAGGAGTGGTCACTGTAGTATAGGTGGCTGTGCAGTAAAGACTGACGCATTGCCAGCAGGTATCGCGACAACCCAATTCGTAATGAGGGGCTGCCGGGTTTGAGTTTTGAAAAGTCAGTGCAGTCGCCCGAGAAAACTGAAGCTGCGACCTGCAGGTCAGAAATAAACATCGAGACTTGCTCCCTGACCTCCCCCCTGGACACTGAAGGACATCGACAGGACTTTGCTCCCTTGTAGGGACCTGATTGTGAGCATGATGGTCAGACCAATCCTCACATGTGGGGAAAAGCTGAACTTACAACACCAGTGTAAGCCAGGAACACCTCCAATTGTTTTTGAAGCAGGCCAGGCCTTTCAGATGAGAGCCTACTTGCATTTGTTTAGGGTGAAATCAGTGACCGGTGATCTGGTCTGGCAGATCAGTGTGGGGTCGTTTTTTTAGCAGATTGTGGGCCGGTTTTAGTGCTCATTTCCCTGATGTCACCACAAACAAATGCATGCAGTCTCCTATACCTTGCAAACTGCCCATTGCATCACCAAATTCAAGGTTCTGGTGCAGTGTGAGCTCTCTCCATTTTAGCTCGATTGGGAGCTATTGAAAGCCAGCTTATATCCTTTCTTGCCCAACAATCTCTGTCCCTGTTTTATCGCTTCAACCCAACAACACAATTCCTCCAATGAGCAATCGTTAATGCTGGAAAGGGTGCCCCTCCACATAGAGACACTGCTCACCCAGTTCATCTACCGCCTCCAACCACTCATATACTAGTGACCATTCCTACGGCAGCTCTGCATTTAAAATAGTTAATCCCGACTAAATTCCTAATCGAACCATTATAAATCTTCCTCCAGCTCTGTGTCTCTACGTTGTGGAATTTTGATTGGTGTATCCCCCTGCGGAACCCTTGTGAGGAGTCATATGGGGAGCCTCGCAACAAGGTACAGATTGGTTAACACATTATAGGGATTTCCCCTTTGCTCTCTCTGATGAAATCCTATTCACCCGAAGGATTGGCTTGATTGGTTCTGGCCCCATTACAAATGGGAACTATGTTATTATTAATTTTACATGCTGCCAGTGGCACAGGCTATACTGGGTGTGAATTCAAGCAGATCTAGTCCTGCAAGTTCCACTGTACCTCTCCTTTTCAGGTTTTTCTACAAACCGCACATTGTATGTGCGCACACTCAGGTATTCCAGTCTCTGGTAATGTGTAGGAGAAGGGTTGAGGATCCCTCGGGAACTAGATCAGTCTAGTTCCTTGGTCACCTCCTCCATTCCCCCATAATTTTCTTTTTATGTACCTGTAGGGAATCGTTTGACATTTTATCAGAAGTCGATTGACTGTCAAACCTCCTACCAGAAGTCCAATTACTGATGCACCTAGGAGGGCTGTGATCAAGGAGTTTGACGTAGGGGCGGTAAGGTCTGGTTATTCTCTTTCCCTTGTGAGTTGGAATGTGGCAGGGTTAAACAATAGGATCCTAAACCCAGATTGGTTGGCTCCTATTGATAAATGTAATTTTGCTGTCATGCAGGAAACCTGGGTTATAACACAGATTTCATGCAGGGGAATTTCCTGATTCTCTTGCCCTGCTATACCCTCTTCTCACGGGAGAGCTAGGAGTGGTCTCTCAATATGGCTTAAATTAAATCCCAGGAATAGAAGTATCAGTTCTTGACTCAGATAGTCCTGCATACCAGGCTCTGCTTATCAAGGCTATCTAGGGCTCTTTTTATTTTTACCTGGTACATTTTTATAACAGTAATTTTACTAATTATTGTAGCTCTTTATCTGAGGAGTATTTCTCTTGAAACCTATTGGATCTGACACCTCACTCCAACCTCTATTTTTATTTTGTGGTGATTTTAATGCCAAAGTGTAGGGTTTGCCCAAAGAGTTGGGTTCTACAGGTTCAGCAGTAGTGGCAGTACCACTGGACAGTAGAGAGAGAGAGCTGAGGAAATTTGTAGTCTCATATGATCTTCTAGATGTAATCAATTTGTTTCAGCGCGAAGGGCCAAGTAAATCCACCTATGGGGAGAACAGGTGTCTGGCCTCGATTAAATATTTGATGGAAAAGCTATTTTAGAGCGCCTTAGTTTAGACAAGGGTCTCTCAATCCTCTGGTTGAAATACGTCAGTATGTCTTTCACTGATATTGGTCTACACGAAATGTTTACAGAACCTGCCTCTATAAGTAAACATGATACGAGGCTGGTAAATTCTTGTCAGGAAGAATTCAGTCTCTTCCAAAGAACGGGGAGGTTTTTAGTAAGCACTGTGTTCCTAACTATTTTATTCCACTATGAACTGGCATTTTACTTTTCTCTGGAGCTCTCTCGGTGGAAGAGGTCTCTTCTTTTTCGATTTAGGGCAGGTACTGTGTGGCGCCTATTGTGCTTTTATGATGGAGAAAAGGCTTGGGACAGTAGTTTACCAACATGCCCTTGTGACAATTCGGCTGTGCAATCCTTGTTGCATTTCATATTTTTTTGTACAATCTATTGTTCTTTTTTTTAATACTGTCTCAAGCATATTTTGAAACCACTTGCCTTCCAGAAATGTAGGGATGTGCAGAAGTTAGGCAGTGAAAGAGGGAAGAGATCCCTTGGTGGCACACTTTAAACAACTCTACCTTACACCAATAATAGCCCATGTATGGGAAGTGATCACTAACATAGGATAATACATAATCAGCAAATTCTATGAATTTCTTTATTTCTGAATTTTTTAAAAATAAATTATGAATGTTGCAAAATCTAAAAACAATACATTACATTTGCATTAAAAACATGTACATTGGCGCCACATTTGTATCTATATTTCATTAAAACGGCAATGCAAAACAATATAAAATTAAAGAAAAAGGAGAGAGACAAACAACAGAACAGACAGTTCCTATTTGTCATATGTGAACAAATCAGGGAAACTAAATATTAGAAAGCTGATCCTGGGCACACTTGAAATATCGTGTCTACAGAAAAGGCTCTATCCCTTGATTATGTTGAATCTGGGCGTCGACGCGTTTCAATGGTATTAATTATAATAGACCATCTTTTTCAAGACAGATTTGATACGTCTCTCCTATAACAGGCACTGGATGGTTGCCACTTTCAAAGGAATCCTGCAGGTAAACATATTTAAATAAATATTGCGGAAGGGAAGATGATAATAGCCTATATAATACATTCCCACACTTTTTTAAATGCTGAACCCTCGTCATTTATATACATGCTATACACATCCGGTAAACAATCTATACCCATTTCATGATGCATAGTCTCAGACCTTCCTATTGCTACCTCTTATTCACTTTCTATCAATCCTATTCTTATCACATTATTATCCATTCATTATGTTGGCAAATTCCCATTTTTATTTCTCATATATGGGCTCTTGATACTGACTTCCCTTTTCCCATTGGGTCATTTTTAAGGGGGGGGGGTACATATCTACATGCGCCTCATTCTGTCTAGATCAATCTTGCATATTAGGATTATTTGTGTTTATTTACCTTAAATCATATTATTCATTTGCGTTATATTTATTCCACCTTTCATATCTTTCCATTTCAATCATCAGGATGATTTCTGTAAAGAAATGTGCTAGTATTAGTTCGCCATTATTTATTTAAAATCTATTTATCCTGTGCTACAATTTGCTCAGGAATTAGCTTACATTTTTTTAAATTATGCTTTAGTTGCTTTCCACATCTATTAGTTGTTAATTTAAACAGGTCACTTTCGTATTTCTTGTCTGTGTAGTTTAATCTACGAAAGGGGAATATTAAAAGTTTATACTTCACACTTATTTCACTCGCTTGATATATTTGTAACAGTTTATTTTCTCTTTAACATACCTCCTTTTTCGTGCGTTCTACGAGTAATCTTCTCCTCCACCTCGTATGATTCTAAATGCCAACTGTGGGGGCGATACAGTTGTTAGGCAGTCCTGATATTTGTTTCAGTGTTTATTGTTACCTCGAAATGTCTGCAAGAAGTAGGAAATCGATGGAGGGATAATGGAAGGAGAGGGAACTGATCTCTAAATTAACGCACTTTATTGTAGCAGTTTTCATTGTATTGAAATTATGTTTTAAATCAATCTTGATATTTTTACGATGTTTATTTGTATTTATGTGATGAATTCTATCTTGCTCTTTTATGCAGAGGAAGAGTCTTTATTGTTTAAGTTAATTAAAACCATAACAATTTCATAATACAAATATAAGGTCAATATAAAATATTTAAAAAGAATGATATGATTTGTTTTCTAAAAAGCATGAACCCACTTATAAATTAAACATTATCTTAGTAAACAACAGCAATGTCTTTCTCATTATGCCAATTTAAAATTTGTTTCATAATACAGTAAAAATGTCATTATGTTGCAAGCCAGCTGAGGGTCAGTCGTGCCAAGTCCTTTAATTATTGCCCCTCTACATGTTCGAATACCTCTGTCATTAAATGCCTTTTTCAGTAATCGCATACGTTGCATTTTTAAATTAGGACAAACGCATATTAGATGGATGATGTCTTGCCAGGCTTCCCCACATAAACCACAAGATTTGGTGCCACTATATTTCCATAATGGTTGCTCCACTCTGCTTGGCAATACTCCAAATCTAGATGCTATTAATTTGAGTTTTAAGTGCGGCGAGTATGTTGCGCCGAGGTATTCCGCCGGTCGAAGTGTAGTATATGATTGGAGAACAATCCATCCGTGCGATCTTTTTGCTAAGGTGGCTTTGTCTGCCAATAATGATTGCAGTTTTGATGACTTATTTGCTAAGCCACGGAAAATTTTAAATGACGGGTTCTTAGACCACAACTCCTTCATCTTCGTAGCATCTAATGCCTTTTTTAAGTATTTACCGTAACTTGAATGTGGATCCTCCTGGGCTTGCCACAGGGCATCATTTAGCAGATTGGATCTATTTTGCCATAGTTTATACCAAGTTTTAATTATCGCATATTGTCTACCAATGTCCTGCTTGATTAGGCCAAATTCAAGTCGGACCTGTGCCGGGGCTGCTGACTGTGGTAGCCTGAAAACTTTTTTGTATGCCTTTGTCTGCATTGAATCTAAGATTTTGACATCTTTCCCATTTAGCGCTATGCTCCCGTATGTGATTGACGGTAGGAGTTTTGCGGCCATCACAGAGATTAAAGGTGAGAATAAAGGGCCGTGTAGCTTCTTCGCAATAGCACAAAAGGCATAAATATTTCAGTTTCCTTTTTTTCCCAGAGATTGAATCTGTGGTTGGAAGTTCAGACTTTTGTCAATATATACCCCTATTTTATGATTTTTATCCAAAGTTCAGATGAATATATTTTGACTTGACTAATAAACACAATATTAAAAAGCATTGCAAAAGTACTTCAGGATTGTCTTGCATATAAAGATAGAAGCAATCTCAGTTTTCAAACCACCACCTTCTTGCCTCCAGCTAAGTTGTTTTAGCCTCAAAAGGGCCAGTAAAGTTTTCAACCCCTCCCCCACCACCACCGGCATACTTTAGTAGAACAAAAGACGTATTTACTCTGTATTGATAAGGTCATTCTCTGTTTCTGTGCTCAGGACGTTATGGCATACTCAGTAAGTTGATATGGCCATGCTAGCTCCATGATGCCTCCCTTTGGCCTTCAAGAAGGATGTTTCCAGCTGTGCGTGTCTCTACCAAGTCTCCCAAGAAGTCAAACATTTACTTTATACATTGTAATTGTATGTACCCAGCTTAAATACACATTTCTAAGAAAACAGCAGGTCTTCACAAGCTATAATAAAGACAATGTACGGTATTCATGTGCAAAGAGTATTAAATTTAACCCTGGGCGAAGCACTATGCTACGCTCGCGTAGTTTGCGAAGTTTGCGCAACTTCGCACTACGCGAGCTGCACGTAGCACATTGCGAACACGCGTAGCGCAGCGTAGCACAGTGCAGCGGTCATTTTTTGCTTTTTCGCGGTCCTCAAGGTCATGTTTGCGACCGTGAGCAAGCAAAATGACATACCGGCGAGACTCTCAACGCGGGGAGGTCAGGTTTCTCATTGCGAGTGATCGTGCATGCTCGCGACCGTTCACGATGAGAAACTACCAGTTCGCGTTGAGAAAGCTGCCGCTCGAGTAAAAATCTACTCGAGCGGCAGAAAACTACAGCTCGCACTGTGCAAGATGCCGTTTTCAATGATTGCACAGTGCCGGATGCTTGTTCGCACTGTGCAATCATTGAAAATGCATCTTGCACAGTGCAAACATGCTACTACGCAGCTCGCGTAGTGCTACGTGCAGTTCGCGTAGTGCGAAGTGCACTTCGCGTAGCTTCGCATAGCGCTACTTCGCGAACTACGCCCAGTATGCATTTATAAATTTAAAAAGTGCTCTCAAATAAATTCATCTATGGAATACGAGGTGCAATATGGGGTACAGAAGTAGCAAATAAAGATTACATTTCAGACAACCAGAATACTCACGTAGGAGTAAAATGCAACCACTTGCTGCCCCCACCTTGTTTCAGCAGCCATGGATCACAACCACAGGGTGAACTGGCTGAAAGTATGAGGGATGGGTTAGGAAGTGGGCACCAGCCAGTAGATCGTGTGGATGGTAGGAGTCTGGTTAGTTCGTGACTCTTCATGCCACTGATGTCTTCAAATGAACAGGTCAATAATTAGCACTTTAAACAATTTTTTGTATTTTTATATTTCTTTTTATTAAACAGTGAAATCAATACACATCCATCAAATACTGGCAGGCTACTTCAGTGTCACAGCGCTATCGTACAGTGTACAGAATACATTATCATTATTACATACACCAGATCAAGGGGTATCAACAGTGTCAGTGTCCAATTGGTGACTTGGTGGGAGACAAATATCCCCTCTATAGTGGTTCCGTACTCCCCATATTTTAATCCACTTCCCAGGGCATGCCCTTGCAATGAAGACTGACTTCTCTCTATATATACACAAGTCCGGATCTTCCTTCCAGTTCAATTCAGGCGGTTGACAGGCCCCCCACTTCTGTGCAATATTACGTTTCGCGATTATATATGTTAAAGTTGCCCATTGCGTGGCATATGTATTACGATCAGTAGGTTCCCAGATATTTAATAACCATCTACGGGCTTCCGGTTGTAGATCTACTCCTAACACAGACCTCAAGTTGTGGTGGATGTCACTCCAGTATTGTTGTATCCGCTGACATTGCCATAGAATGTGAAGGAACGTTTCCCGCTCCCCACACCCCCTCCTGCATTCTTCACTTTCAGCTCGTCCCATACGAGCAAGGCCAGGACCCGTGCCATATATCCTGTGTAATATTTGTAATTGTATTAGTCTCAACCTGGGTGGGATTGCTACTACTCGTGGGGAGGAGACCGCCTCCTGCCAGTCCTCATCATCAATTTCTAGACCATCCCTAGCCCACTGCTCTCTGAGGGCCAGTAGCGGGTCTTCCATATATATTAAGGAGATAGTTTTTACAGGGAGGTGCCCCTCGAGGACTCTGTCCTCCAGTGGGGAGACCTCTGGGAGCGCTGTGCCACTTGGTACATGAGTAAGCAGGGCATGACGGACCTGAAGGTATCGGAACTGCTCTGTGTCTGCCAACTTATATTGGGATTTAAGCGACGCAAATGATTGCACTGCTCCCTCCCCCAGATGTCCTTGATCCGGGAGATCCCAATAAGATCCCACTTATCAAAACCCTTGGATTTCCAGAGGCTTAAGTTCCTAGTTTCTCCGAATTCCATAATGGTGCAGCTAGCGTTTGTTATCTCATTTTAAATGTCTGGTGATGGTGAGCCATACTTGTATAGCGTGCGCAGTCAGTCCAGTCTGTGGGTACCTATGAGGCGTGGCGTAGAACGCTCTAGTATAGTCACCTTCAGGGAGCTGCCATCTATCCATGGCGTATCCCGGATCACCCGGATGACCATATACCCCGAAGTTAATAGTTGCCAGGCGAGCTGCCCAGTAGTACTTCTTTAGATCTGGAAGACTAATCCCACCATCATACCAATTAAGCGTCAGTTTAGAAAATGCTATTCGAGGCCTGCCCTCCCATAAAAGCTGCCTTTGTAGACTCTTAATTTTTTTAAAATAGGATGTGGGGATCGGATCCATTGTGTTCTGGAGTGCATAGAGAAAGCGAGGCAGGGCCATCATTTTAAACAGGACCGCCCTGCCTAACATGGAAAGAGAAAGGGATCTCCAATGCCCCACGTCAGTCTTAAGTCTCTGCATCGGTGGGTCCAAGTTACATGTGTAGCGTATCTTCGGATCTAGTGTCATGAAGATTCCGAGATACCGGAACCCCTCAGACACAAACGGGATCGGGCAACCATGCGGGATCACCGGCGGTTCACCCCTACGGACATAAACCACTGATTCAAGTCAGTTCACAGTAAATCCGGAGTACCTGACGAATATTTCCAGCACATCCAGGAGGCAGATCAGTGGCCCTCTAGGATTCATAAAATACAGAAGGACATCATCTGCGTAGAGAGATATCTTGTCCTCCTAGTCCGGAGACCACCTCAATCCATGGATTGATCTATCTTGCCTTATCCAAGCCGCTAAAGGCTCTACCACCAATGCAAAGAGGAGGGGAGACAAGGGGCAACCCTGACAAGTGCCCCTGCCAAGCTGAAAGTCTGAGGACTTGCGGTTATTTACACCCACCCGAGCCATCGGGTCTGAATACAAGAGACAAACCCAGCCTATGTATTTCTATCCAAAGCCCAATTTGCCTAACACAGCAAACAGATAGGGCCACTCCACCATATCAAACACCATGGTGGCATCCAGTGATATGATGACTGCCGGCTCCAATATGGTGGGTACTCTACTCAGTACTCCATGCAAGCAACGTAAGTTAAGAGCTGTGTTCTGATGCGGCATAAAACTCGACTGGTCTGGGTGAACTAGAGTAGTGATTGCTTTAATCAGGCGTGACGCCAGCAATTTGGCCAGGACTTTAGGCTCTACATTCAAAAGTGATATCTGCCGATAGGAGGTGCAACTATTTCTGGGTTTGCCCTCCTTATGTATAACCACTATGTTAGCAACTCGTTGATCGTACGGAAGCAGACCTTTTTCTTACTCTCTGTCAACATAGCTCGGAAATGGGGAGCGAGTTTGTTAGAGGTTTTTTTATACAATTCAATGGGAATACCATTAGGCCCGGTTGCTTTACCTGAGTTCAAACCAGGAATAGCCTGCGCCATTTCCTCATCGGTCAGAGGAGAGTCCAGATTGCTCTTATTCTCTTCTGAGAGTGTAGGAAGTATGATGTCCCTCAACATTTCCGCGTTGTCCTCATCCGTAAATCTACCGGTCGCACTATATACTGTACGATAGTGATTGGCAAAGGTGTCGGCTATGACTGGTGGGTCTGTGACAGGACTGGAATCTTGCCCCAAAATCTCAGACACTATCTCGGACGCCCACTCACATCTATTCAACCACGCTATTAATTTCCCCGCCTTGTCACCCAGGTCATACATTTTGCTTTGGACCGCCCTACCCTGTGCCCTGGCACTATCTTTAGCTATGGTATGAAATTCAGCTTGTCTCAATCTAATAAGGGGAAGGCCCTCAGGTAAAACCGCCTAGGCCAGCTCCTCCTCCGACTTTATCACTTCCTCCTCCGCTCGGCTGGCCCCCCTTGGAGCGGCAAGCTGTTTGCCAGGGCCGGTTTCGGACAATGTTGTTACAGGGGACGATTTTGCAGCTATGCTGCAAAAATGGCCCTGTAACAAAAACGGCCCCCAGGGGCCCAAAATCGACCCCCACCATAGCAGCATACTGGGGAAACACCCGGTGCCCACCACTAACAGTCTGGCCCTGATCTTAATTATCTTACAATGGGTTAGCCACACATCAGAACATTAACTGTAGCAGTTGACAAGCAGTACCTTTGACATGTATAAATATGGTTGAAGTTCTTTCACGATGCCTTTCTCAAGTTCAGCATCCACAGTGAGGAACTGAATTTACTTTGCACCCAAACTGGCTAAAAATCCTTTTCCTATGACAGCCATTAAAATCACCCAACCGGTTTTGGGGCATTAGCTCAACCTTTATCTCCAGACCTCTGCTTTCCGACCAGAAACACAAGGTGTTAACTTTTCAAATGTCGAAGTTCAAACATCCCTTTGGACATGGACTTTTCTGGGTTATTTTCCCACCAAAGTCTAGTTTCAAGTTTATTCTATTTGTTTGATTAATTAAAATCTTATAAAAATGCTTAAAATATCACCAAGTATAAAATAATCTAAAACACTATATACACGATTTTTCTCATATCGCATAGTTACTAAGGTTCAAGACTTAGTATATTTTTGGATACATTGACTTGATAGTTCAAGTATTAATCTTCAAGTTTTTTGCCAACAACACATACACATTTTACAAATGCAGAGTTCATAAATATATCTTTAGAGTTTAGGCATGCCATCAATGCTTGTCTACATTGCCTTACTCCACGAGCATTGAATAGTCTCTTAAGAGTGATTTTCCTTTCAATTTCTAATTCAGGATAAAGACATAATAAATGTATAATATTCTCTTTTCCATATTTACATAACCTACATTTAGTGTTCTTCTCATTGCTTTTCCATGTAGTTAAATGACATAAACCTGGCAATAATCCAAAACGTGCTCTGATAAAGATTTGTTTATTTTACTGCAACCATGATGTTTCAAGATATTCTTGGACTTTTTTTTTCATAAATCCATTTATAATTGGCCATGGGTGTTTTCTTTTTACAAATATATCTTTACCTTATATCAGCGACAGTTGATTATTAAACTTGTTAATTGTTTTTTTTAACTTTCCTGGGTAATTGTATTCTTCCAAATTGGTGTTACACCAAATTCTTCCTTTGCTTTATTTAGATAGGACCAGGCTTGCAGTATCCGATTATCTTTGACTACTTGCCATGATATCTGGGACATATGGTTTTCATGATCGTTTTTTATTCAGTTCCACACTTTAAGGGCTTGACCTTTTCTTGAATACAGCTGGTAATTTATCCCAAATTCCAACCTCACCTGCGCTTGCGAGGCATTGTTCGGTAGGCGAAATAAGATTTTATACGTTTTAGCAACTGCATTATTAATTATCTCCGCATCTTTCCCGTTTAATACCTCACTGCCGTATGTCAGGGTAGGTAGTAAATTCACCGATATGATCTTTAGTAAGGGACAATAGGACAATGCAGTTATTGTTTTTTGTACAATCCTAAATGCTGCAACCAAACTGTTAGCTTTCCTGGTAATATCTTTTTTCTGCGGAAGAACATTTCCACTGTCATGAAATATAACTCCAAGATATCGGTAGGTATCAACCTGTTCTAATCAAGTTTGTTCCAATGTCCATTTACATTTATTTTTCAATCTTGTATTTTTTGTAACTACCATTACTTTGGTCTTAGTTTTGTTTATTACCATTTCATTTTCTTTTGCGTACATTGATATACAATCGATTAATCTTTGCAACCCCACTTTAGTTTGACTTAAAAGTACAACATCATCTGTGTACAACAGATTAGATATTTGCTTTCCAGCTAGCCTCGGCAGGTGTGCATTAACTTCGTTCAGTGCGATAGTGAGATCTACTAGAAATAGATTAAAAAGCAGTGGAGCAAGGACGCACCCTTGCTTTAATCCTCCAGTCGTATGTATTTCATTGGTTAGTTTTCAGCCATCACCAATTCTCACCCTGACCCAATTGTCAGAGTACAATAATTGCATCATTTTTAGTAGTGAGTCGGGAATTCCTTGATCCTTAATTTTCATCCACATTAGGTGCCTGTTCACACAGTCGAATGCCGATTTAAAATCAACAAAACAAAAGTACAGGGGCTGCTTAGCTAAAAGTGCCTTATCCATTAAACAGATAGGATTAGTATATTTGTGGAGGTTCCTAGACCTTTATAAACCCAGTTTGATTTGGGGGTAATACCCGCTTCTCCTTAAACTAGTCTGTTAAACTCGATAGTAATAGCCCCGCAAACAATTTTGCGTCAGTATATTGGAGGGTAATCAAACGATAGGTCTCCGGTAATTGCCAGTTTCCTTTCTTAAAGATAGGAGATATTAATGATCCTCCCACGATATTGGTATCTGCCCGGTTTCTACGACTTCATTAAAAACCTTTGTTAAATATGCAGCCCATAAGTCTGGATCTTCTTTGTAGAGAGCAAACAGGATGCCATTTGGACCAGGTGCTCCATCTTTTTGTTTCCTTATTAAATTGGTCACTTGACTTTCTGTAATAAAGATTTCCACTTTACATTCTAGGTCTGTTTTAACCATGATTGTCTGCTTGTCTTTCTGAATATTTAGTTTGGATCCAGGGTTTAGGTTTTTTTTAAGGCATGCAAAGCATTCATCTTCAGTTAAGGCAGATGCTACAACAGATTTATTGGGCCTGCTTAATTCATTAATAATTTTCCAAAACTCCAATGAGTTTGCTTGGTTACAAGCATGAAAAAATGTTGTCCACAATTCTTGCTGGATTTTATTTTTTTCATTCCTATTATTTTCCTTAAATTATTAATGACACTTTTTAGTTTTATTTGTATTTCTTCATTATTTGGGAGCTTAGTTAGATGTTCCCTAAGTCTATTACGGGTCTGCCTAACTTTTTTGATAGTATGTGGGAGGTTGATGTTAGTATCCCTTTTTTCTGTTTGAGTCATTTGTTTTTTTTGATCACGAGAAGAGGCATCATACGATTTAACTTTTTTCTGTGTGAAATGTTCCCACTGCTTAATTGCAGACCGCGTGATGTTTTCTTTGAAACATTCTTTAATTAATTATTGTGCCTTTTCTTTCATATCATCCTTATTATTTGTCTTCCAAATAAGCTTCCTATAATTGGTAGTACAGGTCTGACCTTGCGTTGTCAAATAATTTTGGTGTTTCGAACAAGACAATTTTATTTGTTATATTTGTTGGCTATGATCTCTATCTAACACTTTCCTTAGTCGGTAGGAAACAATTTTATCGAAAATATTTATATATACCATTGTATAGTCTATTCTTAATTTAGACTTTTGTGTCTAAAATGATCAAGCTGGGGGTACATCTGATGCAAGTCTGCCGTTTAATATTCTTTGTCCCAATGCTTCCACGTCCTTCAAGAGTTTTCTTCCAATTGGATTATGTTTAGCATTTATTATGGGAACTAGTATTTGTTCTGGAATTGCCCATTGATGATTTTGGGACTGTATAAAATCATCCGGTATAAAATGTCGTAACAGGTTTATATTAAAATCACCTATAACGATAAAATCTGCCATCGGTTCATCTATTATTTGGTCCCAAAAAAATCCAGTAAGAGCAGCGCTCATATCCTTCCTTGAGGAGTGCTTAGGTGGAATATATATATAAACTAATATTAACATTTTCGAGTTTATTTCCTCACTTGTTACATATTTCAACTTTACTGCTTGGATGTTGGAATTATTCGTGACTAACTGCTCATGTTCTGCTCCTTAGTATACGTTGGAGCCACCGCACTATCATTCGTTGATAATTCTGTTCGATCAACGCGGTTTTGTATCCGGTTAATATATTCTTTGTTTAATCAATTTCCAATTTGGTGACGGCCTATTCATCAATGTAGACTGCAATCTCTCCTCTTGTTTTGGCGGCCTCCCTTCTCCAACGTAACATTCCGGAAGTCTTTTCAACCTAAGGAGAGAAGTCCAAATAAATAAGGTATAGACCTTCACAACATCGGAAAGTGGGTTGTTGAAGGACGTCTAGGACTATGAAAACAACAAGACATAGTCTACTAGATTGTATAAGATTGTAACAAGAAACCTTTAAGTCCTGATGAAGGTGGAAACAAATGCACACCGAAACGCCGCGTCGACTATGTTTTTTTAAACTGTGATTGTTTTTTATTTGTTTATGTATTAAGCCTATCCAAAGTGATTTTTAACTGTGAATTAGATTGTAACCATTAGGGAGGTCCCAGGTGCAAGATTCATCTTTTATGAATAAAAGTTTTTAATTATACAATTGGAAGTGTATGTAATATGTAGAGTGACCCAAAATCTAGTGTTTAAGTCTGCCTGTCTGTCTTTTGCCCAATATACTTAGCGAGTCCGCTGTAAAACTAAACAGGTGACTCTAGTGTTTCTGGTAGAGTAACTACTGAATACATTAAAAGACAGGGATAACCTTTTTTAACGTTTACACTTACCCCCTCCCTGTATAACATATAGGGGTACCTTCCTTATATTTTTGGTATTTAGGGGGTGTTTGTTTGCATTGAAGATAACAAATGAAGTTTTGTAGGTTCACCCATCAATCATTGCAGTCATTGAAGGTATTTTTAAACGGGTGTTATATGTGTGCTCCTGATTGTGTTTTAGAATAGTCTGGCAGCTGTCATGCCTTTTAGGGAGCAAGGCATGGCAAAATGTAGTAATGTGCAGTAGTTTATATATCAACCTACGAGTACCTTGTGCAGCTTGTTTAAATGTATCCTTTAGGTTTGAGGAATACTTGATCTAAGAACGTGTATGTCATAATAAGATTTTGTCAATGATTTATTGTGTGAATCCATAGTCAATTCTCTGACTACAGTGTTCGCTACACTGATCCCAAGAGACAAACCTGATTACCAGTGACCTGCGTGCATGTCACATCAACAGGAATAGGTCTGGATACCCATGAGCTGAGATCAACATTTGAAGTGGGCACGTCCCTAGCGCATTTTTCTCTTTGCCACTTGCATCATCATTCCCTCTGATGCGATTAAGGATTGTGAATCCCTCGCCTTTTCCATTGTCCTTTCAACACACCAATCCGTGAAAGGCCTCTTGGTTTATCGACCCCCTGGGCCCAAGGGCTCCTTTTTTTGAAGAGCTCCAGTCGGTAGCCTCATCGCTGCTACTTACGTCAGAGCACTGTATAGTCGCCGGGGACTTTAACGTCCACATGGACGTGGAAACAGATGCCGACGCTATTAAAATGCTGGATGTTACAGCCCCTCTGGGCCTGGTGCCTTATTACATCGGGCCGACTCATGAGAAAGGACACACCCTGGACCTGACATTCTCTACGACCCCCATAGAGATGCTTGCTCCCATTCAGGTGCTTTGGTCTGACCACAGGTTGGTTAAATTCTTTTTTCTGGAAGTCAGGAAGCCCTCCGGTGCCCCTCGACAAGCCTTCCAGGGATTTAGGGGTCTTCACCGGGTCACTCCGGAACTACTGGCACAGTCGTGCGCGGACCATCCCTATGCCCCGATGGGGAATTTTGACGAGGATGTGGGGCGCTTTCAGACCTGGCTAGCAGAAAGGTTAAATGATCTTGCCCCTCTGAGGCCTGCGCGCCAACCTGATAAAGGTGCATCCGCCCCATGGTTCACGGAAGCGTTGGCGGCTTCACGGCGACAATGTAAAGTCGCGGAAAGAGCATGGCGCGCGAAATACGACCCGTCAGCGAAGCTTGCATACAGGTCCTTGGTGAAAGTTTACCATCGTGATATCCTTTCTGCGAAGAAGGCTTACTTCGCGAGTAAAATCGAAGCTGCCTCTAATTCTTGTAAGGAGCTTTTTGCTATTGTGCGAGAGTTTACGACCTCACGCAGTGCATCGACGCAGACCCCCCCTCCTGCCCCTTGGGTCAGAGCGATCGCGGATTTTTTCACTTCTAAGATCCAATCGATCCAAGACTCTTTCCCTGTGCAGGGACCTGAGGCGGCCTGCTGGGTGGAGAATGCTGCTGCCACCCTGCCTAGTGCAGGTGTGGCCCTGTCAACTTTTCCCCCTCTCTCTTTGGCCGCCTCACTTGATCTGATGGCTTGTCTCAAATCAGGTTCTCCCCGGGACGCCTGCCCTGCCAAGTTTTTGGCAAAAATGGCAGCTATCATTAATCCATATGTGAACCCTCTGTTGAATTGTTCTCTTGTACAGGGTGTGGTTCCCCAGTCCTGGAAGCAGGCAATGATCATCCCCCTGCTCAAAAAATCCGGTTTGGATGTGGAGGTGTTGGCAAACTACAGGCCTATTTCGCTCTTGCCTGCTTTCGCGAAGATCATTGAAAAGCATGTGCACAAGGTGCTGGCCGACTATCTGGAGTCCCATGGTCTACTGCACCCCACTCAATCGGGTTTCCGCGCCAATCTTAGCACCGAGACTGCCCTCCTGGAAGTTTCGGAGGCGATCAAGGAGGTGCTGGACTCGGGTGGCAGGGCGATGCTGGTGTTGTTAGATCTGTCGGCGGCCTTTGACACCGTCCCCCATGAGGGCCTCCTTGCAAGACTCTCTGAGATTGGTCTCGGGGGGACGGTGCTCCAGTGGTTTCGATCATTCCTGGCAGGCCGTCGACAAACGGTCTGGGCCTCCGCCTGCTCCGCCGAGATGTCGCCACTGGGTGTCGGGGTTCCCCAGGGCTCAGTACTGAGCCCTACTCTATTCAATATCTTTATGACCCCTCTGGCGGCTCTGGCGGAGTCTTTCGGGGCTCAGATCGTTTCCTACGCTGATGACACCCAGCTCCTCTTCACCTGTGAGAGAGGTGCGGATTTCGATGGAGGTAGGATCCAGGGTTGCCTTGAGGCTGTATTTCAGTGGTTTCAACATCATAGCCTCAAGTGCAACTCGGATAAATCTGAGGTCCTCTTTTTCGGGTGCAGTTCGGATCCGGACTGGAAAGTGTGGTGGCCTGAGAACATGTTTCCACCAGCAAGTTCTTCCCAGGTGGTGAAAAACCTTGGGATCAAGATTGACAACGGCCTCACTCTGCGCTCACAGGTAATTGGTCTCACGGGCACCTGTTTCGGCTTGCTCCGGATGTTGCGTAAGTTTATTTATTTATTTATTTTATTTTATGTGGTTTGTAGAGCGCGCAGCTACCCCCGAAGGGGTGTCCCGGCGCTAAAATCCAGAGTTTACCAAGGGAGAGGGGGAGTGAAGCAGAAGGAACAGTGGAGGGACTAAAGTCCGGAGAAGAGCCAGGTTTTAAGTTTGGCTCGGAAGATGGATTCAGAGGGACAGAATCTCAGCTCAATTGGAAGGGAGTTCCACAGTCTGGCAGCAATGACGCTGAACCCTCTGCCACCAGTTCTAGATAGTCTAAAACGGGGCGAGATCAGAAGGCGGAGGTCATTAGATCTCAAGGATCTGGTGGAGCGGGATATCGAAACCCGTTTTTTCAAATAGGTAGGTCCGCAGCCGTTGACGGCTCGATAGGTAAGGGTGAGGACCTTAAACTGAATGTGGCTAGCCACTGGAAGCCAGTGGAGTTCCCTCCGGTAGGCAGAGACAGATTGGCGGTACGGGATATTACCGATCAGTCTGGCTGCAGCATTCTGGATAATCTGCAGCCGGCCTATCAGGTACTGGGGGGCCCCAGCATAGAGACTATTGGCATAGTCCAAGTGGGACGTGATGAGGGCTTGGGTGACTGTACGGCGGGAATCCAGGGGGAGATAGGGAAGGATATTTCTGATCATGCGTAGTTTCATAAAGCAGGCGGAAGTGACTTTATTCACCTGGGTTTTGCATGACAGGGAGTCATCGAATTGAAAACCAAGATTCCGCGCCGAGTGAACGGGGGACGGGGCAGGATCAAGCGCCGTGGGCCACCACCAAGAGGAGGGGATGGAGGTTTTCTGATTGAAAAACAGAACCTCCGTTTTATCTGCATTCAATCTGAGGTGGTTCGCGGTCATCCAGACACTGATGTTATTGAGGCATTGGCGAAAATTGATGAATGCGGAGTCCGAGTGGTCCCTGAAGGAGAACACCAGCTGTGTGTCGTCAGCGTAAGAGACCACCCTGACTCCGCAAGACTCCACAACGTCAGCCAAGGGAGTAAGATAGACGTTGAAGAACAGGGGGCTGAGGGCGGAGCCCTGCGGCACCCCACATGTCAGAGGTTTTTTCTCTGACTTAAAGGGACGCAACAATACCCTTTGACTTCTGGATGAGAGGAAGGACTCGATCCAGCTAAGGGCAGTGCCACCAATGCCTATCTGCTTGAGTCGGTCAAGAAGGATGTGGTGATCGACCGTGTCGAATGCTGCGGACAGGTCGAGGAGAACCAGCATGGCCTCCCTCTGTTCCTCTAAGTTCTAAGTTCTAAGTTCTAAGTTCCTCCCTCTGTTATCTCAGGAACACAGGAAGATCACCGTGCAGGCGATAGTTGGCTCGAGAATTGATTATGCTAACGCTCTCTATCTCGGCCTGCCGGAATATCTGCTTCAACGGTTACAGGTGGTCCAGAACTCTGCAGCCCGGGCCATCTTTGGACTATCTCGCCGTGCTAGAGCCTCGGGTCTCCTGGAGGCACTGCACTGGCTGCCTGTCCGGAAACGGATAATTTTTAAGATTCTGACTCTGGCGCACAAAGCTCTGCACGCCTCCGGTGTATATCCGGAAATATCTTCAAAAAAGATTGACCTTCTACCATCCAGTCAGGTCGCTGAGGTCTGAATCCCTGTTCCTTGTGGCAGTGCCTCGTGTGAAGAGGGCACGCATTGGTGGCCGTTCTTTTAGACTACTGGCGCCCCAATTGTGGAATAAGCTGCCAATGGCCCTGCGCAGTATTCCAAACTTGTTGGCCTTTAGGAAGGGGCTCAAAACTTGGCTTTTCACCTCTTAGTTTTTTTCTCTGAGCTCTGACGGTTTCCTTTCTGTTTTTATCTGTTGTGTTGTAGTTAGCTTGCAAAACAAAGCGCCGGGACACTCTTTGAGTAGCCGTGCGCTATATAAAACCCCAGTATAACATAACATAATCATAGTCAATATCTGATGAAGATAAATAAGTGTTGGTCCTCAAAAGTGAGTGCCAATGGGCCCTACTGGCATCCACTGGCTCAAATTAAGCACTACTCAAGTCAGTCATTCCCCCGGAATGTGTAAAAACCAATCACTCATTCCATCACCTCAGAGTATTCATCAAATAACCATTCAATTCAGTCTTCAGTCCCTCTCACTACCAAGATATTGATGGATTTTAGCATGTATAGCATGTGCCAATGGCTTCAATCTCCTTGGGTAATATGATCCTTTCATAGAAACACTTTGAAAATCACTAAACCCTGAGCTTAAACAGAAGTTATTGCATTTCTATTTTTTTTATTTGTACATAACTAATAATGTCCAGGTTCACAAATAATATTCTGAGTCCCTAGAATTTGTAACCAGAGTACTGGATGTAATAGGTATGGAGTTTCAGGTAGGTTCTTGGGTTATAAGTTGAGAAGGGTGAGAGCCCCACTCCCATGCAATCTAATGCAATCCTTGTCAGGATGAAACAAATAAAATCACGAAATAACCCCGTGCTTAACCCTCTGGCAGCTTGTCATAAAAGCAGTCAGGCTTAACTTAGAGGCAATGTATGAAGTATTTAAGCCGCACTGAAGTGGGTTGAATACAGGGATCAGGTTCATCCTGGTGGAGAGTTTAACTTCTAACACAGTTGAATTCCACACAAAGAGCCTCAGCCAGAGCTTTAAGTTGGCAAGAGCCACAAGGAGATTGGTCTCAGCCCAAATAGCAGGTTGCCATCAGAGCTTCATATTGGAGGGAGACAAGGGTGGCCGATTGCAGTTGTGAACACCCCTAAACATCTGGATTTTCACTTGGAGTTGAGTTCTTGCACTTTGAAGTAGGAGGAGCACACGCTGATACCAGCCAATGGTCCAAGACATGGGGAGGCACCTCTTGGGAATCAGGACTCACTCCACCAGAGTTAAGCAGTAGGGCTCAGCTCCATTTGGTGCTGGTCAGCTAGAATGTTGTAGGGAAGGCCTCTAAAAAGCTTGTTCTGACCCTTTAGCTCAAATAGGAGGTCAGCTAACTCACTCTTGAAATCACTTCTGGAGATCCTAGTTTCAAGGCAAGCAGGACCAGCCTGCATTCTTCAGACATCAGGATGGGCTGAGTACAACACACAGGCCCCACTGCTCACGATGGGTACACCCTTCTCCACACCCAAGGCCCCTTTGTCTCCTGTCTGGAAGGAATGCACACCAAATCACAGGAAAGCCACTAACAGACATGTGACACTGGGCACTGGCAGAAAGTCACATCTGATTTAAGGCTGAAAAATGTAAACTTCCTAAAATATTGTTTTTTCTAAATAGTAATTCAATAAGGGTTTTAAATTGCAATTCTAATGAGTGCAAAATATTTCTCTATCTGCTCCCAAACTGAAGTTATCCCTTAATAAGCATATTAAGGTAACCCAGTGTTAATTTATGGGAAAGTTAGCCTTACTAAAATGAAAAACGACTTTGGGAGCTTTTGACTGTCATGGCATGTAAAACTTAAATACACAGGTCGTACTAAATACAATGCTCCCTGCTGCATGAACCTCTAGGGACTACCGTGGAAGTGACACATATGTATTTAAAAGGAAGTGTTAGGCCTGGCAACGGGTTTATTGTTCTAGGTTGAGATGGCAGTTTAAAACTTCACTCCAGGTTATTGTTTCAGACCTGAGATACGTTTTAAGGAGCTACTTTAGTGAGTGGCACAGTGAGTGCTGCAGCCCAAAAGAAGCATTTCATTTACAGGCCCTGGGCATGCAGTTCCATGTACTAGGGACTTTTAAGAGACTTTTAAGTAAGGTGTATATCAATTTTACCATGTTTGCAAGGGGAGCACAAACACCTTACCACTGATTAGCAGGGGGAAAGTGTGCAGAGTCATCAAAGTCAACAAAAAGGAGTTGAGCAAAGGACGGCAACCATCTGGGTTAACCTAAAGAAAGGGCCAGGTCCAGCAAAACTAAGTGCTGCTGTGGTTCTGGGTAGTGACAGCTTGTCCCAACACCATTGACTCTCAAGGTGGCAGACCCAGAACTTATTTAAGTTACCTTAACTTGTAGGCTGAGCATGTGAATTGTAAAAGTGCCCCAGAAGGACTTTGCATGTAAGAGTACTGCTTATAAAATGTGACCAAGTGGATGTGCGTGCTTGTGTATTGCACGAGTGCCGGTAAGATAAACCTGAATAAACTATTTTGGCAAAGTGGGCAAAGATCTCACATCAAGCACAACAAAGCATTAATGCGTGGAGGGGTAGCACAACAACAGTAGTTTCCATATAGGAATACATCTTTTGCAGGAAAATGGAAATATGCACAAATCGAGCATGGCTGAATACAGTATGTTGACATTAAAAACATTTCCTCAGGACAAACTGAATTTGTTAGTTTCCACAACCACTAAGGGGTCCATTAGGATGGCGGGCGGATTGCCCCCGCCAGGCAGGCGGTAGCCACCACCGGCCTGGCGGGGGCAATCCGCCCGCCATCCTGACACAAAACACCCCCCGCCATATTAGGATGGCATGTTTGGCCGCGGCGGACGGAAAGACCGTCCGCCGCTTTTCCGCCCCGGTCACCTTGCGGCCGGGGCGGAAAAGGGTTTTATATGGTGGCGGTGTCTATTAGACACCGCCGGCCATATTAGGATAGACATTTGTGAAAGGCATGCGGAGTCCCCCTGCGGGGGCCCGTTCCGGGCCCCCAGGGACTCCATGGGCATGGGGGGTGCACATGGGGGGTACCTACGGTACCCCTCTGCATTTCAATGCACAACATGACAGGCACCTCGCGGTGCCTGTCATGTTGTGCATTGAAATGCACAACGTCCATTTTTTGCATTGTGTCGGGCGGTGCTTTCAGCACCGCCCGCTGCAATGCTACAAATGCGGGAAGCGCCCGCCACTGTGGCGGGCGCATCATAATAGGTAGGACGGGACCCCCGCCCTTATGGCGGGTGGTCCCATACACCGGTAGGATGACGGGCGGACAAAGTCCGCCCGTCATCCTAATGGACCCCTAAGTGTTTTGAGCTTCTGTTCATAAGTGTCATTCTTTTGTGTGTTGTGTAATACTGTGCATGGTCACACTATTGACTTCAGAGTTGTGGCACTGCTATATGAAGCAGGACTGCTTTCTAATAATCTTCAAGACCAGCAGAGAAATTATGCAGATGGATTTTTGTCCACAGTAAGTACTTACTTTCATGTGGTGTACCTGGGAAACGTGTATGCACATGCGTGATGTCAGTACAATAGTTAAATTGCAAGTGTTGTGAATATCAGAACAGATGTTCAGTGAGCATTGTATTTGCAGTCCAATGCAGAATTCACAGGAGAGAGATGCGCAACAGAATAGGACTGATATTCTACATGTTGTGTGTCTAACACAGATTGTGGCATGCACTGCTGCTTGCATTGATTATACTGTGCAGCATGTGGAACATAGCCTTGTGCTGGCAAGCCCATGAGATTTCAAACGCCACAACTGTGGTCCCTTGAAAATATCGATTTGCCATAAAATTCTACATGGCAGGTTCCTTTATGTG
The DNA here is from genome assembly GCF_964261635.1 of Lissotriton helveticus. Taxonomy (NCBI): domain Eukaryota; kingdom Metazoa; phylum Chordata; class Amphibia; order Caudata; family Salamandridae; genus Lissotriton; species Lissotriton helveticus. The sequence continues at coordinate 696,207,436 of NC_136061.1, forward strand.
GACATGGATTCTATGGAAGATTGCAGTTAATGATGTGTAAATCCTTGTTGTCAGTGGCGAAAGTGTGGAAATCACTACCTAAATGTTTTCTTTCTCCTTCTCTGCCAGAGGTGAAATAGATGTAACTTAAGTATACTGAGATTATCAATCAAACATTGGATGAACCTAAATGACATTTGCTTAAACAGTAATGAGACTGTTACAGAGATTATAATAGTGAACACTGGCAAAGTCTCAACTCAAATCACCCGCTGGAAACTGGACCAACCTCCTCCAACAGCACTATTGTATGAAATCTAGAAGTCCTTTTCGACTGTCAATTATATTTCAATGAACAATTCCAAGCCAAAATCAAATCAGCTAACTATTACTTCTCTCAAAAACATCCTCCTTGTAAGCATCCAACTCTGAAAGCTACTGGCGCAGGTGATTGTCTCCACTAGACTAAACTTTCAGTGAGTAATATACTTAAATCTTCCCAACAAATAGAGACTATAGGTGCAGCGCAAAGTTGCCCACTCTTTCCACGTCATATATATATGTCACCAAAACTTTAATAGATGCAGGACATGAATGTGCACTTATCACGTTTCTTTCTTGAGTCAATTAATAATGAAAATATTTCACGTGACATTGCTATTACAGAGTGCATCTATTGTAGAATTATAGAATCTATTCACAAGTATGCTAATTATGATATGTCAATGAAATCTTGATGAAATAAAACCACTGTGTTTAATAGATTATGTATTTACTACGAAGAAGAAATTTGACTTTCCTAAATGTGTGCTGTAATGTATGATGAACCCATAATGACTTGAGAAGTATTAAAACCATCCTCATTATAGAAAGTGTGATTTTATTTTAAATGATAACATTTATGTAGTGTGTGCACTGATGTTACACATATATGCATTTAAATGTAGTTCTTAGTCATACTTACATTTGATTTATGGTAAGATTTCCTGTATGCCACATGTAGTATGAATTCAATACAATGTACTAGAACCTTACATTAATTTGTGTTGAAATGTGCACATGCGAAGTAATTGTGCACCACTGAATATATGTTAAACTTATCTTTACAGTTTAAGTCTGTATTTCGCCATGCTGCATTTCATAGAATGCTGTTTCCATTTTCTGCTAACACAGAATTCCTTGCAGCTATTCACAAACATTTTTACATTAGAATAGATACCTTACTGTACCAGAGATAGGGAAAGAGCCCGAGAAGAAGACCTTGACGGAGGTACATGGAGAAACAAAGTGTCAACTGAAAGGCTTATTGAGTAAATGTTGCAATCCATGTGTCTGAGAGAGAGGTGTCATTACCATGCCCAGTGTGGCATAATCTGTTTATGTTACAGTCTGCAACCTGGAAATTTGATTAGGACAATTGACTCCTTATGGTGTGATCATGGGGGTGTTACCTATGGACTTTGTATGTTATAATATAGTGCTCACTCTTGATTTCTTCAGATCCCTTTCTGACTTCTGCCCCTTCAGAACTTTTCTGGACTTCTTGCAGATTTCTGGGCTGAATCCCTTCTTCAGACTTTATGCAGATCTCTCTTGTGGTTTCCATCCAGACACTTTTCCTGATTCCTCACCACCTAAATGGACTTTGAGGAGTTTATACCTTGATGGTTTCCTTTTGATTCTTTCCTAAGTTTGGTCAGGGCCAGCTTTATGGCTGTGCGACAGGCGCAGTCGCACCTGGCTCTGTCTTTGGTGGAGGGCGTCTTGTTTACAAATAACTATTGGTTTGAAAGCATGTGTACATTCGTATCCAGCAGTTTTCAGGCATCAATAAAAATGCCAAGATAACTCTGGTGATTAATGTTCCTATTGGTGAGAGATCAGAAATGTGTCTAATGGCAGTTTTGACTCATCCTAAAGTAGCACAGAGGGTTAATGTGCCTGCTGCAAAGAATGTACACCATGCAGATCACAGAACTGAGAGTGAGTAAACTATGAGTAGCGCTATCAAAAAATTAAATGTGTGTCAGAGATAGGCTATGGAGAGATGAGGTGCACTGTTGAGGTGTGGTGGTGAGGTAATTATTGAAGAAGGATGTAATAGGTGGGGGCCGGGGTGCCAAAAATGACAATTTCACGGGTGCCACCAGCGCTAAAGCAGGCCCTGGTTATGGCTATGGCTCACACAGTCCTGACCCATAGAAGACTCTTGACTGAGCTTCTGAGATGCTAACTCTTTCTTGCTTGCTTTCCCTTTTTCCTATATTGGTTTTCTTCATGGAAATTTCCTGAATTGTGAGTTTCTTTATTACCTAGCCATCCTCCAAACTTTATAATTCTTGATTACTAATGCATAGGTGAGAGATTCTTCGATTTTTAGGTCTCGGCTAAAGACGCGCGGAAGCGCGTCTCCGCCGAGATCTTATGTTAGGGAGTGTGCTCCCCAGGAGACAGTTTGGGGCGCGCGCATCCCTGGAGCCGATTTGAAACGGGAACGCGCGCTGTGGCCAGGCGCTGTCTCCTGGGAAGCGCAAGCACCACACACGCATGCGCATACACACACAAGCACTCATGCACGCACGCACATACATACATACATACAGAGACACACCCCCCCTGACACATACGCGCGCACACACACAAGTGCACCGAGGCCCCCCCTCCCCCCTCCCCCGCCGTCACCGTCGCCGTCGCATACACACACGAGCATACACGCACACACACACACACAAGTGCACCAAGCCCCCCCAGCCTTTTGAAACTTACCTGGGCAATGTCGGGGACTCTTCTCTCAGCACGCGGCGCCCAACCTCCTGCTAGCGCGGCCCCGGGTCTCCACACCGCTCACAGGAGCCCCGGGCCGCGAGACGCATCGACTCCGCCTGCCTCCTCTTCCGGTCTGGACGTGGCCCCGCCCCCGTCACAGGCGACCGTGCCTGACTTCCGGGGCGGCCTCCGTGTATTCCGTCCGTGGATTCTTTCCGTCTTCTGTTTTTCTTGTTATTATTCTCTCTTCTGCTGGATCAAGGTCTGTTTGGTTCGCATTCCCAGTTTTTGGGCTCTGAGTATCGGCTTTTGTTTTTCGTTGGAGACAGCCTCACGTCTTTGGGATATTAATTTTGTTTTGAAAGCCGTCCATATATTGTGACTGCAGCCTCTGGATCCTGGGAGGGAGTGAAGTGCTTGTGCCTAGTTACATCTCTGTTTCGGCGTCCTCGTCTCTGTTCCTCTGTCTCTACCTCCCTGCGCCTCTCCTTCCACCGTCTCCTCCCTCTTCTCCCCCTCGTCTCTTCTCCCCCTGTTGTTTCGCCAGCCGCCTGCAGCTCACCTTCCATCCCCTGATCGCCTCATCCCTCCGGACGGGCTGCGTGGATCTCACCGGACTCGATAGCGCGTGAGATAAGGGATCGGAGTGGGGTCAGTGAAAGTAAACCATACATGGAGGAGCAAGGCCTTCAGTGCAGGAAGTATCCACAGTAACACATTCATTCAGGAAAAAGTCTCATATTATTTTCTCTACCACGCTAGCCATATATTTGTGTACCTATACATAGACATAGCATTGTTGATGTCTGCTGTCTCAGGTGTCAGTATCTCGTCCACCTCCATTGAATTCTGGAACTTGTAGTCCTAAACTGTAAGCCACTTGCAAACAAAAACCTATAATGGAGTGAAGTGCTTGTGCCTAGTTCTAAGGTAATTACAATACATAGCACATTATATAAACCGAATTGTATGTAGGCACTTGGTTAAGATGGCTGTATTGGACATAGTAATTTAATCGACCTTATATGCATGAAAGTCTGCGTGGCCCCACCAGAATTCGAAAACCTGACATTAAGGTTACAGACAGCTATCCGCTGTACATGCATTATCCCACTTAGCTATCTTACCAGTCGCCTTCCAGGCGGCCTGTCTTCCTGGTTAGGGGGCTTGAGGTCACATTGTAATGGATCCTGTGCCTTGAGAGAATAGATCGAGGTGTCAAGTGTCCCTGTTGAGTTTATACGAACTTTAACTGCCAACTTGTAGTAAAAGTAGATGTTTCATGACAGCCTGCACGTTGTACCCTGGCCCTCACATGGGCAGGATCGGGCCCGGGGTGAGACTTCATCTAGTGTGTGTCACTCCATTGAAAAAGAGAGTCCCCGACATTCCAGCCTCTGAAAACCACTTCTAGCTTTTTGCAGTTTTAAAGAAGGCTGAAGTGAGGCTGCTTTCCAGTGGGCAAGATGCTGACAAAACCTTAAGTCATGTTGAATCCGTATGGCTGACGCTTTCTTTCTTTTTCTGTCTGTCTCTCTCGCTCTTTCTCCCTCCTCGGTCTTTCCACTCTTTCCTGGCCTTCCCTCTTTTCTCTTCAATCTCCTTTCCCTTCTCTCTCCCACGCACCCTCCCCTCTTCATGTCTCACTCTGTCGCCTCCTCACGGTCTCCCACCCCCTCAGTATGCCGGGGAGCCCTGTCGCCTGTCTCATCTCCCTTATCTCACTTGCTCCCACACCTGTCCCACAGCTCATCTCTTTCTCTCTTTCTTAAACAGTACAGGACCCCATTCACCAGTCTGTTCCCCAACACCAGCGTTTTTATTTTTTTTATTTTCAAAAACCTTTATTCACTTACAAAGTATTTTACACAGCTTGTAGCCTACAACTCTGGGGCCGGCAGCAGGTGTGTGACATTTTGTCTGCATAGAGCGGGTAATGTGTACACAGCCATTTAGCCGGCATCCCTCACCAGCGTTTGTTGCTTAGTGTCCATCCCTCCCCCAATATCTGTCCCTCATACCAGTGTCTGTCCCTATGCATGTCCCTCCCCAGACATCTGTTGCCACCTACACTCATTTCTGTCTCCCGCCACCAGTGTCAACCCTCACCGCTGATGTCTGCCCCAACACCAGTGTCCGTAGGTTATGCATTTGCAAGCGATTAAGCTATTGGCATTGTAAATGACAATGCCATTTATTTAGGATTAAAAAAAAAAAGTCATGAGCAATGCCAATATCTCTACCTTTAATAATGCCGAGACCATTGCATTGTAAATGCTTGTTTTCTGAGCACCAGATATTAATGCTATTTTTCTGTATCATAATCACAGAACTGCTTGTCTGTTTGATTTAGTCCACCTCAATTTCTTCAGAAGGCTGGGGCTTCTAGTTGTTATTATGTACCTTTACAGCATGGTTTTAACAGTGGTGTAGCTGAACTTGATTATTAATTTGTAATAAAGCTTCTTTAACTTGGCTACCGATTCCTGGTCCTCATTGTGTAGTCCAATGGGTTGCACAGCAAATTGAAATTTGTTTGAATGTAAATGTCAAATCCCATCACCTCTCAGTCAGATCTAAAAATTAAACTTGAGGACCAATGATAAGCAAGTGGGCCCAGAAAGTGCTGTATCACTTGCAAGATATGGAGGCAAAACACACCGATTGGCAGGTGGCAACATTTGGAACAATCTTCCCAAGGAACTAAGCCACATAACAATTTCATAACCTTCATACACTCCCTAAAACAACTTCAACTGATGCTGCAGGCATGATTGTTCTCTGTTGCCTAAATTACAAACTACATAGGCTTTTGAAACATTTGCATCCAAAGACATTTTAAGGCATGGGCAAACTTTGCAATAGCCCAGCGTGCTGATCATCCAAGGGTCTGCCTGGAAGAGTGTTTTATTCTTTATATTCTATCTCTTTTTCTCTATTTCAACTTCTTCCCATCTGTCTGCCTTCCTTGCTTTTTTCCACTGTCTGCCTGCCTTTACCCCGAATCTCTCTCTATTCAATGTCATCTTATGGGTTTGGGCTCCAGCCATTAATATGTTGTCAGTTTATTTCTGTGAGAAACTGTTCTGGAATATTTTAATGAAGAATTCAATATTATTTAGCATCTTGCAGGCCTGTAGTTGCAGATTATCGGCAACAAATATCAAAGTTGCTCTGAATGCGGGCCTGCAAATTTGTCTTGCCCAGAGCTCCAAAAGTCTTTAAGATGACTCTGTTTGCATCTTTAACATCTTCATATACTCTCCATACTGCTCCCATGCTAGGCACATTATACTGCGACATTTTTACCTCAAAGTATTCAAAAACCTCCAAAGCCATTCACATAATAGGAAACACGCACATTCACCTCAATCTTGCAGTCTTCAACTCTTCTTGTCCCTTTTCCAAGCCTCTCCACACTCTTAGTCGCTTCTCACTCTTTGCCATTCCTATCTGCTTCCTCTAATAGCCGGCAGTACCCCTTTCTGTTGCATTGCTTTCCTAGAATGTTTATTTTCTGATTCCTATGTATACCTGTGCCTAGAAGCAGGAAAGTGCTACATCAGTGAATGATGTATGGAATGCTGAATGAATCAAACATTCACCTCCAGTGATCTGGTTGAAGCCATTGTTCGTTTGCTCTATAGCCACTCCAGTTTGGACCCAGCCATTTGCAAATCATTCTGGACTGTGCTCCTCATGGGAGCATCCAGACCGAACTGCCAAGCTAGGTCCTCGTCGGACCAGAAACAAGCATCCTGGGGCCAGTTTCAAGGTAAAACCCCTCATCAGCCAGGCTAGCTTGAATCCAGTGTCATAGCGAGCAACGGACCCATGTCTGGGCATACCCATCCCACTTAGTGCAAAAAGTGCTGCGGTAACAAATGATGGACGGAATGCTGACTGAATCAAACATTTACCCACAGTCAAAAGTTCTGGGTTAAATCCATCACATTTTTGCTCACTACACCACCCCACTTTGGACCCAGCCATATGCAAATCAGACGACCTTGCTTCTCATGGGAACAGTCCAGCCCGAACACTGGCATACGTTGTGAATTACAAAATTATAACTAAGAATTACCACAGGGCAATGGCAATGAGTCATGTTGCTTTTGTTTTTGAGCTACTTTGTGATTCCCATTCAGAGGATCTGGATATTTTTATACTTACAATATTGGTAGGCTAGGTGTAATATACAAAAGACATAGATTTTAACATCCGGGTGTCCCGATTTTTGTAAATCACCACTCTTTTTTAGCTCATGTTATGAACTTTGACCCTAAGCACACATGGTGTAAGTGTAGTCGTGCTTTTTAAGCTTTTGTGAATCTGGGTCTAAATATTAAACAACCACTAAATGGTCCCCTCTTGATACCAAGGTGGTGTCAAATTATGTTTTGAGAGAACCATAACGTGAGAATCCACCACAGGGTCTTAAAACAAGCAATGACAAAGCCAATAGGTCTGTCTTTAAAGGAATGTTGTATGGTAAAGTGCTTTTACCATTCTTATTGCTGATACTTGTGAGCAGTACATTACTGGACCCTATCGGGTATGTAGAGGTGCAGTCATGTAACATTCTAAAGTGTCTTAGGTAGTCACGTGCCACGCTGCAAATCATGAAAAATCGTTCCATACTATAGCATTACTAGGGGCATGCAACGCTGCGGATATTTTCCGTAGAAAACATTCCTTAATGTTTTCCAAGACTTCCATAACAAACCACAGTTCCTAAAGTTTTATGCATGTGGGTTTCAAGTTAAAAAGTGAGTGTTGTGCCACCAATTGCGCTATTTTTAGAAAAAAAGGTAAAGTTTCAGAGTCAGGAGGAGAACAGTTTCGACATTAAGGGCCATATGTATCAAGGAACCATTTTGCGATTCTGAAATAGCGATTTCTTAAAAATCGCTATTTCAGAATCGCAAAATGGTATGTATCAAGAAAAATGCATCTTATTAGCGATATTCCTTAATTGTGTACTTTCCCATTCATTTCTATGGGCCAGGAGGCCCATAGGAAGGAATGGGAATTTTCTCGCAATTTGCGATTCGCAATTTGCTAATCGCAAATTGAGAATAATTTCAAGGGTGCAAGGGTGTCCAAAGGACACCCTGTTGCACCCCTGAAATAAGCATAGGTGCACATGTGGTGCACATAAATGCCCTAAGGGCATGTATGTGAGTCACATTACCACCAACTAGAAGTTGGTGGTAATTTGCGATTCCTTAAGGCCAATTAGCAATTTTTTTTGCCATCTTACATTGCATTTAAGGAATCGCAAAATTTGCGATTCCTTAAATGCAATCGCAAAATAAGGAATCGCAAATTTTGCAATTCCTTATTTTGCATCAGAATTTCCTTCATACATATCATTTTGCGAATTCGCATTCGCAAAGGCTGAAATTCTGCGAATTTCGGCCTTTGCGAATGCGAATTTCAATGATACATATGGCACCTAGTTGCAAAAAAATTATACATCCATTTTCAGCACTAACGTGCGATGAAATATTGCCACTTTTCAGGGGGAAACTGGGTCTGAAAGTAAATATAAAGTCAACGAACTGTGGGTAGGCAGATAATCACGGTCGGCGGGAGACTAACAGAAGCCGTGCACACCCCTCGCATCACATGTCACTCCTCTAAACTGATAGGTGTAGATGTAGAAGCTGTATTCAGGCACTGGCGTGCAGCTAACGGGTTAAACCATGTGCTTTGTTTTATGGGGTTGTAAGAAGAACTGCTGAAGCTGATCAATGCCCACTGTTAAGACCTGGAAACCAATTATAAACCTGAAATTTGTGATGAACAAGACTCCGAAACACTGGACTGGAAACTACTGAATTAGTCTAGTTCATTAAAATCATTAATAGTCATGAAATGAAAACCACCAGAGTCCAAAGGACTTAATGCCCTATCCATATTAATTAGATGGAAGCAAATCCGAAGTGAAAAGCAGCACATGCTTTGCAGAATTAGCAACTGCTCTCTGCAGACTACACAGATCTCTATTAAAATTCAGTTTAATTAAAATTGATCACGTTAAGGAACTGATGTGGTTAATTAACTGAATTCCTGGCCTTCCTTTCATACATCTCACAGATGCATTGTACGCTGGTGTCCGGGGTGACGGCTAATGTTAGACGGTGAAAAGCAGATTTCACAGGTTAACTCTGCATGCTAAATCACGCTTAAAGACCCTGCGTTTCAGCCTGCAGTACAGGCACAGAGGGTGATAATGACGAATGAAAAGTGCATAAAACTCTCCTGGAGGATACGGAGAGTAATGCCCATTTGGCGACATGAAGGATGTTTTCCGTGGTCAGAATGAGGAATTTGTGGGTGAAGGGTAAATGCGCCCTCTGTCCCAGTGAGCAAATCCTGGGATCCTGCTTGGTGTTCGCCAGCTGGAAGGGTGCAATCTTCAGCACACATGCATATGTTTTGGTCACAAAGTTCATGATGTGGAGGCCTAGTGCAGAGGCGCGTGCAATCTCTGCCAGAAATCGGTCTTGAACATTCTCAGCCGCATTAGCTTTCGTAGCTGTCGCCATATTCACAAAGTATTTCCTTATTTTTAAAGACGTTTCTTCATTTAGTAAAAAAAAAAAACGAGGGAGGACATGCTTACCGCCCAGTGTTTTTACCATTAGAGAATACGGCATGGGGGAGTTCACTTCCCAGGGTGACCAAACTTTCGTGGTCACCCCCATGGTGGTCGAGAAAAAGTGGACTCTGATTGAGCTTGGCAGATGGCTGAGACTACCCCAACACAAACACGGAGAACTGTCTAGAATTACCAGCTGAAAATGACAGAAACGAAAACATGCTTTTTGAGTCTGCATACCCTTGAAGCTGCTTCTCCGATGGCGTGCGTTGGGGGGGGCTTGGCATCCGTAAGAGGACCTCCTAGTGGAGAAGTGTTGCCAGGGGCTTCCTTCTCCCCCCTCCCCCCCCACTACTCTGCAAACACCAGGGGTGGCTGCAAACAGATACCCCGTAGGCACATTTTTGTGAGAGAGGTGATAATACCTGGATCATCCCTGGTGACTAGAAGACCTCAACCTACATAGAAGAACTATGTCCGACACTCATATGGTGATTGTGTATATGGGGCCCTTCATCATCTGCATGGAGAATGTTCAGTACAAGTGAGGATAACACCCTGCTGATGTGATGGTGCAGTACATTTACCTGGGCATGCATTTGGTATCACAGAAGAGACCATGCAGTCTCTTTTGTAACAATATATAATCACCCTCAGGCTTGTCTATGCCCTGTCACTTTAAGTAATCAGGCATCTATGCCTATCTTGTAGTACCACCTTCCTCTAAATTGGACTGAGAGTGGTGATTATTTTAAGCATGTATATAATAACATTGTACGTGATAGGCAAAGAGATAAATATGTCTACTTGTACTGAATTTTCTTAAGGAGGTTTCAATTTTTGACACATAAACTAAAGCTCTTTGTATAAAAATTGAGCCCTGCCTCATGGGCTGTGATATTCTAGTTTCATCAGGTTTTCTTCAGTGCCCCACTTCTCACAAGGCACTAAAGCCGCCAACTTCATTTCCTTACTCCATGTTGAATTCTCTGGCTCAGTCAGCCATTTCATATGAACTCGGAGCCTTCAAATGCTTCCCCGTGGACAACTTCCTCATTACGGAGTGCAATGTACTGTTAAAGGAACTCTTCACTTTAGTGTTAAAGAGTAACATTAAATACAAGTGGAAGCTTGTTGTAACGTTAAATCGGTTCAGGACAGTGTAATTCGAGAGTAATGGTATTTATTTTGTGTTAAATGTTTCGGTTCTTTTGTCCAAACTTTAAGCCATTCTTTTGACTACAAACCCGCAAATCAAAGCTGAAATTCCCACTAACATGGCTCATTTGAACCATGATATTGTTTCTCATAATTGCATTTTATTACTTTGTTACAGCATATTTACAAGGCTTAAAATTGTGTGCAAATATTCAGCTTTTTTTTATTTAAACATAGAATAAGACATAATCCACTTTTAGCCATATTAATCGCAACATTGCCTAAATACCCTATACAACATTTTACAGTATTACTACATTTACTTAGCAAACTTGCAAATACAAACATGATCCAACAATATAAAACATTCCCTTCTGTTTTCCATATGAGGGCACAACACACATACTTCATATTACACGATTCGTTTGCATACCAATATTTGATGCTTAGATGATTTCACATTTGACTTCTCTACATCAATAATGCTATCACGGTCTTTTGTGCAGTCTCAAAATACTGTCATACTCCAAGTCTGATGTCACTCAAAGAGTCATACCCGAGTTGATGCCGTACATGAGGAAGATACATGACCTAGTTTCATAGTTTCACGCAAAGACAGCGCTTGGGTAGGGGATAAGGGTTTTGGAGGTGATTTTGAGCTTTGCGATCAGACTTGCAGATCACCACTGTGATAAATTGTTCTCTTTTCCAAAATGGCAGCAGTAAAAATTATCCACAAAGGGGGGGGGGGCACAGGGGGTGGGGGTAGGGGGAGGCTGAGATTTTTTCACCAAAATAGCTTCATGCCCTCTAGGTGAATCACTTTGGGGAGATACAATCTATCTGTTTATTTACCAGGGTCCATCACTGCTGCTGGAATTTGTACCTCCAATTTTAGGTGCTGTGAATGTTCTCACATTGTCAGTATTCACAAATCATATCCTCTAAAATTCTAGAGTGTTTCTGAGCATGTTGCGGAGACCAAACAGACATTTTAATTAAAGTTCAACATTCTTTTCATGGTGAGCTTTCACAGATGTAACTATAACATAAATAATGTGAGTTAAATTCCCCAAATTGGACATAAATGAAGGAGTTCTGAGTCCATATTCTGCAAAATCCTCGCCACCTCCTCTCTCATCTGTCCACCTCCAGCAAAGCTTGATGGCCCATCCATGAACTTTTCCCTTGAGGTGCGACTTGCTCATTGGCGTGGCAGTCTGCTGCACCCCATATCGCCCACCAAGTAACAGCCTCAGTCTTCGCCCCTTAGCACAATAGATACCAATTAGGACGTAGAGAAATAAATTACCACCCACTTTGAACCTCATTGCTGCCACTGAGTGGTTGAATGAAGCATGCATTCCCGACCTTGCATGAAGGTATGCAAGAATTGTTCCCTCAAGGAAAGTTTCCTTCTTTGCTTCTTCCTTTCCTTTCCTTTCCTTTCCTTTTCTTCTCTTTTCTATTTATGTTTCGCTTCGTATTACCTTTTTTTCTCCTGTTTCCTTTTTTCATTCTATTTTCTAATGGTTCATTGCAAGGTGATAGCTAAACTCTCTAACAAATACCTAGATTGTCGTTTGATATTTTGCCCAATCACATCCATTCTGGTAGTATCTCAGCTCTCGAATAACTCCACGTTGGATTTGTGGAACTCTTTCATCACTGCGTGTCACCATTGCTTGTTCTTGCAGTATCTCCACCAATCATATTGCAAGCACCGCTTTTTTCCTAGTGACAACTCAAATATTTCGCTAGAAAATCCTAAGACTACTTCAGTTCCTGTTCTTTACTTGGCTTACAGTATTCTAAAGTCCTAGACCACTGCGAGAAAGCAGAAGGGGTTGGTTGCCGGCAGGCGGGAGGGCGGGGCTGGGCAGGGGAGGAGTGGTGTGCCCACTCTTGAGAGCGCATGACTGGTTTAGGGCCGACCAAACCAGTCATGCGCACTCTGCCCTCTTCCATGTAGGCTGCAATGCAGCCTAAATGCAGAACATGGCTGGGCCATTAGCCCCTGGCTGGACAGCGTCCCGACCAATCACAATGCTGCTTGCAGCATTGTGATTGGCTTAGGGGTTGGACTGGGAGCCTGGCTGCCTGCTTCTTTTTACTGCTGAAGGCACGAGAGCAGGGGAGCAGGAGCAAAAGCAGAGGCAAAGCGGAATCCAGCCGGTGGGAAGGTAAGTTTCTTTTTTTTAATCATTAAATTAAACCCTCCCCTGCCCGACCCCCGCTCCCCCACCCACGAGTTATGCCGGCCGTGACTGCGCCCATCATACCTTTTGTATTGAGATTTCTTCAAATGCTGAGGAGGTCATTGAGAATCTGAAGGTTTATTCACAGGAGTCTGATGTTCACACACTACTTTTTATTTGCCAGTGTTAGTTTTCGAAGCTGGAATCCACAAAAAGTTAGAGAAAAATTCTTATTGTTTAGAATGTGCTGTGTACCATCTGAACAACATATTTCCTTTCACTCAGACACTTAGGCTATTCAGCATTTTAAGTGCCATACACATTTGTTTCAGCAGGGTCCTTCTCCTGTAGGTATGCCACAACTCCGATCAGAGGAAGCTGAACAGAATGCGATGGGCACACAATCTTCTATTCAGCATGCTTTTCTTCTAATGGTGCCCTCATAAAATCATTTATATTCAAAGAACAACACTTGCCTGTAGGAATATTTCAATAACTGCCAAGAAACTTTGTGCTGAAGCCCAACTGTCAAGACATGGATACTTAGTATCTCTTTTAATATAAACCTTTTATTTGAATAGCTCTCTGAGTTAATTTATTTTAAGAAGCAAGAAAGGATTGAGGCCTAATTTCCGTTCACAAATGATGCTCACAAATTGTGCACTGGATTTTGCAAATGGAAAGGAGTTTTGTGAACTGACCTATATGCGAGTAGGTGTGATCAAATTCGGAATCATGGTGGATCGCCATCCGACCATCCTCCTCAATATTCACGAGGTAGGTTGTAAATTGTGACTTACTGCAATTGGATGTATTCACCAGGACGGTAGCCTGCTAGGATCAGTACATCACCATGTCTATGATTGCTTTGTAAGGTCAACTTTGCTTTTAAATGTAGTAATTGTTCTCAAAGAAAACAAGCTTGGGTTTGTTTGATATTTGACAGTGAGCCAGTGCCTTCTCCGCAACAAACATATTTTAAAATTCATAAAGGGGAAGGCCTCCCAAGTGGACCTCTTCTTTTCTGAGAATGGGTTACCACCTTCTGTGAGTTGTCAGAAAACGTCCAGATTTTGGTCTCAAACTATTGATACATACCTTAACAATGTCCCTATTTGGAAGGAATGTCCTAAGCACACCCCTTCCAAATGATGGTTATTTATGGGTTTCGGAACCCATGAAGTTATATGGAAGTTGTTGCTGAATCATAAAAAGAGTTTAGTAGATATTAAAATCCCACATTTTGGTCACAAAACCTCTGATTATATGAATCACAAGCTTTGCAATCGTAAAAGGGCTTTGTACATCAGGCCCCATATTTGTTCTTCAAAGCCAACAACGATAACCCATTGTGAAGAATTACTGAAATCAGACAATGTTTCATTTTTCCAGGAATCAACATGTTGAAACCAAATCTACTACGGAAAGTATTTGTCTTGTATGCCTGTAGACTCCAACCTGATTTCTGAGCCTCACAGAACACTGTAGGTACCTGGGGCCGTATTACTGGAATTCTCTGGGGGCACAACAGGTGTTTTTTGCCCACTTTTTGCACCTCCGGCGCACTTTGAAATTAAAGAAGGGGCCGCAGATGCTTGTGCATCCTTTTCTGTAATACTGATAGCGTTGATGCACATAAAGTACCAGTGATATCATCAAAGGGCATTCCACATTTGCATGGGAGGAATCCCTTTGACTCCCTTGCCATATTACAGATGCGGGCGCAGAGGGAACGAACCTGTCAGGAGCTGCACTGACAGTGCGCTCCCTAATGGCAGCTCTTTGGAGGGGGAAAAGGGGTTCCAATGGACCCGCCCAGGCATCCCCTTCCAGCAGGGCTGGACTGGGAATGCAAACCGCCCTGGCAATTGGATTGGACCTGCTGCGGCGGCAGCGGGTGTAGGCATGGAAAACACTGTACTTGCTTTTGCTACAGGAGGCTGTATTGCACCTATGCTGCAAAACCATCACCCGGTAACAAAAACGTCCCCCCAGGGGTCCAAAACCCACCCCCCACACTGGTGCCCCACCGGGGAAACGCCCAGTGCCCACTGTGGCCAGTCCGGCCCTGCTTGCAGGTGGATGCTTTCACTAATCTCTAATCCACCTTCAAAGTACAGGCCGTCTGCACTGTGAATCAAAGAGCAGCTTCAAAGCAGCCACTCCGTTTTTCACCTGAATGTGCTGCCCCCAGGGCAGTGTAAGTTTGCGGCTACGGTGGGAGCAGCGCATTCACTATAATGCTGTGCATTTTCCTGGTTAGAGCTGGGTGCAGTTTTTAAAGTTAACCAGGAAAATGTGCCACATATGTAATACTGCCCATGACGGGCAAAGCCGTTCATTTTTGACATGAAAAGGTGATATTTGTGGACATAAAAATTCTGAATACAATATGAAGTTGCCAGACAAAACTCCGGACTGAGCCATACACATTTTCATAGTTTCTAAGCTTTCGTTCACAACTTAAGTATTTCAACATGATCATAGTTCCATCCTTCCATATCTGATGCAGCAGTAGGATTGCAGTTTACATCCACGAAAGTTAATATAATGTGTGCAGTCCATGCCCGAAACAGTACAGCAGTCATGAGGAACGTGACCCTGTTCTTAGAGAGCAGGTTACGTGGTCAAGCCCTCTCTGTACTGGGGTGAATGTATGACATTGTTCTGCATTCTGTCCATCAATTGTTGTTTTGCATTTGTCACCCCTAGTGGGATGGGTAGCTCAGACGTGAGTCCCATGCTATCCACACCACTGGAGTCAAGCTATCCTGGCTGAAGACGGCTGACAGCCAGAAACCGGTTCTAGGATGCTTGATTCCGGTCCAGGAAAGACATGGCTTGGCAGTTCGGGCTGGACTGTTCCCATGAGGCACAGGGTCAAGACTGATTTGCATATGGCCATGTCTGAACTGTGGTGGTGTGGAGTGCAAAAAAACGATGGATTTAGGCCCAGATCTCTGTACTGGGGTGAATGTATGGCATTGTTCTGCATTCTGTTCATCAACTGTTGTTTTGCATTTGTCACCCCGAGTGGGATGGGTATGCTCAGACGTGAGTCCCATGCTCTCCACACCACTGAAGTCAAGCTATCCTGGCTGAAGATGGCTGATAGCACGAAACCGGTTCTAGGATGCTTGATTCCGGTCCAGGAAAGACATGGCTTGGCAGTTCGGGCTGGACTGTTCCCATGAGGCACAGGGTCAAGACTGATTTGCATATGGCCATGTCTGAACTGGGGTGGTGTGGAGTGCAAAAAAACGATGGATTTAGGCCCAAATCTCTGTACTGGGGTGAATGTATGACATTGTTCTGCATTCTGTCCATCAACTGTTGTTTTGCATTTGTCACCCCGAGTGGGATGGGTATGCTCAGACGTGAGTCCCATGCTCTCCACACCACTGGAGTCAAGCTATCCTGGCTGAAGACGGCTGACAGCCAGAAACCGGTCCTAGGATGCTTGATTCCGGTCCAGGAAAGACATGGCTTGGCAGCTCGGGCTGGACTGTTCCCATGAGGCACAGGGTCAAGACTGATTTGCATATGGCCATGTCTGAACCGAGGTGGTGTGGGGTGCAAATAAACGATGGATTTAGGCCCAGATCTCTGTACTGGGGTGAATGTATGACATTGTTCTGCATTCTGTCCATCAACTGTTGTTTTGCATTTGTCACCCCGAGTGGGATGGGTATGCTCAGACGTGAGTCCCATGCTCTCCACACCACTGGAGTCAAGCTATCCTGGCTGAAGACGGCTGATAGCCAGTAACCGGTTCTAGGATGCTTGATTCCGGTCCAGGAAAGACATGGCTTGGCAGTTCGGGCTGAACTGTTCCCATGAGGGTCAAGACTGATTTGCATATGGCCATGTCTGAACTGGGGTGGTGTGGAGTGCAAAAATACGATGGATTTAGGCCCAGATCTCTGTCCTGGGGTGAATGTATGACATTGTTCTGCATTCTGTCCACCAACTGTTGTTTTGTACCTGGTCAAGCCCTAACAGTATAGTCATAGCGAGGGCCGTACTGGGAACCAGAAGCAGCCCTGGCAAAAATATTCAAAGTAACCCTGCTCCCTTCACCCTCCTCTGTCTTTCTCTTTTCTATCATTCTCTTTCTCTTTCCACTCACTGTCCCACAGACCATCCTCCCACCTGCAGTAATTGCCTGAAATTCACCAAACTTCTCCTTATTGACTGAACAACAAATTAAATTATTGATGTCTTTTGTTGTGAAAGGCTCCATTCTATAACAATGACAAAGATTCATTGACCTTGGAAAAAGTGCAGAACTTTTGGTCTCCTAAGTAAGTTTAAAAGTGATGGTATTTTTGAAAACATTATAAGAATCCAGTGCCCGCAAATCGGGAAGCAGAGGATAGGTTATACCTCCTAAATGGAACTATAAAATAGTGCCCAGACAAAAAAGTTTAAATTCCCGATTCCTGAATCTAGTGCCCAGATCTTGAGGATCCGACAAGGCGGTACTCAAAGTCGGTTGCGGTTTGAAGGTGTGAATTTAATAGGGTAAATGTGTTGTGGTAGTGATTGGGTATTTACTCTGGTTTGGAAAGCTGTGGATTAGAATAAGTGGGTGAGAAGAAATATTTTACAAAGTTGTTGAAAGAGAAATTAAAGATCCAAGATCATGGGATAAAATAATAATTGAAAACAAAACTTGTTTGAAGAAATTTCGAGGTGTCGTGTGTGAGGTGCCATCACCTGCACCAATAACATAGAGTTATTAAGCTGTTGTGATTGATTAATATTGGTCAGTGTTAGTTGAACCTAATTGCGCAAATGGGGGAAACTGCATTGATTTTGGTGATTTCACACTGGTCGAGATTACACTAGCAAATGTTGAAGAGGTTCTTGTGTGAATGCAACATTTTTCCTTTAGTAAGAACAAACAAGGTCATTTAAGAGCTGATGAAAATTAATTTGTGTTAGTATGAAGAAAATTGTTAGGGAGGGATAGCGCTTTGAGGAGTGAGGTTGTGCCTCATGTTTCGCCCTGGGATTGGTCGGTTGGTGTGTTTTGGTGTTGGAATTGGTCGGTGACTTGGCAATGTCGCATTGGGATTGGAGAACTTAAAGTGAATCCTGAATTTGGATTTGTTCTCAAAAGACTGTGGAAATATTAGCTGTAATTTGATCAGTTAACAGAAATTTGGCATTCAATAAATCATGTTGTTCAGATTTGAATTGTCACCATAAAAAGTTTTAAAGAGCTTAAAAGTTTGGTGAGAGGGGATGTTACTATTCCAGTATGTGGAGTTGAAGAGGAGCCCCTGAGGGTACACTTTCATATATTATGACAACCGAGCATGGGTTAAAGGCATATGCCTGCCTTCGCCAGTGGAGAAGGATTAACGAGAATGAGGATGCTTTAAGTTTTCCTAGATATGGGACATTTAATATCAGAATTCTTGATCATTTCAGGGGATATTTGCACAGGATGAAGCTACCATCAAGACCCCTTCAGTATAAAGCATTTAATGCATGTGAGAGAGTGACCAGGGATAAATGTCAGAGAAGAACTAGTATGGCAGTAAAGAATTACACGAAAGCCCAATGGGATGAGCAACAAGGTAGATGGAGGAAAGCTATCATGGAAGGGTTCCGATTATATCCAGTCTTTACTTCAGCTACTGCTAAGATGGAATAGGGTAAAGATTCCAGTACAAAGGAAGAAGATGGGTCAGATATTGATTTGTGGGATGAAATATTGGAGCAAATGTTAGCTTTGAGACTTCTGCCACACATTATTCCAGCAGAGCAGAGTGGCTCAGGCGCTAGTACTAGTGCCAAGTATTGCCTGCCCCAGTACCTGTACCTCTATTTGTAACTCGAGTGGTAGCCAGTGTGCCTCCATTTATAGAAACAAAACCTGAGACTCAAATAATAACTGGAGGAGTGACTACTTCAGGATTTGTCCAAACTTCCCAGAACTCACAGATAGTTGCCTGGAAGCCACCATTAATGGTGCAAGAAGGAAGCTAGTAGTTATAGCCCCAATCTCCCTTGAGGAGATAGTTGAGACTGAGTAGTGTTTTTTACGAGCCTGGTTTGAAAAAACAGCAAGATCTGGTAAGGCATAGAATGTGGAGACAGCTTTGAAATCAGATAATGAAAAAGAAAAGCCCATACATATCTCACAATGGAAAATTGAATTGGACGAAATGATGAGGGGGTGCCTAGAGCCTGAACACTTAGAACAGTATCAAAGGAGAGAATTAATATATCCGCAATTAAATCATGAGGAGAGCTGCTTTAACTCATGGTAAATTAACTGAAATATGAGAAAGATCTTACGAAAAATGGGATCGCGACTGTTAAATGTAGAATTTGTTAAGTACATCCCGGGTGGGGAGAGTTTGAAAAATTTGATGTCAAATGGGCTAAGAAATATGAGAAGAAAAAGAAAGAAGTAGCTACTGCATTGAAGCAAGATGAAGGAAGTGGTAAAGAAGCGGCAGCTTATCCACTTAGAGAAATAGCAGAAGGAACGTATGTTAATGTTCCTTGGAGTCATTGTGATTTGGCTGCATTTACAGAAAAAAAAGAATTAAGAGACAAGCCAGTGCAGTGGTATGCACAAGCAGAAAGATTTGTACAGATTTCACAGGTATTGTGGATGGATTTGAATACGCTGTTTGACATTGTAGTGTCTGCCAATTAATGGACTGAATGCAAAACGGCATTGGAATGGCCTAGAGAGGAACCTAATAGAGTGGCAGGGACACATGCTTCTTCTCCTAGAGTGATGGAAAAGTATGAAGCAGTAATTACCATTTTGAAGGGCAGAGTGCCTCCAAAAGATCTGGATTGGCTCAAAATGAAAAGAACTGCCCAGAAGCCAAATTTGACTTTACATTAGTACTATGAGAGATTGTTGCAGGTATTCCAGCACCATAGTGGACATGAATATCCTGAAGAAAAGGGCTGAAGCCAGAGATCAGTTCACACATAACTCAAAGCATGATTTGCTGGCAGAATATGTCACTTGACGAAATCCTCCGATATGCGAAATATTATAGCGATGAGTTAGACATGAAGCAGAAACGGATAAAAGAGAAATTTATGTTGGCACAGACAAATCTGACTAAGGGCCATATGTAGGTGGCCAAATACCGGTCGGTAAAACCGAAAATCGGTAGATTTCGGCTTTACCGATCGGTATTTATCCATGTGAGATGTACGTAATACCGAATGGCATCGATAATAACGAATCGTTAAATAATTACCGATTCCTTATTTACCGATCGGAGAATACCGAAACAATGAATACCGAATCGGAAATAAAGATTCGGTAAAAACCCCAAAATGCGATACAGCAAACATCGGTATTACCGATTTTGGCCAAATTCGGTAATAACGTTTCGATATTTACCACTTATCCTGAGCAGGTGGTAATCAGGTGCAGTGCATAAAAACAGCCCCAAAATGCAACAGTGTGAACACAATGGCGGGCCTCTACCTCATAGCAAGGCGGCTACGCTTGAGAGCAGCAGGAGTGAGGATCTGGAGACGGGAAGAGCGGGTGTAAAGACTGCGCATCACATTGTTTCAATTGACTGAACCAGAAATCCATGAAAGGTACAGACTGCACCCACACACCATCCTTGACCTAATACGAGACCTAAAACCCTATCTAGAGTATCAGACACCAAGGGCCCACGCAACCCCCACCCATGTCCAGGTACTCTGTTGCCTGCACCTCCTTGCATCAGGAAGTTTTCAGGATGTGATAGCTGCAGTGGGTGGTGTGTCACAGAGCTGTCTATCCTGTTTCTACAACACCTTTCTGGATGCCATGATGGACGGAATGGAACATTACATTACCTTCCCCAGTACACAGAAGGAGCTGCAGAGGACCAAGCAGGAGTACTACCAAATTGCGCAGTTCCCACACGTCATTGGCTGCGTCGATGGGACCCATATACCTATCTGCCCACCTGCAGCAACTGAATACATCTACAGAAACCGCAAATCCACCCACTCCATCAATGTTGAGGTGATATGTGATGCCAAGTACATCATAACTGACATCGTGGCCAAATTCCCCGGGAGTACCCACGATTCGTATATATCTTCCGGAACAGTGGTATCCATACATGTCTGCTTGCTGGTGAATTTGGAGATGGATACCTACTAGGTAAGTCAATGTGACACATCCTGATGTACACCCTGGCTCAAGCTGTTGGTCACACAAATTAATGGCACTTTCTTCTGTACATAGGGGACAGCGCAAATGCCCTCCGGCCTTATCTACTCACACCATATCTCAACCCAACCACCCCAAGGGAGAGGAGATACAATGTGGCACATAGGAGCACACGAAACGTGGTGGAGCACACATTTGGATTGCTTAAATGCAGATTCCGTTGCCTTCACAAAAGTGGAGGTGCACGTCTGTACAGCCCCATTTAATGTTGCAAGATAATTGCTACATGTGCAATGCTACACAATCTGGCCACAAAAAAAGGAACAGCAGTGGAACTAACTGACTCTGAGGACGAGGACGAGGACAACCGTCAGCCAGAGCCCTGCACAGCTGGTGTTGCAGTTGAACATAATGGGAGACAGAGACGGGCAGAGATAACGTCAAATTATTTCTGAGTAAGTAACGAGACAGAGCCAGTAACAGTTTCATGTTAAGGTGTTTAATTAGCACACCACCAGTTTTGTGAGCTGTGTCCAAACGGACATGGGTTACATCACCCATCTAATGTTTGGCAATAGGCAGTGGTCCCTCCTTCCTGCGTCCACGCGCTGCATGCGCATGTTCCCTGGCGACACTGTCTGTAGAGTCAGACTGTTCCTGCCCTCGGTGGGAGAGGGCGTAATGCTACCACGGCTGGTAGCCTCCTCACTGTTCCCCCCATCCATTGTGGCCGCCTTTGCATTCTGCAAGAGCTCTAATGCTGCGGTCATAGAAACCATGCCCCTGGCCACATCCCTGCTGCAATGCGCCATCTCCTCCTGCATGGCGATGGACCTGAGACACATCAGTGAGGTTGCAGTGGCCAGCCAGTTCACGGTCTTGGTCTAGGCCTGGAGCCTCTGCCTCTCCCTGCGCCTGCCAAGACGGTCCTGCTCAAGCTGGCTGCAGAGGTTGTCCACAGAGGTTGCCACTCTATTCATTCCCTCACACAAGTTGTCTCCCATTGCACTGATGCCCTTTTCCATCCTGTGCATGTGCTTGTTGATGTGTGCCACCTCCCTGTGAAGTGATTTCATCTCCCTCCATTGCAGGCGCTGGACCTTCAGCATGTTGCCTTTCAGTCCAGCGAACACACTTTCACCCTGTTCGTATGCTTCTGGACTGTCCGGCCTTGCCCTGCGGCATCGGTATGAACTGTGGGCGCCCCCGGATGGAGTACCAGCCCTCTCCCTGTTGCCTCCCTCATGGATTGGACTTTGTTGGCCCCCTGTGCCCTCCTCTGATGACTCCTCCATCTGCTGGAGGGTGGCCACGGCATGCCTCCTGCGTGACTGTGGTGGTGGTGGTGTTGGTGATCGTCGCAGTGGGGACTGGGTATGAGGGGATGGCGGCATTCCCTGGTGCTGTTGTGATGCCTGTGGTTGGGGATTTGGTGGCTGTGATTGCACCAAGCTTGTGGTCCCTGCAGGCATGCTTTCCTCCTCATGTTGCCTCTCCTCTGCCCTGGCTGATTTTGCTCTGCTCCCCTCTGCAGCACTGCGAGATGTCTCACCTGTAATGACACAAATGTAGATATACTCACTGCTCTGTCTGCATTCGAATTACATTAAACATCATGCCTACAGATCACAGTGATTGTCCTGACATAGCCAATTACTTTAACATGCTATTGTGTTTGCTAGCCTGACTGTCCTATACATCAGTTCCCTATAACTACATCTCCCAAAATGCATAGCAGGTAATGAGTAAGACATGGAGTGGAGTGGGAGCCCATATGCCACTATGGGGATTGGGGTTGGGGAGGGGGCAGCACAGCATGCAGGGCATGCTTCTTACCTTGTTTCCTTGCTGCTCTGGCAGAGCTGTCTGTGTCTCCCACGCCACTCACACTCTCCGGCTGGATGGTGGACTCCACCATCAGTTCCAGTGGTGTTGGTGCTGGTGCTCGGTTCTTTCCTCCACCTGTTTTGGCAGGCTGCCTCTGCCTCTCTGCCATCCTTGCTTTTGCTGTCTTCCTGAGGTCGTACCACCTCTTCCTGATGTCCACAATGGTACGCTGGGTCACGCCTATGGCATTTATTTTGTCCCGAATGCCACTCCAGATTTGGCTCTTTTGTGATTCGGGCACCTGGTGGGACTGCGGTCCAAAAAGCCTGTGATGGTCCTGGCTGACATCCTGGATCAGTACCTCCAGCTCCTTGTCACTGATCTTCAGTTTTCTCTTCCTATCACTTCCCTCCTTCTCCCTGTCATGGCTTGCCATTTCAATGCTTGTTTCCTTTTTAGTTTTCTTGTTTGTAGCTGAGGCTCTGTTGCTGCTGGCTCCTCAGCTCACCTGCCTGCCTGCCTCACAGTGAGCTCCAGGTCCTGTGCAGCTGCCTGGGTGTGGTCACTTCCTGTTTGGGAGGTGATTGGGTGACACAGGATTGGCTGATTCATCGAATTACGAAATTTTTTAAATTACCGAATCAGTATTTTCCGATTCGGTATTGGATTTTCTGTATTTTTTTTTACCGATTCGTTCCTATTCGGTATTTATTACTGAATTTTAATGAATCGGTAATGTTTACCGATTTTGTATCTACATCGCATATACCAAATTCTTAATACCGATTCGGTAAAATTCGGTATTAAAGATTCAGTATTCTTGATTTACCTACATATGGCCCTAATAAAGGTTTTCAGAACCCTTCTTTTTTAAGGAGCCAAGGAAATATGCAGGGAGTTGTGATGCCACAACCAGGTTTTCAGGGACGCAAAGGAGAAATGCGCATGCCACAGGGAAGAGGCAGAGATGTTCCTGTGGTTACAGGATTTCGATGAGATGTTGCTGCAATGAAAAAGATTACTGCTTGTCATATCTGTCATAAAATTGGACATTGGAAGAGGGAATTTCAATTTAATCCTGAAAATTCTGAAGGAAATATGCAATTGCCACAAGGTATGCAAATCCAAAATGCTCCTTGTCAGAGAATATAAATGTCAGCACAGGGACAGATTCCAAGACGCCAATTGAACCTGCTCAGAGGGGGAATCCTACATTTAATTTGAATCAGATGCCAAAAAGAATACGAATCCATTTAAAAATGCAATGCCATAATTCCAGAGTCCATACCTTACAGCAATTCCCGTTATTTGAGACTGATACTTCTAGTTCAGAAAATTCACAATGATGGTACCTAAGAGAGGAAGATGATTGCATACTTCGTGCAGTCTTAGAGGTAGACCAGGGAGGCCCATATGTAGATGCACAGGTTTGTGGCCACCCCGTATCATTTCTTATTGAAACAGGTGCTTTTTGTTCCATTGTTAGAACAGTTGAAGTCCCAGACTTGCCTCTCTCAAGTAAAACAATCCAAGTGGTAGGATTAACAAATAAAAAGATGCAAAATCCAATCTCTGAAAGGGTACTAGTAAGATAAGATAATTTTAAGAAAAGCACCATTTTGTTGTTTGCGATTCAAGTCCTATGAGATTTGTTGTGCAAGTTAAATTGCACAATGTATTGTATATCGGATGGTGTAACACTCCATAGACATGATGAGGATGTGGATTTTAAATTGATCAAACAGCACCATACCCTTGATTAACTGTTGATGAATTACCTGAAGATCTGAGGGAAACAGTAAATGCTGAAGTTTGGGATTATACAGGAAAAGACATCAGACTGATCAAAGGTGTAGAACCAGTCCGAAGTATGTTGATACAAAATGCTGAGTTCTAGAACACCCCCATAGCATTTGACCCCGAAAATATTACTGTAATACAACCAGTGATAGATGGCATGTTATAAAAAGGGATCCTGAGAGAACTGATTGGAAGTCCATGTAACTCTCCAACCATGGCTTTACATAAACCCAATGGAAAGTATAGAATAGTTCAGGACCTAAGGAAAATAAACAACATTGGAGTGCCCTGTTGTCCAGTGGTACCTAATCCAGCCACCATAACCTTGCAAATTTCATGTACTGCAGAACGGTTTACTGTGATCGATCTGTGTCAGGCTTTCTTTTTTGTGACAGTGCATAAAGAGAGCCACTTTTTATTTTATTTCGTCTTCTAGCAGAAAACATTAACATGATATCACATCCCGCCGGGGTGTACAGAGAGTTCATCTATTTTTTACCACATTTTGGAAAATAATTTAGAGAGCGTGGTATACCACACAAATAGATGGTCTACTTTTGGCCTCAGAAATGTGAACTGCATGTAAGGGCTACACCATTACACTCTTGAATCACCTGGCTGAGAATGGACACAAAGTGTCTCCAGGAAAACTGCCGTACTGTCAAGAAGATGTTCAATATCTGGGACACATAATTGTGAAGCGGAATAGATCGGTGTCACCAGAGAGACTGGAGGCGATCTTGCTGATGAACCCACCATGAACTCAGAAAGAAATCAGGATGTTTTTGGGAATAGTTGGCTACTGGAGACAGTGGTTACCAAACTTATCCTTGGTGGCAAAGCCTCTACTGAAGCTGACACATAAAGATGTTTCTGATCCAATTCCACGGGACAATGAATGTACAAAAGCATTCCTGGAGTTAGAGGAAAAGTTGTGTTGGGTACCGCACCAGGAATGGCAGATTATACAAAAGAATTCACACTATTTTGAAATGAGAGAGATGGGTACTCTCTCTCAGTTTTGACACAAACACATGGCGGATCATGAAAACCTGTAGAGTTTTTTTCTGCTACACTTGACCCTGTAGCTGCAGAACTTTCCAGTTGCCTTAAAGCCGTGGCCGCGGTATTAGTCTGGAAAGGAGTGAGAATAAAGTGATGGGATACCCATTAACTGAGATGGTCCCTCACTCTGTGGAGCTGTTGCTAGCTAGAACTAAAACCCAATACATGACCCATATTACACTTACCAATTATGAACAGAATATTTTATCTTGAGAAAATGTTTTGAAACATTGCACGGTGTTGAACCATTCAGTGTTATTGCCTGTAAATTATGAAAATTGTGATGAAAGTGAACCCGACTGTCTAGATGACATGGAATTGTGCACTAAACCCTGTACTGACATTAAGGACGAACCCCTGATTGAGTCTGATCATGTATTATTTGTAGACAGCTCATGTTTGAGAGGTAATGATGGCACACTCAGAGCAGCATATGTCGTGGGCACTATAAATGATGTGGTTGAAGCTTCATGGATTCAGACAGTGGTTTCAGCCCAAGTTGCTTACTAGAGCTTGCAGTTTACCTGCTCAAATGAGAGTCACCATATTTGCTGACAGTCAGTATGGGATGGTGTGGTCCATCATTATGGACAGTTGTGGTCACAAGCTTTCTTACTTCTTCAGGAACCCCCATCAAAAATGGAATGCACGTCAAGAACCTACTGGATGCTTTACAACTGCCAGGAGAAATTGCTGTTGTCAAGTGCTTAGCATATCAAGGAGAAAGCAGGTAACCTATATGCTGTCTATGTAGCCAGATACTGGGCTCTCTTAGCTTGTTCATTTAATCAAGGTTTTACATGTGAGTCTGAAGAAGAGAGTTCTTGTGCCATGTTGATGAAAGTCGCTGAAACATAGGATGAGCTGAAATGGGTGCAGGAAATTGCATCAGAAGTTGAACAGAATGGTTTGTTACAAGGAGGATGTGAGAAAAATGCAAATGGTATCTCAATGTCAGCATCTGGGAGACCAGTACTACCAGACAGCTTGTTGTTTCCAATGATATGATACTACCATGGATACACATATTTGGAGAGGGACGCAATGGTGAGACTTTTCAGACAGAATTGCTATAATCCCAGATTCAGGAGGCTAGCAGAAGTGATTCACCATAGGTGTATAGCTTGCCAAAAGCTAAACGTAGGAAAACAGATATATGTTACACTGACACACATAGGAAGATCAGTTGGCCCCTTTAACTGGATACAGATTGATTTTATCAAGATGCCTGTACATAACAGGCTGAGATATATCCTGGGGATAGTGTATGTCTTCTGAAGATGGGTGGAAGGCTACCCAATTAGATTTGACAGCCTCAATGTAGCAAAATTGATATTACATGAATTGATCCCTAGGTTCGGCATACCGATTTCTATTAAATCAGATAGAGGAACACACTTCAACAACGAAGTCATGAAAATGATCTGCACAGCCCTACAGATTGAACAAATATTGAATTGCAGTTACGTACCTGAAGCCTCAGGCATCGTTGAGCAGATAAAAGGTACCATCAAGTCTAGATTGGCAAAAGTCTGTGCATCCACCTTATTAGAATGGCCAGATGCTTTACCATTGATGCTAATGAGCATTCGGAATACATCTGATATGAAAACAGGGTTATCTCCAAATGAAATATTGATGGGCAGAGCAATGAGATTACCTGTTTTTCCTGCAAATGCTCTATTGAACATAACTGACAATATTATCCTGGGTTACTGT
The DNA here is from genome assembly GCF_964261635.1 of Lissotriton helveticus. Lineage (NCBI taxonomy): Eukaryota > Metazoa > Chordata > Amphibia > Caudata > Salamandridae > Lissotriton > Lissotriton helveticus. The sequence continues at coordinate 696,234,719 of NC_136061.1, forward strand.
AAAGAACTAGCTAAAGTAGTCCATTCTGTCTCTCATCAGGGCTCAGTTGCCACATAAGATATGTATCAAGACCAGTGCCACAACCATAATCCTAGTGATTGGGTTGTGATCAAGAGGCACGTTTGGAAGACATGCCTTGAATGCAGATGTAAAGGCCCCTTTCAGTTCATCCTTACAACATATATGGTTATTAAGTGTGCTGGAGTTGCCTTGCACTCCAAAAGAGTGGGCAGTCCAGAAGAAATACCTTTTTGTTCTTTGATTCTGATTGAAGACCATTGGTAGTTGCACGACCAGTTGAGAGACCACCTAGACCAGCCAGGCCATTGTCAGTGCAGCAAGACTGGGATGAAAGGAGTGAAGAACAGTGAATTGAAAATCAAGTGCAAGTACCGGAAATAACCCAGAATGATTACTCCACTAATCCCTATTCTAGGTTAGAACAAGAATACACTAACGTAATGAACATGAAGGATTGCTATGTCTATGCACACTTACCCGCATCAGTACCAGAAGAGGTCAACTACTAAAGTATGCCTATATCTTGCATTTTCTTGCAGTTTTCTATTATCTTTATTTTATAGGAAAGGACATTTTGAAAACTTTTATTCTAATTATGATCTAGTACGTACCGAGGTACCATAAATAGAAAGCATTAAGTTACACACACAAGCAAAGGAAATGAATGCAGCTTGGTAGTATTTCTTTCCCCATAGACCTATAGATAGGGTAAAGGCTTATAACAGAAGAGTGTTACATAATGGCATTAGAAGAAAGATAGACTAACATGACATGTGCCACAGACAGAAAGGGTGATGTTTTAGAGAATGCATAGAGAAAGAAGGAAAGCAAATTTAGAAAGAAGATAGCTTACCCTAAACTGAGACTTAACAGCCAACACAAAAGAAAAAGTTGCCTGTACAGAAGACGGGCACCTAAAAGATTTAAACATATAGGGTTTAGTAGCTGTGAACACACATTGTAACTGGTGGGTGGACCGTAGCAAATTTTGCAGGGAAATGAGAATGGTATTCCGGGGGTATATTACATCTGCGGACAGAATGCTTACTTTCTATTGCCAACTGATGGGAGGGGATCCGTTAATTAGGCATATCTATTTAAAAAATGTATCATTTGAAAAGTATAGAGCCACTAAGACTAACACCCGGACATAGACAGCAATGTGGTACAGAAAAAGGAGCTGGATTAGCATGAAACATATATGGAGCTGTCATTCCACCGGTAAGAGTTATTTTAAATGCCATGAAGATTAGAAAGCTGTCACCCGTTGTTGAAAAATGCCAACCAGTACACCTGGAGCTTTCCTCACAATGAATATAGAAATAATAGCTATACGATCGATGGTCTTACAAGACCGTCTTGCCCTAGACATTTTACTTGCTGAAAAAGGTGGAGTTTGCCAGATGCGGAAATTAACTCACTGATGCACATGCATACCTGACAAGAGTTGGTAAATAGAAAGTTATGCAAAGAACATTTTTGGTTTAAAACCTGAATTTCATGAATTGGAAACACCAAGTGTGTATGAAAATTTTGGGAAAGGAATTACCACACTTGTAAACTGGTTTTCAACAGCAGGCAAAACTGCTGAAAGTTATATTAATGCCTCTAATAATAGTGGGGATTTGTCTTATATTCCTTGATGCCCTTTCACTGAGCTGCAAATATATACTCTGAAAGAGACAAGACCGATTTCAAATGAAATCATATGAAAAGGACATTGGGATTACACGGCATCATTAATGACATTCATATGAACTTGTTAAAATATAATGGGTTGAAAAGAAAAAGACAAAACTCAACTGATGACAAAAGTGCACTTTGAAACTGACTCAATTGAGAAATGTAGATGTGATTATTTTACAAATCATTACATGGGGATATTGTGAGAGCTAGAAAAAGTTTAGAAAATTTCACCACACAATAATATATACACGTATTTGAAATTAAACTGAGAAATGCAAAATAAGTTACAAGTTAGAAAACATGCCTTTTACTTAATGTGCAAATGTAAAAAATGTTGTTTAATTTCTGCCGAAAGCATCAATTGCTGTCGTTCTACACTTCATAGGCTGTACTGTTCTTTTCTTTCACTCTATGCCTTTAAGAAAATAGAGGCCATTTATAAATTTGTGATTTAGCATTAGAATTGAATTCAAGGGTTTGACTTTTGTGAAATGTGCTGTTTCATGAAAAATGTATTTCTTTTTCCTCACTCCATATGACTTCACTATGTAACACTGTAACCGGGGGAAGTTGTGGGTAATTATTGGAAACATGGGTGTGGAGGAGTCCTTGATTTCCCTTTTGCGCAGGCTCCATGCATCGACCTCAGTTTCTATAAGATAAGGCCCCCAAGGTGAGAAAACTAGGCATAGAGCGTCCTTGGAAGGTGGATGGCAGGTATGTATTTTGGCCCCCTTTCTTTTTCTAATCTACACCAATGGTTTGAAGGCCCTCTTAATAGACAAAGAAATTGATTGTCCGCGTATTGGAGGCACAAAGGTCGCTGCTCTCTTATGTGTATGCAACCATGTTAATAGCACTAACAGCACTTGGCCTCCAAAAAATGCTTAATGCATTTACAAATGTTATGCTGGCTCTTGACCTAAAAGTGAATTTTATAAAATTGTATATTATGGTGTGTGGCCCTAAAATGACAAAAACAAGGAAATGCATGGCGGGAGATAATAATACTGATAAACGGAATAATTTTAACTATCTACGGAATGTTTTGAATAATAGGCTGAGTTGGGACCCATTGGTTATAGCAAGGGTGCAACAGGCAGTCAGGGTAATTGAGGGGCTTTTTCATTTTGCCAGAAAGCCGGGCCATAGGCTAATGTCTGAGTTGGATAGTTTGTATAAATCCAAATGTGTGCCCGTTGTAACATATGGGGCAGGAGTGTGGGGATACAATAACAACCGACAGCTTCAAGTTATGGAAAACAAATGTATTAAAAGATTATTTATGACTCCTAACAGTGCTTCCACGATCTTCTGTCATGAAGAGCTGGGGCTTGATTTCATAGAGGATCGCATTAGAATTGCCCCTCTGTTATTATGGGCCAAAATCTAGTTGTCTGAAGAACTAGTATTCTCCAGAGAGAGTATCAAGGACTGTATTAACCTAGATGGAGCACTTTCTATCCCTTGGCTTCGATTTGTAAGGGACAGCTTCTGTAAGTTAGGTTTGGGTCATTATTTTGATTGTCCGGATAGCATCCCTGAAAATGCTAAAAACATCATAAAAGAGGTTTACTCTACAGGGGTGAAGACATCACGTTCTAACCATAATGTAACAGGGCGCCTTTGTTTATCCTCGAATCAACAGCAATTTTATCTAACTTTTACGCCAAATGTTAAGACTCGTTTTGATTTAACTAGATTACGTTTACTTACCTTGCACTTTTTGGTGGCTTTCCCAAAACAGTTGGGGTGGGAGGATAAACTGGTGCCTTGCCCATGTGATAAGGTGGCAGCCTAGAGCACTGGGCACTTTATGCTATTTTGCTCCCTCTATAAGGTACCAAGAGGAAGGTTTTTAGTCGCGATTTTAAAAGAAATTAAGCAGTGCTCTTATATGGAAGGGTTTTTATTATCTATCCTCTTTGGCCACTTACAATATATGTATTAGAGTTTCCAACTACATCAAAGTAGCTTTGGCAATTAGGAAATGGTATCAGGCCTTGCTACTGAATCGGAGTACATTTTTAACACATAACCCTAAGCACTGATGTACCTTTATGGAGAGAGCCCTGTAATGAAATTATGAGTGCCTTGGAATACAGACTGTAAAGTTTATTGGAGGAATGTTTTAGGGTGTGTACTTCTCCCCCTTTTATATAATGAATTGATGTGTTTGAACTGTTTACTTGACTGATTTGCATGTAGATTTTTGAAATAATAACCTATTATGACGATTTTATGAATTTTGATGGTCCTTGTTTAAAATCAAATAAGTTTACCTTAACTTGATTGATGAGATTGGTATGAACTGTTAATTTTGCTGCTTTGTATATAGATATTTGAATTAATAATTTGTTGTGAACGTTTTTATGAACTTATATGGTTTTCGTTTGAAACCAAATAAAGAAATCTTGACTTCACTTGACTTTACTATGCTTAGATTGTTTTCTTTGCAACATATACATTATGAACAAGTATATTAAATAAAAGAAAATGCTTGCTGCAGCTTACATTGCATGATATAACCAGGACATAGCAGAATGTGAAGGTTCCATTTCATATTTTTGTAGACGAATCTAGGACACTAGTTAAATATTCCCGATTTATGCCCTTATGTGGTTATATCAAATCATATCCTTATATAGGCATAAGAATCATACCCATATTAAGTCATAGCCAATGCAGTCCAAATACGGCAAGGCTACTCCCATAGACTCCTAGAAAGCACAACGCGTTCTTAAACAAACCAAGCCTCCAGCAGCCCGGGAATTCCCCCTGCTTCTGTATTGATTTGTCCTAGAACTCTCGGAGTCCTGAAAGAACTGCGAGTTCTTAGTGACGTCTTATGTCCAACCTTACGTCAAACTCGGCACCTTCCAGGTATAAATATACCATGAGACAGTGGTCCTTGACAATTGAGAATGTATAAGTTCAGAATAATTATAGGCCACAATATGCAATAATAAATAAGGTGTCCAGCCGGACCCTAAGTTTTAATGAATGATCAGAATAAGGCAGTATCAAAAGGAACATATAAAGTGGGACACAGTCCTGTTTCCACAGCATAAAAAAAGCCTAGAAACATAACATACAAGGAATAGAAAGTTATCAGGCAATTATGCAAATCGTGAGAAGCTAGTACAGGGAGGAAAAGTTTAACATAGCTTTGCTCATGTAGTAGAAACTAAATTGCGTCACACAATGGGGAACTATTGTTTAAACTACATCAGTAGTCGACGGCGTTTCGATCCTGTAACAATAGAGGATCATCATCAGGACAACCAATAAAAAGCCTGAGTATGCAAGCCTGGTTGCTTAATAGGCTCCATGGGATAGCAAGGATTCGAAGGTATCAATGTGTCCAGGAGTAGGGCTTGGCGCTGCTATAGGGGCTGCCTAAATCGTTCCGATGAGTGGTTCAGCCGTCAAGCGGCGCGACCGTGGGACACCGGGGGAGTATTAAGTTCTGGTTCGGGATCGACAAGGGAGTCCCGGTGTCAGGACAGGGTGATGAACGTGGCGGGCGGTAGCACGTATCGTAGGAACCTGGTCGTTGTACCTGATGGTTCCGGAGGGGATGTGGTAATGCCTTGATTGAGGCGGGACCTTCGGATTCACAATGGAACCACCAAACACGTCTGCACGGCACAATTGCAGTTCGTCAGACACTTTGGAGGAAGTCGGCATACACCTGGGTGGGGCTCTGATTTCCATTGGTCATGGGTGCCTCCCTGCTTGATGCCCAGAAACGGTGAATAAATATGGGAGAGCTGCATAGACTCTCAGATATGCTGCCTGAAGAAACAAGAAGAAGAAGACCTACCCTGCCGACTCCCTGGCCTGCACCAAGAGGACTGCACTGAATTGAAGTCCGACATCCCAAGAAACATCTAGGATATTTCAGGCCTTTAGATATGTGTTCTGGACACTTTGAACCCTCAATGGGCACTTCAGGAAGAGTTCTAGAAGTTTGGAGCGACTTTTGGTTAAAACTCCATAAGATGACCCACCTGACGTCGAGATTCAAGCTGGCTACCTTCAACCGGGACCCAGCATGGATTTCATGTATTTCCCACTGAAAGCACCGGAGCTCCATACTTCAAGGATTTGACCAGGCCTCACAGAAACTTGAGTCGGCATACCCGCCACCGAAGTGCGGCCTTACAAAGTGGCTTGCTCAACGTTGAAAGAAAAAGCTCCGGAAACATTTCCCAAATGTGAAGGTAACATTTTGACCGAGCCTCCTGCTTAGTGTATTCAAACAGGGATCCATCGCAGTCGGCCTCAAACGTTGACTTTGTCCGGGTCAAGCGTGACCAGATGTCCCAAAGTGGTGCTATATGTTTTTATGCACTAGAAAGTGTTTATTCTTTAAAAATTAATATCTCTGGTGTTTAATTATGGTGTCTTTATGTTCATAAAAATAGAAACTATTTTCATAAATTGGAGTTGGATTTTTGTGTGTGTTGTGTCTTACTTATTGTATAGGTGTTTTAAATACTTTACACATCTCCTAAGTTACACCTGCCTATTCATTGGCAGCTATCAAGGGTTGAGCAAGGGAATCCTTTATTGAGACATTTACTGACTCTTTTATTGTGCTTGTGGTGTTATTGCTAGTGGTCAGTCACTACTTATCACTACTAATGATCCATCTTCCAACAAGTGGTATTATGATGTTTAATAGAAAATGTAATTGTTTGATGAAGTATTAATTGTAGATGCAGTGACTTATGTCCTGCGCACACTTAAATCACCTTTTACCTTCCCACCTACTTACTCTTTTGCAAGCTTCATTCACCCTTCCAAAGTTTATGTTGTATCCTTTAATGACTTGAGCTTTCCTCTAGGATAAATAGTTGACATTTGGTCGTACTTTACTCTACTATGAAGCTGCATGTGAATGCACATTACATATGTATGCACAAACAATATTGAAACAGATTTTTTAATAAGGTTCAAGTAACAGTGATATGTAGATTGAGATAGAAGAGAAGCCAGGTACTGCCCAATGCCTCCACAGAGGCACCAGCAGTACATGCTGGGTAACTACAGCACACACACGGAGCTTCCTCATGAATTTGAGCCGGTCCCTGCAGTTAATACATTCATGTGCTAGCTTCATGATATGCAGAACACAAAAGGACTCCGTTAATTGTATTTCTGGTGTAAGGAAGCAACCGCAGTAACTTGAGCCTTTTAGTGCCACTCGGGTAATAATGTCTGGTATGCAGCACTTCATTCTCCTGCAATGTACTTTTAAAGCCAATGTGAAGTATGCGTCTGGTTTGTTCACATTGCATAGCGAAAGGGCAGTGAGAACAAGAACACTTGCAAAGAATGCATACATTCCACTGCAGATGGGTGGAAGTGTGTGGGGGGGGGGGCAAGTCCCCCATTTGGAGCTGATGTTAATATTGCTACTATTTACACATAGCATTAGGATTACCTTCTAGTGCTTTGTCAATCAAGAATAATTGAAAACAAAAACAACTATTTTATTGTTGTAGTCAGTTTTTACTAGCACAGTTTTGACAGATGCTGTCTTTTTTGTGTTTTGAAGTATTTTGTCACATTAACCCCCTTTTTGAAGAAAGGGCACGTAAAGTAAATAAAGCAAGTTGGTGAATATTATATTTCCTATTTTGGGATATTGCATAGGAGATACGCATGGAAAAAAAGCACCAAAAGCACCAGTGTGTTCCTCTTACTATACTTTCTTATATAATGTGACAGGCGCTGCTGGTAGCTTAGGGCTTAGGGCTTTGGGACTCTGGTATGAGCAAGGGTCAAGCAGTCAGGCACTTTATCACTGGCACATGCGCCAGGTCATATGTACCATTGATTGTAACTTTGCTGCCTAAGCCATGGCTGTCCTTGATTCAGCCCCGGGCTGCCATTCTTCTGGGCCTCCGTGCCACACCACTAAATGACACACTGCAAGTGTTTTTTAGGTCGAGCCTTGACAGCGCATGCGCTGTCTGCAAGACCTCCTGTAAGCACTATATTGAGGGGAAATTCCGCCTGCTGCTTATCATTAGGTGACTGCTGCGTAGGTTTTCTTTGATTGCTCCTCATTGGTTGTCACTGCCGATTCATCACTTCCGTTTTGGACCCAGGAGCACCGGCCAACTACTGTCCCCTTACACTGTAGCTGCTTAATTGTTCCATTGTGGACTACTTCAATAAAGCAGAAGCTTTCAAATATTGCACAGCCGGAATGCTTCTGTTCTCTGTGCTGCCTGACAGAGCTCTGCTGGGGATACTGCCTTGTACAGCCACCACACCCCTACCGCTTTTCCAAGTTTACCCCAAATAATTAGATTTTAAAATTTTTCCCAGAGTGTCATGTCTTGCTTTAACTTTTATAAAAGCGGCACACGCCTTGCTTTATAATCCAGCATGGGGAATGTGCCGTCAATGCAGGTGCGCTAAAAAAAATAGGATTACCCTGCATGTGTTATTACTAATAATAGTTGCAGTCTTTCTATTTTTACACTTCACCAAAGACGTATTGTTTACGAAGTCCGCTTTGCCAGATCTTACGCCCCTGGAGCATTCTAATAGGCTGCATGCTGGGTCAAGAGGGGCATTCCCGTGCTGCTGCCCATCCTGCTCATTGGCTCCTAGATGGGTAGGGGGTTGCGTTTTTATTGTGGGTGTTCCCTGTCTGTGCTGACAAACCAGTCCCACACTTTAATGTGTTACACGTCCCCAGTAATCCTGGTTGCAGAGCCTCCATCCTCCTTGCAAAAGTCTGGCCGATTACAGAACGCGGGACTTCCCCCGCCTCGCTAGACTTTGGGTGCTATTTCCATCTCTCGGAGCGTTCCTCTTGCCACCCCAAACCCGCTGCTCCACTCCCAGCATCCAAGGCGCCAGCATCGGCGCTGCTGTTTACTGATCTCACTTGAGGCACGTTGCCCTGTAATATGAATGCCAACACATGCTGCGTGCCCCTCTGTGGTCTGCAAAACATTGCAGGTTGTGTATTTTTCTTTGTTACATGCATGTTCATGGGATGCACATATACATTTCAATGTGGGCCATTATGAATTTGGTGGCTTTCTCAAACTTAATTTCCTCCCATAATTTTTCGAAAACGCAGCATTGTTAAAAGGTCTTAAAACTGCAGCAAAACACCAGGAATGGAAGGGCGCTAACTTGAGACAGACTACATGACTGCAGTTCTCAGTGACAGAGACATTTTCCCCCTGAAATAAAACCAAACACATAAGCCCATGGAAAAAGCTGAATATCAGAAATTACGCCCTTTAAAACAGTAATAAGCTTTGGAAAGACTTTCAAGCTGCTGCATAGCCCCTGAATTGCAAACTTACTAACCTACTGCCCCTTTCTAAGATGAATGTTACAGGAAGGGGACCTGCTAGCAAAGGGCTTGTGTTTTAAAACTCCATGGGATATAAGTTGCATGCAGATGATCAATCATGGTAATTAAGAAATCATTTTTAGAACCATTAAATGTGAACTGTAACTAGTCCAAGCATGTTTTTTTTTTTACGGGACCATTTCTCCCTTTTCTGTTTTCATTCTGCTTTCCAAAAAAGGTTTTTGTTTTGGCATTTATAAAAACAGAAGAGTTCAGGTCTTACAAGCAATCTTCTGCTTAGGCCGCATGTGGAGAGCAGGGCATGTGCACACTCCAGTACGGGTGACAGCACTAGGCCAGATGTTACATGAAAACGAAGTACAGAACTCCCATGAACGCTTTTAGGTGACCTCAAGACTCCACAATGTACTAAAGAAACAGCCCATGGAAAATAAAATGCAATCGTTTAGACAAAAACGCATCCATGTAGATAAGAACCAGAGTATGTGCAAAACAAGAGGGGTTCGGTTTTAAATACACTTGTGTTACTGCGAAACAATTCCCAAGCAGGCCTCTGCAACAGGTTATGAAATAATTGCATAACATTATAATGTGAATGCAGAGCCCGCACACTGCCCAGATGAACAGAAGGGCCCATGCACACATTTATTTTCAGAAGTTGCTGTCACGGAGAGCGGCTACATAGATACTGAGCACGTGAGCTGTGCTGAATTAGGTTCGCTAGAAGAAACCAAGAGAACCTGTTTACTAAATAGATTAATTCAGTCTAAAAACAAAGCTACATTGGCACAACTTAGCTGAATAGCTTATGCAATTGTGACAAATGAGGCCTCTGTCTTTACAACAATGGAATAAGACACCTACAATGTATTGCATGTCTTGTAATAATAAATAAATAAAAACTCTGCCACACACGATAGAGAGCGCACAATGGGAACGTTGTACCACACATAAATCAAGGACAATTTGCAATGAAAGAAATTTTTACTTTTTAAGGAACGCTACAAATTGAAGACATTTTCCATTCTTATTGAACGATGCCACTCCAGTAAGCAAAATCATAGCCAGGGGACTGCATAGAAGAGGTTTCGCTGTGAATAAGCAGCGCAACCTTTTACTATTTAGTACAAATAACTCAGGTCACAAACCGGCACTGAACGTATTACTGGCAGCACTGGCAGCGTGCTAGCGCTATTAATAAAATGTAAAGTACACTTTGAAGAAAACTGGTACCTCTCGAACAGGGGCAATTGTATGGGCTGGACCTTGCCGCAATGACTACCTCCGCAATAAACATTGGCATAATCTCGTGGCTCGAAGCAGCTGCACAGGAGGGGATGGTGTGCTTTCAGGCTGCTGAGGAGCAACTCCAGAGGCCGCCGCCGGTCAGGACCCACAAGTGTTTGACATAGCTTATAAAATACCCACGGCACAGAATTCTGTCCCGGTGCATGCGGTGCGCCGCTCCCATTACCACATGCTGTAGCCTGCCACTAGTTTATTCAGACTGCAGTCAGTCTGCTCACCACTTGCGCCGCAGCATCATGACCCAATAGCCATGATTACAAATGACTAATCACGCTGCTGCGCGCGTTCGGTAAATCTGTTACAGCGCCACGGTTGGGAATTTCAATACAGCAGGCTAAAAAGATACATTGCAGCAGCAGTGCACAAGATTAACTGTTACTGAGCCTGTGCTGCTGGCAGCGCCACGTCAAATCTGTGGTGAGCAGCAGAGCCGGCGCAGGTCACAGGCCTTGCACACTAGCACTGCAGTTACTTTCAGCGCTGGTACAGCAGGGAGTCAGTGCCATTAAAATGAGTGACACTGTATTTCAGTGTGGTGATGTGGAACACCACACTGAAATGCGGTAGTTTCACGTCTGATGCGTGATACTTGGCAGGACTGGATTTAGCACGGCAGCAAAGCGTTCCGATGTCTTTGGTTCATGTCCGCACTATATAGCTTTGCAAAAAAAATAATTATGCATATTTAATACAACCCTCAACAATTTTGCAGCACCTCCATTTCCGCAATATTTGGGTACAATCGAAAAACTGCTAACCTGGATAGGTTGGGGAACTTCCTAAGGATGCACTATTTAGTACAACACTAGAGGACTAGGAGTGCTTTGTTTTCCAACTTGCCTCTCGACGGTGGTCTCCTCTTCCCCTCCTTTACAGTGACACCTTGAACAAAACAAGCATTTGCAAAGCAATAGGTCTCACATGTACGTGGATTTGAGCTATTGGCATTGTAAATGACAATGTTTTTTATTTATGTGTTTGTTTTTAAAAGATAAATAAAAGGCATTGCCTTTTACAATGCTGATAGCTTAAACGTGCGTAAATGCGAGACCTATTGCATTGCAGACGCTTGTTCTTTACTGTAGCCCAGGCGCTTTGGCTTTTAGCCTCATACTGCCTGGGGTTACCTATCAATCACCTAGCATTCCTTGAGGCGGCCTATGTAGGGGGTAGGCCAGTCTGTGACCACATGATCTAGCGTTATCAGAGTCATGAAGCCTGATGACTTTGTTAACAGATACTTTGCACATGCTTTAGCTGTTCACACACAGTGTAACAGGGCAAACTCCTTTACCCTTCATAATTCATGGTATTTGTTCTGTGTTAAGAGGAGCAAGGAGAAGCAAGATATTACCACTTATTAGATATTTGTGGATATGCTGTGAAAAATGTTTATGCCTTGTTGGCCTCAGAAAACTTTCTTTAATTGTTAAACTATTGACAGGCTCCTGCGCTACCATTTCTAGGAGTAACAGTATAATAAGATCTATTGTCAGGTGGTATAATGTGTCAGTGGTATGTCCTCACTGCTTAATTATTCAGTGTATTTCAAGTGTTCTTGACATGTCCATGGTGCACAACCCGTTCAACCCTCCTGTCTTAGGTGGCCAGCACATAAGGGCACTCTATTTAGCTAATATGTGCTTGTTTTCCACTGTGGATTTTTGGTGTGTGTTAGACACGGGATCCCTGGTTGGTTGAGGTAGGTACCTTAGGCCAAATAGGGACCCGCGTTTCCACATGAGGGAAAGGAAGATGACCTTCTGAGACAGCCCCGCTCACCCTCTTGGTAGCTTGGCACGAGCTGCCAGGCTTATCTTCAAGGCAAATGTGTAAAGTATTTGCAACCACGCTCACAGCAACCCAATGATGACACCACAAATAGACTCCACACAAGTTTTATAAAAACGAGTATAAACTTTACATAAAGAGATATACGATAAGACCAAACGATATAAATCCAACGTATGTGTACTATTTCTCCTGGCCGGTTGTTAGGCTAGTCAGCCCTTATAAGTTCTGGCGATATTATATGAGCACTTCTAAACATTCCACTGTAATCCTAACACCATGTTATGTAGTTTGTAATGCTAGAATCAGGCACTTTTGCAATGTAACAATAATGCAATGTGTAACACAATAATCAGGCATGTTGCAAGGTAAAATAATACAATGCATAACACAACAATCAGGCACTTTGGAATGTAAGAACAATGCATTGCATAATAAAACCAGGTACATCGTTATACAGAAATAAGGCAAAGCGTAATATACTAATCAGGCAGCTTGTTATGCAGGATTATTGCAATGCGTAATACGCTAATTAGGTAGTTTGTTATGCAGAAACAATGCAATGCGTCATACAACAATCAGATAGTTCGTATTGCAGGAATAATACAATTCGTAATACACTGATTAGGTACTTCATTATGCAGAAATGAAGCAATGTGTAATATGACAATCAGGTCCTCAGTTATGCAGAGAATAAGATCATGCGTATTACACTCCTGCACCGATCACGGTGCCTTAGGCAGTCTCTCTGCCACTCATTCTGACTCTCAGTCAGCCTCTGTCCACAGTTGCCCCCAACAAGAGTATGATGTAACAAAAAGTGCAACTCTGCACTCCGGCCCTGGTACTGACACTCCTTTGGCAATACGGGCTGCAATATGAGCCGAAGCAGAGGCTTGCGCTGCCAGAATGAAAGAGAGGCCGAGAGCATCTCGCTCTGAGCGTGCACCTTGCCCCAGGAGTCGACACACGTTACCTGGGGAGCGCGGACTCAATCTCCACTCCTCATCCAGCGACTTGGACCTCCAATGGAGTCTTTGTGATTTGGCAACAGCGGGCTCGGGCCGGCAGCTCAGCTCCTCCGGGGCTGCCAGTCATGGCCGTTACTGCTACGAAGATCTCAGGCGGCTACAGGGCACATGCACACAACGTAGCTGAGACTCCATAGAGCTTCGGGTGCCCGATCACCTGACACTCCACACGAAGGTCTCAGGCTGCATGAATATCATGCGCACAGCATCGCTGAGACTCACTTTAACTCCGGGTGCACGTTAACAAGTCAATCCTCACGAAGGTCTCTTGCTGCACAGAGCACACACACACAGCGTCGATGAGACTCACTTGGACTCCTGGTGTACGATAACAAGGCAATCCTCACGAAGGTCTCATGCTGCACAAAGCACACTCACACATCATCAATGACACTCACTTGGATTCCGGGTGTGCATGATAACAAGGCAATCCTCACGAAGGGCTCATGCTGCACAAAGCACACGCACACAGCTTCGACGAGACTCACTTGGATTCCGGTGCATACGATAACTTTTGTGTTTGTGTTTCTGCAACAGGGAGCCAGCTCACCTCGGGCCCTTGGGGATAAGTTACTTCAGGACACAGCACAGCAAAGTCCTTCAAGCAGGGGGACACAGCACACAGTAAAGTCTCTTTAGCCTTTCCTTGGTAAAAACAGCAAACTGTAGGCCAGCCCCAGAACACACTGCAAAGGTCAGTCCTTTCCTTCAGTCTCTTCAGTTGTTTCTTCCTTGGCAAAGTTTCTTCTTGACCACAAAGTAGCTCCTGTCTTGTTCAATCTTGATCAAGCCATACTCCAAAGTTCAGGGGCTTCAGCTCTCATAATTATACCCCTCAATGGCTTTGACGTCTCTTTGTTCAGGGGAGAACTGACCCCTGGTCAAAACAGTTCTGGGTGCCTCCCAGCCAGTGACACCTTCTTCCTTTGATTAGTGGGGGTCTGGATTCTCAATCACTCAGCAGTAGATGGGACAATAGTTTTATAGCAGCAACCCAGGCCTCTTCACCTCTAGGGGCTACTCCTCCCACTACAATCCAGATGCAGGTCAGCCTGTTGCTCTCTCACCTCCTCCCCTGGGTCAAGACATTCCCCAGATCCTATCGCTTTCAAATCCAGACAGTCAATCCACAACCAGGCAGAGGCACACAGAAATGTTAGAGCACAACAACTCAGCTAAAAGAGTGGCTTCTAAACATACAATGCAAAAACCACCTTCCCAAAAAAATATGTTATTACATTGTGAGTTCAGGCACACTAAACTTCACCTCTCCATCTTAAGCCTTTGGGAAGATAGACTGGAAAACATATTACACAGCCTCCCCATTCTCTCCTATGGGCAAGATGGCCTTTACACAGTGAAAAACAAAATGGAGATTATTTCACTGTCAGGATATGGTACACACTGTAGTGCATGTCTTCCTTTCACAAGCATTACACCCTGCCGAGGGGGTACCCTGGACCTACCACAAGGGTGTCTGATGTGCAAAGAAAGGGAAGGGTAAGGTCTGGCAAGTGAGTGCACTTGTCCGAACAACTTGGCAGTTTAACAAACTGCGCGCAGGCACTGCAATGGCAGGCCTGAGTTCCCTTTTTAAGGCTACTTGTGTGGGTTGCACAATTAGTGCTGTAGGCCCAGTAGTAGCATTTGCATTATCAGCCCTGGAACACATAGTGCACTTTACTAGGGACTTTACAAGTAAGGCAAACATACCAATCATGGACAACCAATTACTATTACACTTTATACAGGGAGCATAGGCACCTTAGCACTGATCAGCAGTAGTAAATTACCCAGAGTCCTAAAACCAACAAAAACAGGTCAGAAACAATACAGGAGGAAGACAAAAAGTTCAGGGATGACCCTGCAAAAAGGGCCAAGTCCAACAGTGTGCCTAAGATTTGTGGGTCACCTACAATATAATTAATGAACTCAAGATAAATCTTGATGAAACAAAAACAAAAATATTTGGAAAATCGTGATTTGGGGCTTTTTCACTTGGACAACAAGCACAATGCCAGTGTGTTGGCTCATCAATCCCAAGACACACTTATTCATGATAGAGTCTCATGTATTGCCAACTACGGGAGGACCTGCAGAGAGGACATAGCCAGGGCTGTGAACTGAGCACTACCTCGGAGAACTGGTCGTGTAAAAGACGTCTGCCTGTGTCTTGCCTCCCATCACAGGTTTATCAAGCTCCCAGTTCCTTCTGTCACCTCCTGCAGCCAGCCTGCCACAGTCCTCAGTTTCTCCTACTCCAGAACATTCCTGCCTCAATACACCATGTCAGGGTAAGCCCTTTCATACTGTTTCATCTCATTACTTTTAAAGGACTCCCTTCTCACTACCATTAAGGTCTGAAGACCTCATCCAATCTCGGGCCGCTCTGCTGAGCACACAGAGAGATGGTATTATGGGTGAGAATGAGAGATTGTGAGAGTGAGAGACTGTAAGAGTGAGTGGGAGTAAGAATGAGTGTGAGTGACAATAAATAAGTGAAAGGCAGTGTGAAGAATTTAGAGTAAGGGTTTTTGGAGAGAAAGAATGAGTGTGAATGAGAATAGGAATGAGTGAGTGAACGTAGGTGAACATGTGTTTTTGTGAGACTGTGCATATGTGTGTGTTATGCTTGTGAGTCTGCCGTACCCTTCCCCCTTCCTCCTCCTCAAACTTTCTGGAAGATAATGGGTTCGCTGGCTGGAATTGTGTGCAAGTATCACGCCCCACCAATGTCCAAGATCATCAGCCACCACTGGCATGTGGTATTATAGATGAGACCTTTTAGCCCTTTGTGTCATACCCAATAATACATTGGTGGAAAGTCTCAAATAAGGTTACCTGAAAGCATGTTTACATTATTGAAAGCTCACCTGAAAGGCGTATATCTCTAAAGTTGTACATAATGTAGACCACTTGAGGGGATTGTATACATTTTGCAACCTCCAGGAGGGCATTTAGAAGAGAGTAAGGAGAGAATTAAATGACCAAAGGAGGCTCCTCAGCTTCAGTCGTGGGAATAAGAGCAGGCCAGGGCTTCACTAGGCTAAGACAAGTTATTGTGAACGGGGATCCACTTTATAAATATGGCCCAGAGCACACTTATACCTGGTTTGAGGTGCGGCCTAGGGCCCTCATATGGGCGGTTGTCGTCATCAACTACTCCAACTAGAATGGCTGCAGCTGATGTTGCACTAGTGAATGGCGGTGCACACTGGTTTACAGGACCAATTTGCTCCGAATCAGCCACATAATGTGTATTCGAGAATCACACTGGGAATTTGAGGTTTGACCTGGCATTTAGCACAAAATTCATGTGGGACACTTTTATTTAATGATGCTAAATGTGTATCATAGAATACAGAGTGCAAAACATTCTTTGAAACAGAGGGCCTAATCATAAATTTAAATGTGGTCAGAAACAGTAATTTGGGACAAAATTCTACTTTGTCACACCTGCCGGGGTAAATCCTTTCAAAGGTGGAAAGGGGGATGGATCACGCCCAGATATGGTGTAGGTGTAAGGGAAGATGTGAATCCAGTTGAAAAACATTTTTCCCGCTTTTGCACAGGGGATACAATTCTTCTTTTGCAAAATTCTCTGCTGTTGAGAGATCCACACAACAGCAACATAAACCTGCTAGGAATGTTGCATCACCATCTTTGAATAGTCATGAAAGGCAGTTCCTGGCATAGGTTTTTATCTGTAAAATGGGATCGTTTGTGAATTCCAGAACATTTTAAATGTACACTTGCAGGTAGGTGTATATTTGAAGAGTAGATGTACTGCTTTCTTTGTGAATGAGCTTAACATGTATAAATATTTGTGGAGCGCATGTAATCAATAAAAAGATTTCAGGTAGATTAGTATAAACAATTCTTTTTAAAAAGACGGCAACTAGTTATTTTGTCTGGCAAAATTAGGCCTTTGTTTATTGAGCTCTACTTCTCGACACAGACACTGTAAATAGCAAACCCAGGAAAAGGGGAAATGAATTGAAGTTGATGCTTGTAGAGAGCTCCCACTAGAAGTTAATGGTGATACGCAGGATGTTGATGGAGTTGCCGCACTTACCAAAGGTTGCCACATCTGGATTCCCATGGCAGTAAGAGAATGAAAATAATCGATTTTACGGCAAAAACAAAGAAATTGGATGCAATAAGTTACAAAATGGCAGTACAGGCAATGTGGAAGTGGGCCCTGATTTGCAAATGTAATGCACACCCGAAGGTTTGCATTACATTTTTAACACGTAAAGAGTTATGTTCTTATTTACAATCCAATGCAAACTGCAATTTGTGTTGGATTGTAACCAAATGAAATGCAAAGCTGTGCAATCCACTGCCTTGCTTGACTTTTTATCAAGATGGCAACCCTGGGGGGCGCATTGGAATTCTCATTGAAACCAGTGAAGGGCTTTGCTTCTAATCCTTATGTGCAAGGAACTGTAGATAGGGATTTGTGTCAAAATCATGTGCCTCCTTGAGGCAGGCGTAACTAGGGGGATTTGTTTAATTTCTTCTAGTTTGCCCTCTATGCATGTATGCTGCATTCCATGGTTAACATACAAAGAGGGAAACGCCTTAAAGCATTTTTTTTACAGGAAGGAACCCTTTCCTGTACAAAAACTGTGCTTATCACAATGCAGACATCCCTGCACTATGATGCAAGGATTTATGAGTTGGCGCCAACGCAGGGAGAGAGAAGAGCAGCACCACATCATAGTACATAAGGTGCTGATCTGCTCTCTACCATTCATGCAACGCAGCACAGCAACCATATATGCTGCTCTGCATTGTGTGATTACTTAGTAAATCTGGCCCTTGTTGTATTCGTATGTTACATCTGTGGCAAGACAATGTAACTTAAACGTAACTAATTATATCATTAAATGGCAGAGTTAATAAAGCAATGGGACATTAACCATTTACTTATAATCACAACTTGTATCAATCAATCAATAAATCAGGGTTTTTAAAGTGCGCTACTCACCTGGGAGGGTCTCAAGGCGCTGGGGAGGGTGGGGGTGCAGCTCCGGATCAGTCGAAGAGCCAGGTCTTGAGGCTCCCCCTGAAGGTGTGCAGAGTGGGGAGCTTCTGATGTTGACTGGGAGCTTGTTCCAGGCCTTTGCTGTGATGTAGGAAAAGGCTCTTCCACCGGTTCTGGTTATGCGGATGCATGGGGTCTCTGCCAGGGCAAGTTTGGTGGAGTGGAGGTTCCTTTTGGGTACATGGAAGGAGACTCTTTCATTGAGGTATTTGGGTCCAATGTTGTGGAGGGATTTGTAGGCATGGGTGAGTAGCTTGAAGGATACTCTCTTCTTGATGGGGAGCCAGTGGAGGTCTCGTAGGTTCTGGGTCATGTGTTCATGTTGTGGAGTTCCGAGGACGAGTCTGGCTATGGTGTTCTGGATGGTTTGGATCTTGTGTAGCAGGGATTTGTTGACTCCGGCATAGAGGGTGTTACCGTAGTCCAGTCTGCTGATTATGAGTGTGTGGGTGACGGTCTTTCTGCATTCAGGGGGAATCCACTTGAAGGTCTTGCGGAGGATATGGAGGGAGTTGAAGCAGGTGAAGGCGACGGCGTTGATCTGGCGGGTCATGGTGTGGGAGGAGTTTAGAACGATGCCGAGGTTTCGGTGTGTGGTTTGTCGGAGTGGGTGGGTTTCTGAGGGCAGAGGGCCACCAGGTGTTGTCCCAGGCAGTGGATGAGGGTCAAAGGATGAGGACCTCTGTTGAGCTTTAGTTAGCTGTTACTCACCCAGGCTGTGACGTCTTTCATTCCTTCCTGGAAGCTGAGTCTGTTGTCTTCTGGGTTCTTCGTGAGGGAGAGGATGAGCTGAGTGTCATCGACGTAGGATACTGTGCTGAGCCCATGCTGTCTAACAATTGTGGCGAGGGGGGCCATGTAATTGTTGAAGAGCGTGGGGCTGAGTGACGATCCTTGGGGTACTCTGCAGTTACTCTCCGTTGGTTCGGAGAGGAAGGGTGGGAGTCTGACCCTCTGGGTTCTTCCGGCGAGAAAGGGGAGGATCCAGTCGAGGGCAGTTTCCCGTATGCCAGCGTCGTGGAATCTGTATATTGTGTACTGCATCCCAACTCTGTGATCAAAACCAGGAACTTGATTACTGTTTTTCTCTAGGGGGGCAGGTGGGGGGGATGAGAGAGAGAGAGAGAGAGAGAGAGATAAAATGGAATTAAGCAGATTGTCCACTTTCTCACAAAGCACATTAGGAACCAGCTGAGACATCAACTGGAATCTATGTCAGAAGATGTGAAAGACCATAACAACTGCTAAAACCAATTATTACTTTTTTCTTTTTTTGTCTATCATTAATAGCATGTATTTTATATAATTATTTTGGTTTTTATTTTAATGTGCCAACCTAGCTGCAAGGAGAGCACATCTATCATTTTTAAAAAGTAGGCTCTGTATGAAATATATAGGGTTATTTTTCAAATAATATACAATTTGCCACCAAAATCATTTATCCATTAGCTGCTGTCTGAACAAACTAACCATTATACCAACAACACAATAACTTATACAAATGGCATTTAAGGTTTAAACCGCAAACGCTTGCTTCTGTCCACGAGGTTTGGGAAACCATCAGTGAACTTACCGCCAGTTTCCACTGCAGAGAACATCTGAATTCCATCACACAGGGCCTCCATGTGTGCTCCAAGCTTGCTCAGAACTTGGATTGGAGTTTGCCAGGCCGAGTACCTAAGGTTCGGAGGAACAGGATGGATGGAAGTAGGAGTAGAGTATGGTATATGCTACTTGTAAAAATGATCCCTTTTCCCTGATCATAGGAACGAGTACCTAAGGTTCGGAGGAACAGCCTGGATGGAAGTAGGAGTAGAGTATGGTATATGTTACTTGTAAAAATGATCCCTTTTCCCTGATCATAGGAATTTAGCATGTCATTTCGGGATGCACAAAAAGAGGGCAATTACAGAATACTGGCACATGGGGCAGTTTTTTTTTCCTGATGATGTACATGTTGGAAACAAACTAGACCTTACTGTATGATCGGGGTGGAGCTTGCTCAAGCATAAGATGGCTGTTTAGTCCAAAAGCTTAGTCGAGCTATCTAACTATCCTTCACTAATCCTACAGCAGTGTGGACTATTTGTCCCGATTTGACCCGACATCTGCCCCTTGAATAGTGCTGCTCATAACGCTGACCATTTGCAAGACCGGGCGGCGCACGTGGTGGTGTCTTGTGGGCCGTGCGGATCCCTTGGCTGGCAGCCTGTGCAGAGGTACGAATGCGGCCTAAAGAGGCATTAAGCGACCAGACATGGCCATTATGAGAGCCCTGGTGGCGGAGGTGACCGGAATTCCCCGCATCGCAATACTGCATCAACTGCTGCCTAGCGGTGTCGTTTTGTAGCGGGGCCCAATACAGTGCTCCACAGCGGACTGCATAATTCCTATCACCTGATGGCACATCCAGTTGGAGAGTTCAGGCTGGCAGATCGATTCATTATATGGATCTGAGTAGAGAGCGCCAGATATAATTGATACTGCGTTGAAGGGAGCGGCGGGAGACTTTGGCCGATTACGCAGGTCACGGAGCAGGCTGAAGAGCGGTGACCATCTGCTTTTCCGAGCCGAGGGGTTCTGACTTTGGGGCCTCACAGGAGTATGCGCTGCTGCACTGCTTCAAAGTTTGGCCTGCTTTTGCTGCGTTAGAGGAGGTGGTGGGAAGCTTCAATTGTTTGTTCACGCAGCAGGCGTGTTGCACGGCGGTGGGCGCTCTGCAGCGGTCCCATCCGTACCTTGGACATTTTCCAGCTCTTCCCAGATTGCGCATTGTCAGAGGGGGCTATCAGATGTGGAGGAGAGATCTTGGTGTTTACTGACTGTCTGCACAAGCTCTGCAGCCTCGTCGGTGGGCACAAATCCACTGCGGTCGCTGACACCCAGCCTCAATGGGTAGAGTGGACAGAATCGCAACCTAAACACACTTTTGACCAACGAAAATTTAAAGTGAGGGAGAACACCCCTGAAGAAGGAGATAATGCACAGGAACAGACACAAGAGGTGGCAGATGGAGCTATTTGCAGCATGCTAGCGGCCATGGAGAAAACTTGCAGAATAGTCTGTCTATCCTTGGAACTAAACTAGACTCCCTATCATACCGTATGGACAGAATGACTGAACGAATGGATAAACAGGTAGAGAAACTGGATATGGCTGAACGCAGAGTCACGGAGGTGGAAGAAGCCCAGACGTAAATGGACATGGAACATAAACATATGGGAAAGCTGCTACAAGTCCTGTAAGACAAGGCTGAGGACCTTAAAGCAAAGTCCCGACAAAACAATTTAAGAATCATGGGTGTTCCACCCAGATCAAAAATATGGAACTCTTTTTTGAAAAACTCTTGGTGTCTCTGTTGGGGAGTGAAACGTTATCTCCCATGTTCGTGGTAGAGAGGGCACACTGCACGCTGGGCCTGCGCGCCGCCCCTGGTGCACCCTCGAAGCCAATAATTGCTAAACTGTTGAACTAGAGAGACAGAGATGCGGCGTTGAGGGTGGCTCAGGAGAAACAGTCTCTGCAGTATGAAGGATCCACTATTTCCTTCTATCCGGATTTCACGATCCGAGTGCAGGAGACACGCTGACAGTTTGCACCACTCAAGCACCAGCTACGGGACCAAAATCTGAATTACGCCATGCTGTACCCGGCGAGACCCTAAAATGTTCCAGAAGGCCCTGAAGGGGTGGTCCAAAGAAAAGCAACGTAGCCCTGAACAGGACACCCCAGACGGTGCAACTGGAGGCGGGCTTGAGGAACAGGACTAATGACTGAACTGCATGCTTTACAGATAAGATGGTTGCTTGCGGGGGGATCAGGAGGGCTGGAAGGATGTGCTTGGGGATCCAGTAGTAGCGGCTGATTTGGGTTTGCCTAGGATAACTAGTTACTAATGCATAGATTATTAAGCTCGGGTAACGTACACACAGAGTTTTGGTTCATAATGCAGGTTGAGACATGTGCCTGCCTGGAAAAGCATAGAAAAGCGGGGGTGCGGTTGTATTATTTTCTGATGCACTGAATTTGAAAGATGGCGAACGGAGGGGGGTATGTAGTCCAGTTAGGATGTGTTAACCTACTGGGCCCACGCATGTGGCACACACCTTGAGAGCTGTATTATTAATTCTTACTGTTTTTTGGGGGGTTGATGAATATTTAGATGGTAAATGGGTATGTTCTGAGGTATTCCACCATGGTAAAGTTGGGGCATGATTGGGGTGGGTGGGGGCAGGAGGGGTATTGAGACTGAAGAGCTATGGCGATTTCCAAACTATATTCACTACTCTTGATGGACATGGCACAGCCTATTTGCACATGCTGCAGCATTCACTACACATGCACTCAACACTCCCATGACAGAACCCAGCAGGTCCAGTAATACAGTAGCACGCAGTATGCACAAAGGCCTAAATGGGAACGTTCAAGGTCTAAATGACTCTATGAAGGAGGGAATTGAAAGAACCACTTTGCTGCCGCCACTTGCTGCCACTTACCCGATTGCGAGAGTAGAAGAGGGAGGACTCCATCAGCCAACAAACCCCGAGGCCACCAACACCGCTACCGCTACCGGTCCTTCCCCGCCGCCGCAGCCTTCCAATCAGTGCGCGGCCTCTGTGGGGGGGGGGGTCGAGGGGAGCTGGGAACTACATCACCTCAGCTCCCTTGCGACCCTGCTGAGGGGAAATACGCGCCAGGAGGCGCTTTAAATTGCACGTCACCCCCGGCAGAGCGAGGTAATTGAAAGAACCACTTTTCTGCCGCCACTTGCCGCCACTTACCCGATTGCGAGGGTAGAAGAGGGAGGACTCCATCAGCTAACAAACCCCGAGGCCACCAACACCGCTACCAGTACTTCCCCGCCGCCGCAGCCTTCCAATCAGTGCGCGGCCGCTGTAGGGGGGGACCAAGGGGAGCTGGGAACTACATCACCCAAGCTCCCTTGCGGCCCTGCTGAGGGGGAATACGCGCCAGGAGGCGCTTTAAATTGCACGTCAACCCCGCGTCGCGGGAGCGCCGGGCAAAGCCCGGGCAAAGGGTGGGCCCTCTACGGCCCTCAGTGGCCAGAGGAGGCTGGGCTGGGCCACCCCCCTTAACCATCTGCCTACTGTCATGTGCGAGGTTAACGTCCTTATCGAAAGGTACTTTTAACAACCTCCTGATCATTGTGTCCCGATAAGTTTCCGGTGATATTTCCGAACCTTTTATTACTACTTTTTTCTAAGCCAGAAAGATACACTGTTCAGTTGGTGAGAATACCCCTGAAACCTGATCTGTCGATTATTGATTTTAAAATTATGAGGAAGGTGACTAAATCTGTTAGGATGCCTACGCTACGCTCCAAAACCAGACAGAAGGCTGATATATCACATCCCCTACCCACACTAACAGCAATAGATAAGATGCTGCCGCAAACTATAGGGGCAGTAGCTACGGCAATTGTTAATACCGAAAGAAGGCTCTCACTACCACCGACTATTACTATCAAAAACTCAGGAGAAGATCTTTCAGTGGTTGTAACAGATGTCCCGGATACAAGCTTCTGCTTTACTTCTTCCTATGCGGAGCTTCCCTGTGCACAGGTACCCACAGAGACTCTTAGAGGTCCTGAGGAAATCCTGACAGATGTAAATCCCCCGCCAGTTCCAGAAAAGGCAAGATCAAGTAATACAGGCCCGAGAAGGACCAAAGAAATCCCAGTTGACAACAAAAAAAAGGGAGAAATCATACGGCTAATCATATCTTAGTGACACCAGTATCTAATACCACACCAGGCATACCATGTTGGGTGGCAAATATGGTAGCCGACTTAAAGGCTGGACTGGAAGAAACTATCATTACTCACATCAAACCCTTGATGTCAAAGATTGATAGATTAACCTCCATAATAAACAACAGGGGGGCAGGAACATCAAAGCCGGTGGCTCCAGCTGGAACTTTAGCCCCGGCTGTGCAGGAAAAGGTAATACCAAATAACACCCATAAGGATAAGGCATCACTAGTTGTTAATTCCTCTACAAAAAAGACTAAGATAGGAATACAAACCACTACTATAAAAAACACCAGAGCTCCCATACCCTCCTGCCCAACTACGACTACCACCCCTCAGGCATATACCAACCAGGGAGAGGGGCACCCCTTAGCTGCAAATGACATTACAGGCTCCAACCCGAAGGAGAGCAACAACTCGACCAAAAATACTCTGCCCAAAAACGCATTTGAGAAAGCAGGTTCAGCTCGCTTCCATACAATTAATCTCCCCCCCGGAAGCTTTGCCCTTCGTTGTAGTATTAACAGGGGTCCCTCCACTAAAGGAAGGGAAAAGAGAAACTTATTTTGAGCTAAAAAATAAATGTGTGCAATGGTTAAGGGCGAATAGGCCATTACCCCCAAACATCTCTGGGGAAATACTTGCCGTTAGAAGAGGGGAGTGGATTGGGAAAGGAATAAAAACGATAGCAGGAGATATCATAACAATAAACTTCAGGGATACCTCTGCAGTGAACTATATATGTAATGGGCCGTTGAGCGGCACAAACACCCAAATATACCCGCTGCATCTATCATATTTCTATCCCACCACACCCCAGAGATCTGTGCATATAAACAGGGCTCAGGCGAGTAGGGTTCATCATCACGACCCCCAGTTTAGAGTGCAACAGTGGCAAGCACCATGGCAGGGTACACCTCTCTATGATCCCGCTATCCCACTGTATGCCCACTGGAACAGGTTCTGTGTACTGGATGAGGTGGATTGACTCGCCCATGATGTAATCAGTACATTAGAATCTGGTACGGGATTATCTGGGGAAGGGTCCTTAGGGCTGGGAAATACTACATTTACCACTCTAGAAGAAAGTAGCAGCAGGGGAGCCAACAAGAAGAATGCCCCAGAGCAACAAGTGGGGATAAAGAGCACAGAGCTAAAGGCACGTAGAAAACCTAAGAGGGCCATTTCACCGACAGATAAACTAGTAAGGCCAAATGTAGAAACCACATTCGCACCAAAGGATAACACAACAATAGCGGGGGAGGACAGGAAAACCTGCCCATTAGGGGAAGGAGCTAATAGATTGGTCAGTCAGGATGGTCTTAGAGTTATATCCTGGAACATAGCAGGTTTGGCAGGCAAATATGATTGCCAGGAATGGAGACAGTACATAACTAGCTTCCAAATTATATGTCTGCAGGAGACTTGGGCGATTGATCCCAACCAGTACATCATAGAGGGGTTTAAATGTTTTTCAGTCCCTGCTGTAAGGTCGTCATCGGGGAGAGCGATGGGAGGACTAATAATATATGTAGACCTCCTCATACAAGGGGTATGGTCCAATTACAACTGGGACTCAAAAAATATGCAAGCGATAGGCTACCGCTCTAAAGGGATTAAGAGCATGGTGATAAATTGGTATAATGCGGTGGGCACAAACAGCAGAGGTAACGTAATAAAAGAACTGGATTCCCGCCTAGATGCGCAGTTATCATTAATTAAGGTAGCAGGTACCCCGCGCATCATTCTTACAGGGGATTTTAATTGTCACCTTTGTGAGAATTTGAGACCACTAAATAAGGACTGGTCGCGGTGCACAGTGGCAAAAGGACCACACTTTGCACATTCTGCAGAGGGGGGGGATAGAAAAACTGACAAAAAGGCACAATTTGGTCCATATAATGGACTTGATAAAGTTAGGCAGCAGTGGGGAACCCAACCCAACGTTTAAGGGCAGAGGCTGCCACTCATACATAGATTTCATCATGGTTTCCCTTACACTCAGAAAATGGATTAGCAGCATGGCAATTGAAATTAGCATTTTAGTGATCACAACCCTTTGGTTATGGAACCAAAAGGTCTAAACCGCAAGAAACCATCGAGCAGAGCAGATGTAATAGAAAAGGCCGTAGATCAGGGGAGGAGGCTTAGGTGGGCCAAGATAGATGGAGACAAATTCTACAGGAATCTTGCAAAGGCAGTGCTAAATGCTATAAATATATACCTTGATCAAAGCAAAGAGGGAGCGATGGTGGTTAGCGCATCTGAGGAAATAGCACGTCTTGTGGACGGCTTACTAAAGACCTCTGAAGGAGGTAAAACAGTCTCCATATCTCGTTGGTTCGACCAGGATTGCATTAAGGCACACAAAGATCTCCGATATAGTCTTAAACAGTGCCCCAGGGACAATTCCAAAATAGCTCACTGCAGATTGAAATATAAAAAGGCCCTGAAATCTCGTAAAGAAAGCCTTCCAATACAAGCCTGGCAGGACTTAAGGGAGGCGGCAGAAAGAGGAGATATGTCTGGGTTCTGGAAAGTTATAAATAAACCGTGCTTCCAGGACCCCACCGGACCACAAATACTGAATACAATCCTACCAGAAAAATGGTATACTCACTTCCAGAGTCTTTACAACTACACAGGGAAAATAATTCATGATGAAGGTCAGAGGCCAAAATTGACCGCACGGCTAGCTTTTTCTATGGCAGAAGTGGAATTGGCTATCTTAGGGCTAACTAAAAATAAAGCACCAGGACATGACGGTATACCCCCTGATCTCTATTTGAGTAATATAGAGTTGTGGGCTCCCATTCTCACGAGGGTCTTGAACGAGGCAGTTGTGGCAGGACTGCCCCGCTCTTGGTCCTCGGCGATCATTGTACCAATCTATAAAAAAGGGAATCGGGATGACCCCCAATGTTATCGACCTATATCTCTAATTGACGTGACAGCAAAGGTGTTGGGCCGAGCCATCTTAAATCGTCTACAAGATTGGGCAGAGGATAACCAAATACTTACAGACATACAATATGGGTTCAGGGAGGGCAGATCAACTACCGATCAGTGTCTGAACTTAGACCTCTTGACGGCCAAGTACACTATTGCCAGCAAGGGGGCTATCCACATGGGATTTATGGAACACTCCGCTGCATTTGACCGCGTAAACAGAGAAAAATGATATGCACTGATGACAAGCCTGGGGGTGGAGCAAGAGCTAGTTGACACCCTGAAGGCCCTACATTGGAACACATCAGCAATGGTCCGATACAACCAAGATGGAAGCAAGACAGAACCATTCCTATGCACAAGCGGCGTGCGACAGGGCTGCATCTTAGCGCCATTTTTATTTTCCTTATATATCAACAATCTGGACAAAGAACTAGCCAAATTGAAGGTGGATTCCCCCCAAATAGGACAGCGACCGGTCCCCATACTGCTTTACGCGGACGACGCGGTGTTGCTAGCTCGAACACCGCTGGGGCTCCAGAAGCTGATTGACGGATTTGTCAACTTTATGGCCACACTTGACCCGTCAGCCAATCTGGAAAAATCCTATGTTATGACAGTCGGAGCAAGAGCAAAAAGGAAATTTGGATATAGGATAGGCACTCATAAAATAGGACAGGTCCTGTCCTTTTCTTATTTAGGCGTGTTATTTGATGAGCAATTAGACTTTAAACCCCTGTTGGAAAAACATGCAGCAAAACTGGTAGCGTCATCAGGGGCCATAATGGGCTACGGGAGAAGACTAGGCAGATGGTCGCCTGAGCAAGTACTCAACTTGTACAGGTCAATATGCTGCGCCAAAGCAGCCTATGGGTCAGAAGTGTGGGGCTTTACAAATAAGCATTTGCACCAAATTCAGGTGGGGAAAATACGTTTTTTAAAAGGATATTAAAGGTGCCACAGAGTACTCCATCTTACATTGCACACGAAGAACTGGGAGAGCACTACATTGTAGACCGAATAAAGATTAGACCGCTTCTGGCGTGCGTTAAAATCTGGACCAACCCAGAGGCTGGCCTCAGCAGGCAAATTATTAAAGACTGTCTGAACCGTGACAGAGGGGGCCACATCCCCTGGATGAAGTATGTAAAAGATTCTCTGGAGGCAATCGGCTGCATAAACTTTTTCACCGCACCCGAGACCTTAAATACCCAGAATAAGACGTTGGTTAAAAAACTCTTCGGCGAATGGACATCTACAAACAGGGCTGTTATTGAAAAGCGTAAACCTACAGTCCTGTCCTATAGCTCCATGAAAGAGGCACATGGAATGGAACCATACCTTGCTGTGATGTACAGCGCAAGGACAGATTTTATATGACTCGTTTTAGACTCAATATGTTACATCACCTACTTTCTGTCCCCTCTGGTTTTACTATATCACTGGAGTCGAAGGGTACCTGCGGCTGCGACAGTAGGTCTCCGCAGGATACCCTCCACTTTGTATTGTTATGCTCTTTTTATTCAGCCCCCAGACGTAAGTTTTTAGTAGGGATTCTAAAAGAAGCTAAATTCAGACAGGCGAAAGCAGCCTTATTGTTTTTGCAGGAAGCCTCAGATGCTCATACACTGTTTTGCATAATTAGTTTTATTAAGGTGGCAATGAGGCTAAGGATTACAAGAGAAGCAATTGATTGTAATGTCCCGTAATTAGAGATTGATATCAGGAATATTTTAACATGAATGCACTGCCTTTTAGCTTTTTTCTTTTCTTTTCATTTTAATGTGTTTTTTAAAGGCTTTTAAATGTAACATTCTATGTACTTTTATGGTATCTTTTTAAGTGCCGAATAAAGATATTTGAATTTGACTCTATGAAGCTCAGATAAATGTTAGCTTCTTTTCAAGGCATGATATTGATGTTGCATTACTACAGGAAACTCACCTCCCACTCAACAGCACTATGTTACGCAGCAGGGGTCTGCAGGCAAAACTCCCATGCTGCGGGTTTTACTAAACATGCGTGTGGCGTGCTCACTTGGGTAAACCCCAAGTCCAGTCTTAAACTTGACCCACTAGACACAGACCAGGAAGGACGTTACACGATTACTAGACTTACTCATAGCTAACATATTTGGCCCAAACTATGACAATCCCAAATTTTACACAGCAGTGCTCCACAAGTTGCGTGGATATGGGAAAGGGCAGCAACTTTGGGGACTAGACCTCAATTTGGTAATGAATCCATGGCAGGATAGATCTGGAGGCCCGGAGAAGCGCACCACGGCGGCAGCATGCACTGTAGTGGATGCAATGATACAGTTAGACTTGTGTGACGTGTGGCATCAGTGATACTCGTATAAGCACACTACTCAGCATTTCATGACTTGCATACTCGTATTGATTACTGGCTATCTGCTAGACCCCTACAAGAAAGGACTTATGCTTGTGAGGTAGTCCCTCGTACTCTATCAGACCATTCCCCAATATTCCTAGTTCTAGATACCCCACAGAAATGTATCCCCCCTTTTACCTGACGATTCCCACTTTACTCAAAGCGGAGTTGGAGGAAGCAATAGAAACGTTTTTAACTGCAATATAGGGTCGGTAGACCAATTCAAAGCTGTCTGGGAGATATTCAAGGTATATATTCGAGGTATAACTATGACTAAACACTCCAGGGTCCTCAGAGCTTTCTGTAAGCGATTTACTGATTTGGAAAGTTTGCTTGCAAACCTGGAAAGATGGCTCTTGGCAGGAGCTGATGATAACATTACACAAGAGTTCCAGACACAGATAGGAGAATATCAAGAAGCTGCGGATACCAAAATAGAGCACTTAGATAAATATGCCACAGCCCGCATGTATGGTGAAGCAGAGCGACCGGGCGTGGTCTTGGCCCAGCTTCTAAAGAAGTGGAGAGAAAAAATGATAGTTGCAGAGATTAAAACAGCTGAGGGAGACACGCTGTCTGACGAAGTGGCCATAGCAGGTAGGTTCAGGCAATATTAGTCAACGCTCTATTCATCACGAATTGGTGGCTCTGAGGAGGATATTTTTTATTATTTGACGCACATTAAGCTGCCTTGGCTTACGAACACGCATAGTGAATACCTTATGCGACCTCTAGAACTGGAGGAAATAACCAAGGCACTGGCGGGCATGAAATTGGGCAGCGCGCCAGGGGTGGATGGCCCTAAATTTAATTTTTAAAAAGAGTTCAAGGATCTAATACTGCTGCACTTGGCCACTCTCTTCAAAGAAATGTGCGAAGAAGGTATCATGCCTCCCTCGATGAGAGAGGCGATTATTGTAGCTATCCTGAAGCCTGACAAACTTCTGGATGAATGCTCATCCTATCGCCCACTTTCATTAATAAATGTGGACACAAAGATTTTCCTCAAAATTCTGATGAACCGACTAGCCCCACTCATTCCATTGTTGATGGCACCAGAGCAGGCGGGATTCGTGCCAAGTAGAAACCTGACTTATCATCTGAGAACTGTGTTCGGAGAGATACAGCACACTAGGCCTGAAGTTCAAGCGCTGGCTGTTTTCCTTGACATGGAAAAAGCTTTCGACTCTGTCGAATGGCCATTCGTGAGGCAGGTCTTGACGTGGATGGGGTTGGGGGGTGTCTTCCTTCAGATGCTCGGGGTTCTATATAACTTGCCCACGCCCAGGGTTAAAATCGGTAATCTGGTAATGGACATTATCCATGTGTCTAGAGGCATGAGACAGTGATGCCCCCTGTCACCGATACAGTACGCATTGGTAGCAGAGCCTTTGGCCTTCGCACTATGAGAATGCCACAGATATAGGGGCATACGATTCCCAGGTTACGAGTTGATTGTCTCAACCTATACTGATGACATGTCACTGTATGTGCGTGATCCTGATCACGATTTGAGACCTGTATTGAGATAAGTTGCGAAGTTTGGAGCGGTGTCAGGCCTAGGGGTTAACAGGCCAAAGTAAATTATCTTTCCCCTTACACCAGCTACGGTTCCATTCGAGCCTGACCACCCGCTGGTGTGGTAGACGAAGCCGGTGCAGTACTTAGGAATCAAGATCCATATTGATTCTGAGGTAGTGTTCAGGGAAAACTACAGGGTTGCTATTGGTAGATTGGAAGACGAGATTGACAGATGGATCCGTATGCCACTGTCGCTACTTGGCAGGGTATCAATTATGAAAATGGTAATATTAGCCCATTTTTTTGTTTCTTTTCACTAATATACATATGTCCCTTCCTGGTTCCTTTTCTCGCATGCTTACTGCATTGATGACTAAGCTGGCTTGGGTGGGCAAACAAGCACGGGTCAGATGGAACGATCTTACACTGCCCTACTGCATGGGGGGCTGGGTACCCCTGACCTAGACTTATACTATGGGGCGGCACAAAGTGCACATGCTTACCACTGGATACACGATTCCCCAGACCCGCCTCATTTATTTTTTTTTATTACAGAGTTTTGTATAGCGCGATCAGCTACCTCACGAGGAGGTGTCCCGGCGCTAAGAGAACAGGTGATAAGACCGCGGAAGCTGGAGAGGGTAGCGTTTAGCGTGGCTGGGTAAACAGCCAGGTTTTCATCAAATGTTTGAAGCAAGCTTCAGATGGGGCCTGTTGGAGAGTAACGGGTAATGAGTTCCATAGTTTTGTGACATTGACCGAGAAGGTACGTCCGCCCAGCCGGGCTCTTTTTGCTCTAGGGGCTGCCAGTCGAACATGGTTATTGGATCTGAGAGAGCGGGATTGGGAGTATCTTGGTAGTCGAGCTTCCAGGTAATTTGGGCAGATTCCGTATATGGA
Source organism: Lissotriton helveticus (assembly GCF_964261635.1). Classification (NCBI taxonomy): domain Eukaryota; kingdom Metazoa; phylum Chordata; class Amphibia; order Caudata; family Salamandridae; genus Lissotriton; species Lissotriton helveticus. The sequence goes on from NC_136061.1 coordinate 696,266,494, forward strand.
TCTGAAGGCCAGAGTAAGTGCTTTAAATTTTATTCTACTGGCAACTGGTAACCAGTGAAGGGAAAGGAGATACGGAGAGACTGAGTACTTGAACGGAATCCTCATTAAAAGTCTCGCAGCCGCATTTTGAACCAGTTGCAGTTGCTGTATAAGGTACTTTGGTAGGCCCAAATATAGACCGTTAGCGTAATCCAGCCTGGATGTAACTGTGGCATGGATTACAGTTTTTCGGCAGCTAACTGGTAGAAGTCGAAGGATCTTACGTAGATTCCTCAGCTTACTCATACAGCAGCCAGCAACTTGCTGTATGTGTGATGCAAAGGACAACTTATCATCCCATCGCACCCCTAGATTTCTTGCTGAATGGCTCGGCGAGGGAGCTTGACCCATCTCTGCCGGCCACCACAGCTCAGATGGTGGGGGGGGTCTTTGCCAAAGAAGATCACCTCAGTTTTACTAGTATTGAGTTTTAGTTTATTAGTGTTCATCCAGGAGGCTACGTCTTGTAGGCACCCCTTGAAATTTAAGAAGGCTGCCTCTGACACTTCTGAGTATGGGAACACCAATTGGGTATCATCGGCGTATGAGATTGCCTTGATCCCCCAATTGGCGATCAGCGTGAAGAGTGGAGCCAGGTAAACATTAAATAAGAGTGGGCTCAGGGCCGAGCCCTGTGGGACGCCACAGCTCAGAGCTTTAGGTGTAGAACAGACGTCCCTTAATGCCACCTTCTGAGTTCTTTGAGTCAGATAGGACTGTAACCACTCCAGCGCCTGATCCTGGATACCTATCTCCTCCAGTCGAGACAGTAATATAGCGTGGTCGACCGTATCAAAGGCGGCCGACAGATCCAGGAGCACCAGCATCGCTGAGTCTCCCGAGTCCATCGACCACCTCACTGACTCTGCCACCTCAATTAGAGCTGTTTCGGTGCTAAATCCAGGTCGAAAGCCTGATTGCGTCTCGTGTAGAGTTTTATTGTGTTCAATGAATTGGTTTAATTGCTGCTGGATAACTTTTTCAAGCATTTTGCCTGGTGCTGCAAGGAGGGAGATCGGACGGAGATTATTGAGATCCTTAGGGTCCCCATTAGGTTTTTTCTTTAGGGGGAGGAGAGTGGCATGTTTCCAAATATTCGGGAACACCCCCGATGAGATGGACAAATTCCATATACGCTGAATAGCGGGGGCCACAAAGTCAGCTATGCGGCTCCAGAGTTTAGGAGGGCAAGGGTCGTCTGGCGAGCCCGATTCACAGCGACTTAGTTCTCGCTTGACCATATTTAGGTCTATTAAATCAAATTGTGTCAGGGTAGCACGGTTCGGTATTAAATCCGCTGAATTGGATTTTACCGTGGTTTTTACTGGCCCAAAAGAAAGTAAAAGTAAAGTCCACATTTGTAAAGCGCACAATCACCCGTAAGGGTCTCTAGGCGCTTTCTTGATTTTAGAGTAGGGAAGGTGGTAGCCTTCCCTCTCCCGTTGCCAGCTCTGCTGTTAACGGCTGTGGACTGCAAAACCGCGATCATTGACTCTGTAAATGTCTCCAAGCATACCTGGCAACATCTGCTAAAGCTGCAGGCAGGCGCTATATTGTACTCACACCAATAGAGTGGTGCCAATGGCAGAGAAAAGGGAGTTACCTGTGCTCTGAACTCCATTGGAGTGCTGACGACAGGGGATTTGTTTGATGGGAACACAACAAGGAAATGGGAAGAGATTCCAGTCGCAGCTACAAAGTACACCCTTCTCACTAGATTTTAGTTTCATAGAGCAAGACAAACCTTGTTGAATATCCTGGGCAGCGGCTTGTCGGAGCCGCTGGATCTGTCTCCCCTCTCTTATGTAATAAAAACTGACTCACCGACACGGATAGTGTCTGCTATATACAAGCTGTACATGAAATACAGGGAAAAGTATTACACTAAAGCCCGTCAGGCTTGGCAGAGGGACCTGGGCAGGGAAATAGATGACGGTATGTGGAAATACTGCTGCAACAGCACGAAATACATATCTTTAAATGGCAGGCATAGATTGATCCACTTTAAGTATTTAAACAGGGTGTACTATACCCAGAAAGACTATGTAGATATGGATTGAGAGACACTGCTGACTGCGAACGCTGTTTTGCACAGCAGGCAGACTTTCTTCATTTAGCCTGGTGCTTCCCAAGGATATATAGTATTTGGGAACTAGTTTTTAAGGAACTGGGACAGGTAACAGATTTGATGCTTACTCCAGAACCTGCGCTGGCCCTGTTGGGATACTCTAAGTTGATACCAAATGGAGTCAGAACATTAGTAGATATGGGTTTGCTGCTTGCTAGGTGCACAGTAGCGATATGTTGGTCGCATGGCCCGCTCCCGATGCTAGCACAGTGGTCGAGAGACATGACGTATTGCAGCACACAAACTGAGAACTATAGTGAGCTTCTCCCACCATGAAGCACACCTAAGAACTTCTGGGCACTGTGCAAGACATACATAGCAACCTGGGACAGTAACACTGTATTCGTTGATGCTGCATTACATGTGGTAGAGGCGAACAACACCAAAGAATTGAATCACGGGGTTTAACTCGGTCTTTCCAGCTCGCCCCAGTTGATGCGTATTGCCACTGAGGTGGAAGCTCTATCCTGTCCTAACTACAGTTGCTTGCAGGACTGGGATATTGGGGTCTGTGCGGTAGGTGGTGCTTAATGAGTAGGATGGCATATGCTATTAACTGCCAGACGAACTGTAGTAATGTGAAATGTGCTGTATGATTTTTTTGTGAAAATGCTATTGATATGTGAAAGGAATCGCGTGTATGAGATCATTATATTATCTTATAAATAGAATGACATTAGTCACACTATCGAGTCTCGGTAACGACGCCAAAAACCTCGGGTGATTCTGGGCAATTCACTTAATCTCCCCGTGCCTAAAATGAAGGTGTGTCCTCATGTAACGTAACTGGTGCTATGTAAAGCGCTCTGATACCTGATTCGGTTCGGGTCTAGTTCGCGCCATATAAAACTCTGCAAAAAAAAAAAAAGTAACAGAAACGCAGCAAAGATTAAATATTTCGTCTGATGTTTGGAAAGCTGCATGTAGTTAGCAAAATTGAAAGGTCATCTGGCCGAGCACAGAGCTAATATGAAATGAAGCATGTTTTGATTAGCGGTGTGTGGAATGTGCATAGTTTTATTTCGCATAGTTTGGTGGAATTTCACCAAAATTAGTAAAAATCGTGTGCCCTTACGCAAAAAGCAAATCCATCTTTTCATGCTATATTTTAGCATGAAATACATTGAGGCAATTTTTGGGGCGAGGACGCATTTAAACAAAAACAACTGACTGTTTTGTTGTTCCTCTAGGTTCGTTGTAAATTTCTATCACTCACGAACTGTGCGTTTGTGGTAAAAATGTACAGCGAACAGTGCACAACAGAGCAATGTTGCTTGATGGAGCCATTTTGGAAATTTTAACAAGCGCTATGTGAAATTCCCTAAACTATGCAAATTATACTGGAATAATTAAATTTTTCACCCAGGACTACTTTTGATTCAATGACTTACTTTTTGGCTATGTCTCTAAACGGAGGCATTGTTCACTCAGTGATACAGATGCAAGAGGCTGCACCATGTCCCACCTTCCCTCTCAGTATTCTCAATAATATTTGTTGAGAAAGGTTTGAAGAGACCTAAGATTTTGGGAACAGTGTGCATGAAGACTGGCTGCTTGAGAGAATCTAGGGAGCCGCTATCCAACTGTAAGCCTGAAGGCTTCTTAGAGGTATACGGGGATACATCATGGCTTGGCACAAAGTAGTGAAGGGATGTTCTAATTATTCAGCCAATACTAGAATTAGGAGGCTAATAATATAGATATAAAAGTTAGGTAGAGGTTAGAGTAAATATTACTTAAATCAGAGATATGCGATTTTAGATGCTTCGGGTTTTTCTAATATTCATCTTGTTTGATATTATGGCTGCTGAAATAAAACAATAGGTTTCATCATTCTGTTGTACAAAGTTTGTGTGCCGATTACATATAATGAATAGCTACTCACTTCAAAAACCAATTGCTGTTTATGCCTACAGCTTTCAGGGATACGGGTGAGGGTACGTGTAACTACAAATAACCCCTGCAGATAACAGTAGCTCTGGCAGGATTGTCTGACTCATAACACTCCAGATCTAGATGAGCTTAACTAGGTATAGTCATGCGGTAGAGACACCTGTCTGTGGAAGGAGAACATTATCATCATCATCATAAACTTTATTTCGACCATAAAAGATCATAAAAGTACGCAGCACATTATTAAAAATAAAATATATCTAAAAAACCTTATATTGAATAAGATATATCCCATGAAAATATGTTTAAGATCACAAGGACTAGAAATTTTGAGTGTCATAAAGTGTATTTAGTGCGCCTAATCCAAAGTGCATGCCAATATCTAGACAGGCCAAAGACCACTGGTCTGCGAATGTCAGTCATCACGACTCTTAGAACCTCAAGATAGTGTCCCAGGCCAACTAGTTTACAGAGTGGTACTATCCATTATTTCCTGAATAATTTTTATTATGGACTAAAGAATAACAGATGCACGATAGTTTCTGAACTGGCTTTACACGCCGGGCAAAGTTCATTATAAGAAACATGTACACCACTTTGTACAAAACTGCTCTGTGGGGAGGGCCTTGTTGTGGAACTGAAAAAAATAGTTTATGTGCCAGTGAGGTGACGATTTCATCTATTGATTCTTCAAAACAGTAAACAGATTTAAAATGCAAAAATTCAGAAGTCAGACGACCCTCTGTTTTTGCCAGTACTTTTCTGGTTATAGCCTCCAAAAACTTTTCTTTCAGCCTTGCTTTTGGTATGTTGGCCAGACTTTCCGGGTTAGACCGGAAGCCCTCCATCTCAAGCCTCCTCAGTAACTCTCTTAATGATCTGAACCAGGTGATCGAGGATATCGATGGTGACCTTAGGAGCTCGAGTAAGGGCTTCCGGTAAGAGACAAGCTCATCCACAGATCATAACATGTGGCAGAACATTAGAAGTTTATAACTTACTTTATGTGCTAGCTGTCTGTGTGCAAGGTCCAAATATAGGGGCACCAGCAGGGTACTGGAAGGTAAATCCACCAAAGATCTAAGGAAATGGTTTTCAATTGTAGACAAGCAGTTGGTAGTACCAATGCCCCACAGCTAGGCTCAGTAAAGAGCCCCTCCTAATACCTTAGTGTTGTAGATTTCCAGGGCTGGCACAAGCTGTCTAGAAATATTAGCAGTCTGGTGGATTAGTTGCATTCTGACTTTCTCAATATGTGGAGCCCAGTTGATTGGAGGTGTCAAACGGATGCTGAGGTAATCAAAGTCATCAACTCACTCCAGTTTGCTATTTCTAATTGACAACGATCTCTTGGTGGGGTTGGCCGCTCCTTTTAAAAAAATCATATATTTAGTTTTGGACTCATTTAAGACCAACCCTCGGTCATCACAACACTTAATAAAATCAATTAAAAGCTGCTGTAGTCCCTGCGGTGATTTAGAAATTAAAAGCACGTCATCCACAAAAAGAGGAGCAGGAACTCTTTCGGCACCAATTTTTGGGGCATCACACCCATCTCTATCGAGAAAATCAATAACACCATTAATAAAAAGGGTAAAAAGAGTGGGGGCAAGAAAGCATCCCTGCCTTACTCCGCACTGGACTGGGAAGGGATCTATGACTTTATTGAACTACCCCCAACTCACCTGGACTGTGTTGTATGAATGTAGTCTGATTAAAACATCTAAAAGATTAATCGGCACACCCTGTTCCTTTAAGGTTGTCCAAAGCCTTGCGAGCGGAACTAGGTCAAAAGCAGACTGTAAGTCAACAAAGGCCACATAAAGCTTTCCTCCCTTGACTACCATTTCCTTCCAACATATGCAAAGAAGACCAAAAGCTTGATCCAAGGTACTTATCTTTGCTCAAAAGACCACTTGAAAGTCGCTTAAAATAATGCGACTCAAGGATCCAGTCCTGTATTCGTCCTAGGATTTGCTTACAAAAAACCTTCTGTAAGGAATCGATAAGGCTTATTGGCCTATAACTGTCTGGCTTCGCTCTGTCCCCCTGTTGAAAAATAGGGACAACTTCTGCACTTACCAAGAGGAAGGAATCAGAGTACCAGCTAAAATTGAGTTAGTCAAAAGATTTATGTAAGATCCCCAGAGTACTATATCTTCCTTATATAAATAGTTGGGGATTCTATCAGGTCCGGGGGCGCGGGCCGGTTTGCAAGAGTGGATTGCTGCTTGTATTTCTTCTATAGAAAAGGAGAGATCTCCACCCTCGTCTACGGACATCACCCTCCATCACTGAGAAGCTCCCTCAGCTTTTGTGTCCCTGGATTCATAGAGAGAGCTTAAGTGCGCTTCCCACTCCTCCGACTGAACTGTGAATTCTAGGGCTCTCTCACTCCCCTTAAGCCAATATGCCGCTTTGCTCCAAAAACTCTTGGAATCTTTACTTAACACTGCATTCCATAGATTGGATCACAAGGAGCTCCCCCACTCTTTCTTTGCAGACTCGATTGCCCACATATACTTAGCTCTACAGACCACAACATCGGGACGGGATTTCTGCCTTGTGGCCCATGTAAGCGCCTCCTTTGAGAGCCTAAAGCCTTTGTTAAACAAAGTAGCCTGACGAGATGACCTCTGGGGTAAACAGTTCCCTTCCTTTTTCTGTAGTTTACATGGTTGGGTCAACAGTTCCCTTATCTTAGAGTATAGTGCCTCGTGTCTAGGGCCCAATGTCTCCACAATATTATTAATATTGCGATTTGCTAGCTCCTCCGGTAAAAGGCAAACTTGGCTCTTGACTGCGTCTAATGCCCCCGCGTGTCCCTCCACCCAATCCCATCTAATGGGATGGGGAACATTAAGAAAACACTCCGTGGGGCTAGGGAAATCTTTCTGCGTGCCCCTCATTTCGGTGGAGTTCGAGTCAATACAAAAGGCATCAGAAAGGGAAGTGTCAGTGGAAAGTGACAAAATATCTGGGCCTTATACAAACTGTAAATACTTATAGTTACGGTGTAAAAAATTTACCATTTTGGTAGCTAATTTATCAGCTTCTCTTCTCCATCTGTGACTAAAAGAAGTAGAAAAGAATCCTTGGTTGATATATGCATTCTGTTAACACAATTTCCATTTGTTGCTTGTAGACCTCTTTCTTTCCATCTAAATATTGCCTTTGTTTAAAGCACAGCATACCACACTATTTGACCACTTGCCCAAAATCAATATGGTAACCCTGAGAGCCTTCCATTTGGTATTCCTTATGACCTTTCTCTGAGTGCTGCCGTTTCTCTATTGCCACACTAGCTACATTCTTTAATCTGAAATGGATTTCCGTTTGGTATTTCAGTGCTATGTCAGATCTCTGATTTAATTAATTTGCAAGAGCACAGTTTTTGTACTGACTCCTCTATAATATAATGTTTGGGTATATTGAAGAGACCTAGGTGTAAAACCGATGTTTTGGATCCATATTTGGCATCTCTTGTTTTGAAAATAACCTCAGTTCCCCATCACATAATTTTTGTTGGTATTAATTTACTCAGTTCCCAGCCACGTTTACCTGCCTTCCAGTCTAAGAGGTTGTCTGTAAGGAACAGAGGTATTGTAAGACTGCTCTTTTTCTTGATCCCTCTCTGCGGTCACCAAGCGCAAGGCATGATTCAGTTTTCTGGCATGTCCCATCATTGAAATTCTTGCACAGATGGACATTGATATGGTCCCTGATCGATAAACTGAACCAGGGATGACGCAGGGCTATGTTCCTCCACATGTTTCTATTTCCTGCCACTTTTCTACCCAGTGTACATTCCTCTCCCAAATAACCCCCAAAAATCTCTCAATTGTAAATTTTGACAGTGCTGCTCTTTCTTCTCACTGTATTGCAAAGGGCCACATTCCAATACATAATACGTTCACAAGGAAGCTAATCACAATATTTGGTTGCACAGTGCAATGTCCGTATTTTGTAACAGTGTAATTGAAAAGATAAATTGTTTCATAGGTCAAGATGTTAATTTATATATGCCACATTTATTAAAATACGTCATAATTATGCCATTGACTTATTGGAACACACAACCAAAAAGCCCAAAATTAGGACCCAGAAAGGAAATTAAACGTGGTTAAAACTGTTAAGGAAAAAAAAAACTCCTATCCATGGCTTTTTACAAATTTACCATACTACTTGGAGGATCTTATCTGTAAGGATAGATGTGTTCTTATTGCACATTGGTTTTTTAAAAAGTGGATGTTCTTAGCAGTAGCAGGCCCTACTTTAATATGCTGAAACATATGTGTTTGTAGTTTAATTTTATCACAGTCCGAGAACTGAAATCTTGGCCCTGAACCTACAACTCATTGGTCATCTAGCGTTTGAGTCAATATAGTGATCCTTCCTCATTTTGGGGGTAGAGCAACACTTAGCAGCAAATCCCCAGTTACTGTAGACGTCAGAGGCCAGCATCCAGTTCACATAGACAAAAGGATACATACGCAGTTTGAAAAAAGGAACAGGTCTCCATGAAGTCAGCACATTTAACGTTTGCCTGTTTATTGCATCTCCCAGGTATAAGGGCCTGATTTACATTCTGGCAGACAGAGTATGTACCGTTGCAGGATACTTTACTCCTGCTAGCAAATTTAGAGATGGCCGCCAGCCCAGTAGACATCGCTTGCATTTCCAGGAACCACCGTCATGGAAGTTCCTGTAAATGCATTGAAAGTTTGACAGCTCTGTCAGCATGACAGAGCCCTATATCAAACTTTCAATTTTTTTTATTTTAAAAAGCAAAATACCAAAGCAGGACTATGTTTAAAAAAAACAAAAAAAAACAATGACACCTTAGTCAAGGGAGTATCCTCCTATGGTTTGGGGGTCATTTAAAAGTTTTAGTTTCCACATACCACCACAATTTGTATGGTGGTATGTGAAAACACAAAGTGGCAATGTGCTTGAGAACTCTAAATAGGGCGGCCAGATACATCGCCAAACCTCCAATGGCCCTTAGTCCTTAAAAGACATCTCAGGCATATTTTTGGGCCGAGATGGAATAGCCTCTGCCGTCTTCATAATGAAGTTCTGCCCATCTAAAAATGCGGCAGGCGAAGCTTGATGTGGTTCTCTGTTGCCTTCAGGATGGAGTGCCCGCTTTGCCACCAAAGTCTAAATCAGGCCCTTGATCTCTTCATTTATGTGCCACTTTTATATATATATAATCTCTCTGGTTAGGGGATTATTTTGTGTTTGGCAGAGCAAAAGAATGACCTTAACATTTTTCATCTACCACCCACTCCTCTAACTCTACTGTTATCTTACCTTATTAACAAGATGGAAATGTTTAGCTGGTGGCACAGCAAGCAGAGGGCAGCCAACTAATGAACCTTAACCCCTTCAATGCTGGTGACGAACCCCAGCCGTCACGCTCCACTGTGCTCGTGTGCTGATGACGGCTGGGGTTCGTCACGGCCCCGCCCTGTTCGTGCGGCTGCCGCACACGGGGGGAATCGCGGCCGCACGGAAGGGGTTAAAAGGCCTGCCTTTTTAAGGGTGACCTTCTGACATAATGTTTCTTACCCAAGACATGCAGGGATAAGTCTTCCTATGCATTAGGGACATTTCATTTTTATTTTTCAGAAGCAAACCCCACTCTAGGGGCTTTCGCTTTGAGAAATAAACACACTGCTTAACATTTTTCCCCTAACTGTACTCCCACTATGATAGTAAGTGCACCTTTGGTGGAGATGCTCTCTCTACCTGCTGAAGTACTCTCAATTGAGCTGCTATCCAGAGTTAGGTGGGCACCGCCTGTGCCATCCAAGCAGTTTGGATGCCTTGCTGCCAAACTGTATTTGACCAAGTTAGTAGTCTTCCTTATATTTCATGGAGTATCCTAGCCAACTTTTACTTTGGCTAATATTTTAATTAAGTATTTACTTCAGTAGTGTTCAGTATAGTGCCACATTTTCCATACAGGGCTTCATCTTTACATTCTGTATTTGGCAGTAACATGACCAAACTAACAGATGTGCCTGTCTCATCACCCAGATGTGCTGCATGGATGGAATCAAAGTAATCACGGCAACGTAGAAAGAGACAGCAGGCAAAGCACTGGGAATGGATGTAATTTAGGGATCACCCGTTGCAACCATCCGCACTGCATTTGCAACCCAGGGTCTCAGAGGTAGCAAAATAAGTACCAGGCACACCTGAGCAACTTTTCTTTATGGACATCGGTTGGTGCTCTACTCCCCAAGTTTTTTCTTAATTTATCTATTATGCTATAGTGCATAATAATATATTATTCATTATTAGTGTAATAGAAAATGGAGTACAATAAGCTTCAAATATGAACCTACCTGACAGTTATTTTATTTTAGAACCAAGAAGAACTCATTTGCAGGTAAGTGATTAAGGGAAAAATAGGATACATTTTGTTCAAGCAAACACAAAGTTAAGGCCTGCAATTTCTATGCAGAAGTTTCAAGTTAAAAGCAGCTTTAGACCTCTGTAGAAATACAGGCCTAGACCTCGGCACGAGAAATAGGTCAGAAAAAAGCATGTTACAAATGACATTGAGTTTAGCTGAACTTATCAGGTCACGGAGTTTGTAGAAAGGTCAGGAAATGGCACGCAGACACAAAGATAAGCTACCGCATGAAGCGTAGATCATATCTTCTTCCAGACTCGGGAAACCAGTAGTGTTTTAAATGTTGGAACTACAAAAACCATAAACCACAAGTCCATCTGCTAGAGGGACTGAGCTGGAAGGTGTCAATCATGTATTTTGCAATCGTGTTACTAATGCATGCACACATAGATTAAGCACGCACACAGGATAGACTGGATAATTCCTTAACCAGAGAGATTATATATATATAAAAGGGGGAACATTGTTTACAACGCGGTGTTTACACCGCACTACCTTAACAACAAAGCCATTACAACGTAAGTCGTTACTACGACTTGCGCTGGATGGCGCTGTTGGCTAAGGAATATTGTAATTTTATATTCCAACACCTTCCCTACTGTTACGTGGACTGGTGTTGTAATATAAAATTATAATATTCCACAATCCGCGCCCTCCAACGCAAGTCGTTGTAACGACTTGCGTTGTAATGGCAGCGTTGTCAAGTACCGCGATCTAAAAGATCGCGTTGTACTGACATATATCCATATAAAAGTGGCATTGGATGTTTCTTCAGTTGAAAACCACATGTCACACTTACACGATGCTAGGCATGATGGATGAAACCACAGATCAGAGGTCAGATAAGCATGGCCCAAAAATGTTAGGCAAAAATATAATCACTTGCTTCACAGCAAAACAGAAGTGTGTAAAAAGTTGTTAATAACGTTTTAAGTCTAACAAGAGGAAAACAAAGAGGAGGTTTCCGCCAATATGAGATTTGAGGGCCATGTGGCCCATATCTATATGTGCTTTTTTTCAGGAAATTGTTGTTTCTGCTGATTTTAACCTAATCATTTGTGACGTACATCCTATACTTGTAACTTTTTTTCTCTTGTGGCTTAGAGGAATAAATACAGCTAATTCTAAGCTGGGGCAGAGATATCGAGTTGTATCTCCCGTGAGATGAACTGATCTCTCCTGGAGTCACTGATCCTCACTACAGTATTGTAATAAACCCATATTCTAATGCTAACTTGTCATTCTTGGTGTTTCTTTAATAGATATATTTTCCTCTAACATTTTGGGGGAGTACCAGCCAGGAGTTCCACTTCTTCTCACCTGGTGCCATGTCCTCAAATTCCTCCTGTCCTCTTGAAATGATTTGCACAACTAAAAGAAGGTAAGAAGACGCCTGTTGTAAGGTCTTTTACATTTCTCTGGGACTGTAGGACGTAGGGGTTGGCATTTTTAAAAGTTGAGAACAGTGCGAATTTTTGATCCTTTTAACTTTACACTTGACATGTTGACAATAGAATATGTTATATGTTATTATTTTTTATTATTGCTATGAAGAGAGATGCATGCATGCTTTAAGAAGGACTAGAGTTACGGTGGGCAGTCCAGAAGGTACTAGGGGACCTGACTCAAGAAGTCAGAAGTGGTCAGGGTAGAGGACTTGAGACTGGGTAACCAGTATATGTTCTAAAAGGCAGAGCCATCAAGTCATCCAAGGTTTTAAACCTGGAAGTCACAGTTTGTAGTTACAGGCAGTGAAAGTCCTCCTTGTAAGTCCAGGAGAAGTGACCAGCAGTACTGGCTTTTGACCTAGTACATTATTTTTGCAATAGTAAGTAGTTTTAGAATAGTAACTAATTTTAGAATCAATGAGTAGTTTGACAATATATTAACCTGTGTATGTAAATATGAATTGTAGTGTGGCCACAAACTAATGTCATATTGTAGTTGTATGTTTATGTTATGTAGTTAGGATTTCACATTTTGTGAGAAATATTGTAGAATTCTAGAAAAGGATTGTATTTAGACAACTGTTTCGAGGGGACTCAGGTAGTCAATCACACAGGTCCCTCCCTGAATTAATTGTCCATGTTTATAACAGTAAGATTGTAGGTTTTTCTAATGGCACTGACCTCAGTAGACATCCAACACCAGTACCACCGAATAATTCGTTAATGGGAGAAATCCTTGCGCGCCTAGGAATTAACACTACATCACCTTTAGGTCTAATGACAACATACATTGATGTAATAACATTCGATACTTTAGAAGAGTAGATAATTGTTCCAAAGAATTACTTGGAAATATGTTTAAAACATCCTACAGGGGTATAGATGAATATCTTGAGGGTATATAGCAGTCAGTATTTGAGAATATTCTCTTAACGCAGAACTCAGTACATTAAAACTGCATTATAAAAGTATGTCATTGTTAGAAATTGCAACGACATTTTGATATAAATATGAAAGTAAAATAAAATATTTTATCCAAATGTGTAGACATTAGTTAGACTATTCTTTGCTTATAGTTTCACCAGCCAAAAGAAACTGGATTATTAAAAAGAATGTATGAGAATAAGTAAATTGAAAGGGAAGAAGAATAACTTGTGTTAATGAAAAGCGTGTAAGGAGTAAGAGATGGGTGGATCTCCAGGATAATGAGAAATAAATAGAAGGATATGATCATATGAAAGAATGTAGGAATTTAGGAACATAAAAAGTTTAAATAAATACAAGTATTAATTCAACAGGCTTACCTACCTGTCAGAGGCAGTGAGGTTTTGGAGGTTGGAGAAAGAGAGGTGGATGATTTATTAATGAAATAGATATTGATGCTTTGTCCAGTGTAACCTCTATATTCAAACATAAAGACAAGGTCCTCTTAAGTGCCACGGGGTCCCCTGTAGAACACCTGGTTGAGGTAAAGTCTGAAAACGGAGACCAAATAGGATACAACTGTACAGAATGGCACAAGGCTACTAAATACCACACATACCTAAGGCCCCAAGAGCCTGGCAGTTCTTCTATTCAGAAGAGACTCAGAGGCATGCATCCAAGGGCAGCATAAAGAAAAGCCAATGACAGAAACAAGAAGTAGATGCACAAGCCCAGAAGAGGCCAAGAGGGAGACCACATAAATGGCCAAAGCCAAAGGGTCCTAATGATAATAAAGCAGAAGAAGGGACATTGGGAGAAAACAAATGCCTTCCTCAGTTGACTTGCATCGAGATAGCTAAGTGGCTTAAAGACAACACAACTGTCTATTTTGCATATCCCAATTCAGATACAGGCAATGATATCTATGACTGGGCAACATATACTCTAGATGAGTGAAGCGAAACACAAGAAGACCCCATTCCAGGCATTGTTGTATATTTTGCAGATGGGATTCCACAATAGATTAGGACATAGGATTGAGACACACAGAAGCAGTAGTGGGCAAAACAATGTTGCATGACTCTTCAGATATATTGCTGATACCAGACCAGATAATGTTGTCACCTTATTACTTAACTCAGGTTGCTGAACTAGTAGTTTTAGTGGCAGCACTTAAACAAGGGGAAGCAATAGCCATTAACTTTGATTTAGGCTATGTCACTGCAATAGCACAAAATGGTCCCTTAATAACACACATACTATCGTTTTGTTAGCTAGTAAAATATCGCCACCTTCAGGCCCATTGGATGCACAAAGACAGGAACAGATTTAATATACAGAAAGATACCCAAGCATTGCTATTTATAGGTCCTAACTTAGCTATATTTCCATTGGCACACTGCTAGAAACATCAGGTCTCTCTAAATACACCATGACTCGTTTGTTTGCAACTTACAGGAGGTGACCACAATGTAGAAATACACCTGTACTGTGTGCCAGCAGGGTTCATTAAACCCCACCTTTAAAGTAACAGTTTCTACAGTACTTGACATTGAGCACCCTCCACTGGGATTAGGGTCAACTTTAGTATGGTGCGACCGGTGCCACCACACAGGATGCTGGTTTCAGGTGAGGTGGCGCAGTTTCCAAGTATATTGAGGTTTTAAAAGTATTTGCTAACATTCCTTGCCTCAGGCAAATCACAAAGTATATACAAAGTGCATACAATGTGGATAGGTTGGTGGGTTACTGTTTTTTGTTAGCAGGATCCTCTTTGTTGCTTGCGGTATTATACGTTAAAACTCATAATAAATAGCAGTGAGCTATTGACTGTCATCAAGGGGCTGTAGAGATACTACAGGATATGGAGAGTTATACTTTCTGTTCAGTCTTTTATTTTTCTAAATCTTGCAAAAAAGAAGAACTACATTTTTATTAATAAAGAGAACTCCCAACCATGGTGTCACAGTTCAAACACCGAGTTCGTACTTCTCCAGATCAAGCGCTCTTAAACTATACTGCCTATCAGTATGGATGACATGTAACTCCTACATCTTGCAGTTCTCTGTCTTATGAAGCATTTCTTATGGATTGATTTACACGTATGACTGATTGTCTCTATGTAATGTGGGTGTGGTGTGGAGTGTTTTGACACCCTACCCAGGTATGAGAATTAAGTAAATGCATCTGAGAGAGAGTGAGTTAGGAGACTTATGGGGCACTGTTAAGGGTTAATAGTGAGGGAATCAGTGGGAGAGGTGGTCATTGGGGAGCACCAACAAACATTTTCACACCGGGCGCCACCAGTGATAAAGTAGGAACTTATGTCCATTGTGATACCAAGTTTTCTGCTAATTTTCTGGTTGGTGAGGCAATGCTCCAGTGGGACATTCCTGAGAAGATTAGATTTGATTCTGGCGCACACATTTATTTCAATAATATCTTCTACCATCTCACCACTTTGTTAAGAATGACAAACAACCTCTTGTTAGCTTACCACCCCAAAGTAACAACATCTTGATGTGCTTAAATGACCTCTTAAAATACACAATAAGTAAACTGTGTGTAACATTGGAAAATAAATTGTTGTACTGACTCCAATTAGCACTGCTCACCTCGAGAAACAGACTACCATTGACCCCACATCAGATAGTGACAGAGAGAAGGATGAACATCATTGTGCTACTAACTAGACATAGGTGACAGACTGAGAATGCACCTGAAATAGTACAAACTTAAATGTATGTTTATTTGTCTCACCTAACACAAGCAATACCACAAGTGTCAAAGTTCATCTCTAAACAGGGTACACTGTAGCTGCCATGCGCGCCAAAGCCCCCCCAGATGATGCCCCTCCGGTGCATGACTAACAGACATTCTTGCCATTGGAAACTCTAATTTGCATTAGAAACTGTTTCACCAGTGGAGAGATTCTGACAGCACAGTTGCCTGCAGTGACAAGCGTTGGATTTCTTTCTCACTCCAACATCTACCTGACCCTTGCTGTCAATCCATAAACTGGGACACCGAGCAGGAAAAAGAAGGGGGAGAAGAGGAGAAGCAACCGGAGTAAAGCCTCCCTCCATCGCTTCAACAAGAGACATTTATTTTAAGTTATGTGCTTTTATTTTATTTTTTCCTTCTTGTGCGCTAATACTGATCCTTTTAAGCCCTTGTCTGTTTCTATTATATGCATGCGCAAAACAGCTGATAATTGTTGGACCTGGCCCTTGTGGCAGGTTCACCCCGCAACTTTTTGCTTTTGCCTAGCCTATTTCTGTAACCTGGTGTTGGTGATTTTAGGCCTCTGCGCACTTTTTCACTGTGGTACAGCGTAAAGTGCGTGTGTATGTGTGGTGAGTGACCTGCCCTCCGATAGGAATGCATGGGGAATCTGTGTGACCATGGTAGTTCCTGATGTGTGGGGAGTGCAGGGTCGAGTTTGGTATGTGCGAACCCGTGAGATTGAATGCTGCATAATGATGTATGTGGCATGAATGTGTCTAGTGTGGAAGTGCCACTTCTAGACATTGGTGTGTGTGTGCAGTGAGGGTGCTGGAGTGTGATTGGCTGGAGCTGGCTGGCAAGCCTGGCTCCAAGAAGTCTGGATGGGTCTGCCCAGTGGTGAGTGGAGAGATTAGCATGAGTGATGTGAGGGAGGGCTGCACCTGGTTCCTGAATAGGGCTGGGCTTTCCCCACACAATGCTGGCTCCACCCCCTGTGGTGTGTCTAATGACCCTAGCCCTGCCAGTGAATAGATTGAGGGGCTGAGCACATCAAGGGTGCTCCCAGACCAGCTGCAACTGGTTCTTCCCCCACCCTGCATCTTTAGACAAAGGAATTTCATGTATAAAAAGAGGCTGTGACCTCTTCAAAAATTTTCTTGTTTCTGACTGGAATCAACCAGGGGCGTGCTGCTGCTGGGGCCCAGGGGAAGGCTTGCCTCCCTAGGTCCTGCCCAGCCCCTGGATCCCTGGAAGCTGGAGGACTTTTCTTTGTTGGGAGCTGCTGTGCTCCACCTTCTTTGCCCCAGGACTTTTATCTGATACTTTAGGTGTTTGTGGTGCCCTAGCGCTTGGGAGCGCTTTATTTATCTCTACAGCGCTGACAGCATCGAGGAGGCTGTAATGCCTATCCCAAGGGATTCCCCGGCGTGGGGATCCCCCTGGTTTGCTTGTTCCCAAGCAGGTGCCCCCCCTGCTTATTGCCGCCATTTGTGCTCATTTTATTTAATCATTTCGAGGGAGACCACCCCTCATCTTTGGCCGTGTGTAAATTGCCGCCGCAGCCCGAGCCGCGGTTGCAATCCTCCCCCGGGCCGCTGCCTAGCGCGACCCGGAAGGAGAGAGAGGCTTTGTCTGCTGGGGGCGGGGCCTCCCAGACTGAAGGGGAAGTGATGCCGCGTGCTGCCGCGGGGCTCCGAGGCATAGGAGGGAGCCCTGCGGTGGGGGCAAAAGAGAAAGCCAGCTGGAGAAGAATGGCGCCGGCCTGTGCGGGGCTCCCATGCGGAGGGAGAGCCCCGCAGGCGCCAGAGAGAGCCCCGCAATGAGAAGCCGCCGCCTACGTTGAAGCCGACTCGGTAAGTCAGGGCTGGGCCGGGCGGCGTGGGGCATATCTGCTTTCACTCCCCGGGGGAGCAGAGGGAGCCCAACGGTACCGGCGAGAGACAGAGTCAGGGCGGCCCCGGTTGTGTAGTGGGCCGCCCCAATGTGGCACAGTGAGATGGCGAGAGGCAATGCCCGTACCCTTTGCCAGAGCAGCCCCAAATTGCAGGGGGCTGCTCCAACGCCGCAAGACCCGGTGAGTGCCTGTGAAGGGAGAGGGGCGTCGGGGCACATTGCCGGTGCCCGCCCCTCCCCTCGAGTGCGACGCTCGTTGGGGCTCTTTGTTTGAAGAGCCGATCCCGGCTCAGCGGGCCGCTCCCCCAGCGAGGCCGCATTCTGGTTTGACCCACGAGGGTCCCGGGGGCATTTGTGTTCATTTACTAAGGGCCCAGAGAGGCTTGAGGTGCCCCTTTGTAAATACGAGCCTGCGAAGCTCGGAGGGGCATTTCTTTAATTCAGAGTCCTGTGAGAGGAACTCCATCGTTCAGGGGCATTCTTTCTTCAAGCCAGAGGGGCTCTTGAGTGCCATCCTGTGATTTAGAGCCCCGAGGCTCTTGAGGGCCATTCTGTTGTTTAGAGCCACGAGGCTCTTGGGGTCACGAGTGTTTTGGCCCCCTTGTGTTCTTGAGCCCACGAGGCTCCAACGTTGGCATCCACATTGCTTACAACTGCCCAGCACTTAGTGGGCAGTTGCTACGTTTAGGACCCTGACATTTGGGACTGCCACAGGTTGTGGCTTACGTGATTTCTACGTATTAGCTTGTTCCTTACACCTCTGGATGTGTAGTTTATGCATCATGTGTTCTCCTGTGCTGCACCTCTGAATGTGTTGATTATGCGTCATGTGCCTTGTTCCCTATACCTCTGAATGTTGTGATGCATCATGTATAATGTGTTCATGCTTATACCTCTACAGGTATTGTGATACTTAGGTGGTTGTTTTCTCCTAGTACAGGTGGTGCTAGTGAAGCCCAGGTTCCCTGCGTACTATTCTCCTAAGGCGGTTAGGGTTGCGTAGGTGGTACTTACCTGGTACCAGTAGTTACTGGTTGTGTGCTAAAGTGATTATTATTTTATGATCTACAAAGTGCTATTTCTAACAGTATTTCTAGCTCTGAAAGTGCTGATTCCTGACAGTGGTCCAGGTGGCCCTGTCTTGTACATAATCCCTTGTAAATATTGCCCGTGCCAGTTGGCACAATGTACATGTGTGATTAATATCTGATGTGTTTTGACAATACAAAAGTTATTTTTATATAACCTTGTGTGGAGTTCTTTTTGTGGTGTGCCTAGGATGTTGTTGCTGGGTGCGCGCGCAAACACTTAACCTACATAGCCTCCAAGTTTAGCCTGGCTGCTCGTGTCACGTTACCTAGAGGGTGAGCCGGGGTTATCTTGGTGTGTGACTCCCTTGCCCTGACGTGGAAGTGGTGGTCTCTGACTGACTTTGGCGCAAGCCTTGGCCAGCCAGAGATCCCGTTTCTAACAATAATGATACTGACCTTGATCCTCTCTACACTGCTTTGTTTTGAAGATACGTGGTACCAGGTACCAGCACATGCATAGTATAGGTAAATCCACAGCTAATACCAGTTGTTATGAATGCTCCCTCATCCCCCATGTTGCTGCAGTAGATAAATTGCATTACCCTAAAGAGGTATTCCCAAGCTTTCACTCACAGTCTTTTGTACCGGTTTATGTAGAATAAAAGCATAGCTACAAACCAACACATACTGTGCAAGTTAAAACAACACAGATTTGATACCATGACTGAAGTACTACTAACTTTGACAGATAGACTAGAGAAATCAAGAATGAAGGAAACAGGTCATAAGAGAGATTGGCCAAAGTGGGAAAAATGAGATATGAGACTAGGGTATTTTAGAGGTAACTCAACCATATCTGAATGTAGTACAGGATCAGTATTTGCCAATAATAAATGGCATACCGGTGTCACATTCATAAATAGAGTTGTATCAGTGTAGAATGGCAGGGACAAGTAGCCCTTTAAGATTTGGTAACATACTAGAACAGTTTTAGCTAATATGGAAAGTAAACATATAGCGATATATATGGACAGGAACTAAAACACACCACTCTAGAATAGCAGTGAAATTAACTCAGTTTTCTTTTTGTTTCAGAGGGAATAGGACAGTAAAGGTGAAGTAACCTCAACTGCAACACCACTGTGGACGACGCTACCATGCAGGGGGGCACCACCAGCCTGATGGACAAATTTTGTCAGTATGGGACTCAGCTCCACTTGCACATGACCCAGAATTAGAATGAACTTTGTGACTGTATACTCACCCTTCCTGGTGATACCAGCAGTGGGCTTCTCTTATTTGTATGACCATCTCATGCGCTGTCTAAGAGACTTTGTTTCACCATCAGCAGAAGAAAAAGCAAGCTGCAGAATACTATGGGACTGTGATTTGGGAGAACAGTCCCACAGAAACACAGAATATTCAATGATACATGTGGTCATAAGTAGCGCGGTGGCAGTCATTAGGGGTTGCCACCAAAGGGTTCACCCGGTGGGAAGAGGAGACGGTCGGGCTAGGCCCAGATGCGGTTTTCAAGCCCCCTGTGAGCTCCAGTGCACTTGATTTTTAAGCAGAACCAGAATACATTTGATAACGACAGCTATGAGGGGGGTGTTGCCAATAGAACAATGGGACATTGGCTGAGGCCATTCAGACATTGCATGACCCACACAAGAAAATGGTTGAAGAGGGGGGTGCTCCCTATGAGCAGTTCGAAGGCTGGTTCGATTGGGTGCCGTCCTGTATGTTGGGGTTGTTCAAGGCCTTGTTGCATCTGATTGTTGTATTGGTTTTGATGTGCCTTGTATTTCAGGTGATACTAGCCTGTTGTCAAAAGATGACAGCTAGCGTGGAAGGAGCATTCTTGGTCAAGAAAAGCACCACAAATGTCGTAGAACAGAGTGTTATATATGAGGAGATTCCCTTCGAGGATGAGAAATTAGGAGAAGAAGTAGTTGAAGAATTAGCTAGAGGGGGGAATGATAAAGGGAAAAATAAGATACATTTTGAACAAACACACACAGAGTTAAGGCCTGCAGTTTCCATGCAGAAGTGTCAAGTTAAAAGCAGCTTTAGGCCTTAGTAGAAATAGGCCTCTGCACGAGAAATAGGTCAGAAAAAAGCATGTTACAAATGACATTGAGTTTAGCTGAACTTATCAGGTCACAGAGTTTGTTGAAAAGTCAGGAAATGGCTGGCAGACACAAAGACAAGCTACTGCATGAAGCGTAGATCATATCTTCTTCCAGACTCGGGAAACCAGTAGTGTTTTAAATGTTGGAAGTACAAAAACCACAAACCACAAGTCCATCTGCTAGAAGGACTGAGCTGGAAGGTGTCAATCATGTCTTTTGCAATCGTGTTACTAATGCATGCACACATAGATTAAGCATGCACACAGGATAAACTGGCCCAGGTGCAAGCCTTGCCACTGCTCATAATGACATGGATGTTGCTTCAGTTGAAAACCACATGTCACAATTACAAGATGCTAGGCACGATGGAAGAAACCACAGATCAGAGGTCAATTGTTGTTTCTGCTGATTTTAATCTAATCATTTTTGACGTACATCCTATGCTTATAACTTTTTTTCTCTTGTGGTTTGGAGGAATAAATACAGCTTATTCTAAGCCGGGGCAGAGACATCGAGTTGTATTTCCCTTTATGTGAACTGATCTCTCCTGTAGTGACTGATCCTCACTAGAGTATTGTAATAATATTCTATTGTTAACTTGTCATTCTTGGTGTTTCTTTAATAGATATATTTTCCTCTAACATAAGTAACAATTTTAAGAATAGTAATCCTTTTCAAATCCAGTAGGTATAACACTTTACAGTACTATGAAAATACTATGGCAGTGTCAAACAATCAGTAGCAAACTTAGCAAATGTAAAAGGTAGACATATAGGAACAATTACTATCCACCCAACATCGTCCCGTAAACGGGACAACTGACCTCCGGTCGGCAGTCCCGCCTGCCTCATTAGGATGTGACAGAACACTGTTTGGTTGCATTTTGACATTTCCCTATGGGAGCATGCATTACGGCCATAAACCGGCCGTAATGCATGCTCCCATAAGGAAATGGAAGGTTTTGTACATTCCTGTACTCCGTGGCAGGCACCTCAAGGTGCATGCCACAGGGTGCAGGGATCAACATCGGAGCCAGCACATACAAGGGGGCCCTGCTGGGGGCTCCCAAACAAACACTCTTTCTGATATGGTTTCCATGTCGGACAGGCTGGCATGGAAACCATGAAAAAAAAGTGAATCATAATCCCAAGGGCGGAAAGGCCTGCCCTTTGGGATTACGATCCGGTTCTCACTGGCCATCGGGCTTCTTGAGCCCATCGGAAGCCAAAGTCAGAGAACAATCTCCTTGGGAGCAAATGTATAAACACCAACACTATTCGTCACACAAACCCTCAGGAGTTCTCTTTCATACAAGGTGGACCCACTCAGGGAAGTACGCACTATGAACCAAAGAATCAAATCAGTGCAAAAAATAACAATAATTATTAATAATTCTTGCAGTTTATGACAAGCAGCAATACATATAAAACTTCATCACAGGGTTAAAAATCATAGATTTCAAAGTCAAATTTGAAATTCAAACATGTCACTCACATTTAAAGACAAATGATCACAGTGATCAATGTAGGTTAAAAACACAATGACAAAAGTTTGGCAAAAAAAGCAGCCAGAAAAATTATTTCAAATCAAGAAAACATCACGATGGTCAGACAGATAGATAGATGAAATATACATGCACACAACTTGATCAGAAAATTTCCTGTTGAATATCAATAAACAAGTGTTGCATTCATCATTAATCCGTGATGTATTCCAATAAAAAGCATCAACACGTTTCGGTGGGTCCAGCGTAATATCTCTCGACCTTCTTCAGGAAAGAACATTTCTTCCCACCTTGTATTTAATAATTCTAAATAAACAATATAAAACAAATATGTACATTCATATTAGAAAACCTTTCATTTGAACTGACTTGGTTCAAAAGCCCAGAGTAGCATTCTTAACCATAACACACCTTTTAGAGACCCTCACTCACTCTCACCATTCAACCCAAAAAACTGATAGACTATAGCTGATTACACTCATTCTTCATTCATGCAAACGTGTGGCACCAAGGAGCACATTCTCTCAAGGTACAATGACTCCCCCATATGAGTAAAGATCACAAATGTGGGATTCAACCAACTTCGTCAACACATTCCCAAACAATAGGGTCAAATACCCCTAGTGATTACATGAGCATAAGCCTGGGCCTGTTATCGGTCTCAGCGAAGTTCCCTTCACTTGATAATTCAACAATTAAACATCAAGGGGCAACTTTACCTCCAAATGCTTGTACCCTCAGATACAGGTATACTTTAAAAGTTGTAGATTAAACTCTTCGCCACACTCGGCTGAAAAAGCTATGCAAAAGTTAGAGCACAATCAGAATTACAGTAGCATACCTCTTATCACAATGTTATTTAAATTGGTTTGGCTTCTCTATTTACCTTGATTCGATACAGAATTTCTCTAGTACTCCAAAGAATTATACAAGCTTTTTTACTGAAACGGTCACTTCCTTATGTAAATAGATCAGAACAGGAAGGAGGTACACTCAGTCAGTTCAGTTCAGTTAGTCTTTATTCGATAATTTTCAATCATAAAAGAAACGTTACAGTCATAAATGTGTTGTTAAAATATATCACCATAAGAACATACAATCTACAAAAATTAATATCAGCATTATCGAAAGACCCTGGCAATTATATATTATGTAAAAGTTAAATAACTCTAAAAAGGATTTCGTATATACCAATATCATACAAGGTCTAGTCGGGAGATACCCACTTATTAATGGTGTGCTCAAGTAGTAATTCCTATAGCAGGGAGATTTTTCCTTCGCAGTGCCCAGGATCAGCTAAGAAATGTTGTTGTGGCGATGACAATGTCTGCTGGGTGTTTGTTACCAGAATACGCAGAGCAGTCATACCCGTAAGACGCCAATTCTGGAGTGGTTCATAGCCTCCTCAAATAAGCTAAGGGTCTAAATCCCGCCACCTCATTTATGGAAGTACAGCCTAGGTCTAATAGCAGGGGCTTGATAGGGGTTTAATTGTGGAAGGGCGGTCATTATTCCCAGAAACTTGTTTTGTGCCAGACCTAGGGGTGACAAATTTTCAAACCCCCAGAGAAGCTCTGATTTTCCCGTTATAAATCGTTATAGCTGGCCCCACTGGTTTAGTAGTAGAAAGTCAATGTTCTTTTAGTAGGGCTCCTGCTAACTGGTTGTGTCTAAGAACTAGGACATCTAACTGGGGTGTCCAGTTCATCCTCCTACCCATAGTCACTCCTAAATATGTAAAGGTATCTTTTTGTTCCATGGATGCTTTTTCCATTTCTACTCTGCCTTTGATGAGTTTATGTTTGTGCAACACCATGAACTTAGTTTTGTCAACATTTACTATAAGATCATGATCATAGCAAAAATCTGTGAATCTGTCAAGGGCACATTGCAGACCAGTTTGAGTTTTAGATAAAATTAAAGTATCGTCCACAAACATTAAAAGAGGTACCCTTGAACCAGCAAGAGATGGCGCATCGGTTGGAAAATTGGTATAGTAAGTGATCACCTTTTTTATAAATAGGGAGAATAGGGTGGGGGCAAGGACACACACTTGCCCACTCCCTTGTAACTGGGAACCGATCAGTTAATTCACCCTGCTGTCCCCACCTTACCTGGGTATAATTTGCCTCATGCAATTTAATAATAAATACTAGAATTTCTAGGAGCATCCCAGTCTCCTTTAATTAGTCCCATAGCTTATGCCGTGGCACTAAATCAAAAGCTAATTTTAAATCAACAAAGGCTGCGTAGAGGGTCCCCCCTGAAAGGATCACTGTACTCCAATAAATCATCATAAATCTAAAAACTTGATCAATGGTGTTGACGTGGGGTCTGAAGCCAGCTTGATAGGTAGGTAATACATTCTGGTCCACTACCCATTTGTTAATCCCACCTAGCACAAGTCTAGCCGCTATTTTCCGTAAGGTATTAATTAGGCTTATCGGCCTATAGCTGCTAGGACTGGCGCGGTCGCCCTTTTTATATATGGGGATGATTTCAGCCCCACACCAAGTATCTGGTATTGGTGCACCTCTAGCGATAGCATTTGTGATAATAAAAATGTACTCTGTCCAGTTCTTTCTATCAAACTTGTAAATATTGTCTTGGATACAATCCGGGCTGGGGGTGCTCCCTGCTGGAACCCCGTCCAGGACCCTTCCTATCTCCCCCTTGCCAAATGTTAAAACATACTTGGTATTAACGTCAGGATAAGCTGTTAGATTACTTGTCGAGGAAGCAAATTGAGCTTGATAATGCTCCCCCCAGAGTTCAGGAGGTACATTATTAACTGGAGTAGAATCAGTCACTCCACTGCCCCATTTGACCAGTTGCCAACATTTAGTCCAATTCTTCCCCTTGGTAGCATTGGTTAAGCTTACCCATCTGTCCTCATCAAAAACCTTCTTTGCCTGCATTTGTACTTTTTTGTAGTTTGCCCTTGCCATTTTGATCTCATGGGGTACTCCTGTCTTGATTGCGGTTGTGAGATGCTTAAATGCAGCTCCGCATTCCTTATCGTACCATTTGGCCGATTTTTTTACAGAATGCCTATATGGTCTCCTATTTTTCATACACAATGACTTTAGTTTAGCAAATAGATCCTCGTGAACCTTCATGAGGTCTAAAAAAGAATTATCGTGGGCATCTATAGAGCCAAGCGGTATTCAAGTTTCTTTGATGGATAGCTTAATCTGCTTCACGGCGCCTTCATCTTCTGAGACTACTGCCCATTTCACCCGTTGGCAATCTTGGGACGTAATTACTTCTCCTATAGCGATTTCCAGGACAGCATTGGGGTGGTCCAATCCCTTCCTGGCTAAAGTTAATAGATGAGGATCTAGTCCCATGGGAGAAGGTATTAGTACCATCCATGTCTGAGAGTGATCTCCCATTGGCAGCCCTGAGTCCCCGCCCCAGAGATAGACTTTTTAGCTGCAACGCCGCCTCGGACCATTTATTATTTGGTGGCAGCGATAGAGACGGTATCCCCCAGTTCTGGTCTTCCTCCATACTAAGACTGTAATCATCTAGGCCCAGGGGCTCAAATGTGCAATTTAGGTCACCTGCGATGACCAGGACATTTGAGCCATCTAGGTCATTTATAAATGTGTCCGGGAGGGCAATAGTTGGCGAGGCTTTCCCACTCGCACCCCTCTTGCATACACATTAATTAGTATGAGTACTCCCTCTGAGCTGACCTTGATTGAAAAGATGTCAGGGCTGTCTATGAATAATTCCTTTGTTTGGAGTGATGTCTGGTGCTTGACCCATATTAGCAATCCCCCGCTAGGTCTCCCCTTGGTGTTAGCAATTGCCGCTTTGCCAAAAGTCATGTATCCTGGGCGGCAAATGATATCTACCGACCAGGTCTCCTGAAAGGCAATAAAATCATACCCCTAAATAAAATTTGACCAATCAAAAGACAAGGTTTTACTAAGTAGGTCGGCAATATTCCAAAATAACAGGGAAATTGGGGAAGAGTGTATGCCCTCGGAATTTGCATGAGGTGGTATGAGCTCCATAGAAGCCTGGCTCGTATCCCCCATTAGGTGCAAACCTTTTTCAGGGCTTTGAAGATGGGTGGGACAGCTATCAGAATGTTCTACCAAGATCTGTGTAGGTGAATGTAGTCAATCACATAGATCTAAGTCGGATAATGGGGCAAATATATTAGACAAAGGGACCTCTATTGGTCTTTGTACTAATCCAAAGGGTACACATGTTTGCCTGTTCATTCCTTGACATTCCAACACATTGGAGAGAGAGGGCCCTGGTTTATAAAAGTACCCTAATGGTAGAATAGACACTCTATCAGGGTTTCTTCCTGGCATCCCTCCCAGGTTAACCAACAGAAATCTGGTTATGTGAACATTATTAAAGTTAATGACTACACAATCACCATTCCCTTCTTTCCTGGATGGACCTATTAAAAAAATACGTCTAGCCATGATCATATGCTTTCCACACCCTCCTCCCAAATCCCAACATCCTCAAGTCGAGTGTTAAACCAATGCAGCACTTTGAGTAGTAGTTGGTCAGTAGTTTCAGTCTGTGCTGTCTGCAGGGGCGGTACGTTCTTCAGAACTACCCCTAGTGGAGCGGCTGCTGGAGGAAGATGGAGGATCGTGGGGTACAGTTGCACATCGTTCTGTTCTGAGCTCCTAGTTCCTTGTGGTCCAATAGATGTACTGACTTTACTAGCCAGAGGACAGATTTTACAATGAATGATCTTGGATGGTGCTGTTACTGTTGCCACTCTACCATCACCCAGAGTACTCGTGATTGATTGGGCAAATTTACCTGATAGATTCCCTACGTCAGCATCATTCCTACGGAAAAAAGCTTGTTTTTGTTGTGATGCTGAAGCTACATCTGTATTCGTCCTGGGAGCAGTTTGTCTCGTTGCTTGTGGATACGGAAGCGTCGGCTTGGCTGTGACCAGGGCTGGCACCATATTACCTGGATTGCAGGATATATTCTCAGCAGTAGGTTTAGATTGAGAATGTAGTCCCTCTAAGACAGAAAAAACAGTCATAACCTGGGTTTCAGAGTTTGTTAGGCGTTCCTCAATCCGAGTCAACCTGTAGGTGATTGGAGATAATAAGGTTGCTAATAGATTTTCAAATCTTCTCCATATTTCCTCATAAAAGTTCGAGCAGGGGCCACCCATAGCAGCAAAATTGAAATCCGAGCAGGCGGTAGCAGTATTATCTTGTGTGCTGCGCTCGTCTGTTGGAACTTGTCCGTTTTTGTTAGTCCTTGGCGCTTTCACAGTGGCAGGCCTCTGTGGACCGCCTCCCCTTTTCCTTTTTACTGCTGGGTCGGGAGTGGGTTTATTAAATGTGTTTTATTTTTAGATAATTAACTTGCCAACGTTCGCGGGGGCATACTAGGAACAGTCTTATGTACAGCTACTGGTGATTTTACAGTGTCCTCCAATGACCCGGTTATGGAGGTCACAGAGCCGTTCGCCTCATTAATAATCGTGGGCGCAATACAATTACCAACAGAGTGGATTGGAGAACACGCTGAGGCAATTATGCCCAGGGAAGATCTTTTAGTATGTTGCGGATCCAAGGTTAAGCGATGCTCTGTTATCGCTATCTCTTTTTCCAACACAGATGTTGCCCTTAGTATAAATTGGTCTAAAGTCCCCACCACACTGCTACCATTAAGTGCACCTATCCTCTTCCCTTGCTCATCTTGCTGTTGGAGTGACCTGACCTGACCTCGTCAGAGCCGGTCGCTCAACCCGCCGCGTGGCTCCTCCTGAGTGCACCGGTGTCCCCCTGCTGCTGATGCCTGCCTCCTGGGCTCAGGTGCCCCTTGGTTGTGTTTCTCTGCTTTTTGTCTGTTTGGACCGTCTGCCCCTGTTTTTGCCCGTTTGTTCTGTGCCTCTCTGCCGCCTGTTCCCGCCGTCCTCCCCGCTCCCTGCCGCTGCTCCCCCATGGCCCAGCCCCCCTTCTTTTTTTCTGTACCCCCATCCCTCGTCCTCCTATTCACCACCCCGCTCCTGCCTCCCAGCTGCTCCTCCCTTCTTCCTCCCTCCCACTCGCCATTTATGGCAGAGTCCACGCGTACGCGCAGCGTTCACGCGCAGCAAGCGCGCCGATTGTGCCGAAGGTGTGCCAAAGGTAAGCCCGTCTGCGCCCGTCCGTGCCTGGACGGCGCCCAGCGCCAAGACCCCTGCCCCCCCTCATCGCCAGCCCACACGACAGACCTACGACGCCGCCACCCTCAACGCTCTCAAACCCGACCGTAACCCCGCCTGCTACCGAGCCACCCCGAAACGCAAACACGGACCCTTCACCTACCAAGCCTGCAAATTCACCTGCCTCCGGACCTGCACCGCACCCGCAAAGCCGAGCACCAACAAGAACCACCTCAAGTGCATCCTGCTCAACACCCGCTCCGTCCACAGACACGCCGTCGAACTCTGGAACATGCTCGACACAACATCACCAGACGTCGCCTTCCTCACGGAAGCCTGGATGAACGCCTCCTCAGGCCCCGACATCGCCATCGCCATCCCGGACGGATACAAGATCACCCGGAGGGACCACGTCAACCAGTCTGGAGGAGGCATCGCCATCGTACACAAGAACACCATCGGCATCACGACCAACTCCGACGACACCCTGACCACCGCTGAGTACCTTCATTTCCAGATTCACACCGACCCCAAGACCACCCTCAGAGGCATCCTCATCTACAGACCCCCGGGACCACGCACACAATTCAGCGAAGACATCGCAGACTTCATCAGCCCGCACGCCCTCCCCTCCGCGGACTACATCCTCCTAGGGGACCTCAACTTCCACCTGGAGAACAACAAGGACAGTAACACCACCACCCTGCTGGACAACCTCGCCAACCTCGGACTCAAGCAACTGGTGAACACCCCCACCCACCACGCCGGCCACACGCTTGACTCAGTCTTCTCCTCCAGCAAGTACATCTCCTTCAGCCACTCCACCGGACTTCACTGGAATGACCACAGCTGCGTCCACTTCAGCTTCAAAAGAACCACGACCCACCACCACCCACAACAGGTTCCTCGCAGGAGCTGGAACAAGATCACCACCGACCAGCTCACCACCTCCCTCAGCCAGAACCCTAACGCCAGCACCACAGACCACAACGAAGCAGCCCGCAACCTCACACAGTGGATCACCAATTGCGCAGACGACCTCGCACCACTGAAGACCCCTCCCAGCATACCCGGCACCAAGAAGCCTCCTGGTTCACCGACGAACTTAGGAACTCCAAGAAAAACTGCCGCACCCTCGAGAAAGCCTGGCGCAATGACCAGACCACAGACAACATGACTGCCCTCAAGAACACCACCCGCAAACACCACCAACTGATCCGCGCTACCAAGAAGACAGCATTCAAAGAACGACTGGACAACAACGCCCACAACAGCAAGGAACTCTTCAGCATCGTCAAAGAGCTCTCCACCCCCAGCGCCGGAAACAACGACATCACTCCCTCGCAAGAACTCTGCAACTCACTCGCCTCGTTCTTCCACCGCAAGATCGTCGACATACACAACAGCTTCAACGAACAGACCACTCACCCAACCACTGAACCAACGCCCCCCACCACCACCCTCTGTGCCTGGACCCCGGTCAGCACCGAAGACACCACCCGCACGATGAACACCATCCACTCCGGATCCCCTACCGACCCTTGCCCCCACCACGTCTTCAACAAGGCCGACTCCATCATCGCACCCCAACTCCGCGACATCATCAACACCTCGTTCAACACCGCCACCTTCCCGGAAAGCTGGAAGCACGGTGAGCTCAGCGCCCTCCTGAAGAAACCAACAGCGGACCCCACCGACCTCAAGAACTTCTGCCCCATCTCGCTCCTCCCTTTCCCTGCCAAAGTCATCGAGAAGACCGTCAACAGACAGCTTGCCGCCTTCCTCGAGACGAACGGATCCCTCGACCACTCACAGTCCGGTTTCTGAGTCAACCACAGCACCGAGACCGCCCTCATCGCAGCCACTGACGACATCAGATCCCTGCTCGACAATGGGGAAACAGCGGCCCTCATCCTCCTGGACCTCTCCGCGGCGTTCGACACTGTCTGCCACTGCACCCTAGTACAGTGCCTCAACAACATCGGAATCCAAGAGAAGGCACTGGAGTGGATCATCTCGTTCCTCACCAGAAGAACCCAGAGAGTCCACCTCCTCCCGTTCAGATCCGAGGCCACCGAAGTCATCTGTGGCGTACCACAAGGATCGTCACTCAGCCCCACCATCTTCAACGTCTACATGAGCCCCCTCGGAGCCATCGCACGCAAACACAACCTCAACATCATCTCCTACGCCGACGACACCCAGCTGATCCTCTCCCTCACCAACGACCCCGCCACCGCCAGAACCAACCTACAGGAAGGGATGAAAGACGTCACCGAGTGGATGAAGAACAGCCGCCTGAAACTGAACTCAGACAAGATGGAGGTCCTCATCCTGGGATCATCGCCCTCCGCCTGGGATGACTCCTGGTGGCCCCCTGCCCTGGGCACCACTCCCAAGCCAACGGATCACGCACGCAACCTGGGCTTCATCCTGGACTCCTCCCTCTCCATGACCAGACTTAGTCAACGCCGTCTCATCTTCGTGCTTCAACACCCTGCGCATGCTCTGAAAGATCTTCCGATGGAACCCCACCGAAACCAGGAAGACGGTCACCCAGGCACTCGTCACCAGTCGTCTGGACTATGGAAACACCCTCTACGCTGGAACCGCAGCCAAACTCCAGAAAAAACTCCAACGCATCCAGAATGCCTCCGCACGACTCGTCCTGGACATCCCCCGACACAGCCACATCTCCGGCCACCTGAGAAACCTGCACTGGCTCCCCGTCAGCAAGAGGATCACGTTCAGACTCCTCACCCACGCACACAAGGCTCTCCACGACGTGGGCCCCAAGTACATCAACAACCGCCTGACCTTCTACACGCCCACCCGCCAGCTACAATCGACCAGCCATGCCCTCGCCGCCGTTCCACGCATCCGCAGAACCACCGCCGGAGGAAGATCCTTCTCCTACCTGGCTGCCAAGACATGGAACTCCCTCCCCATCCACCTTCGGCTAACCCAGGACCATCTCTCCTTCAGGAAGCAACTCAAGATCTGTCTTTTCGAGCAGTAACGCACCCCTCTCCCCCAGCGCCTTTAGACCCTTCCGGGTGAGTAGCGCGCTATACAAATGCATTGATTGATTGATTGATTGAGAGCCTGTGACAGTCACTGTATTCACAGGGTTAATAAGGTGTATAAGAGGTATTTAGCAGGACTGACCTTGTAGTGTAGTCGAATTCAGAAGGGGGTCCCGGCCCGGCCTCTTCCGGTCCCACCCTTGGCCCGGGCTTAGCCCAGCGCACGCCCGCGCGCGTCCCGCGAAGCGGAAGTGGCGAGCAGTTAAGTAGTGCTGGTGCTGTTGACAGGCAGGCTCAAGTGCGGGAAAAAAACAACCTTGCTCCCTGGGACTTGCAGTCCCTGTGATGCAGCATCCAGCTCTGTGCTCAAAACGGCTCCCGCAAAGTGGGAGCGGCGAGCAGTTAAGTAGTGCTGGTGCTGTTGACAAGCAGGCTCAGATGCGGGAAGAAACAACCTTGCTCCCCGGGACTTGCAATCCCTGTGATGCAGCATCCACCTCTGTGCTTGAAGCGGCACACCCTGTCTAGATAAAAACAAATATTGAAGGAATCATATTAATATATGGCTCTCCCACTAAATCCCATAGAAATTGCACTTCATCCAGAAAAATACCTGAAGGGATAGTCAAGACTGGAACCGTCTGTTATTCTCAAATCCGAAGGAGGGAAGACAATTCTCACTCCACACGATATGTACTCAAGAGCCTGTCTAGACAGATACAGGTGAAATATGATTCACCACAGTTGCAACATTGTATGAAGAAATGATCTCCTATGGAATTATTATTTTTTTTTTTAATATAATAAACCTTTTTCTGCAATACAACTCCGGCAGAATGCTCGGTTAAGTGGTTACAGCCAGAATAACTCTCCAGTTTCAATTCCGACTGGCTGATACATAATCAGCCGGATGGAATTGAAACCGATGATGGGGGTTCTGACCAAAGGTCGGAGGCTTTCTGACCTCCATCGTAATAGGCCCCTTAGTGTAATAGGTAGAAAGGCAATGCAATCCTATGGAAGGAAAACAGTTATATGCAGTTACAGGTGAATACTCAACTTTCACATCCAGTCCTCTGGGGTTTGGACCAACACTGAACAAGGGTCAGATCAAGGTAGGTACTGCACGAGCAATGGCACTGGTGGGGCTGGGTGCAGAGGTCACTGGGCCCACTGTTAGTCATTGGAGACTGAGGGCACCCACAAGTAGGTACCCATGGTTTCAAAGCACAGGCCCTGGGGGTGAAGCAAGCACAGGGGTACAAGGTAGCACAAACCTTATACTACCAGAGGCAAAAGAGCGGCTGGGTGCAGGGTACAAATCAGAGGTGGGCGCACATTGCTTTTCTTTTTTTTTTTTTTTTTCTTTAGAAATTTTTATTGGTATACAAAAGAAGGTCGTACAAAAATATATATATACAGATATAGGTACACAGATGGCGGTCATATCTATCGTTCTCCCTCCACTGGAGAAGAAAAGAGAAAAGAAGAAAGGAGAGGAGGAGAAAAAAAAGGGGGGGGGGTACGCACGTAGTTGTCCTTGATTGTCCTTTATTGGGTCGTCCTCAGGAGCTCGTCGAGCGGGTCCCACATGTGCAGCTTGGCTTTGTGTTCTTTCGAGAAGGTGCCTGTAATGTTGTCGGCTCCCCTCAGGAAGGTAATCCAGTTGATCCATGTTTTAAAGCTTGCTTTGGCTGTGTTTTTCCAGTTCGTTAGGATCATTTTGAGGGCTGCTGTGAGAAGTAGGTCTAGGAGTTCTCTCTCTTCTTTACTTTTTAGGTTCGCTGTTAGGTGCTCAGTCGCCAGGCTGACGAAGCTGATCTCCAGATGTGTTTTGAGCATATCGTTCAGGAAAGTGTTGATTTGTGCCCAGAACTTCCTGACTTTCACGCAGGTGAAGATAAGGTGTTCGAGGGTCCCTTCCTCTTTCAGACAGTTCCAGCATTTGTCTGAGTCTGCTATGCCGACCTTGTGGAGTTTGGATGGCGTCCAGTATGCGTTGTGGAGCAGCCAGTATTTTGTTTGCGCTAGTTGTGGGGTGATTTTGTTTGTTGTCGCTGAGCTCCACATTATCGCTCGCTCCGTTTCATTTAATTGCCTGCCCAGGCGCGTCTCCCATGTGTTGGTTGCTTTTTTGTTCTGCGCCATCTTGGATGGGCTGAGGAGTTTATAGATTTTTGCCGTTTGGTGACCTGCTGAGTTGATGAGCTGCAGATACTTGATGATCCCCGGCTCTCCTCCGCACAGGTTGGCCTTTGTTATTGCTGTCTTAATTTTTAGGAAGTTATAGAACTCTTGGTTCGGGAGGTCATGTAGCTGCTGTAGGTTCTGGAACGTCAGCGGTTTTTTCTTTGTTTCCATTTGACTGGGCGTGCTGATGCCTTCTCCAATCCACGTGTCATTGTGCAGTGTCGCCCCTTGGTAGGTCACTTTAGTGTTGAACCAGATGGATTCCCAAGCAGTGCCTTTCAGTTTCTGCGCCATGTGCCTGTCCACTTTCAGCAGGGCGTCTCTCGTGTGTTTTAGTATGGCGCTCGCTTTCAGTGGGTGCCGGTTCGCTGTTAGGAGTGCTATTGGCTTGAGTCCTCCTAGGATGTCTTGTTCGACCTCCAGCCATACTGGCATGTACGTTTGTGTGGCATCTACCCAGGCGATACCCTGTCTCGCCAGACATGCCGTCTGGTATGTCTTGAAGTTCGCCAGGTTAAGGCCTCCGAGGTCTCTTGACAGTCTTAGTTTTTGTAGGCTTATCCTTGGCTTCTTGTTTTTCCACAGGAAGATGTTTATGAGCTGGTCCAATTTTTTGTGAAATGTCTCTGTCATTGGGAGTGGTAGCATTGATAGCGTGTAGTTTATTACCGGTGTTATCATCATTTTGATCGTTTCAATGCGTCCCCACCAGCTGATGAACTTTGGTGACCATAACTCCAGTCTCTCCTTTATCTTCTTCAGCGTGAGGTCCTCGTTGTGTTGCAGCGTTGACGTGAGGTCTCTCCCAAAGTGGAGCCCTAGGTATTTCAGAGGTTTCATCTGCCATGCTAGGCCGGAATCGCCTAGGACTTCTCTTGTGGTGTGGACATTCATTGGCTTACACTCCGATTTCTCCTTATTGAGTTTGTAGCCTGAGGCTTCTGCGTATTCACCTATTGTGGCCATCAGAGCTTTTATCGACGTGGAGGGGTTCGCTGTTGTGATTAGGATGTCGTCGGCGTATGCTGCTAGTTTGACGGTCTTCCTCTTGAGCTTTACGCCTGTTATCTCAGTGTTGTCCCTGATTCTGGCTAGCAGGGGCTCTAGAGCGAGCAGGAATAGTCCGGGGGAGAGAGGGCATCCTTGTCTGGTGCCTCTGCCCAGCGTGAGCGTTTCGGATGCGCTCCCATTTACCACTATTTTCGCCTTCAGTTTGTTGTAGAGGGCCATGACCATCGCCGTGTACTTCCTGCCTAGGCCAAAGGCTCCCAGACAGTTACCCAGGAGGGGCCACGAGACTCTGTCGAAAGCCTTCTCCGCATCCAGCGCTATCATGACTGCCTGCTCGTTGCTGCTTGCTGTGTGGTTGATCAGGTGGCACAGTAACCTTGTGTTGTCCTGCGACAGTCTGTTCTTTATATATCCCACTTGTGAGGGGTGGATGATGTTCGGCAGGATCCTGTTTAGTCTGTTGGCTAAGACTTTTGCGTAGATCTTGCAGTCGACGTTTATTAGCGATATTGGTCTGTAGTTCTGGGGATATTGTGGGTCTTTCCCCTCCTTGGGAATTATGGTGATGTTGGCCTCGCACATGGACTCCGTCATCCTCCCTTTCTGGATGCATGTGGAGTATGTTTGTGCCATCAGTGTCTTGATGTGTTCGCTGAAGGTTTTATAGAATGTCGCCGAGTAGCCATCTGGTCCTGGCGCCTTGTTCCGTTTCAGTTGGCTTATGGCAGTTCCAATCTCTTCCTCCGAGATGTCAGCTTCGAGCGACTCCCTTTCCGCCTCGTCTAGCTTCGGCAGATTGGTTTTACTGAGTAGGTCACGTCCTGCATCTTTGCTCAGGTTTTGATCCTCAGTGTAGAGTTCTTGGTAAAATTGTCTGAAAACCTCTAGTATTCCTTTGTTCGTTGTTTGGGATTTGTTCGTGCGGTCAGTTATCGCTGCTATCGTGTGTTGCCTTTGTTTTGCCTTTAAGTAGGACGCCAGCTGTTTCCCTGCTTTGTTTGCTGCACATAGGTTGACTGACTTGAACTTCGTCAACCAGGAGCCCGCTCTTTCGCTTAGGATCCTGTTCAGCTCGTATTTCTTTTTTGTGAGCAAAGTGAGCGTGTTTTTGTCCGTTATGTTAGCACAGTGACCTCTCTCCAGTGCTGTTATTTCCTCCTCGAGCTCACGGAGTTTCTTGTTCCGTCCTCTGTTCATCCTGGCCTTGATGTTTATCAAATTCCCCCTTATTGTCGCTTTGAGGGCATCCCATACGGTGTCTTTCCCTACCTCGCCATTGTCGTTGTGTTCGAGGTACTCTTTGATTGTAGCTTCAATTTCTTTGACGTTCTCTCTGTTCTGGAGGATGTCATCGTTCAGTCTCCACCTCCTCGTTGGGTTTTCATTGTGTTTCCCACTTAGAGTGAGTGTTATGTGAG
Organism: Lissotriton helveticus; assembly: GCF_964261635.1. Lineage (NCBI taxonomy): Eukaryota > Metazoa > Chordata > Amphibia > Caudata > Salamandridae > Lissotriton > Lissotriton helveticus. The sequence goes on from NC_136061.1 coordinate 696,302,442, forward strand.
CATGGTCTGAGACGGTGATTGTGGCTATCTCCGTGTCTTCTATGAGGTGCGTGTGTGTGTTGGACATCAGTATGTAGTCGATCCTGCTGTAGGAGTTATGTGGGTGTGAGTAGAAGGTGTATTCTCGCGCTGTCGGGTGTTGGAGCCTCCACGGGTCTGCCAGTTGATGTTTGGTGCATAAGTCTTTCAGGGTGTTGTTGTTGTTGTTGGAGTTGTGACTTGGTCTGTTTGGGTGTCTGTCTGTTGCCTGGTCCATCGTCTTGTTCATATCCCCGGCTGTGATCAGGAGGTCCTCTTGGGGGAGATCTGATAGCTTGCTGTCCACTCCCAGCCAGAATTGCTTGTCTTCCGAGTTCGGACCATAGATATTGACCATGTGGATTGTGTCGCCTCCTCTCTGGACGCTTGCTATGAGCATGCGGCCATCTTCATCAGTGTCCACTGCTAGTGTTGTCATGTTGGCCTTCTTGCTCAGGATGGTTATTACTCCTCTTTTTTTCCCTTTTGCCGGTGAGCAGAGTACCTCCCCTATCCATCTGGCTTTGAGTAGTTTCGCCTCCTCTTTGGAGAGCTTGGTCTCTTGGAGCATGTACACATCTCCCTTTAGTTTGGACAAGTAGTCCAGGATTTTCCTGCGTTTGACTGGGTGGTTCAGTCCTTTAACATTCATGGACACTACCTTCAAATCAGTGGACAGGCCCGCTCTTGTTGGGTTTGTCATGGTGGTTTCGCTTCGTCGCTTGTGCTTTGCGTTCTGCGGCCCCCCCCGGGGTGCTGGATGGGAAAAAAGAAATAGGAAAAGTATAGGGTGCCTGTGGAGAAAGGCAAGATTCTAGGTCCTTTGTTCATGACGCAACCGGCGGCTCTGCCATGTACTGTCATATCCGCCGACTTCACTCCCCCCCCTGGCCCGACCCCCTCCCCCCTCCCCCCCGTCAGTAGTAAACCGGGTGTGCGACAGCAAGGGTCCTCACACTCCCCCCCCCCCAAGTTCTTCCTGAGTCTTTTAGTCCTTAGCGTGTTAGCCAAAAAACCCCCCGCCCCTCATGGTCAATTTCAAAAGAAAAGGATATGGTCAGCGGTTGCCCGCCCGTTCTTCCCGTGGCCACCGTGGCCTTGCTGAGGTAGGTATGGTTGTTCTTGCTGTTTGGTGGCTCACGGCATGTTCTGTATCCCGGTGGCTGTGGCCAATCTTGTTCTGTGGCCATCTGAGGTAGTATGTTGTTGTTGTGTGAGGTAGATTCCCTTTTTTGAGGTAGGTTGTTGTTAATGTCAGAGTTTCCTTGCATGGTTGCGCATGCTTGTTACTCCAGGCTATTGTTCGTAGCAGTCAAGAGTCTCGGTGGTTGCTGTTGCTCCTGTACATGGTTGTCTGCGACATGCGTGTTCCTTCAAAAGCACTCCTTCTTATTCACCTCCTTCGTGTGTTTCGTCAGAGGATGCCCTTCTCTTTGCCCCTGGGCTCGGCAGCTCCATCTCCTCTGGTTCTGGGTCTCGTAGGTATCGGTGCAGGTCGTTGGGGTCATCGAAGATTCTGCTTCCGTGTCTGTCTGTCACTCTCATCCTGGACGGGCCTGCAAATGTAAAAGCAATGTTCTTTTTCCGCAAATGTTCCCTTTGGGCTAGGAAGCCTTTCCTCACCTCGACTGTTAGTTTGGAGAAGTCCTGGGTGATGGTTACTTTGCTCCCGTTTATCATCATCGGGCGGCCCTTCCTGGCTACCGCAAATATCGCCTCTGTTTGATTTTCTCTTAGTGGTCTGCATATTATGGGTCTGGGGGCGTTGCTGTTCATTTGCTTCCTGGCTGGTATGCGGTACGCTTTAGTGATCTCCAGCGGTTTGTCGAAAGTAAGTCCCGTTATTTTAGGTATTAGGGCCTCCAGCATGAGGGCACATGCTCCTGGTGTATCTTCTTCCTCCTCGGGTACTCCCAAGAGTCTTATGTTCCCCTTGCGACTCCTGTCCTCCTGCTCCGCTACGGCCTTCTGTAGTGCCGTTGTTCTCTTTATCACAAGCCCCATGTCCTTATGTGTTATATTTGCGTTGTCTTCTAGCGCACCTATTCGCTTCTCTGCCTCGTCAATTCTTCCATTGGCTCTGCTTTGCTCGGCTCTGATTGCTATTAGCTCCATCTGGATGCTGTCTACTGTTTTTTTCGTGGCTTTTGCCAGCTCGTTCCCCTCCGTTATTTTCTTCAGGAGCATGTCCAGCGTTATGGTGCCATCCCCCTGATTGTTTCGTTCTTTGCCCGGTGAGGGCGGTGTCTCATTCTTGCTTTTCTTCAAGTCGTTGGCCCCTTGTTTCCCGTCCCTGCCTGCCATGGCTTCTGTTCCTCTTTTGGCCTGGTTGAGACTGAGCCTCCCTTCTGTTAGTGGCTGTCTTTTTGCGGCTTTGTCTCCTCTTTCTCCCTCCTTGCCCCTCGAGGTGCAAATCGGCGTTATAGGGTCGTCTCTGAACCTGGGTGGCCACCTGACCACTCTGGTTTTAGTCCTAAGCTCCGCCAGCCTTCTGCGCTGTTCTCTGCTCTGGCCGTGTCCCCTCTCCTATTATTATGCTCCAGCTCTCGCCGCCGTCTGCTCAGGCTTGTTTGTCACAGCGTCAGTGGCCTTATCGATGGCTCTCTGCCTCCTCCCCTGTTGTGTACGTGCCTGGTGCGTGACTGATTGCCCCTCAGTTCCCTGCTTCGTTGGAGAAGTGCGGGCTTACCGCTCTGACCTGCTTGCACTGTGTTGTCGGCTCGCCTAATGCCAGGAGAATTTTCGCAGTGAGGTACTTTGGCTTATAGCAAGATGGCCGCCCCCGCTCACTCCCTCTCTACCAAGATGTCCACCTTGTTTTTGTCTTTTCTGCTGCCGTTGCAGCTGCGGCCTGGCCCCTCGATAGAATTGTGTGGCTGAGGCTGGTCGCCCCTTAGTTCTCCGCTGCGTCGGAAAGAGTGCAAGTTTGCCGCTCTGACCCACTCGCGCTGTGTTGTCGGGCCGTTTATCGCCATTTGTCGCCGTAATGTACTTGTGGCTTTAGCAAGATGGCCGCCCCTGCTCCTTCCCCCTCTACCAAGATGGCCGCCTTGTTGTTGTTGTTGTCTTCCCTGCCACCGAAGCGGCTGTCGGCCCCTCTGCCGCGGTGTGTTACTGCCGCCTCGTCAGCATTCAGAATTGTGAGGGCGTGGGGGGAGCTGCCAGTTCGTTCCTTGCGCTGACCTGCGCGCGCTGCTCCGTTGAGCCGGTGCTCACTTGCGTGACTGATTGCTCCTCAGTTCTCTGCTGCGTTGGAGAAACGCGGGTTTACCGCTCTGACCCGCTTGCACTGTGTTGTCGGGTCGTGTAATGCCAGGAGAATTTTCCGCCGTGAGGTGCTTTGGCTCTAGCAAGATGGCCGCCCCCGCTCACTCCCTCTCTACCAAGATGGCCGCCTTGTTTTTGTCTTTTCTGCTGCTGTTGCAGCTGCGGCCTGGCCCCCCGATAGGATTGTGTGGCTGAGACTGGTCGCCTCTTGGTTCTCCGCTGCGTCGGAGAGAGTGCAAGTTTGCCGCTCTGACCCACTCGCGCTGTGTTGTCGGGCCGTTTATCGCCGTTTGTCGCCGTAATGTACTTGTGGCTTTAGCAAGATGGCCGCCCCTGCTCCTTCCCCCTCTACCAAGATGGCCGCCTTGTTGTTGTTGTTGTTTTCCCTGCTACCGAGGCGGCTGTCGGCCCCTCTGCCGCGGTATGTTACTGCCGCCTCGTCAGAATTCAGAATTGTGAGGGCGTGGGGGGGCTGCCAGTTCGTTCCTTGCGCCGACCTGCGCACGCTGCTCCGCTGAGCCGGTACTCACTTGCTCGGTCCCCGCACGCCGTGACTGCCTCTCTCTCCCTTCTTCCTGAGGCAGGGGGGGGGGGGCGGGGGTGTTGGGCGGTCGGTGTTGCGCTCTAGGTGGATCGGCTCACCTGTCTTTGTGTGGCTCGCTGTCTTCCCGGTCTTCTGACTCAAGCCGCCATCTTGGGGTCGCTCCTCTTCCCCCCTGGTCGCTCACCTTCTCCCCCGCCGCCGCCTTATTCTTGGCTCTTTTTGGTCGCGGAGCCTCTCGTAGGGTGCCCGTTTGGTTCCCTCACACTTTTTCCGGGGTTTGGCTCAGTTTCTCTCCGTTGGGCTGTAGTGGGCGCCGCTCGTTTGAACTTGGGGTCAGGAGCTCCGGACTTAGGTCTCCTGCCTCCTTGCCATCCAAGCCACGCCCCCCCGGCGCACATTGCTTTTCAATAGGGAATCTCGGTCGCACAAAGAGGCTGCAGGTTCAGATCAGGAGGGTGGGTGAAGGTGACCACCGGCAGGAAAGGTAAGATGAGGTATCAAAGGAGGGTTGGCACCATCAGCTGGGCAACCAAAGTCGGGGAAAGGGATGCAGGGGTGCCCTTTGTTATAAGATTTTCTTTACCAGAGCTGTTCGCAGTCAGGGGGACCCTTCAAGATGATGCTGCAGGCATGTTTGTGGCGTACAGGAGAGGTTATCCACCGATAGAGTTGAGGTCAGAGTTGCTGGGGAGATTTCTCTGGACAGGTAAGCCACTCAGACTCAGGCCATGGGCATTGGGTGCAGAGTGGGCAGGAGTCATGGATTCGCCTGGATCCAGAGTACTTGAAATTGAAGCTTTCTGAACAGTGCCACTGTCTTCGGGACATCTGGTCTTTGTTGAATTGTGTCATTCTTGCAGAGGAACACAGGGACTGGAAGCCCGATTGGCAGGGACCAAGTGCACACTCACTCTAAGTGCATCAGATATCAGGCAAAAAGTGGGGCGTAACCATGCAAAAAGGGGTATTTTACTACCGATAGGAAAGTAAAAAGTGCTTTTAAATATATGTTGTGTGCGTGCTTGCAGATGAGAATGTGTTTATTTAAGAGAGAGTGTATGTATGAGTGAATGTGTGTGTATTTGTAAGCATGTGTGTTAAAGTAAACGTGAAGGTCAAATGGGTTATGATGTCACCTCCACTAACCCTGGCATTTTGGTGAATTTACATTCATTTCTCTGGGGCACCAAAGCAGACTGGCCGAAGGCAGAATGCATGCTCATTTGCAACAATCCACGGCCAGACATCACCCAATTGCATGGCTGATGATGGCTTAGCATTAATAATAATAATAATAATAATAATAAAAATACTGCCATTTTTTAGAGCACGAACAGCTACCTCCGAAGAGGTGTCCTGGTGCTATAGCAACAGGTGGTGTGCAAAGTCATGCGCTGTTCAGAGAGGCCAGGCGATTGATCTTGATTAAATAGCCATGTTTTAACTGCTTTCCTAAATTGTGTTTCCGAGGTAATCTGGCGCAGGGCGTTTGGCAAGGCGTTCCAAATCCTGGACAACTACAGTCCCAATTGTGAGTCTTTATATTCCTTTATCCTTAGCCTGCTTTAGTTAAAGTTATAGAGTCTTTACTCATGTTCCAGTCTTAACTGATTCAGCTTCAGAATCAACCCTTCCTTAAGCTCCAACCCACACATTCCTTACTACTTAATCCTGCTATGCACAGCACAATTCACCATGTCAACGCGCTACTGTTATTGTGCACTGACATATGATACATTACACCTGAATCTTAGCAGTTGCCGTATTTGTTTTGATATGTTTTATGGCGGCCAATTGCTATTGTACAAAGTACAAATGTGTAGATATGTATTATGTAAAATGTATATGTATATATATATGTATACAGCATAAAACGTCATTTGTCTCTCCTGTTTTATGTTTTGAATACAATTGATTTACACAGAACAGTACATTTCGGCTTATCACACAATCAAGGGCAAATGAAACATGGAAAAACAAGTGTGCAATGTTTAGTATGTTGGCTGTCATTAGCACATTAGCATCAAACTGTGAACTGTGTTTAATTCTATTTCCCCACACAAACTCAGCTAATTTCAAAGTAGTTAAATACATGTTATGTATTGTGTCAAGCTTGGAGGCCACCTTTTAAATTCATACTGACTAACAATTTGTGAAAAAGTCAGGTATTCAGTTAGGAAGTGGGTATCAACTTAATAAACACATCCTGATTAGGTCTCAGCACACGTGTTTGCACAGGGTTCGGAATTAGGAATTGTATGGAAATCATCAAACCCTAACAGTTTTCCCCTGATAATTCTTCAGGTTAAAACAAGAGAAATGTATCAGGGAACAAGGTCCATACAAAAGGCAAAACATGAAATAGTCAGTGCATTAAATGTAAATGTAGCATTCTTTGCCTTATTTGCAAGTTAAAAGTCCAAATGGGAGTAATTTTCCATCAGTGGTGGCGGTGATGTTTGAAAGTGGTAGGGCATAAATGTTCGGGACGAGTGCCCTGTGACGTGGCAGTGTAGGGAGTGAGGCGAGCCATCAAAAGGGGGACTTGGGGGGGTTCTCCCCCAGGAAAATTTTAAAAAGAAATGGCCAAATCGTGCATTTTGAAAAACGTTTGAGAAAGCAAGAAGGATTATAAAAATTGTGAAAGTGCAGACAAAATATTGAAAGAAACAAAAATGCTCCATATCTTACTGAATTAAGATTGTTCAATGGTTAGCTTAGTGTGTAAATTCAAACTGTACAGTCCCACAAGCAGGGTTCCCTTTTATCTTACCTGGACATAGTGTTGTCGATGAGATGCCGCATCTGTAGTACATATATATAAATGGTAGGAGCCTCAGTCCATTCTCTCTATTAGAACCTGTCTTTCCCCAAAGCCCTTTGTCAAGCCATAAACACTCGCCTCAGGACAGGCTGTAAACTACTTTGGGCTTTGGAGAAAATATTCCATGTCTTCAATGCGCAACTAGAGAGAAGCAAATAGACGCTGTCACCAACTTCAAGTGCTGCTGTCTTGAGGGCTGGTGAAATTCAAACTGAGCAATGGCTGCCATCACTTCCAGCTGAACACTAGTTTCACTGACTCCACACTGTCTCCACATAATCATTTCCCTTTAGCTGAGACAAATGTGTCATCAGATTTATTTTTAAACTGATGTGAAAAAGGAGAACAAATGAGCACCAAGCAGAGTTTTCACTCATTTGAAACAAATTCTTTAAGGGCCACAGACTCTTATTTATATTTTCAGTGCTTTGCAATGCCGTAGTGGTGGTGAATGATGGCAAAGGCACACTAAAAGCCTCTATTCTCTACTTCTCTTCGAGTGAGTCACGAAGAGACTAAAGTGAAGACGACGCCTTCACTGTAGTCAATTTTAGTCAACTTTAGTCTGTGTGTAGTCTCTGTGCCATCGGTAGAAAGTTGCAGAAATAGTCTTAGAAATCACTGGCGTAACGAAAAGTGAGGGGGCCTCCCTGCACGGTACTTAGGGGGGGCCCTCCGGGCTCAATCAGGAGCTCTCCCGGCCAGAGTTCAGTGCCGAGGGGGCCCCTTTGAGCTAGGGACCCCCGCACTGCGTGGGCTGTGGGGGCCTTTGTTACGCCCCTGTTAGAAATAACTAATTGCCTACAATCACCACTGCCAAAGTATCTCTCACACTGCATGGCTTGGCTTTATAAGAAGGCTATTAGCAAAGCTAAGATTGGTTCTGGCAAGATTCTGGCTTTCTAGCAAGGTTCCAATCCATGAATCTGGTTACGTTAATTTTTTTAATTTAAGTCAGTTGGAGATGGTGTTAACTGAGAATGATCCTCGGAAGCAACGGTTAGGTCGGATCTGGGATCCCGTGAAGTGCTAGCTGGTGGTGGTGTGTGCTCCTCAGGACTAGTCCACTTAGCTATCTAGTTTTGTCAGCCCATTTGTTTTCCAAGATGCTCTCCCCCACCTATTTCTTTCTAAGCAATATAAAATCTTGGACTCTTATTTTGTTTATAACTTTACAAAACACACATTATTTAGGCAATTGAGCTGTTTCTTATGCTCTTATTGGACTGTTGTTTTTTCCCTCCGTTTAGGTTGCTTCTCTTCTTATTTGCTTGATGGGTTTTGTATATGTTCCCTTGCGCTTGGCACCTGCTGTTCTTTTGTTATTGAAAACTTAAAAAATATATCTATGTTTACTAGGGCAGGAATAAAAAAACATGACATTACAGAATAGATAAAAAGATGAGAATAGCAGATACCAAATATCAAATGACGAAAAATACATTATACAACGTAGCGTAAAAATATCAGAGTTATCATCCATTGTTGAGTAATGAATAAAAAAGCCAAATCCAAAATGAAGGAAAATAGCATGTATAAAATATGTTCATCACTACCGCACATTACACCATATACACATAATCTACCAGGCATTTCCTTCCCCCTGGTAGTTTTCCAGGAAAACCTATACATATATTTACTGGTAGACATTAATGGCCGATTAGTATTATGAAATCAATAAAGAGACTACTTCTCTCTGTCATACTGGTATGAAAATTATTTAAAGTGCCTGTAAAACTAGCAGCAATTATTTTAGTAAAGTGCATAAATTGAATCCCTAAAGAACGTGCTATACAATTTTAATATAATCTTCTACGTTATACAATAAGAGGAGAAATTTGCCCAGATAGCTCTAAATCTTACAATAGCTCCTAGACGCTTTGGATAGGCCTCCTCAATTCTGTAAGTCCTGCACATTTTACTAACCCAATGGTCAATTCTTAGTTGTTTATTTGTTCTCCAATTTTGTAGAATGAGTGACCTTGCAACTGCCATAGATATTACTATAAAATACTGCTGGCATTTCTTTAAGCATTTTACCTTTCCTGATGAACCAAATAAGACCAACATACAGTATGGGACACTTGTTATAGACAAGCAGCAAGTGATCAAGATAAAAACATTCTTCCAAAACTGCTGTAGGTTTATACACTTAAAAAATATATGTATCCAACCCACTTCATCCTGTTTTTTACATCTAAACCATTGGTTCTGATTCATTGGAAACATCTTATGCAGTCTCAAAGGAATGTAATATGCCCTCCATCTGGACAGAAAATTAATTCTTTTGATATTAGCACCTCGCATCGCTTTATTAGTTATCTCACTAAGCTGGTGCCATTCTTTAGTGTTAAATGTACACACTGTCTCAGAATTAATTTTTTGAAACTCTTTCATAGTAATTTCTTCTCTATTAGCCTTCTGATGTAATAAATGATACCAAATTCCAACACCCACTATTTTGTTTGACATCTACCTGGTGATCTGACGTGCAGCCTCGCTCAGCATAGTTTAATTGTTTTTGAGGAAATTCAACACCTAAAGGAAACTCATATAAAAGGTAGTGCTCGGGTTACTGGATTGTAATCGTATTTTTTCCCATGTAATTAATCTATCATGATAGTAAAAGTCCCCAAGTCGCACAAAACCTAATTCTTGCCATAGTTATTAGAGTCCTTTGGATTGCATTAAACCTTCTGCAGCACAATTTTGAAAAGGAGTATAAGCATGGTATGTTGGAATATCCTGAGATTTTAAAAAAAGCTGAGTTCTTGCTAAAGTCAGTAGCATCTTATATCTGGTTCTTTTGGGGAGTTTTGCGGACTGTAAAAAAGCTGGGAGTTTAATGGCACTTTCCTTCAGCATATGAATTAATAGGAAGTTATCCAAAACAGAATTGTCCTCTCCTAATTGTGATACCAAGTTAATCAGAGAGGCCTGGTTGTGTATTGCAAAATGTGGGAGTGACAGTCCCCCACATGCTACATCTAATTGTAATGTGGCTAGTTTAATCTGGGCCTGCTTATTATTCCAAACAAACTTCCGGATTGTTTCATCCAATTCTTTAAAATAGGGACTGGGAATTTTTAAGGGGGAATTTACTAAAAAGGAACAAACCAGTGGGAGCACTGACATTTTGACCATCGCAAACCATCCTATAAGTTATAGATGCAACAGAGCCCATTTATCTAGTAATTGTTTCACTTTCACAAGCGTATTGCTATAGTCCAGTGAAATCAATTGGTCATATTCATGTATGTATTTAATGCTTGTTAAGCGCGGCTGTCACCCAGAAGGGTATCCTGGCGCTGAGACCATATCATTTGTAACAAAAGTACCCAGGTATCTAATTGGGTGTGGTGATCGGTGTTGCAAACAAACTGGGATCTCGGAAAACTCTGAATTAAATGTGAGGATTGCCGTTTTTGCTTGTATCCCCCTCCATGCGTAAAATTTCTGGATTTCATACAACGCATCCTGTATATTAGAACCCACGGCTTCCAGATATAAAATGATATACTCCGCATATAACTTAATTTTTTTTAATTCCCCTCAACAGAAGGTAAGATAGATAAATGATGGTAAATGTTTGCAGCTGGGTTCAATAAACACAGAAAACAAAAGGGGGGATAACGGACATACCTGTTGGGTTCCGCAGTTAATATTTACCATCCCAGCTTCTGCCCCATTAATAATAATTTTGGCCTCCGCCTGGCTATATACTTCTTTTAGCATACATATCAACTGATGTGGAAAACCAAACTTATCCAAAATAAAAAATAAAGCACGCCAATCTACCAAATCAAAAGTCCTTGTGGCATCCATCATCAGAATTACTGCTTTGATCTTATTATATGAAAAAAAGTCAATTGCTTACATTAAAAAATATGTATTAGCGGCCATTAGTCGTCTTGGAAGAAAACCATTTTGATCTATATGAACCACCTGTAGGGCACATGGAGCAATTCTCATTGCCCGGATTTTCATAAATAATTTATAATCTGTGTTTAACAGACTAATAGCGTGGTAAGAATTAAGATCCAGTGGATCTTTATCCTTTTTAAGGAAGACGACCACCACTGATTCTTTAAAACTTTTGGGGATATCTATACCATCCTTCATTCGATTAAACAACTTAGTTAAAAAAGTAAGTAGTTTTTCTTGAAATATTTTAGAAAGTTCTACTGGGCTTTCATCAGAACCACGTGCCATAGCATTTGCATTCTTTTCAATACTGTCAACATTTCTGAAACTTCTATAGAACTATTAAGCTTTTCAGTGAACTGCAGAGACAACTGAGGCAGGGCCAATAATTAAAAGTATGTTGTCAATTCTGACTCTTCTGTAACCTGTAATTCAGAGTAAAAATGTTTTAAATGAGAGAGAAAGACATCTGCAATTGCTTATTTATCTTCTTCTAATTGGCCAGTAGTTGGATTTTTTATTTGACTTATTATTTGTCCAGCTTTCTTACTTTTTGCAGTCCAGGCCAAGAATCTGCCAATATGTTGACTCTCTTCATAACGTTTTTGTTGGTTTGCCTTACTTTCTGAAATATCCTCTAACAAAAAAATCCTTCAATTGCTCTTTATTTATTTATTTATTTATTTATACAGTTTTATATAGCGCTGGCTAGACCTGGAGGTATCAGAGCGCTTTACATAAGGATCAGTGCGTTGAAGGCTACATAGTTACAGGATCAGCGAGTTACAGTTTACATAGTTACAGCAATTAGATCAATGAAAACGGAGGAAGGAGGAGGGAGGGGGAGGAAACACAGCGGAGGGACGAGGAAAATAAAGTCAGATGTCCGGCTGGGTAGGTGACAGCCAAGGGGGTGAACCAGAGCCAGACTCCTCTATAGTTGCAAAGAACACCTCCACCGGGCAACAGCCACGGTTGCTCCGGCTCTGCAGTAGGTACAAAACAGTTTTGGAATCAGACCAGGGGACATCGTCCTACCTCCATCAAAAAGCACAAGGTCCCGCCTCATCTTTCAGCTTACCCCCAGGACACGAGTGATGGGAGGAGAGGAGGAAGAAACAGTTTCAAAGTCTGAAAAATTCACACAAAGAGCTGGCGTGGGAAACAGAACAGGGATCCCTGAAACCAACGCCCGTACTTCATAACTGTAACCAGTCCGGATAAGACCAGGAAAGCAGCGCTGTGATCCCTGATACCAGAGCCCATTCTCTGTGTCTGAACCTAATCCGGAAACTTGCAAACCCAGGCCTCACTGGAGAGACACTGGGGATCGCCCTCTTTAGGAGTCATTAAGCCATCCTTAGCTTTTAATAATTCTTTCTGTTGTACCTTAAAAGTATTTTCCTCTGTCGTTTTTAAATTTGCTCAGCCTAAACTTATAGGAAATCGTTTGCCCCCTGAAAGCAGCTTTAAATGCCTCCCAAACCGTAAAGATTGGGGCAGTATTTTCATTAAATTGGAAAAACTCCCTGATAAAAATCCTAATTTCCCTCAGCCAAGTAATATCTTTTAATAAAGATATATCGAACTACCACCTTGGTTTCTTTTTTGGGGTCATCCCTAAGATTAGAGTAAAAGAAACTAGAGAGTGGTCAGAAAAAGAGTTGTCCAGTATCTCTCTCTTGCCATTAGCTAGTAATTTATCTACCAAACAAAAGTCCAATTGAGATGCTGTTCTATATCTGGAGGAGTTACAGGTAAATTGAGAGAACCCTGCATGCTGTTGCCTCAAAGGATCTGTTAAGGCAAAATCCATTGGCATATTTTTTATTAACTTTGCAGTTTTAGGCTTTCATTGTCATTTTGCTTTATTTGAGGTATCAAGTGTCAAATTCTGAATGCAATTAAAATCACCACCCATAATCAGTATATCCTCCGTATTCACCGCTGTTTGATAGATTTGTTCAAGTGCTAAGGTTTCATCATCTATGGGACCATAGTATTTCACTACATTTATCACTGTCTCCACAACCTTTACCTTAACCCATAGCCATCTACCCTTACCATCTCGTAGAACCTCTTCGACCTGCTAGTCAATTGTATTTAATAGTAAAATCCCGACCCCTTGAACCGCTAAATTAGCAGACGAAAAATAGAAGAAAGACTCATGAGTGATCAGAAGGGCCACCGCTATTTATTTTACTCCACTGAAGGTTGTGAAGGAAAGAGTCTCCCATGAGCAGTTCTAATGTGAAATGACTTCTTTACATACGGGCAATAATCTTCATTACCCAGAATAGGTCCTCTTCGTCCCAGTCATTACATTGACATGCACATACTACGGAACTATTTTTTTTAATGCCCATTGAATTAACAAAAACTCCGCCCTCCTCTCCCTACTCCTGTAAGTTCACAAGCAATAAGAAAATGCAAATGCCAAGGGAGGGTGGGGAGTGTCCATGGCTGGGATGAGGAGAACCTTTTCAGGGTATTGAAGATTACCGGTAAGTAAAGACGTCATTACCCCCTCATATGGTCCTCTTCATCCCACTTATTACATAGTTAGGAAATCACATACCAGAGCCAAAAGAAAGGTTTGCACTTACATGAATGTATTCATAACAGAAAACACATGACTGCATTCCAGTAGACAAAACCATATGACCAAAATAGCTTGGCATGGCATCATCAATATACAATCCATAGGGTTTAACAACCAAAATAAAGAACAAACGCAGTAATTGACCTGAGTGACAGGAATAGAAACAGGAGGAGGGCGAGGTGGGTGGAGTTTTTGTCCATTTAATGGACATAAAATAAATACGAATGTTGTATGTGCCTATCGAGGACAGGGCCGCCCTCACCACGTAATGCCTGTGACGAGGAGGAACATATGAGGGGGTAGTGAGATATTGACTGCTGTTCTATATATAACGTGTTGAGCATTTCCGTGGCGTGGTACCCCAAGAAAGGTTCCTGGAGTGTGCGGCCCCTCGGAATCTCAGAATTGGAGTCCGAGAAGTTTTCATTATTATTTCTGAAGAGCTTGACAGTTGCTTTCACACGCCTTTTTACAAAATATCCAGATGATTCTGCAGGTAGGGCTGTGTTTTAACAGAACCTTCCACCTACAAATAGAATTGTTTAAAAACATTTCACTAGAGGGGCACTTTTTATTCCCAAAACAAATGCAATAGTATGCCCAAGTTTACATTTTTGATACTTATAGGCAGAGTATTGGTTATTTTTAGGTTTCGACCTGGCGAGGGGCGAAGCCCCTCCCAGATCGAAATCTTTTGTTTTCAGTAGTGAGGTTCGGACCGCCTCTGTTTCCAATTGGCTAGCTCCATAAATGGAGACTAGCCATTGGGAGACAGAGGCTGTCAATCGCGCTTTCTCTCGAAAACGCGATTCGGGGGCGTTTCTGGTGCTTTTTTAAGCCCCGCCCCTTTGTCCCGGGCCGCGCTGCGATTGGCTGCCGGCCCGGGACACCCCCGTGACGTCATTCCCGGGCCGCGCTGTGATTGGCTGCCGCCCGGGACACCCCCGTGACGTCAGCCAATCACAGCGCGGCCCGGGACCTGACTTCTTTTGTTGTGGCGCTTATTATATATTGTTCATAATGTGCTTTTATTTTTGGAAAGATGATTTACATTGTACTGTGCTGAACGTACGAACTGAGCTATTTTCAGTTTATCGCAGCAGCAGTTTTGCTGCACAAACATGAAATCATTTCATTTAGTTTAACTTGGACTGAATTGTACTAATGCGCACAGAAGAGATGTGGTATTTCAGCAGCTGGATCGATAACATCGAAAGACGAACGAGAACTCCTACCTACCCCCTTCCCACTCCACCTTTCTCGTCAAGCCCAACACTCCAATCCTCTCCCTTCTCACATCTCATTGCACCACACTTCCTTCCCATTTCCTCCTCCCCCGCCCCCTCTCTCCTCGTGTGTCCCCAGCCCTCCGCTTCCTGTGCACTCCGTGGCACACTGTCGCCTCCCTGGCACAGCTACCACCGGTCACCGAAGTGGAAATTGTTGCGAGCACTTCCCCTCTCGCTGTGGCCGGGCGCGAAGGGGTTAAAGCTGGGGGCAGTGAGGAAGTGCGGATGGCAGCGCTGTGATTGGCTGCCAAGGGGCAGGTAGTCCCGGGGCCCTGGACGCCCATAGACCGCCGCGGCTGCTCGTCAGGGCTCAGAGGTTGGAGGGGGCGTGCATGGAGGATCTGTAGGAGCGTCGAGGCGAGCCTCAGAGGAGCGGCGGCAGTGCCGAGGAGCGGTGCCGGGGGATGGTGAGTCCAAGGGGTCTGAGTGCTTCATGAGGCCCGGGGCTGCGTGTGTGGGTGCCAGCTCGGGGGATGAAGTGGGGAACCCCTTCAAGATTAATAAGGCGTACAGGACAGGGGCAGGTAGAGCAGCTCCTCAACCCCCTCCCCACTGTTCATGTAGCGCCGGCCGTGGCTGCTCGAGGGGATGGGGGCCTGCCGATGTGCTGTATCGTACAGGGGAGCTGTATCATGTAACTTAACGTTTGCTTTTGTCATTTGTTCACTTGTAATTTTTTCCTCAGGTATCAGTACTGTTCCTATTGTGAAGCGCTCTGACACCCTCGGGTAAAGTCCGCGCTATATAAGAACGCAATAAATAAATAAGTACATAAATAAAATGGGGCATGGGAGTCCGGGCTGTTGGTTCCTTCTGCTGTGGACTGGAGGGGTTGAGGCGCCCAGGTCCTCGATGTAAGGCGCTTGAGTGCAGGGGTGCTTTTCGCGAGGCGCTTGCTTGCTGAGTAGAGGCGCCAGACGTGCGGATGCCCTGGAGTACCTGTGTGTCATCTGTTGCTCAGTGCGGTGCTCTCTCTGGTGGCAGGGCAGGTCGTGCCGCTCTTTATCTCAGACGTCTGTTTGGAATCCCTTCTGGAGGATTGAACACAGCTGTCCCATCACAACCGATCCCGGGACGTGGGGGTCATAAAGCTCTCGTCCCAGGGGTCTCTTATGGGGATACAACTTACCTGGTGGAGGGAGATTTATATTCCTTCTGATTCATTAAGTTTGTGTCACGAGGTACAAACAGAACAGAAAACATGAAACCCCGCTCGTATCCCCAGACTCTGCCCCCAAACCATCAACATCCCGGCTCCAGGGGCGAAGTTTGGTCAGTAGGATGGGGGAGGGGCTGGTTATGAGACTCGGGGATTGAGGTGAACGTAAGGAGCAGTAGGAAGGTAGAGGAGGGCAGATGAGGAATACTTAAACTCAATATTTTGTAAAATAACTTGTTAATATCTTTAAAACAGATACGAAAGAGTGTGTTTTCGTCGGCGTGTGTATGTAAATATCCGAAGTGAAAGCCACAGGCTACTCACTATACCCGCCTGGAAGCACTTATACCGAACTATTCAATACAGAATTCGTTTATTAGGTGGGTGTACCCCCTTCCTCTACCCCCCCCCCCAGCTATGCCCCTGCTCAGCTCTCCCATCTTCTGCACACTCCCTTCACTCTCTCCTGGATGCATTTCTCCACCTCTCCTTCACCACCCCCTAAACACTCGCATGTAAGCACTGCATTTTATTTTACTTTCGCCTTGTCCATATTCTGACAACTGTGTACCTCCATCCAACACATTTGCACTTAATCACAATTGCAACAGAAATACGTGACCATTGCGCTCTGCAGAGAGGCCAAGGACTGGATGATCATGTAATGTGAAGATCTTTATGACCCACTGAGCAGCACTGGGACAGACTTGCGATGCCTTCAGCCTCCATTCCAGTACCGGGGCTCATATACACCTGGAGTCGACTCAGTTCAAAGTATGCCCTGTACTCTTAAGAGCATTATGCTATAGGAGAAACACAGCATCCTGGAATTAACTCACTTAACTGTGCATACCCTAAGAGTGTTAAACATAGGAAATATAAACGGGCACTAAATCGAGGACGGTGATTACCTTCCCGTTTTTTTATATTCAATGTTCAGAAACAGGTCCGCGTTTTCTCCAGTAAAGTTAAGGACGTGAATATAGGGACCGGTTCAATGCCTATTTTTAACTACAACCGGGCCTGAGACCTGGAGGGACCCGGGCTACTTACTGTGCAAAATGCATTGTTTACTCACAATACCAGATTGAAAATTACAAAACAAGAACGACACATGCTAAAGCACAGTCAGGCATTTTTTAAGTTACCTGGTCACCTATCCATTGCTGTATTCATATTTGAATCTGTTTAAATAGTCTTGAAATCTATTGCCCCCAAGTGATATACAGAAGGCCCTTTCCAACAGGAACAAAGTCATGGCCTTTATTTAAATAATTCAAGAAGTTGGAAGAATGATTTTTTTTTCTCACAGAAATACTTTATTGCGCTATCTGTGCAAATTCATGTAACGCATCACACTGTTTCCAGTCTAGCATTTATTTCAGGAAGGCACCCAGAGTACAAAACAGATCAAACATTCCGCCCCCCTCCACCGCTCCTTTTTTTTGTAAGTTGATATCTTAGTGTCTCCATCCTACATGCTTTATTTATGGTACTTTCTCCTGATGGTAAATGTGCTTCTAGAGGCTGTGACGATGCACGGAATCCTTAAACTGCAGGCACGTTCTAAAATCTAACTGGAAAAAACAGAATAGAAACGCTTACCTTTTTTTTGCCTTGTAAGCTTGTTTCCTGCTTATCGTATCTTTTCCACAGATTCTTTCAGTCTGTGAAAATCACCATTTGTTGGTGAGTAGCTCTTTCAGTGAGATCTGGTCAATGAGTATATATACTTCCTTTCAGGAATCGTATGTCTTTTACACAGTGTTGGGGTCCCTTTTGTATCAATGTATGTTAAAATGACAAAATAGTAAGATAATACTGCTACGGAACGTGCTGCATAGTTTAGCCAACTTTGCCACATAATTTGGTCCTCCATTGCAGTATAACCAGGGTTATGGACAGGGCCACTAGAATTATGCGGGTTTAACTGCCTAATTATAGATTTACACACAATCCTCTATCTGCTGCATAATCTGCACATAAAAAAAAAGTTTTTAACTCAAACAGACAACGTTACTAACAAGCATTTACAATGCAACGGTTTCGCCTTTGGAAAAGTTAGAGCTATTGGCAATGTAAAGGACAATGCCATTTATTTATCTGTTTTCAAAACCAACACATAAATACAAATGTTGTCATTTACAATGCCAATAGCTCAAACTTTTCCAAAGGCGAAACCGTTGCATTGTAAATGCTTGTTTTCAATTGCTACACCTGCTTCAAATGAACAAAATATTACAATGTTTATGTTTTGTATCTCACCTAGTCCCAACATAATTTTTGTTTCATTCTATGCAATTCTTAACATTAACGTTTTTTTTGGTTTTGAAGTTTTTATAATGTTGATTTGGGTGCTGCTTTTAATACATGCATGTTCTCCGAGAAAAGCTTTTGTTCATGCCCAGGATTCTTCAAAAGAGCTGGTTATTACTTTTAAGCCTTAGAATGGTTAGCTTTGTGGGAGCTCGTGCACAGTTCACCTCAAGACTGGTGTCTCTCTCCACTCTAGTTATCAGTCGAGTACCCTACATCTATTAACTGCCAAGACCAAGTTCTCCACCTCAGAATGCTGTTAAATAGTAATATTAATATTTCACATTTTCCACTATTCTGAAGTGTTACACTCAAAATATTGTGTTTCCTCCCACATGATTTCTGCCAGGTGATACCTGGCAAAACGTGTGCAGTCGGAAAAAATACCAGGTGGGAATTTTGCACACTAGTGGTGCGGACCTAGACTGCTGTCCGCACTTCGATTAGTGTGCAGGTCGTGATGGTGGCCATAATGCGTGTAAAGAATAGTTTACTTAAAATAACAGAGGATGCCGGGGCCGACATTGACGCAGAGAGAGCTGACCACGTTGAACTGCACCTCACGTCTCTTACGAGTACAGTAATAGCAAATGTGGATCCATCAATTTAAGAAAAAAACGCAGTAGCCGTGAGTGCCCAGGATTTTCAATCTCATGAAGAAAATGTAAATGTATGATTTGCAGACAGCGCCGCAACAGCGTGCTAAATATTCCTTTCATTACAATATGTGTCCATCTCGTCCGGGAATGAATTTACACGTGAGGTGACTTCTTCTATAGTTGTTGACAGCTTCTTCCATTTTCCAATTTCAGGCCACTTTGCGCACAATGCAGTTCTGCCCCAATTGCTTAGATGCTCATTTCTTCCTCAGATGGAAGACCTCACGCGAGTCAATTTATCGAATGAAATCCCATGTGTTGCTTTTCTATAAAATGTGTATTTCTTAATCATGGTAATAAAAACATGTCCTTTTCGCTTCGCCCTTTCCTCTTGTGTAGTGCAGGTTATTTTAGTGTGCATTGCTATAAGAAAGAGGAGTAACAGAGTTTTTAAACATTAAATCAGTTTCTGTGGAAAGCGCTTTTATTTACCACGATTGTTTTTGCATTCTCGAATTTACATGAATTCATTGTCATGGAAATACCCGCCTCCAATTTCCAGCTGGCCTAGTGCAGAACAACTGATGAAAAACGTAGGGTAAGGTTGGAGGTTTTCCTTGTTCGGTGTACATGCATTTTCTGAAAAGAAAACACACTTTGAAAGAATGTAAATTGTCTTGTGAATCAGTAAGCATTTTCGTAATCATACAGATTCAGGGTCATCCAGAATATGATGCAAAGTCGTAAAAGCAGGGGTGTAGAAAACGTAATAAATGTCTGAAATTGCAAACATGAAGGCTTGCAGGGCATGCGAGAGCGCGCAAATGTTTCTAATAATCTAGCAGCGATAACAAAACAAAAGGGGCGGGGCAAAGCAGATAGTATCAATAACCTAGAGATCCTATTGTCAATTGCTCGGTAGGCAGCCAACAAACAGCATGCCACAGGTGCACTGGTCTTCGCGCAGCGGAGTTCTGCGTGAGAAATTGCAGCGCTACACTGTTCAAAGGAAAAAGAATAGCGCTGCACCAAAATGAGCCAGAGCTGCTCACCAACGGTATTATGGCAAAGGTCAAGATACAAATGGACGTTCTGCATTAAGCAGTAAGGTTAGCCAGCCGCTCCATGAGGCCGAAGGCAAGGTAGCAGTGTCTAGCGGCGGATTTATACTGGAGGTATACCCTCATTTACTATATTTAACATCTATGCCCGAGGTGTAAAGGGAGGCAGAGAATCCCCCATTATAGCACGGTTGGAAGCCCTGCTACGAGCATCGCCATACAAGCATTGTACCCTGGTGGGAGGGGATTTTAATTGCACCTTTGAGCCTCTTGGCCTTGAAGTTTTAGAGGATCAAGAGGTTGTCGACAATAGGTGGGGCATTCCGGCCTTAGAGCTTAGTCCAATCAAGAAATGGTCGGAAGTGGCGCTCCAGGTCATCTCTATAACATCTGAGTTTGACCTGAGGGCACTTAATGGTAGGACCAACTCCGATAAAGAGGGAGCTCATACCTACAATAGGCCTGCGCACTCCTCCAGGATAGATTATCTTCTTCTGCACACTCATTTGTGGACGTTTGTTAAGGATATGGTCATTATACCTACTGTAGATAGTGACCATAACCTTCTATCACTTACCTTGTCCAACTGGTGTTCAGACGATTCTGGTAGGACCAATCTGTGCTCCTCAGTCCCGGATATGTCAGTTGTTTCGAACTGTGGTCGTCGGCTTAAATGGGACAAGTTGTCCCTCTCACCTGAGAAATTACTTTTTATATCGCAAAGCCTAGCGGCAGCAGTGGGTAACCTTGATCCCCGGGGGTGTGGGGTGGGGGACGTCCTTCCAAGATTTTGTACCTTAACCCTGGCGCTTAGTGATCTTTTTACTGTCCCAAGTAGCACCAAGGGAAAGAGACCAGGTTTTTGGGCTAGACAGGGGTGGTTTAACCGCGCGTGCAGAGAGGCGAAGACTCTGCTGGTTGCTGCAGTTAAATCCAAATCCCAAGAAAGGACCAGGGAGGCCAGAAGGTCATATTTACTATGTCAAAATGCCGCAAAGAAGGAGTGGGAAGATAACTTCTGGCAGGAACTCCTGACGGCCAGTCGCGGGAGAAATGCGAGAAGTTTTTGGAATTTGGTGGGTAGTAGGAAGCGTCCTGATGATACCATGAGGACGTGTACTATTACTGCCAAGGCATGGTTTGATCACTTCTTGGGTCTTTACTGTGCTATTGAAGGCCCACTTAACGACCAATTCATTCTCCCTTCCTATCCTATTGATAGAGATATGGTTCTTTTCTCAGCCCAAGAGGTTACGAATATAATTAAAAGCCTCACTCCACTAAAAGCAGCAGGCCCGGATGGGCTACCAGGGGATCTTCTTCGTGCTCATCCAGGTGACTGGGGGGTGTTGATCTCCGCTCTCCTCAATGCCATCATGGGGGGAGGGTTGGTTCCAGAGTCCTGGAAAGGGGCCGAGGTAGTCCCAATATTTAAAAAAGGAAATCGGGATCTACCTGGAAACTATAGGCCCATAAGCCTGATTGACTCGACCCAGAAGGTGGCGGGAAAAGCAATTTTGGGTAGGATCCTCTCATGGGTAGACGAAAACCATATACTATCCGAGATGCAGGCTGGGTTCCGTACTGGCACAGGAACCATTGAACAAGTTTTCAGACTCCTGTTACTGTACTGGAAGGTGGTGGTACTGGGCAAGGGCAGTCTTTATCTGGCCTTTATAGACCTAAAGACTGCCTTTGACCTTGTCCCCCGGGAGGAACTCTGGAGGGTGCTGTACGGCCTTGGGATGCCCCCATACATCGTGGACCTCCTAATGAAATTGCACAAAGCCACCTATGCTCAGGTTAGATGGGGCTTGAATGGGGAGAAGACTGACAAGATCAAGGTAGAGAGGGGTGTACGGTAGGGTTGCGTCCTAGCACCCACCCTTTTTTCGCTCTATGTGAATGGGGTGGTTGACTACTTGCTTGAAGATCCAGCAGACGCCCCCACACTCTGTCATGTTAAAATTCCAACTTTGTTGTTTGCTGACGACACCCTTCTCATCTCGAAAACTCCCCAGGGCCTCCAAAAACTCCTGAATCGGTTCCAGGACTTCTGTTCAATGAGAGGTCTCGTTATTAATGTACAAAAAACTAAATACTTAGTAATGAACCCTCCCAGGAAATTGGGGTGTCCCCCTATCTTAAATTCGATCCCGCTGGAAAAAGTCGCCGAATTTGACTATTTGGGAATTCGGCTGAGCGACCGCATGAGTTGGGTACCCCATATCACTAAAATGACACTGGCCCATAAAAGGGTGGGGGGAGCCCTGCTCAAGGAGTATAGCACATCATCGAAACATTGTGTATCACCAATCATTGATATATACAAGGCTAGAGCGGTACCTGCATCGCTATATGGAGCAGAGCTATGGGGTCTGGGCTGCTTGGAGTCCTTGTCCAAAGCAGAGAACAAATTTATTAAAGATTTGATGGCACTCCCGATGAGCACCCCGACTGTACCGATGCTTATGGATGTGGGTTGTAAACCATTGAAAGATCTGGCCCGTCTGCGGCCCCTCCTACTGTGGGCACGTCTTTGGAGAGTCCCGGAACTTAAATCCTATGCAGATGGGCTGGCAGAGATAATGCATTCGGTTGGTTGGTCAAAGATCAAGTGGCTCAGGGACATTAAATACCTGCTTGGGGAACTAGGTCTGGGCAACTGTTGGCTTACTCACTCAGCCCCCCCAAAGGAGATCCTGAAAAAAATATACTGGGGTTGGGTGTCCACTAAGCTTATGAGCAACCATCACCACTGCAATTCCACCGCAGCATTTTTAAGGATTAAAGATGTCACTGCCTTTGAACCCTTTTTGGACATTATCACCATTCCAATGGATCGGGCTCTCTACATCAAGTTCAGACTAGGAACTCTACCTCTAGCTGACCTCCTCTCTAGATGGAACTTGCAAAATCAGGTATCACGCTTCTGTGCGCTCTGCTCTGATTGTTGCGAAACTGTGGCGCACTTTCTCCTTGATTGTCCAGATTATGCGCGCCCAAGATCTGTTTGGCTTAAACCCCTCTGCAACGAGTTGGGTATTCGCAAGCATTCTGAGGCCCTACGCATTTTATTGACTAATACTGCCCCCCCTATTGTTTGTGCTGTGTCTAAATTTTTAAAATGGGCCTGGTTGATACGTCTCAAAAGACTGTCCCTATCGATTTAATGCTTTTCTTAACTAAGTTATCTATTTATTCTGTTTTTACTATGATGTTTGTACAGTCTATGAGTATGATATGTCGTTTTTATATATTCTTGTGTAATGCTTTTATGATATACGCATATCGAAATAAAGCTATCAATCAATCAAAGATACAAATGGACGTTCTGCATTAAGCAGTAAGGTTAGCCAGCCGCTCCATGAGGCCGAAGGCAAGGTAGCAGTGTCTAGCGGCGGATTTATACTGGAGGTATACCCTCATTTACGAATACCTACATGCAGGTGACTACATCGGGTTCATACGAGTAATCCGTGTGCTCCAGTGTACACTTAGGTATATCAGCAGGTATGTTGTGTGAGCTCTGGTTTCCTTTGGCACTAGTATGTGGCGGAAAGCAAAATTACGCTACGTTAGTAAATCTAGCTTTGCACTAAAACCTATGGATTTTTTTTTTTTGAAGTTCAAAAAACATTTTATTAGTGTGCATAAATAAAGACACAGCCATACGCCTACAACCCTGAGGCCGGCGGCATACATGCTCTGTAAGCCCCCTCTGCATAAATTAATAGGTGTTAGTTCAAAGCAGTTTCCGTTTTGGGGCTGCACGCGGGTCAATTTTCAGAATAAAATAGCTTTTGAGTCAAAGCTGATTGTTATTCACTGCCACAGAGCATGTGCTATGGCTCTAAGTTGGTAATGGTAACATTTAACTATAAGCCTATGGAACTTTCCTGTAAGGCCATAGTAGATGGCGCAGTGTTGAGAAATTAAATATCATAAGAGGACTGTGGTGCATATATACACCACCCATATAAATAACAAACACCTATGGCTGCCAGGAACACCACTGTACTGTGGCTGGGCTGCGGTTTAAACTGTCATTGCAGAAACACGTGGGAAGGAAAGTTGCCTTTGCATGTCAGGAAACATATTTTGATATATTAATAAGTCAAACGTAATGAGTGCCTTGTAAGTACATTAGGCAGGGTGACAAATATATAACACAAATGGCACACAGCATATTTAGAAATTGTACTTAACCTCACAATGACTGAATGCCGAAAAGGTATCTCCACTGTGTAGGTTGAGATACAGTTTCCCTAAGACTGAACGAGTTGCAATTAAATAGTAGAATTTCCACTTGGGAAAATGCTAGAAAAGTCATTCATTTATTTCCCACTTTATATTCAAATTCTAATTTAAGGATGAAATCATATTTTTGATATTTTTAGTGGAAAAGTAACTTTAACAAAATGTACTTTGGGCTACCTGAGCAAGAAATGGCTTAAAACTGATTCTGCCACTCACCATGCCTCCAGCTGGCATACACTACCTTTGCTGGGAGACTTAACAATTCCTGACTCAGAAGTCAATAGCCTGCCTCTGAGTCCAGTACAAGGAGAACAGTGTTACCCATTTAACAATTAGGATTAGGATTGGGCATCTGGAAGTGACAGGTCATAGAACAGAACAAAGGGGGCAAGTGTTGTGTCCTAGCAGACACAGGATAGGGTTAAACTTGTAAGCCTACACTAAACACCCACCCACCACTGATGTCACAACATCACGTGACACAGTCAATAAATAGAGCCGAGCGCTCGTGCTCGTGGCTCACTAACCCAGCTAAGCTCCGTGTCTGTGTCGCAGTCATTTACCACCATGTGGGCCTAGGGCCCCACGACATAACATTTGGCGATGAGGAGTGGCTAAGCCCCAGCGTGCCACAGCCACAGCCACCTTCTTCGTGGGTCAAGGGGAGAGAATGCTGCCCGTGTGAAGGGCACCCCCTGACGAGGTGGCGCTGGCCGTCGAGAGGCCCGAGGGGTGTGTGCCTTGCCCCGGGCCTAGCGTCGACGAAAAGCGGACCGGCCAGAGCCCACCTGCACCGGCCGCAACTGTGCCCCAAGTGGACCAATCGGAGCCCACCCGAGTCGGCCGCAGTAGCAGCGACCCCCACCGGAGCGGAGTGATGGCCGGGCGGAGCCCACTCGCCACGGCCGCGGGAGGAGAATAGGCCCATAGGCCGGAGGTGAGCCCGGATGCCAGAAGCGACCCCCCCTCATGTGAATGCACTGAGCGGAGCCCACCCGCATGACCAGCGCGCCTGGCACAATAAACTTTAAACAAAGCAGAGCCAGCGGAGCCCACCCGCGGCCTGTCTGCAGCGTCCCCCGCCGCGTGGCGTGTGTGGAGTGCGGCGGCGGGGCACAGAAAAATGCCCGCAGCGTGTGGAGTGCTGCTAGGCGCTGTAAGCCGACAGCGGAGCCTACCCGCATGGCCATGGTGCCCGATAACGAACATT
Organism: Lissotriton helveticus; assembly: GCF_964261635.1. Classification (NCBI taxonomy): domain Eukaryota; kingdom Metazoa; phylum Chordata; class Amphibia; order Caudata; family Salamandridae; genus Lissotriton; species Lissotriton helveticus. The sequence continues at coordinate 696,327,515 of NC_136061.1, forward strand.
AATCAAAGCAGTGCCAGCGGAGCCAACCCGCGGCCTGCTGGAAGCGTCCCCTCTCCCCCAACCCGCACAGCGTGTGAGCAGAGGAGCTGCCGCGGGCGGGGAGAGTGAAAGTAATGAAGCGGAGCCCACCCGCTGCGATGAATTTTGAATTTGAATTTAAAAACATTTATAGAGCGCTCGTATACTAAAGCAGTTTCTTGGCGCTGGGGTTTGGATGAGGGGCTTGGATGAGGGATGCTGCCCGGCCTGCCTAAGTGAAAGTGACTGCAGCGGATCCCACCCGCTGCGGTCTGACGGGTAGAGAAGAGAGGAGTACGGAATGCTGCGCCAACACCCCTCCCCGCCGCTCAACGTGTGGCAGATGAAGCTGCGGCGGAGGAGGGCAGGGAGGGAGAAGTAGCTGCAAAGTATGGCTGCCGCCGAGAGAGCCAAAGAAGAAACAGGAGCCCCGATGTCTTCTCCCCCCGCGCAGCATGAACACTGAAAGGCTGCTGCGAGCAGGGACAGAGGGGGAAGACAAGCGTGAGACGGCCGGCGGCCGTTCTGAACAGTTAAAGTGCAATAGAGCCTGCCCCCTCCCTCCAAAAGAAAGTGGCTCCTCCCTCCAAAAGAAAGTGCAATCTGCCCTTCTGCACGGAGTAAAATAAAAAGGACAAGAATGATGCTTGCACCTTAAACACTTTTGTGCCCCACAGCCCCAAAGGCAAAGAAAGAAATGGGACTCACCTGTCAGTAGCAGTGACTCCAGCCCCCTCCTGTTCTGCACACTCCTGGACAACAGCAGGCCCTGCAAGCCCGGGACTCCAAGCATCAACAACAAGAGGGAAAGTCAAGTGAAAAGTAAGCTGCTGCTGAAGGGACCAACAGCCTACACTGCCATCTAGTGGACTTTGGTGAGCAGTGCACCAAAAGAAGCCACAAGAACCAAACAAGCACAAGACAGCACAAGGGAAAGCCTACGAGGGAGAACAAGCCTGCAGCGACGCGGAAGTAGACGGAGACCCATCACCATTGCAGAAGTGACGCCTGTGGCCACAGGTGCTCACCGCCAACGCAGGAGAGACAACAACCTCTCGTTGGACGTCGAGGGAGAGTCAAGACGTCTACCGCAAGCAGCAAGATTCAAAGGCAACCGATGGAAGAGCGCAAGTGTACCCCGGACGCGGACAGTACAGGACAGCGCCTGAAAGTAAGGAAGCCACACCCAAAGCACCAGAAGACGTGCGAGGCAAGTACCCAAGTGTGAAGAAGAAAAGTGCGATACGTACGTGGAAGAGTGACGACGCCAAAGAATCTAATGAACCGCAAGGAACAAAGCTACACTGAAGATGTATCACGACGGTACCAAGTGAAGCAAGAACTTGCAACTGCAATGCACACTGACGTGCAACGGAAGAGTAACGCAAAGTTACCCCGCAGCCAAAAGGAGGCGAAGTAACCAAGCACGGTCAACGCCCCAAGAAGCTAAAGAGCCTCACCGGAAGCGCGCACGAGAAGTGCACCCACCGGAGAAGGTCCATGGAGCAGGTGAAGTTAACCCTCCGGAAAAAGCAGAGTACACGAAGAGCGCAGGTGAAACTGCACCAACGCAAAAAGCACTGCAGCAGAAGCACATGGCGATACCAATGATCGCGGATAGCGAAGACTCAGAAGAGGAAGCTGTCCACCCCACCTGGTAGCAAAGAAGATCGCCCAAGAAGAAAAGGATGATCCGACAAGCCAGAGGGGCGCCCAAGAAATTCTGCCAAGAAGTCAGGATGAATATGTCCTGCCAGAAGACGTCCGTAAACTCAGAGATCAGAAGACCTGGAGAGACGGACGCAACACCAACAATAACTAGAAGTAATAGGAGGCAAGAGAGAAGATCAAAATTACCGGTCCAGTCACCGAAGAGTGGTGAGAAGACAGTGTCCTAAAGGCAGGACAAGACCAGACGGAAACAGGCGGAGTGCACGCTTCTTGAAGAAGACTGGTCAGCAAGACAAAGGAAGAAAGGTGACCGCACTGTGGCGCGAAAAGGAGAAGGGAGAAGCGTGGCACGATGCCATGAAGAAAAGAACTGAAGTAAGAAGTCATGTGGCATGACGCCATCAGGAACATCTGGAAAAGGTGAAGAGAGGTGTAACAAGTCCACACACCTACAAGAAGAAGAAGAGGTGACACACCACAACATCGTGTACAGTGACCCGCACATCCAGGAGAACACTGATAGCACCAAGAACAGAACAGGCACCTATTCACAAGACCCCGACGACCCGTGGACGGTAGGAGAGCACAGGCCGGACCATTGGCAACACCCACCTTTGGGATCGGTGGCAGAGGGTCCCGACACGAGAGATGAATCCATCGCCGTCTAACCTGCACGTCCCAGGAAGAAGAGGAACTTGTGCGCGAAGGCAGGAGTTAACAACTACCCTTCAGGTGGAGCTACGAACTTTGTGAGGTAGTACCCCCATCGTCTCCTCCATTCACACCCAGACTGTGGAGTTGGAGCAACGCTGTGGAATAATACCCGGCCCAGTGGAAACCTGATAAAAAGGGCCTCCGGGACATCTCGTGGCAGGAGAACACTCGAGAGAGGGGCGTCCTAGTGAGAAGAATGTCCTTCGATCACTCCATCCTTTGTAAAGTAAAGCCAAGCTGCCTACAGTGAAGAAACCGACGGACCAGCAGAAGACAACATCCTTCAAGTCTAACATCTGGTCATCCTGTTTGACGTTATCCTCAAAAGCAAGATCTCAGTGGACTGACCAACACACTTCCACGGCGCAAGTAAAGAAGAGCACGCCCACCGATAACCAGGATGTCAAGCCAAGAACAAACAAAACTTTCAGCAGCAATTTCCATCGCCATCAAGCAAGCAGCTGAAGAGACTAAATATAAATTTGTAATTATTGTATATTTGTGTATTTTCTCCCACAGATTCGGACTTTGTCTTTCCTTAATTTTTATCAAATGTTGGGAGGAATGTTGTGTCCTAGCAGACACAGGATAGGGTTAAACTTGTAAGCCCACACTAAACACCCACCCACCACTGATGTCACGACATCACGTGACACAGTCAATAAATAGAGCCGAGCGCTCGTGCTCGTGGCTCACTAACCCAGCTAAGCTCCGTGTCTGTGTCGCATTCATTTACCACCATGAGGGCCTAGGGCCCCCACGACATAACAGCAAGCTTAACACTTTTTCTTTCGACTTGCTGATCCCAAATGGGACTGACATGAACGGATCCTATTTCATTCTCAAGAGCACTTTGAGACCCTTTGGCCCAGCAGGGTGGAAAATCCAGGTGAGAGGAGAGCCTATCTAAACAGGGATGTGGTTAGGGAGCTGAAGAGTTGCCTGAACCGTGGCAGAAGGGCTCAGCCTTCTTGAATTTAAGGCTTCTGGATATTTGTACAGTAAAGTGAAGAGCAAATGATGCAAAACCAGACAGGAATAGGGTGAGAAAGTAGTCAGAATATGGTCAGGAAATTTCTCCAATCATTGGTTAGATCTAGTGCATGGTAAAACTGTCAGCTCATCACCTCCTCTTCCTGGACCAGGGAAGATGACACCTTAAGGAACAGAGCAAACACAAGGAGATGATGGACGGAGCGCTGAAACTTTTCAGACACTCACCCCCAGTCACAGATCTGGGCTGAATCCATCATCGTTCTTTAGCTCACTTCGCCACCCCAGTTCAGACATAGCTATATGCAAATCAGTCTTGACCCTGTGCCTCATGGAAACAGTCCAGTTAGAACTACCAAGCCATGTCTTCCTTGAACCAGAAACAAGCATCCTGGGACCGGTTTCGGGCTAACAGCCCTCATCAGCCAGGCTAGCTTGAATCCAGTGGCAAAGTGAGCAAGGGACCCACGTCTGGGCATACCCTACCAACATAGGATGAACAAAGCAAACACAAGGAGATGATGGACGGAGTGCTAAAACCTTTCAGACATTCACTCCCTTAAGGAACAGACCTGCTGAAAAAAAAGACTCCTGCTGGAAGAAGAGGACTCAAGGACTCCTGACTAGGTAATTTTAATTATGCCATAATTGTTGTAGTTGTGGTAATTTTGCATAACAAAATGTATACATATTTACAGAGATTACACCATAACGCCACGCTGCATAACAAAAATCTTGTTTGAGGAAAAATCATGACGCAAGATGGTCAGTAACATCACAGTCAGCATGAATGCAAGCTGCATGTTCCCAATACAAGCAGTAGCTTTTATTAACACGAGCAGTCAACAAATGTTTCAGGTTGTGCTTCTTTATCCGAGCTGATTTTCCGGTAATTTATGAGCACAAAAGTAACATTCTGGATGCGAGTGGTTGTTCTTTCAAAGAGAATAACCAGAAAATCAACTAAAAAAGACATTTTCGAGTTGAATTTTTTTACCCGAATGTACCATTCCGATATTATTTTGAGCATGAACCACATTTTTCATTTTTTAACAGGAAGAAAGAGCCTTAGACACTGGGAGACCACTATACAAACAGTAGAACCTTCCTCGTGATATCAAAACTGCTCCCTACGTTTATTCGGTGTTTCTTCATTTTGAATGTGGACTTAGGAGGGACACTGAATCACGGAGCGGCTGGTTAAAGCAGTTGCTCCATATTTCAATGAATGTGCTGCCCCCTGTGCAGCCCTAAGTTTGCAGATACCCTGAGTGCAGTGCATTAATTGTTCCTTCATCTGTTTGAAGGTGGGCAATGGCACAAACGTTATCACTGCACCTGATTCCTAATACAGTCCCTGGTCTTCCATTCTTCCAAAAGTAGGAGCAGAGCAGGAAGTATATCTTGGTGCAGAGGAAGATGTCATTGTGACTGCTCTTTCTCCACTTGACACATCAGCTTCACGATCTCCAGTAAGTAAAAGAAAGAGCACTTCCCAATCATCTCCACAACCCCTCCAAAAATGTTAAAATGGACAGCCAAGACTTACAAGAAAGATAAGGGGAAAACAGTTCCCAGAAGCTTTGGAAGTGAGTTATGCAATGATAAGCCAGTGATTGTTAGTGTGGAGTGCAGCACAGAGGAAGAACAGCTCACATCCAGTTAACCTGCTCTTAGTCCAATAGAATATATGTACGAAGGTTTTGAAGACCAATTTCCAAACTGTGAACTTTACAAATCGGAATTTGGAAATCAGTACTTTTACTGTATTATAGTGACCCTTACTCAATTTGCAAATCAGTATGATTGCCATTAGAAATTGAGCGATTTCCTAATACCAATTTGTTAATTTGCAAATCGGTAATTAGGAATTACAAATGGTAAAGGTTGCATTCAGAGCAGCTTGATGATATCAGAGTGAATAAGTGCTTTGATACAGGCTCTTCAGGGTACTCTGAATCAGATAGAGCAGAAGAGTGTGTGAGCTGAGTACCCTGTTTGCAGATTTAAGGCTTTGCAGCTACCTTTAACATCATGTCCCAAGAGGAGATGGAAATGGTAACTGGAGGCTACAAAGAGCTGCATTGCAGTGAGAAGGAGCTGGAGGTCCTCATAGAAGAATGTGTTCTTCATCATGATGAGATATTTGGAAATAGGTAATTTCAGGTTCCTGAAAGCCAGAAAAAAATTGGAAGGTCATCCAATAATTCAGTGGGAGTGATGAAGCGTGCCGCTGACAAGATATGGAAGGGGTGGCATCATCTGCGTTCATTCACAAAAGAAAAAGTGGCATATAGACTTGCTTAGACCCATGGAACAGGTGAGGGTCCCTCATCCCAGGCACCACCAACACCTCTGCAAGATCTGAAAGAGAGCACTTTTGAGCCAGAAAGTGTAACTGGGTTTCTGAAATTGTTACTTCTGCCCAACCAATAAATCCAAAGGTAAGAGTGAAATTATAAAAATATTTCTGGTAAGGTGCGATATTTATTCAAATAATTTTTTAAGTTAGTAGCTTTTAAAAAACACTCCTGATCACTGCATTAGAAAAAAACACTGATCACTTCATACATTTACATTTCTCGTGCATTTTGGGCGATGTAGTGCATAAACTTGAGACTTGAGCAAACAATACATTCTGACATTTAAAAAAAAAACTGAAAGATTAATGAATTTGTAAAAACAACTTTAAAAGACATTTATATACTGTAAAAAACAACTTTAAAAGACATGTTCGAAAAAGAAATCCGTTTTAATTTTGGTATCAATAACAATGAAAAATTTAGTTTTTAGATTCAGCATGCAATAAACGTTTTGTGTATATAGATGTCCCATCCACTAGAGGTGAAGTTTCTGAGCAGGAACCACCACGAGAAACTCTGTCGGACATGGAGGGAAAAAATGCAACAATACCCACACCAACACCACCTGTGCCATCCAGACGCAGAACAGCAGTCTCTCCACTGCCAGATTTCCCTTAGGAGTCAGAAGACCAAAGAGCAGAAGTGGAGACAACACCACTAGCTAGCAGGGGCAGATACATTCTGCCCCAACACAGTGATTCCAGACTGAGAGATTCAGGCATTGTTATGCACCCAATTGAGGTTGACTGCATTTTTGGTAGCTTGGAAGCCTCAATATTGGAAGGGTAGGTAAGTAGTAGGGTTAGACGAAGTTATAGAAAAGGAATAGAGATAGAGTAAACACATGAAGTATTCAAAAAGTAGTGTGATAATGATGTCTAAATATACACAGATACACAGTGTTGTTCACGACAATGAATACTATCTTTTCCATTATAGTAAAACACATTTACTATTTTGGAAAGGTGAATAGACATATTCTACATTTTTTAGTAGTGTATTTTACTATACCAGCCTGAGTCTTTTCCTATAGTCATAAGGAGTGATTGCTTTCAAAATTTAAGAAAAGCTAAGAACAGGATATCCTTATAAGTAATTATAGTTGTATAATTTTGCAAAGGAGTACAACTGTACTAATGGAATGTTATTTGATAATTGTATTTATATAGTATTTTTGGTAGGCCAAATTAGGTGAAAACTGTAGTTTTGTATTATATATTACGAAAAGTGATAAAATTAACTGTTTATATTTTTATACAAGGAGCAAGAACATAAAGGAAAAATTATGGAAAGAGAACAGCCTCATACTCAGGAGATTTTGGATAATATTTTGAGTATAATTGAAGAACTAATCGTATCTGTCACAGGCAATGAGAGTGAAGAAGGGGAAATTAGTGCTGCAGACATCAATTGTGAGGTTGAAGACGAAAGCTGTGATGCAGATTTTGTTGATGTTTTAAATTATGTTGAAATTTTAGAACACATTAAATCAGAACCTGCTGACGAGGAAATGTATCTGAATTACATAGCTGATGAAGTTGTATTGGAATGTCTGTTAAATTATGAGATGTTATAAGAATAAATGTATTGTTGAAAAATAATAAAGGTCTGAGCACTATCTACTAATGTATTTATTGTAGTAAAAGTGAAGCAGTTATATTATGTCCAGAATCAATGGCCAGAGCGCTAGTGTGATCCCGGTCCGGGTCTCCTTAAGCAGTAAGGCAACCTTCACATCTAGTTGTCTCTCTATTGGCGCCGAGATGCTCCTTGGAGCGATTGCTAGCGCGTTATAAATTGACATTACAAATACAAATACAAATAACTGACATATTCCTGGGGATATGCCAGTTATTGTATATGTGCCCATTAGTGTTTTAATGAAGTGATAGGATTACTACATACCGATGAATGAGTCACTACAAAACTAAAACAACAGTGACGGAGTGTTTGCAGGAAGTGTAACGATACAAACTAGTAAATTGAACGTATAAAACATAAATTTGCAAGTACATAGAAGACTACATACATCGTCTATAAGGATTTTGAAGCAGTCTATGCTCTAAAGCCTATTTTAATGCATGAGTACTTAGATAGTGAGTGAATGATTACCAAACTGCAAGGGAAGGACCTGATTGAATTTATAACAGCCTCAGTTGTACCACAGTATACAGATAAACACATACTGCTGAATGGCTCACTACAATATTGAAACAGTAGTGTGAGAATGTCTGTTGGAAGTATTAGGATACACATTGTGGAATTGAATGTATAAATCATAAGTTTGCTGGTACATAGAACAGTGCATCCACAGTCCACAGAGCTTTGAAACAACCTATGCACTAAGGCCTCTTTTAATCCATGAGTATCTAGATACTGACTGCATCATTACACTTCTGCAAAGAAAGTCCCTCACTAAATTTATTACAGCTTCAGTTTTACCCCCATACAATCAAAAAGAACATACTGCTGAGTGGCTCACTACAATACTAAGGGTGTTTGGTGGAAGTCTAAGGATACAGACTGGGGAATTGAAGGCATAAAACACAAGTTTACACCTGCATACAAGACTACATCTATACTCCATACGGATTTTAAGCAATCGATACCCTCAAACTCACTTTGCATATTTTAAATCAATACAAACATTAAAAGAATATATAACTGAATCTATAACTGCTTCACTTTTACTACAATAAATACATTAGTAGATAGTACTCAGACCTTTATTATTTTTCAACAATACATTTATTCTTATAACATCTCATAATTTAACAGACATTCCAATACAACTTCATCAGCTATGTAATTCAGATACATTTCCTCGTCAGCAGGTTCTGATTTAATGTGTTCTAAAATTTCAACATAATTTAAAACATCAACAAAATCTGCATCACAGCTTTCGTCTTCAACCTCACAATTGATGTCTGCAGCACTAATTTCCCCTTCTTCACTCTCATTGCCTGTGACAGATACGATTAGTTCTTCAATTATACTCAAAATATTATCCAAAATCTCCTGAGTATGAGGCTGTTCTCTTTCCATAATTTTTCCTTTATGTTCTTGCTCCTTGTATAAAAATATAAACAGTTAATTTTATCACTTTTCGTAATATATAATACAAAACTACAGTTTTCACCTAATTTGGCCTACCAAAAATACTATATAAATACAATTATCAAATAACATTCCATTAGTACAGTTGTACTCCTTTGCAAAATTATACAACTATAATTACTTATAAGGATATCCTGTTCTTAGCTTTTCTTAAATTTTGAAAGCAATCACTCCTTATGACTATAGGAAAAGACTCAGGCTGGTATATTAAAATACACTACTAAAAAATGTAGAATATGTCTATTCACCTTTCCAAAATAGTAAATGTGTTTTACTATAATGGAAAAGATAGTATTCATTGTCGTGAACAACACTGTGTATCTGTGTATATTTAGACATCATTATCACACTACTTTTTGAATACTTCATGTGTTTACTCTATCTCTATTCCTTTTCTATAACTTCGTCTAACCCTACTACTTACCTACCCTTTCCAATTTCGAACTAGCCTCTCCTCTAGTATTTATCTGCAACCTTGTAGCTTACGGTTCTTTATTTTTTTCACTGCTTTTAACCTATAATTACATAACATTCATTAACCTAGGCCTCTCACTTTATTGTCTAATTTTTATATTATAAATTCCCTTGTGTTCTTCTACTAATTTTTCTTTATGCAGTTGCTTGTTATCTATTCTGTCAATCCTTCAATATCTTATGTTTTTCATTAATGTTCCTTCTTAATTCAAAAGTCTTTCTTCTATTAATGTGTTCTTTTCCCTTAAGACCTTGCTCATCACGAATTTTATCGATTCTTCTTTAAAGTTAGAGAAAATATATAGACTGACTACATTCAATATTGTCTATAATGTCAGGTAAGTTTACTTACTCACTAACTTGTCAAACAACGATCTTTAACTTTCACAGAAATATTTCCACTTTCTCTTCAGGAATGTATAAGGAGCAATAGAAAACGGTCTGAACTCCGGAACGTCGTCGGTGAAGTGCGCACTCGTTAGTGAGCGCGCGCCTCACCAAGGATTCCCCACAACTCTGTGGTAAATTACTAGATTGCTACCACGTCTTTCACCCGTGGCCCGTGGAGGGAGTTGCAGTGGGACACGCAGGGCGGGCGGGGGAGGGGCAAGGTGGGGGTGATAAACAACGGAATCTGGCTGATTGCAGGTAAATAAACAATTACATTAATAAAACTAATTTCGGGCCATATTATCAACAAAGCGAGATATCAACAAAAGACGACACATTATCCCTGCTTTTATCAGCAGGAAAGTGCCGATAAAGCACCGATAATCCTTCTAGTTATGTTGATAATATGACCCGAAATGCATGCTAATGGCTTCGTGGTGACGATCACGCATGGTTAGGGGGTCGTACATGCATGTTCACGCCCTTTTTAAAAAAAAAATCCCAACGTACGCGTACAGAAATATGTACAATTACGGGCAGGAGCTGCAAGCTGATTGGCTGTCAATACTCCAAACCAGGAAGTGTTGCAAGCCCTCTTATTTGTCAAGGCAGCCGAGTCACAAGGAAACAGTAAAACAAAGTTGGCAAATAAGTAAAGGGAGCACTTTAGAAACATTCTCAACCTATAGTGTTGCTCAGGGGCGGTACATTTATTGTACGTGTACCAACCTCGTATGAACGACGTACAGCTGTAATGTTGAAAGTCATCACATACGCGTACATAACCAAGAAAACGAAAAATATTTTTAGATATTTATGAAGTGTGTTCGTTTATGTGTTGTGTGGCTCTAAAAAGAGCCGTTGTATTTATTGCAAGATGTTAGTACCTACAAGTAAGTACCAATGCAGAGTCTTAAGTTTATGAGGAACACTCTGTTCCCCTCATCTGTAAAATGTACACCATCTCTCCTATAGATTCCATCAATATTGATACGCAGATTATTGTTGTAAACGGACCCCGCGTCGTTGTAAACGGTATTCTCTGAGACAGGCAGAAACAGATTTATTCACATGTTTCCTAGCTTTTTCAAACTGTGGACAATAGTGGTTGGACCGCTTCCATCTCTGCCTTCGGCATATATTAGAATACACAAAGACAGTTTTTGGGAACAGTGTCATCAATTTGGCAAAGGTGTCCTTTATGAGCATTTCCAGAGCTACCCCAGTCAAAGTGCCTAGGTCATTGCCACCACAGTGCACAATTATGAGGTCAGGGTGTTGGAGATGCATAAAGGATTTCACCAATGGCATCAATTGGTACAACTTTAATCCTCTCTGTCCTATCCATTTAATGTCTACATTTGGTAAACCTAGGTCCTTGTGAATTATTTTCCGTTCTGCGTACATTTGACTCCAGAAAATAAAGCTGTGTCCCACAATCCATACTGTAACCATTTTGAAGAGAGGTCTGGATGCACTCTGATGACGTCTGTAAATGAAATGCTAGTTTCAAAAGTAAGATTTTTCTAAAATGATGGACAACATGCAGTTTTGAAAAAAGAAAAGACATGATTGGTTGTTTGACAACATTTTACAGAAAACTAGGTTCCATGTTCCTCTTATTTAAAAGCCATATTTTTATTGGTTAAGAAAAAGTGACAGAAAAGAACGTTACATAAGATAAGCTGGTATATTATCCAGTCAAGCACACTTGCTGTTTTAATTTGCAACAATGTATGATGAGCTTTTCACCTATGTGCTGAGTTAGGTGTTCCCTGAAGTGTTTCTATGGTAACTGGCAGATTGTGGAACAGGTGAAGGGTTGAAAGTTCTATTAGTTCGAAAGCTTTGGAATATTAAACCAATCGAAATGTGTGTTTTCTTTTGAATTAATGTGAACATGATTTTAATTGGTTATTTATATGTATACGTAAAATAAGAGGGAAAATATTCCATTTGATGGTTGTGCTGCAAACACTGAACTGAACTGACCTCCAGAGATTTTGTAGAAGAATATCCACTGTGTGAGTGGTATTCCTGTTAATCTAGAATTCAATTTGAAAGGTGAGTTGGAAAGTTGTATAGGAGTGCGTCTGTGCAGTGTATCTGTCTACATTAACGAATTATAAGGTATATTATCAAGACTCGGCGATACAATTATCGTCACTTTATCTGCCGATAAAATGTTCATAATGTTATCGCCTGCATTGATAATATGCTCCTATATTTGTCCGTTGTTAAACGTTTTATAATAGTAAACGTGTTTTGCTATGATGCATGCTGTTATGGTTTTTTCTTTAATATCATTTTGTGCCTCTGAACATTAAGGGATTATGGGCCATATTATCAATAAAGGACGATACATTATCGCCGCTTTTATCTACAGGAAACTGCCGGTAAAGCAGTGATAATGCTCTTGATAATATATCCTTGTGAATTCCCATGGAAACCCAGGTTATGGTGTTATTCTGGGCTTCTATGGAAATTCACAAGGATATACTATCAACACCATTATCGCCGCTTTAGTGCCAGTTTCCTGCCGGTAAAAGCGGCGATAATGTATCGCCCTTTACTGATAATATAGCACTGACGGGCATATTATTAAGAACCAGTGTTAAAATGATCTACATTTTATGGACAGTAAACTGCTTCTTGTAAATTGCTATAGAAGCCCAAGTTCTAGTGTTAACCTGGGCTGGTATGAGAATTCTCAAGGGCATATTATCAAGCTCATTATCGTCGCTTTATCGTCATTTTCCTGCCGATAAAAACAACAATAATCTATCGCCTTTTGTTGATAATATGTACCAAAATTCATTTTATTAATTTAATTGTTTACTTACCTGCAATGATCGAGGGGGCATATTACCAAGGGGGGCGATAGGCAATTATCATCGATTTACTGTCCGTTTTCAGACGCTAAGCGGCGACAGTTCTATCGTCCTATTAGCAACCTGTCGCTAACTGATGTTAGCGACAGCTTTTACGCGATAGCGAGCAGTTTGGGGCCCGCTTTGCATGTCAGCGATGTTTATCGCTAACGATGTGCAAAGTGGGCGTACCCAACCAGTTTCCGACGGAGAGCAGTCGCTAACGTCACTATCGCCTATTAGCATGGCAGGCGTACCGTTGGAAATATTCGCGTTTACCGCGATTATCTCCAAATACTAACACCTGCCCAGACCAGTTCTTAGCCATCTTATCCAATGGCAAGTGGATAACATGGCTAAGACCATTTCGTCTCTAATGCGTGAATATCGCTGTATTCTCAACGATATTCACGCATTTCGCCGCTATCGCTGAACATTTTACCACAATGGAGAAAAACGTTGCTAATAGAATGTTTTCTCCGCTAACATATCCAGCGATAGGCAGCGATAAAAAAATCGTCGCTAACACTATTTAGCGATAAATATTGCTACTTGTTGCTAATATGTCCCCAGATTCTGCTGTTTATCACTCCTCACCCTGCCCCTCTTCCGCCCCACCTGCCTGCCCCCTTGCAACTCCCTCCACGGGCCTCGGCTGTTTCTATATTCCGTTATATTGTACTGTCTATTTATACTCTCACTTTTTATTAAATTTTCCTTGCTTCATACTCCTTGTTCTTTTGTTGTAAGTCCTCTTATTTTTATACTCCGAGCTTTGTACTCATACTCCTCCCTCTCTTCTTGTAAGTAATATAATAGAATATTTGATTTTTTTTGTTGTAATGTTACATACTATAGATTGTGTTTATCGATACTAAAAGTACTGCATCATGCCAACAAAGTACCAACAGACGAAGCAACGAAAGAAATGTGTGTATTTGAAGAGAAATCTCCAAGAAGATTTACATGAAGAGAGATGTCTTAACAAACAGAAAGAAATTCCTGGTAAGAACAGGAGCACTTTTTTGAGGAAAATACTAAAGACTAAGAATAGTGTTCAGAAACAAAAAAATCTCCTTAGTGTATCAGCAACGAAAAAAGACCTACTAATAAACAAAAGAAAATGGAAAATCAAGTGCACACAAAACTGTGTATAGTACAATGAGAAAAAATCAATTCATAGAAATTAGGAAAAAAATGTTTTATAATAGATTGGTATCAAATTTGATGAAAGAAATTAAGGTATATAAGAAAAAAACTGTATTTTATAAGAAGAAGAAAGATATAGAAAATGTAGTTGAGAAAGCTTTGGAATTGAAAAGAAAACTGTTTATATTAGTAATCAATAGAATTAGATCACTAGATAAACCAATCCATGTAATGAAGAGCAAAAGTAGGTGGAGAAGACTAATTAACATAAGTAATTTATGTGAGTTTTTTTGGGTGAATGGAAACATACTTCAACTTCTGAGCCTTATTTTAATGAAGAAAGTTATCTTCAGAGTAATGATTTGTTGCATGCAGTTGACACTACTGGTCGTGCTTATGAGGTTAGAAATGGTTGTCCTATGAGAAAGAGAAAATTGTTCCAAGAAATGTAATGTAATGTAATGTAAAATACATTTCTATAGCGCTACTACCACTCCAAGGAGCATCTTGGCGCTTAATACCAACCCAGATGGAATAGGTCGGTTAGCTGGAGCAGTTCAAAAACACTACACCCTTTACACTAGAGCTTTACAAGCAGCATCAGTAAGAGAAAAAACCCAGGTCTTCAGGGCTTTACTGAAGTGGGATTCTGTAGAAATTTGCCGAAGCTGGGGTGGCAATTTGTTCCATGCTCTGGAGCCCAAGACAGCAAGAGATTTCCCACCCTTGGTAAGAAAGCCTGAATTTTGGTATTACTAATAGATTCTGGTTAGAGGACCTCAGACTCCGAACGGTTAGGTAGCGTTTAAAGCCTTTTGCCAAATACCTGGGCCCTTGTAAGTGAAAAGCTCTGAAAGTGATGACAAGAATTTTAAATAAAATACGCTTATGTATTGGGAGCCAATGGAGGGCATTAAGTGGAGCCAAAGCAGATGACTTTCTGGGCCAACCAAGGACCAGGCGAGGGGTGGCATGCTGGACCATCTGCAGCCTGTGAAGCACAGATTTATTTGCTACCGCATAGAGGCTATTGCAGTAGTCCAGTCTTGATGTTATAAGCGCCACCGCTACCGTTTTCCTTGCTGACAATGGAAGGAGGTAAAAAAAAATCCTAAGCGTTCTGATGATATGGAAGCAGGTGCTAGCCACGCCAATTGCTTGCTGCTTGAATGACAATAGGTCATCAAACTTAACGCCCAAATTACGGGCAGAAGAGATGGTATTGGGAGGGGCTTCAGCATCTTCAGGCCACCACTGTTTGGGGGAGAACAAATTTTGGGGACCGAAATGCAAGATTTCAGTTTTCCCCGAATTACATTTGAGATGGTTGATCTTCATCCATTCAAATGTAGCAGTGAGGCAGTTTTTAAGATTTTCTTCCACTTCAGGCAGCTCCCTGTCCAGTACCAGGATAAGCTGCGTATCATCTGCGTATGATATTGTGCTAATCTGGTAAGATGAGATACGCTCAATCAGGGGGACCATATATAGGTTGAAGACTGGAGCCCTGAGGAACCCCTGTGCTGATGGATTTTTCTTCAGAGTTAAATTTTCCCAGTACCGTGACTTGACGTCTTTGGCTTAGGAAATTTTTGAACCAAGTCAGCACTACTCCTCCTATCCCTGAGTTAAGTAGGCGGTCAACCAAGATTGTATGTGAGGTCGAGTAATATCAGGACGGCCTTCTTCCCTTGATCCATAGCGGTTCGCAGGGTCTCTGCCGAAAACAGGAGGGCGGATTCTGTGGAGTGCCTGGACCTGAAGTCATTATCTTTTCATGAGTTGTTTGTTAACAAAAGATTCGGTCAGTTTGAACACCAATGGGAGCAATGAAATGGGGCGCAGGTTAGAGAGAATGGTCGGATCAGGTAAAGACTTTTTTTCAAGAGGCTTAACGGCTGCTAATTTCCAATCACAGGGTATTTCAGCTGTGACAAGTGACGAATTAATAATGCCATTAATGATAGGATTTACCTCATTGACCAAAGCTTTAAAGAACAAAGGGGGACAGGGGTCAAAGGGGGATCCCGATTTGCTAGATAAAATGGCCTGATGAGACTCCTCTAAGGAAATGGGGGCAAATACGTTAAAGCCGGCCATGTTAAGATTGTTCTCCCTGTTTAGCTCCATCCTTTCCATATCGGAGGAGGTCAATATCGGTTGAGGAAAATCCTTAACAATGTCTAGAATTTTCTTTTCGAAGTAGTTAGCAATGGAGTTGCAGAGAGGCAGGGAAGGGGGAATTTCCTGTAGAAGTGCACTGGGATTAGTGAAACTGTTGACAATCTTGAAAATGTCTTTCTGTCCGTTTTCAGAGGAGGCAATTGCCTCTAAGAAGTAAGATTTTTTCGCCGATTTAATTGATGCGTGGTACTGCCTACGGGCTACTTTATAGATACTACGGGCATCAGTTCCGTAATTCCTACGCCATCTGCGTTCCAATGATCTAACTTCACCTAGCTCTACTTTCAGGGCAAGTGAGAACCATGGGGCGCTCTTTTTATTTTTAGTACCACCTGAGTTTTTTAAGTTCATTGGATCTGACTGCTTACTAAGTGTCGTTATCCACTCGCAAAACCGCTGATTGTCTGTCGAGGTGTGCCCAGTTAGTGTGGGTTTACTCTCTCATACTTTCTCCAAAACATCTGGCCGGGTAAGTAATTTTTTCCAGTTAGGTTTATGGCTGCCCACTGTTCTTTTTATGGCTTTTAATGGGACATTGTGTTTTAGTACAAGGTCGAAAGGAATACATTTGTGGTCAGACCAGGTTTGGATAGAGGGGGGTTTAATTGTTAGGATGTCAGAATTGGTACAGATACAGTCTAGTATATGACCAGCTATATGTGTGGGTTCTTGCGTCAACAGGGTTAAGCCGAGGACACTAATTATATCCATAAAACAGGATACTCCTGGTTCTTTAGGGGAATCTAAGTGAAGATTAAGGTCCCCTAACAACGTGAAATGGGCAAATCTGAGCGTGAGATCGCTCAGTACATCCCCAATACTCTCCAGGAATTCTTTAGGTTGACCCCGGGGGGCGGTATACTAGGGCCCCAGAAAACGACAAAAAGTCGTGGATATTTAAACAGAAGGCCATAGCCTCTGCCCCCTTAATGTCTGGCAGCTCGTAAGTAGTGCATGTCATAGTATCGCGGTAAATAATAGACAGCCCTCCTCCCCGTTGTTCCTGCCTGTCCAGCCGCTGGATTAAAAACCCTTGAGGGAGGGACACTGCTGTGTCCGGATTGCACCAGGCCTTTAACCAGGTTTCCGTGATGAGGAGCCAGTCTAAATCCCCCTCGGTAATCAGGTCATGAATATGTGGTGCTTTCTTGCTCATTGACCTTGCGTTAATAAGCCCCCCTCGTAGGACAATGGGTCGTGGCTTCCCTTTGGATGCTGGCTCCGGGCAAAATGTCACCCTACAATGGTGACAACCGACCGGGCCATCCCATGTATCAGGATTAAAAACATCATGGCAATGAGTGGAAGGGTTATTCAAAGAGAGTAGACATGCCCTAGACAGGCCGGGGCCTCTAGATAGGGAGACATTATGCATGGCCCCTGGCGCCTCCTTGGCGCTGACCGGCGCAGACGGGCAGGACTCTGGCATGACTCCGGCGTGGTTCCGGCGCGTCCGCAGAACGCGTCCGCTGCGCGGAGGGAGGCCGTCCCCTTTTATAGTTAGCTAGAGCGCGGCAGAGCGCTGAAACACCCCCAATATGGCCGCTGTGGAAGCTTCGTCTCGTCGGGACTGATCTCTCAGCGTCTATACTCAGCTGAGAGTGGCCCGAGTAATGGAAGGGTGAGAAGGGATGTCTGGCAAGGTAAAAACGCTTCGAAAATCAAGCTAAAATGCCAAACACAACATAAAATTCAGACGCTTATTACATCAAGCAGAATACAATTTTTTCAATGAAAATGCGCAAAGTAAAGTCTGGAGATGAGGACCTCCTGGCTTCCACCTCATGAGGGTGAAAATATGCACAGCTAGGTTAGGCGCCGGGAACAGGGAAGCCCCTTTTATAGTTAACTAGAGCGCGGCAGAGCGCTGAAACACCCCCAATATGGCCGCTGTGGAGGCTTCGTCTCGTCAGGACCGATCTCTCAGCGTCTATACTCAGCTGAGAGTGGCCCGAGTAATGGAAGGGTGAGAAGGGATGTCTGGCAAGGTAAAAACGCTTTGAAAATCAAGCTAAAATGCCAAACACAACATAAAATTAAGACGCTTATTACATCAAGCAGAATACAATTTTTTCAATGAAAATGCGCAAAGTAAAGTCTGGAGACGAGGACCTCCCGACTTCCGCCTCAGTAGGGTGGAAATATGCACAGCTAATGCAGAAGCGGTATTAGCTGCTGAAGTTTTAGGGAGACGTCCTAAAGCTCCAGTGTACACTTGGATCTGTAGTGGTATTTGCAGTGTCCGGCAAGAATCTATTGATTTTTTATGCAATTTCTTACGTAATTAGACCAAGAAAAGTGTTAAACAAAAGATTAAGATGTTACAAGGACTCAGGGCCCGATGTAGGTCGGTCGGTAACGGCCGAAAATCGGTATTTTCGGCCGTTACCAATCGGAATAGAGACAACGGGATGTAGGAGGCCGAAATCCGGCGAAATCGGCGATTTTACCGATTCGGAAAGTCACCGAGTCGGTAGGATTCCGAATCGGAAAAAAGTAGGAATCGGAAAAAATCTCCGATTCGGTAGAATACCTAATCGGAGATTTTTCCGATTCCTACTTTTTTCCGAATCGGAATCCTACCGACTCGGTGACTTTCCGAATCGGTAAAATCGCCGATTTGGTATAAATCCCGAATCGGTGAAAATCCGATTCGATGCGAAAAGCTTAAGATTGAGATGTAGGTAAGCACTGAAATACCGATTTTGCTTCAAATTCGGTATTTCAGAGTCGGAAATTACCATGGATTGGAATCAGGTGGTAACCAGGTGCAACCTATAAAAAAGGACCCAAAATGCAGTTCTACTTGCAACATGGCAGCTTTCTATGTCATAGCAAGACGGCTACGGCTACAGCAGGAAGGAGAGAGGGAATGGCTGAGACAGGAGCAGGTCTACAGGCAGAGGGTGACCCTGTGCATGCTGACAGATCCAGAGATCCTACAGAGGTACAGGCTGGAGGCAGACACCATCAGAGACCTCATTAGGGACCTCCAACCCCTGTTGCAGCACCCCACCCCAAGGGCACACGCAATCCCTGTGCAGGTGCAGGTGCTATGCTGCCTACACCTGCTGGCGTCTGGCAGCTATCAAAGTGTAGTTGCTGTGGCAGGAGGGGTGACCCAGAGCAGCCTGTCAAGGTTCTTCCACAAGTTCCTTGATGCCATGATCCAGAGGATGGACCACTACATTTCCTTCCCTTCCACCCATGCAGAACTGGCACAGACAAAAGCTGAATTCTATCAGATGGCAAGATTCCCCCACATCATTGGCTGCATAGATGGCACACACATACCGATTTGCCCCCCTGCTGACACGGAATACGTATACCGCAATCGGAAGTCACGGCACACCATAAATGTGCAAGTGATATGCAATGCCAAGTGTGTGATCACTGACCTGGTTGCAAAGTTTCCGGGGAGTACCCACGACTCCTATATCTTCCAGAGTAGCGGAATTTATGCACGGCTGATGGCAGGGGAATTTGGCGAAGGATACCTCCTAGGTAAGACACAGTGTCAGACCCCCATAACCAAAATTGCAGTGTGAAGTACATGTATGCATGTGAGTAATGTTACCCCTTCTCCTTCTAGGCGACAGTGCATATGCCCTACGCTCGTTCATTCTCACCCCTTACCTCAACCCCTCAACACCCAGCCAAAGGAGGTACAACCGTGCCCACAAAAGCACGAGGAACGTAGTGGAAAGGACCTTTGGCATCTGGAAGAGCAGGTTCAGATGTCTGCACAAGAGCGGAGGTGCAAGGCAATATACCCCCATCACCTGCTGCAAGATTATTGCTGTCTGTGCAAAGTTGCACAACCTTGCAGTCAGGAAAGGCACTGAGGTAGAGTTATCCGACTACGAGGACCCTGACGATGACAATGCTGTGCCACTACCACTACCTGCTGGAGTGTCTGCACCAACTGACGGCAGATACAGGCGTCAGGAGATCACAGACAACTATTTCTGAGTGAGTACAGATGCACAAACAGGTCAATGTATGTTTTCAGAAATTAAATTTAATAATGTTGCATCAACGTTACTGCACTGATGTGCAACAAAAGAAAAGTTAAACAAGAAGGGGTAGGAATGTCCAATGTCCGGGTTGCCTCACCCGCAGTGGCAGTCTTATTTTTTGCTGCGCTTAGCAGGCCCACTAGGATGAGCCTCACCCCCTTCTGAATGCCCTGCAGCCTCAGCTGAGCGCCTGCTGCTCCGGCGCGGCTCTGACGCAGTGCTGGCCGGGCTGCTGCGGCTGCTGCTGTCCCCAGCCTCGCCCAGGACGGGATTCACTACGGTGTTGGAGATGAGTAGTGTCTCCATGGCGGTTGTAATACGGCCCATGCCCCTAGTGACCTCGGACATGTTCTGTGTGAGGCTGGCCTCCATGTTTGCCCCACGTTGGCATAGCTGGGCAGTCGCAGCTGCAAGGCGGTTGAGTGACCTGTTCTGTATTCGTGCATCCCTGCGACGACTCAGCTCATGGTCATCCAACCTGTTGCAGAGCTGGGTGATGGCAGTGGTCATTCGGCCAATAGATGTCGCTATTTCCTTGTTGCTGTCAACGAAGGTCTTGAAGCCCTGTGTCATTTCCCCCATCTGCAGGTTGTGCAGGCGCAACTGGCGATGGCAGGCCAGGATGGATTTCGCCTGCATCCTCTGTATCGTAACCATGCTGGTCTCCAGCCCTGCGAAGACGCTGCCTCCCGGTGCTGGTATTGGGCTGCTGGTTGCACGTGGCCTACGTGGATTTCTGCTGCCCTGCTGTGTGTGCTCTGGTGACGCTGGTGTCACGGGGTCTTCTGCAGGAGCCTGACCCGCTGCCCCCTCCATGATGACTAATGGAGCTACTATTCTCCTCCGGGCCGGGGAAGTGGCAGGTGCAGGGTGGCTCTGTGGTGGTGTGTTCTCCGGGGAGAATAGCAATGAGGGCGACTGAGACTGAGACAGTCGGGGGGAGTGTGGAGTTGTGAGGGAATGTCCAGTGTCCTCCTCATTTGCCAGGGCACAGCTGTTGTCCTCCTCCTCCTGTGCTGCTGCACTGGTGCTTGCCACCGCCGCACTGGCTGTTGGTGCTGGAGCTGGTGCTGGAGCTGATGCTGCTCCCCCGCCTGATGGTGCCCCTAGGTATAAAGAAGCATTTGTCAAGTGGGTGCTAATGTGTTCCAGTCACTACTAATAAAGCATTGCACATCTCATTACAAACACGTTGATGCTGTATTACTGTTATTTATCTTATGCTTCTGCTGTGGCATGTTTGGTAACTTTTGCAGAGTACATTTAGCAAGATGCATTGCTCATGTCTGTTGCTAGCAGTACTGGCCTGGGGTTTGGCTGTGCATTGGGTCTGTAGGGGAGGTGTCTTATGGTGTGTCAAGTTGCGCATGCTTCTTACCTGTAGCTGTAGCTCGGAATGAGCTATCCAG
Organism: Lissotriton helveticus; assembly: GCF_964261635.1. Lineage (NCBI taxonomy): Eukaryota > Metazoa > Chordata > Amphibia > Caudata > Salamandridae > Lissotriton > Lissotriton helveticus. The sequence continues at coordinate 696,348,886 of NC_136061.1, forward strand.
GTCCCCAATTCCCACGACACTGGCCCTCTCGATGGTGGTCGCCACTAGTTCCTCCAGCTGAGTGAGGGGTGGCGCACGGTTTGTTCCTCCTCCAGTGAGTCCAGCCTGCTTGTGCAGGTCGGCCAGTTTGCGATTGGTCACGCCACGGATGTCATAAAACATCTTCTTGAGGTCGTCTAGGCTCCTGTGGGTGACACCAACTGCATTCACTTTCTCCCCGATGTCGATCCACAGCCTCCTCTTGGTGCTCTCTGGAACAGTGAGGGACAGCCTTCCATATAGCTGGGTGTGCACCCTCACCACCTCCTCCACCAAAGTTTGCAGCTCCATGGTGCTGAATTTTGGATTGCGCTTACGCGCTGCCTTCTGGCTCTCTGTGCTGGTATCCATGTCTCACAGGGATCCTGCTCACAATGCTGCTCTCTCTGTGTTTGCTCAGCTCAGGCAGCTTTTCAGAAAGTTCTGATGAGTTGCACCTGCCTGGGTTGCCACTCCCTGTGGGGGAGGGTGCTTACAGCTCATTGGCTGATGTCTTCAGTGTCACTCAACCTGCTCGGCAAAACAGCATTCTCCGAATCGGTATTTTCCGATTCGGTATTTTCCGAATATGTTCGGTAAATACCGAATCGGAATTTATAATGCCTTCCTATTGGCCTTTCGGCCCATGGGGCGTATTTATATTTCCGATTCGGCGTTTACCGAATCGGTTGGTTCCGCATTTTTTTATTACCGATTCGGACGTGTCCGACCCGGCCTATACCGAATCGGTACTTGGCGATTCGGTACGTATCGACTCTCGATACCGAATGCTACCGATTCGGTATTTTTCCGATGATTTTTTCCTACATATCATTTTCCGATTTTCAAATACCGATTCGGTACGGTTCGGTATTTTAAAATCGGTAAATGCGTTTTACCTACATCGGGCCCTAGATCTTTGCAGAGTGAGAGAAAATACTGGTTTACAAGGTCATTCTCTACCTTGTGTTTCTAAAAAAGTATGTCGATATGTTTTCCACCATTTCAGGATGTTAGCAGTTCATCATCCTCAGATGAGGAAATTAGTCGGAACATTGTATTACGCAAAAAGTCCAGCACTACTGTTAAAAAAGTTGAACAGTGCTCTTTTACGTGGATCTGTATTAGACGTAACAAATGTTTGTGATGAAATTGAGATTAGTTACTTTGGTCCTCAGGAAGACAGTGCGGAAAGTGAGAAATTAATAGAAGAAAATGTGGAAGAGAATGTAGGACAGTGCAGTGTAGAAAATTTTTAACAAGAAATTATACAGTTTAAGGTGATTTCAGGTGAAAGGCCAAATTATTCTTGTATCTGTTGTCGACGAATTCATTATAAAAATCAGACCAGGACTGTTGATCTGTATTTCAAAAGCGAAAAGGAAAATAATAATGAGTGGATGGATTTTACAACTTACTTGTTGGTAGAGAATTGTTTTGATTTGGGTTCAGATCAGCGTATTTGTATATATTGTTATAACAAATTAGAAGAGAGCAAATTGCCTCCTAGAGCTGTGCATAATAATCTTGAGTTGGTAAATATTCCTTCTGAACGGATGGATTTAAATACCTATGAGTCTATTCTTATTCAATGTGTGCATCCATTTCAGGCTATTGTTCGTATGGAGCCTAAGACAGGAAAATTGCCTCCTTCTGTTTTACAGAGAGGATTAAAGGGAAGAGTTGTATATTTGCCTCTAGATTTAAAGAAAAATATTGAAACTATTGGTGTAGAAAATGTAGAGGATGAACCTTTAGTTATTCTTGTTAATGGCATTCCTACTAAGAGTAAGAAAATCTGGCAAGAATTAGTGAATGTTAGGAAAGTGAAAAAGGCATTGTTGTATCTGGTAAAAAATAATCAATATTACAAAAATGTGTATGTGGGAGAAGAAGAAATATCTGTACAAGAAGATACCGACTTGCCATCTGGACAAATTGAAAAAGTGGATGTGTCCAGAACTGAAGAAATCTATGAACATTACAGTGTTCATCCATTGCATTCCAAAGAAATGATGGGGAATGCTATAGAGTTATTTCAAATGAAAGAAGCAAAATGAAGTCCCATTAGTTTATGGGAAAAAAGCTTGGAAGTTCATTGTTTACCTCAGTTGTTTCCTACAGGAAAAGGAGGACGATATGATGAACGACCTGTGTAGATTCCTGCATCTGAATACCGGACATCAAGATTATATGCAGAAGATGCAAGATTTCGACAATGTATTCCATATTTGTTTCATCTTTTGTTTGAGAGTGATTTGTCTGGACTTTCTTATGCAGTAAACCACATATTGAAAACAGGTGTACATCTGCAAAATATTTCAGCAAAGGAATTTATGGATAAAGTACAGCAGAAAGATAATGTGTTGGAAACTCAGCTGATTAATCTGATGGCATGTCAGCGTGGTACTAATGAGTACTGGTACCGTCGTCACGGAGAACTCAAATGTATGCTAAGGAACTTAGGAACTTCTACATGGTTCCTTACTCTAAGCTGTGTGTTGTGAATATAGGATGGTTATTCATGTAGTTTCTTGATGATCCTTTATTCATATAAGATGGTAACAAGATATACTGGAGAAAACCCCACCAGGAACAGGATGGTCACTGCTCAGCCCACTCTCTTCAACTGTCATTCTCCACACTCACCAGGCACACTAACATTCTACTCACTCTGTCATCCAGCATTCAACATTCCACACAGACATCACATTCATACTGACTGAGCAGCTAACAAGGAGATGACCCAAGGTACAACATATCCCTTTTCCTTCAATAGCAATAAAACACAATAATATACTACATAGCAATTTAAAATAGCAAAAGACAAACCTTGCAATATATTTTGAAAATAAGACCAGAAAACCAAAGATAAGAGAAAGGAAGACTGAGTAAAAGATAAGCAGCAAGGAAAGAGTGCAAAAGAGAAAATGAGAAAATATAGCAAGACACATCCCCTTCCCTTGGGAAATACAGAGATGGTAAAATTTAATAATACCAAAATGTGTATATAATAATCAAGTGTAGAGTAGGTATAGTACAATAAAAGTGAGTACAGATAGATAAAAGATAAAGCTGATACTAAGCACAGAGATTACGTAGGGTGAAAACAGTGAAAAGGGTGTGCGCACACCTGGCACAGAAAATTAGACCGAGTGTATGGAGGCCAGCTCTTATACACAACAACCCTAGAAAAAATTAAAGTCTAAACTTAAAGCACCAGCAATTACAAGATGCAACCAATCATGAGCTAATCTTGCTAAATTTGTACCACTAAATTTGTACCACGTAAGTAAAATAATTAATTACTTAAATCATTAAAAATAATACAGGCTTACTTGAATGGCTGTATAAATCATAAAAGATTACAGTCTTACTTAAATATCATGAATTACTTTACGTATAACAGATTTATAAATTGTTGCATAAATCATTTAAACATCACAGTCTTACTATATAAATTGCTGTATGAATTACTTTACGGATAATAGACTTAAATATCATGAATTACTTTACGTGTAACAGACTTATAAATTGCTGTATAAATCATTTAAACATTACAGTCTTACTTATAAATTGCTGTATGAATTACTTTAATAATAGACTTAAATAAATTGTTGTATAAACCATTTAAACATTACAGTCTTTCTTATAAATTGCCGTATTAATCACTTAAACATTACAGTCTTACTATATAAATTGCTGTATGAATTTCTTTACGTATAATAGACTTAAATATCATGAATTACTTTACGTATAACAGACTGATAAATTGCTGTATAAATCATTTAAACATTACAGTCTTACTTACATAGCTGTATAAATTATTAAAGTATTACAGTCTTATATAAATTGTTAAAGAAATCCTTAAAAACATTATAAATAAGTAGTTATAAGTATAAATTCTATGAAAGATTAGAAGTGGCCATTCAAGGAATAATCACAAGTTGAGTACCAACTTAATCTAGTAGATGGCAGTATGACTTTAACTAAATTATCATAAGCAGTACAGCTTTTAAATAAGTATAGTGTTTTAAAACAGTAGAAGTTCCAGGAAACCTTAGAACAGTCAATGAAGAACTAAAAATAAATACCAATATAATCCATTAGATGGCAGTATGACCTTGTTTGGTGCATCAAAACTATTCACGTTTTTTTTAATGACTCGTTTTCCATTTGAGAGATAAACAATCCTTTTCCTAAACACTGTTCCGTGAAAACTGCTCATGAAGGTCCCAAGAGTGTAGAAATGTCGTAAATGCAGAAATTCTATATTTCCACAGTTCCAGACAGGCAGTGCTCACGTATGACAAAGCGTTAAGCTCTGACCTCTGATCTAGATGTTTTCTACACGCACAAAGATGACGAAACCAGAAAGAATCACTGACTGTCTCCTGATGACGCATGCAGCACAATCGCCAACTCCCTTTGAGTGTTCTATTGCGTCATCATAATCTCTGGGCGCCTGCCCGGTGAGGAGCTCTTGGAGCAACGGATTTCTCTCCAGGATTAACATGCACCAGAGACAGCACGGGACCAAGACACAACAGGCAGGTGCTCGAGCCTACTTAGAAGATAACGACTGTTTACAGTTGGTTTCACCATAAAAGAAATTTTTTAAAAAGTTAAACACGTGTTCATTCCGGACTGAAATGTTGCCCAAATTCTCATGTAAATGTTGCAAAAACGCTGTAATCCACCATAAATCTCATATGAGCAAAGAATATCTTAGTGTGTTTATGACAAGAGAAATAAAGGTCACAGGTAGTTCCACCAGATGGCAGTTGATCCTCATGCTCGTCTTTGTAAATGACAGTCTTAAATTATTGTAAAACGCAGCTCACACATGAAAAACGGATCAAATATATATTTTTTAAAGAATGTCAGGCTCTGTAAAACACAGTATTAAATCACTGTAAATGTATGCAGTTAAACAATCGAGCGAGCCGCGTTACATTTGAACTTTCAAAGTTGGCAGTTTGACATGGTGACAAAACGAAGATTCAACAAGCCTTGGATAAATTCACTTATGGGTAAAGTTGTTCTGCTGTTTAATTTGAATTACTCCAGATTGCTGTGTTAATAGTTCAGTATGCTCAAAATTTCATCAATAAATAGTTTAACAGGTTGTAGTCAGTTTCAGTGTATTTGAGAAAAAGGTAACCACATAAGACTTTATTTGAATGGAGACTGTAATTGACTGAATGTACACAGACCATCTTCTCTTACGCTTTTTAGCAGGAAGCTTCAGTGTAACAGATCATAGTGGGTTTGTGACCTTGATCTTGATCTGGCACTTATTTAGAGTTTAGGTCGACCGATTTCGGGGTCACTGGTGGGGTTTCGTAGTGCCAGGTAGCTTAAAGAAAAGTTTATAATTTAAAAGTCTTTTACCTTAAATCAATTCTGTTTCCTTAAATTTTCTTTCTTCATAGTAAGTTGTTTGTTGAGAATACTTACTCCTTGTAAGTACCTAAGTTTACTTGTAAGTTGTATCTTGCACGCATTAAGTTCTTCAAACGTCACCAAAATGTTGTGAATAAAGCATGGCACACTAACATTCTACTCACTCGGTCATCCAGCATTAAACATTCCACACAGACATCACATTCATACTGACTGAGCAGCTAACAAGGAGATGCTGAATATGCTTGGGATGATTTACTTCAATTTCTTCAAGAGGCAAATCCAAATATACCAAATATCGAATACAAGACACCTGGAGGATTGTGCTCTTTGGATCCTGTTAATGTATGCAGGTATTTCAATCATAAATTCGAAGCTATGATGTCTATTATCACCAATAAAAAAAATCCTCCTCTTGGAGAGATTCTGGATTTCTTTTGGAGAAAGGAGTATCAAGCGAGAGGTGCTCCTCACATACATATGCTATTATGGATCAAAGATGCTCCCAAATTTGGAACAGACTCAAGATGGTACTGTGTTGTCTTTTATTGAAGAATATGCTACATGTGAAGTACCCAAAGTACACAAGATAAAGACTTAAGACAACAAATCTTACGATTCCAAAGCCATCGTTGTAGCAAATACTGTCGTCGAAAATACAAATCTAAGGACAAATTCTACAGCAAATGCCGTTTTGCATTTCCTCGACCTGTAATATCGAAAGGAAGAGTGAAAAGTTTTATGTCATCTTTGCGACATAACATCACAATAAAGTCTCCAAAAAATACCTACAACTTAAGAAGAAATGAAGTCTCAAAATACATAAATGACTATAACTCAGTCATTTTGTCTATGTGGAATGCTAATATGGATATTCAATATGGTGCAGACAATTCCATTGCTGTTGCTCGATATATGACATCGTACATAACAAAGTCAGAAAAGACAGAATTGAAGGAAATGTGGGAAGAGATTTCCCATGAGAAGAGTCTAAGGAAGAAACTATACAGTTACAGTTTGAAGATGTTATCTCATCGAGAAATTGGAGCGTATGAATGCTCGGATCGCCTACCATCTGCAACTCTGTACTCTAAATCCAGAAGAATCATTTAGGTGAGTCTAAATCTTGCTGCAACACGAAACCGAGTCCTTAAATGTGTACAAGAAATTGAATATTTAGCTGAAAAAGAGCCAGAAAGTACTGATATTCTGAAAACAAATATGTTGGATACATATTATCCAAATAGAAGTCATCATCTTGAGAACATTTGTCTCTCTGAAGTGCTGCAAAACTATATTTTTAAACAGAATATTACTGAAAACATTAATGATGTTATATATGCCGTTATTGGTTCTGAAGGATGTCTGGTGAAACAAAGAAAAGGACATTTGATTAATCACCGTAAACTGAGTTGCAAAACACCTGACAAAAGTGAATTTTGCTATTTAGCTCTTTTGCAACTTTTCAAGCCATGGCGTTCAGAATTGGAATTACTTGGAGATTTTGAGAGCTATGAAGATTCCTTCAATGCAACTAAAGATACTATAGAATGTCCTGTTTTTGCTAATTAAGTCAAAATGTTGAATGACAAAATTGAGCAAGAAGCTACAATTGCAGCTGAGATTGCTAGAGATAGTTCTCAAGACAGTCAAACATCTCCTCCCTTGAGTCAGGACAAACCCTGGGCGTAGTGGGCGTAGTGGGGCTTCGCGAAGCTACGCGAAGTGGGCAAAAAACTATGCCCACCCACGCACTTCGCGTAGCCCCACTACGCGCCACCCGCCTCCCTCCCGCCTCCCTCCTGCCCTCCCGTGCGTCTTGGATACTAATGCGCATGCGCGGCCGCCTGCGCATGTGCATTTCTCGCGAGAAATGCGCATGCTCGGGCGGCCGCGCATGCGCATTAGTTTCTAAGACGGCGGCGCCGGCGGCGCGATGACGAGAGGGAGCCCCGGGGACGCGGCGGACAAGGTAAGTGGTTTTATAATTCATTTATAATGTCATTTAAGCATTTAGGGAGGGAGGGAGGGAGGCGGGTGGCGGGCAACTTCTCTACGCCCACAAAGTGGGCGTATTGTTGCCTGCTTCGCCTACTTTGCAAAGGGCGAAGTAGGCAACACTACGCCCACTTTGTGGGCGTAGCGAAGTTGCCCGCCCAGGGTTAGTCAGGACCCACTAGGAGAACCAATTGTTCTAAATGAAGCAGCAACTGCTATGGAAGAGGTGGAAACAGTAATGTATCAAGGTCAAAAAAATCTAACAAACTTAGGAAACTTAGAAGAACAACTAAATCTTGAGCAGAAAGAAATAAGTGAGAGAACAGATTGACCATGGATATCTTCATGAGAAAAAAGAGTGCTCTTGCTCATCATTTGAACCTATCCATATGTATGTGAGTGGACAAGCTGGAACAGGAAAAAGTTTTTAATTAAAGTAATCACAACTTTTCTACAGAAAAGTACTGAGTTGCATTTGTCTCGTGTTGTCACTGCTCCAACTGGGTTGGTGGCACACAATATTAAAGGAATTACTTTACATCGTTTTTTAATGCTACCAGTAGAGCATGACAATAAATTACAATAAAACAAGCTATCTGGAGAAGCTTATGAAGTTGCAAGAGTGTTGAAGAAAATGAAGCTTCTCATTATTGATGAGGTAAGCATGGTCTCAAACTTAGGGGCCGATTATGATCGCAGACGGAATTTCATCCGTCCGCGATCACTGAGGAGGAGGGAACGTCCGCATGGGCTGCGGCGTTCCCTCCTGTGCGATTAGGATGTGACCGCCACCCTGGCCACCCGCAGCAATGTCAAAAATGCAGGTGTTGCATTTGTATGCAGAAAGAGGCAGGCACCGCGCAGTGCCTGCCGCTTTCCGCATACAAATGCAGGGGGGTACCATAGGTACCCCCCATGTGCACCCACCCACCCCCCCTTCACCTAGGGGGCCCGCAACGGGCCCCGCGGTGAAGTTACACATGCTTTTCCACGGCGAAAAAGCCGCCGCGGAAAAGCATGTTTCACATCCCATCCTAATCTGGCTGACGGTGTCTGAGAGACACCGTCACCATATTAGAGCTTTTCCGCCGCGGTTGTAAGCCAACCGCGGCGGAAAAGCAGCGGACGGAAACCAGGACCCACCAGCCATTCTAATGAGGCGGTGAGTCTTTGGTGGGTCCGCAGCGGATTTTCCCCATCCTCCGGGCCAGCAGTGGCTTCCGCCGGCCCAGAGGATGCGGAAAATCCGCTATCCTAATAAGCCCCTTAATGCTTACCTTTGTGCATTTAAGAATGCAGCAAATTCTTAAAACAGAGTATGACGTATTACTCGGAGGAAAACACGTCATAGTTTTTGGGGATCTTCTACAACTTACTCCTGTAAAAGGACAGCCAGTGTTTAAAACACTCGTGCGTGAAGATACTAGAAAGTCTTTGGGGAGTATTGGCAATGTAAACATTTGGTCATATTTTCACTATAAGGAACTTACTACAAATATGCGACAAGCAAATGATGTTGATTATGGAACTAATCTTCAAGATATAAGAATTGGAAAATTGACCAAACATGGAAAACAAGCTTTACAGACACGATTACTCTCCAATTTGTTTCCAAATGCAAATATTGTCCCAGAGAAAATATACATGAGAATTGCAGCAAACAAATCTGTAATCTGCTTAATGCCAACACTGCTTGAATGTTCTATATTCAATGAAGAAATGTTAAAGTTGGAAAATGAAGAAATTGTAAAATTGGAAGCAATTGATAAAATAGAACATGAGAGAATCAGTATTATTTTGAGTGAAAACTTGAAGAGGAAATTGGATTGTTTAGAGAAATCGATAAGTAAAACTGCTGGTTTAGAAAAGAATTTGTATTCATGTGTAAATTGTAGAGTAATTTTGCGACGTAATTTGGATGTACAAAAATGTTTAGTAAATGGAACAATGCGTAAAATTGTTGATTTTGTTAATTATGTAAACAGAGCTGGCATTGAATTTTTGAAAATCAAATTTGATGAAATTGCTGAAGTACAACAAGTTAGTCGTTGTCCAGCTTGTTTTTTGCTTGTAAAAAATGTGTATGTCTGCAGAAAACAGTATCCTGTTTGTTTGGCATATGCGGTGACCATTCTTAAATCTCAAGGTTTAAGTGTAGATTGTGCTTTAGTGAATATTGGAAGTACAGTGTTTAAAGAAGGTATGGCATATGTTGCTTTGTCTTGAGTCAAAACTTTATCTGGATTGTACTTGATTGATTTTGATGAGACAAAGGTTTCTGCAGATACAAACTGTGTGAAAGAGTATAATAGGTTAAAAAGAGAATATGCACCCAATTTAGGTCAATATCCAGTGATTGAAAAGCATGTGGTAGATAGAAAAAGAAGATTTGAGAATATTGGTTCTGAAACTGTAGAGAAAGAAAAAAAACAAGATGAAGTTGCACCTCCAAGCAAAAAGACAAAGGACAGAGTTGAAGAGAATGTTGGTTATCGATTTGAAAATAGTTCTGGTGTCAACTGCTATGCTAATGTAGTTGATAATGTTGTTTTTTTCTTCAAAGTTTCCAACAGCAAATTGTAGAAAATCGGGACAAAAGATTCTGTTCATTGTTGAATTCTGTTTATGAGAAATGTACTAGTGATAAAAGTAAAATACAAAGTGTTTCTGTTATTCAAAATGTTTTGGACAGATGTTCTGGTTCTACTCAATTTACGCAGAATATTCAGCAAGATTGTCAGGAATTTTTAATGTTTATGCTTGGAGTACTGGAAGATGAAGGTATAGATAAACCTTTTTGGCCTTTCTTATAAATGGCATCATGACTGTCGAAATTGTTTGTTTACATGTAGCACTGACATAGACACTAATAGATTCACATATTTGACTTTACCTGACTGTGAATCAGTGTCTTTTAACAATCTAATTAGAGGAGCAAGTCAAAACATGGAGTGTAGCCAATGTAAATCAGAAATGTCATCAACATTATTTATACAAAGATATGGACAGTATGTTATTTTAATGCTGCAACGTTGTAGAACTGATGGAACAAAATTGAAAACTTTAATTAAACATTTTGTAGCTAGTCAATGTTCAATATCAGGAAGAACCTTTATAGCTGTTGCTATTATTTTTCATGATGGACCATCTACCACATCTGGACATTACATTGTTTATTTAAAATGTCTGAAAGGTTGGATACAGTGTAATGATACTCAATTAGTTTTTAAGCAACGTTTGCCCAAAGAGTTACCAAATTCCTACCTAATATTTTTAAAGACAACATTTTAAGATCAAAATTTGCCCTTTAGGATTAGTGCTGTAGGTAGATTAGTCTGGTGGTGTAGAGTATTTTGTAAGTGAGAGTGAGGAGCTTAAAGGTGATCCTTTTGTTGATATTGAGGCAGTGTAGGTGTATCAGGTGGTGGGTGATGTGGGTGCAGCCGGGGACATTGATGATCAGTCAGGTAGTGGTCTTTTGGATTTGTTGTAGTTGTTGTAGGTGTTTGGCTAGAACTCATGTGTTTAGTGTTTTACCACAGTGTAGTCTGCTGCTGATGAGGGTCTGTGTCACTGTTCTTCTTTTGGTTAGGATCCACTTGTAAATGTTGCGGAGCATGTGGAGGGTGTTATAGCAGTACGAGGACACTTATTACACACGGAGAGGGAGCAGTTGAGGTTGAATCCTATGTTGTGCACATGGTTAGTAGGTGTTGGTACTCTTCACACTGTAGTCAGGTAGCAGGAGTTGTCTGAGGCTGATGGAGTGGGTCTGAGGATGAGTACCTTCATCTTCTGCCAGTTTGTGTTTACAGTGCTGCTCTTTATCTAGTTGGTGACGTCCTTCATTGTGTCGTGGAGGTTCCTTTTGGTGGTATGTGGCTTCTTGGTGATGAAGAGGATGAGCTGGGTGTTCTTTGTGTAATAGATGTTGTTGAAGTTGTGATGGTGGCCTACTTGTGTTAGGGTGGCCATGTAGATGATGAACAGCGTCGGATTGATGGATGAGTCCTGGGAGACCCGTGGATGATATTGGTGGTTTTGGAACAGAAGGCTGGGAGGCGAACGTTCAGGATTACTATTGAACAACTTCCAAACAAAGGACTTGATGCATACTATTTGACCGTAAGGAAAAGTGTGTGAAACCATTAAGGACTTTTTGCTGTGTATTTTCTCAGCATCTACTTGTAAGTAACATTATTTACAGTGTAAGAAAATTATCAGAATATATTGGTATTTTATGATTGCTTGAGATATCTTATATTTACGTAAGAAATTGCTCATAGATAAAACATTTAAGATATGTTTTATTTCTATTTTTTATTTTGTTATTGACGATGTTGACTGGGTTTTTTAAAGATATCCTTATGGATTCTTTTTTTTTTGCCCACTGTTATGTGATGAGTACCATTGAATTCACTGTTTGTAGTGAAATTCAATATATTCTGAGAACAGCAAAAAAGGCAAATGAAATGTTTTACAAATTATTTTGTGTTGTAAAATATATCTAGTAACTGTATTTTTTTATATCTTCCGCAGGTGACAATTTACAATATATACTTTTTTATTATTTAATATGCTTAACGTAAGTACAAGTAACTGACTCAGCCGCGGCCCGTGGAGGGAGTTGTGGTGAGGTAGGCAAATGGGGCGGGGGAGGGGCAGGGTGGGGGTTATAAACAGCGGAATCTGGATGATTGCAGGTAAGTAAACAATTAAATTAATAAAATGAATTTCGTATCCTGCGCCCTGCATCGCAAAATGCGATGCAGGACTCGGAACGAAGTCACATATTATCAACAAAAGGCGATACATTATCGCCGCTTTTATCGGCAGCAAAAATTCTGATAAAACGATGATAATGGGCTTGATAATAGAGCCTTGGAAATTCCCATAGCAGCCCAGGTTCTGGTGTTAACTTGGGCTGTTATGGGTATTCACAAGGGCCTATTATCAAACCCTTTATCGCCGCTTTATCGGCAGTTTTCCTGATGATAAAAGCGGCGATAATCTTAATAATGTCTTTCTGTTGACGAACACGCGTTGCAATGCCTGTGACTTACGTCCTTCAAATTAGTTTTTAGGTATACGTGTGACAAAGTCTGATAACATCAGAGTTTAAGGACAAACACTGTGGTGTTTGTGCCTCGAAATCTCGTCGATCACAAAGAAAATAGGAGCACGATAAAATGAAAGTAACAGATGTAATAAAAACAATGGTGAAAAACTACTAAAATGGCAGTGGACGGAGTACGTGATCAACGTTTGTCGCCTCGGCAGTACGTTCCAAATAAATGTAGATAAAATACGATTATTAATATATTACAAAAGTACAGCAGCAGATGACACACACGACCAGGGAAAACAAAGCGCCAAATGTAATACTTGAAATAAAGAAAGCTTTGTTTGTTGAACTTGAAGAAAAAGAAAAAAACGTGGGCTTCGAAACGAGGCTGCGCATGCGTAGAGAGTACAACTGCTACACAAAAAAAGGAAAGTTTTACATACTATCATAGAAATGAAGGGGCGTATTATCAACAAAAGGCGATACATTACAACCGCTTTTGTCGCCAGTAACTGCCAATAAACCGGCGATAATGGGCTTCATAATAGGCCCTTGTAAATTCCCATAGAAGCCCATTTCAACACCAGAACATGGGCTTCTATGAGAATTAACAAAGGCGTATTATCAAGACCATTTTCGCCGTTTCATCACCACTTTCATGCCCATAAAACAACGATAATGTTAACACCGATCCTTGATAATACGCCCGTCAGTGCCATATCATCACTAAAGGGCGATACATTATCGCCGCTTTTATCAGCAGAAAACTGCCGCTAAAGCGCCGATAATGGGCTTGATAATAGGCCCTTGTAAATTCCCATAGCAGCCCAGGTTCTAGTGTCAACATGAGCTTCTATGGCACTTCACAAGGATATATTATCAAGCCCATTATCGCCGCTTTATCGACAGTTCCCTGCCGAAAAAAAACAGCGATAATGTATCGCCTTTTCTTGATAATATGGCCCATTCTTCTTTTTTTTGACCAGTAAACTTAGCTGCATATCATCAACCACCGGTGTTAAAATTGTCGCCACTTTATTGACAAGAAACTGCAGATAAAACGGCGATAATGAGCTTCATAATACGGCCTTGTTATTTCCCATAGAAGCCCATGTTAACACCAGAACATAGGCTTCTATGGGAATTTACAAGGACATATTATCAAGCCCACCCTCCCAACATTAATAAAAAACTCCAGACAATGCAGTTACCCAGAGCTGGAAGGTCATTCTACATATCACTGCCCCAGAAAGGTAGCGTTCCCCGGGACGTGTACGGGGAGAGAGAGAGAGAGCTCCAAACATTTTTTTTTTTAAAAAAGACCCGAGGGGTGCCGCTCCCCGAGACTGTGGGGAGTAGGACCGTAACACCCCCCACATACTTCAAAATAAAACCAGAGGAGTGCCCTTCCCCAGTGCTCAGGCACCTCACCAGCCCCCATTATGCAGAAAAATTGCCCCCGTAATTGGGCCCCCCGGGACCTAATGAATAAAACGGACTTCTACTTTTTTTTTTACCTTTTCCACCGCGTACAAGTACTGCACGAGTACCCCGCCATTTTAAAAAAAAATTGAGCCTAAAGATCCATGTACCACCCCCTGACCAAGACTAAAAGCTCAGAATGTATCTACCCTGCCCACTTTACCTATTTCTCAACTTTCTTCTACTGTTTTCTTGTGACTCTGCTCTCCCGACAAACAACATGGCTGCCAACACTTTCTGGTTTGGAGTATTGACAGCCAATCAGCATGCAGCTCCTGCTCGTAATTGTAGGTATTTACATACGCGTACGCCACGATTTTTCTTTAAAAAAACCAAAATATAAAATAGAGCCTAAACATCCATGTACGACCCCCTGAACAAGCCTAGAGGGTCAAAATGTCTCTACCCTACCCCCTTCCCTTATTTCACAACTTTGTTTTACTGTTTTCTTGGGACTCGGTCCTAGCAAGGCACAAGATGGCCGCCAACACTTCCTGGTTTCGAGTGTTGACAGACAGTTTACAGCCAATCAGCATGCAGCCCGCGCTCATAATTGAACAGATTTCAGTACGCGTACTGAACTCCGACTCTAGATATCGCTATGATTTTACTTGCAATTTTCTCAGAAACTACTGAACAGATTTACACCATTTAACAAAAAGCACAATCTGGGAACTGAACTCTACCTCTCTGCCAAATTTCGTGCAAATCCGTTCAGCTGTTCGGGCTGTAGCCCTGGCTAAAGGTCCCTATGGAAAATTGCATAGGGAAAACACGTTTTGGGACCCCCTTTTTTCTCAGCCCACACTTGACGAATCACCACCAAACTTTCAGGGAAGTAGCGGAACCAAGCAGGCCATTTTCTTGAAAACATTCACGATGATTCGTCCACCGGTGCCAAAGTTATTCCAAATAGAATGTTGTGGATTTCCTATGGAAACTAGGTCCTAACTATAACTACCTACTGGCGACCGCCAGTAGGTAATATATATATACACAAACCTTATACATCTCTGTAATTGGTGAATTAGGGGGGTGAAAGAGAAGAGGCTTTAAGTCTCAGTTTCATCTCTGTATTAGGAGTCATAACTCTTTGTAACACTCACAGACAAACTACATTTAGTGATGCATAAGGAACTCCTAATTTTGAGACTACATAAAGGGCAAGTATTGTAAATGGGAGTACGAAGCATTAGAAACATGTTTTCCTTATTACTTGTTATTTTCTTTCCATTGCAGTGTTAAAAAAGAAATGCTTATTTCGTAAAAATTTGAGTTTTGTTTGGTAATAAAAAAAGCACATTGACAATATACCTAGACCTGAAGGAAAAGTAATAAAAAGTTACGGGAAAAGCAGTGTTGCTGTGTGTTCTTCCTATATAATTTCCAAATTGATCCTTACTTTAGAAATACTTCCTAGTGATCTCTGCAGGTGTTCTTTTCATTATCTTGCCCTTGGTGTGATGGTGTAGTAGTAGCAGATACTCTTCATCTGATCCTGGCTCTGACAAGATGGTGGGTATTTCTCTTTGTGTTGCTATGTTGTGCAATATAGCACATATTGCTACTATCTTGCAGATTGTTTCTGTTGTATACTGGAGTGCCTTACAACATTTATGAAGACAACAGAAATAACCTTTCTGCAGCCAAAAAGTATGCTCAAGCACACTTCGGGTAGGTTTTTGGCAGCATTGTAGCGACAGTCACTAAGGGCCAGATGTAGGAACCTAAATACCGGTGGGTAACGGCCGATTTCGGCCGTTACCTACCGGTATTTAGGAATTGGCATGTAGGGGCCTTCATTTAACAGAATCGGTAAATTTACCGATTCGGTAAATTTACCGATTCTGTAAAATACCTTCACAGCCCATAGGAATCAATAGGAAATACCGATTCGGTATTTACCGAATCGGTAAATAACGAATATTAACGATTCGGTATTTCAACATCTGGAAATACCTACATCTCCCCCCTTCATATTTACCGATTCATAAATACCGAATCGGTAAAATTCGGTATTTATGAATCGGTAAATAACATTTACCTACATCTAGCCCGTAGTGCTGTAGGGTTAAAATACATTGTTAAAATTAGGGGGGCAAAGCATAGACACTGTCTCCTACAATATTAATGTAAAAAAGAATTTAGGAACTAAATGGAAGAACTTGTTCAGTATATACCTATGTAAATATGTTAAAAATGACCAAATAAATGTGTCTCTTAATTCTCCTTTAATAAGGTGAGTGCAAACCTCATTATGCCTAAACATAAAGGAATCATGGGTACTTCCAGGGAATCATTGCCACTATATTTGGTATTAAGTTTGATGCATTGCAAACAACTTAGATGTTTAGAGATGTGTATTCTTCCTATTTCTAAAAATAAACTCATTGTGAGATGGTGGGCATATTGGAATATGAATTCCATCAATACATCCAAAACATGTGGAAATTTCCCTCTTTGATAAACATGTTAACTTGAATAATTGCAATACCTGTGCGGTTTTTGGAAATTTAGTGTAAAAATTAATTTTTAATTCCAAAGCATCAAGAAAAGCTTTACAAAACGGGTGTTATATTACATATCGTTTCCCTAATATAGGTTCAGGGAACATCGTACACTTTCCCTACATCGGCTCTCATTATTTCATATGAATGCACTTTATAAGGACATAACTCTAAATAAGGACAGAATGCCTTACAAGGACATCACGCCTTATAAGATCTGCAGCCTTTTATGGACTAGACCTTTCACCTAGTTTATGACGAGGGTGAGTTCTGCCTGATCGGCATTGCTAAGACGTCATCCTTAGCACATATGAATAATTTATGAGTACACTCTCCAGGGGAGCACACTTCACCTCTCCTATCTACGCACAAAGGTTTAATCCCCAACGTCATCCTCATACTGAACAATGGGTGACACACGTACATAGACAATATAAATACAGCACCTCTTGCTATCAGTAAGCAGGAGGGAACCGAGACTTCAAGGCCGACACACTGACCAGAGACGCTGCAGCTCCGACATGACATCGCTCCAGCTGACAGTGGTCTGACGATCTCTTGCGGGGTGCCCAGCTCAAGTCCAGGACGAAGTCCCAAACTCTCACTGTTCAGGTATGGGGGTTTGACTAAAGCCTAACGGGATTCTTGGCTCTTAGGCTCTTAGGCTTAGACTCTTTAGCACCTACTCACAAGCTAGGTACACTTAGGTAAATCTACTCAGGCATCTTAGGAGTACACACTTTATTTTATAAATGCATTCCATATTCATGTATAGGTTCATGAATGTTGCAAAATGGTAGAACAATACTATTTCTTCGTATTCACTGTGCTGCTGGTTCTATATCTCTGCTACTGTGTAACAGTCATAACCGTGCACTTATTCTACATGAGAAGAACTACTGTACATTAAATTCTTATTGTAAAAACGTTTGACTGCTTCTTCTCTGTATCTCTCTGAGAGCAAAATCAAGCAAGCACGAGCGATTGGGTGAAAAGTAATATCTTGTTTCAATAAGTCTGAGGTATTGTGTTCTAAGGTTGCAAAAACTAATATCTCTGATAACAGGAGATTCTAGTGGCACTGCGAGCTAGCTAATGCAAACCATAGGCTAATATATGCAGCAGGGTTGTACAGATTCAGTCTGCCACCAGACCCACAGTATATGTTTTCCGTAAACGTCGTAGGTCTTGCATGACAGGGTTCTTTTTGGGACTACACTACACCAGGAAAGTGTGCCGAAATCATACCTTGGCAGCTCCCAGAGGCTAGGAGGTGCAGTGAGCACAATTCCTGCACATTGATGGGAATTGATTTGCTCCTGAAACAGTTTCTAGCTGAGGCTTAATTTCAGCTAAGATCTAATCTAAGTGCATTATGTAGACATTTTTGTCAATCATTTCCTCCTCTGTCTGTTGAAAAGGAGTAATTCTGTCTCTAAATATGTTCTCCTGCTGCCTCCTCCTTCTTTAGAAACCAGCTGGTATCCTCACCCTCCTTGCCATCATGTACAAATCAGCCATTGTGAAAAACAATGATGCATTCTGTTTTTTTTAATAATGGTTGCACCTAGTTACCACCTGTTTCGAGTTGGTGGTAAATTGCACTTGCAAAATGAGCCATCTGCACTAGTCGCAATTTCCGAATATATGGTACGATTACATTGCAATTCAGTAGTATCAAATTGCAGAATGCAGCTTGCAATTTGGCCTTGCAAAAATACTAATTCAGAAATCATTTGGTTTGCTGAAATAATAAAGGGGCTGATTACGATGTTGGGCGGACTTGTGTCTGACCGACACCGTACCGGCCATAGGTCAGTGGATCCGACCCTGCAATTTCGATGTGACTGCCCATAGGGCGGTCGGTAACATCTATTTTGTTATGGCAGCTTTTGCGGTGGGTGGAAAAGGCCCGCAGCACAAGCTGCTATAGTGAAATGGATGTTTGTAAACATCCCTGCACCGTGTGGCAGGCACCACACAGTGCCTGCCACATGATGCACAGGTGTTTAGGGAGCACCATAGGTTCCCCCTAGCCCCCATAGAGCAGGGCCCCCAAAGTCATTTTCTGACAGCTGTTCCATGTCAGTAAGGCTGACATGGAAAGGCTGTCAGAAAATGACATCATAATCCAGACGAAGGGGTTGCCATCATTGGGGGATTTTGGAAAATTCTTTTCCCCTGTTTGGGGCTTCCTTACATTCAGGCTACATGATAAGAATATCAGAGAATGCTCAATTTTTTAACAAGAAAAGTTCATAGTGGTAAGCCAGGTGAACATTATGGTCCCGGGTCCTACAAGCCCAACTAAAAAATCAACATGCAAACATATGGGAAGAACACCTCAAAACATAGCTGCTGTCAGTATGACAGAAGAAGAAGCTCAACTGATAGAAGGAGGTAGACAAAGATGATGTCAGCCTCTTTATTGTTGTATGTATCATCAACTGCAGCTACCTCAGAATGGCATAAAGGAATGATGGATTTAGTCACCCCAAAGCGCTTAAACAGTTTACCTGCCCACCATAGGTCACTGGTGGACAAAGAAAAGTCACCTCAATTAACTATCAAGGATATGTTCACAAAGGAGATGCCATATCACCGAACCCATGAGAAAGTACATTTATAAAATGTGAAGCTGGAAATTTTTTTACTGCTTGAGTTACATCCCTTTATCTTTCATGGAAGGAGGGGATTCTGAATCTGTGGAAACCCTAGAAGGTTCCAGGCCTGACCTACTTTCCACAGTTGCTGTACCAGAGCTGGACTTCAGGTGCTGTAATTGGTTGGCAATGCTAATAAATTGAGCATTGTTCAGACCATCAACCTCACGACTGACATGTGGACCAGTTTTCAAGCAACATATTACATGTGCATCACAGCACTCTAGATCTCCTTCAAGGGAGTGAAACAATGACTAACAGCTGGTATCACAGCTGATGATGCTTTTCAAGACATTCACCAGCACGCAACAGTTGCTGTCTTTGCCAAGTACAAATCTTATACACCTGCCAACATCTTGGATAAATGTAATCCTAAAATGTTCATCACAGAGGTCTCAGCATTAGATGTATTACCACTGACAATGGCAGTAATATTGTTAGAGCAATGGTCGAAAGAGGATACTTTGGAGGCCTGTAGTTAGTTCATTTCATAAACATTATTGTGCATTATTTACTCCAAAACATAAATAGCCAGTAATAGACTGGTCATCTGTATTAGAATTTGCACTCATTTTAGTCATTCATTCAAAGCCTTAGTCTCTGCAGCAGTAACCAACATCATAGCTGGTTACTAAACCCACGTCAACTTTATCTTCAAGTTCAATGCCAATCTCTGAAATTGGTTTGTTTCATATGGCAGGGCATAAGTCAACTACATAAGTTCAGGCAACACAGGCACATCAAGTGGCAGCACCAATGGTGATAAGAAGATGGTCTATTACTTTCTTAATGACCCAAAAGAGATGTACCTGAGTCAAGGCACATTGACCTATTGGCATGGGAAAAAGGAAAAGTGGCAGACGGTCATTCAATTATCTAGAATGTCTGTTAGCCAGTGTGACTTAGGAGTGTGTTTTCGGACCATGTGTTCAGTGCAACTGGGGCTGCCAAAAAGACCAGTCTTTCTCCTCAAAATATGGAGAGATTGACAATGATTCAAATTAAACACTAGACCTGGGCGGAGCTCGTGGAGTTTTACTCTGCGGAATACTGAAAAATTCCTCTGAGTTTCGTGAGCGGGCGAAGTAGTTGCTTCTTCTCCTTCGTGCCACCTATTAATGTAGTAGAATAAAAAAGATTCAGTTATACTGTGGCAAGGTTGAAACACAATCAATATATGTCAAGCCATTTTTCTAAAGCCAACTCCAACCTGAACTTCCTGCTAGAGGACACAGAAGGACAAAGATAAAGAGACCGACTAACGCACCATATCACAGAGCTAGTGCTGCGTGTGAAAAAATTCACTTTCCCCAACTTATCCGTTTAGTTATAGTAGACTTCTGTGTATAATTAATGACAAATTAGGAACAAAAACAGATCAATGTAGCACTGCAGTGTGCATGTCTGTCACTGGAACAAAACCCCCTGGTCTTCCGACCACCCACCTCTACGACTCAGCTGCCCTCCATGCTCTCAATCGCAGAAGGAACAACAACTGCCAGCTGTCAACACAGAACACCACCCATGACCAATTCTCCTGCAGACACTGCCGACAAACCTCCACCAATTCTGCACCACAAGGGCCACCAACCTCCCACCAGACGCCAACACAAACAAAGCCCTGAGCTGCATCCTCCTCAATGTCCACTCCCGGTACAGAAAAGCAGTGGAAATCTGGGACCTCCTTGACACCCTCTCACCAGATATCGCCTTCTTCACGGAATCCTGGACCAACCCCACCCACAACATCGCGACTGCCATCCCCGATGGAAACAAGATCCAGAAGAATGACCACCCCAATCACCCAGAAGGAAGACTAACCATTGCAGACAAGAACTCCCTCCGACTCACCCCCTCCAGCATGAATGACCCTTCGTCCCCTATGGAACACCTCCATTTCCAGATCCAGACCAGCCCCAGAACTACCCTATGTGGCACCCTCGCCTACAGACCTCCCGGACCTCAAGCTGTGTTCACCACTACCATCACCGGCCTCATCGACCCCCATGCCATTGCCTCCATAGACTACACAGTGCTTGGAGAACTCAATTTCCACCTCGACAACCTCATCAACCCCAATTCCTTCGCCCTCCTGGATATCCTCACCAATATCGGTCTGAAACAGCCCGTCACCACCCCTACCCACAAGGCAGGACACACCCTCAACCCCATATTCACAGGAGGCAACAACATCGACTTCAGCCACACAACGCAACCCCCCTGGATGGACCACCACTGGATACGCTTCTCTTTCGACAAAGCCACCACCCACAAACCTACAACATGCCCTCCACGAAGGATCTCGAGCAAGGTCACAGAGAAGCTCCTTCACTCCACCCGCAACCACGATTCCCTCCCACCTCGACCAAAGCCATCTCTGCAGCCAAATAACTACACAGATGGATCACCAACTGTGGAGACAAGCTCACCACGCTCTGCAATTCTGACAGACAGCACCCCAGGAAGGCCAACTGGTTCACCACCAACCTCCAAGAATCCAGACACACCTGCGAACATCTCAAGAAGCTATGGAGGAACAGCAAAACTGCTGAAGATCAGACCACCTACAAGAACGCGCATGACAGAATACCACCAACTTTTCAGAGCCACCAAAAGGACCTTCATCCAGAACAAAATCCTTGCCAACTCATGCAACTCAAAAGAACTCTTCAGCATCATTCAGGAATTCACCAAACCACCCAGCAAAGCAATTGAGGTCACACCCTCCCAGGACCTCTGCAACAAACTCGGCTTCTACTTCCACCTGAAAATCAAGTCCCTCTAAGACAACTTCCAAAAACAGGCACCAGACACCAAAACCACTCTTTCCTCCAGCAACAACAGCCAGCCTACCAAACCCACCTTGACCCTGGTCACCACTGAAGACACCGCCACAACCATGAAAAGTATTCACTCAGGAGTTCCCATGGACCCCTGCCAACTGCACATCTTCCACAGAGCCGCAGCCGCCATAGCATCCGAGCTACGATGCACCATCAACACCACTTTCAAAGCCAGCACTTTCCCCAATGACTGAAAACATGCAGAAGTCAAGCCCCTCCTAAAGAAACCCTCTGCAGACCCGATGGGTCTCCGAAACTACCGACCCATCTCCTTTTCTTCACGCAAAAGTCACCAAGAAGATTGTCGACATCCAGCTTCAACACCGTCTCTCACCGCACTATCAGTGCCAGACTCTGTGACGCTGGCAAACAGGGAACAGCCCTTGGCTGGCTTTTCTCCTTCCTCACCAGCAGAACCCAAAGAATCAGACTCCCGCCCTTCCTCTCCAAACCCACAGAGATCAACTGCAGACTACCCCAAGGATCATCTCTCAGAACCACGCTCTTCAACATCTACATGATGCCCCTCACTGCCATCATCAGACAGAATGGACTCAGCAAAGTATCCTACGCAGATGACACCCTGCTCATCCTCTCCCAGGAAGGAATGAAAGACGTTGCTTCCTGGATGAGCAGCAGCTGCCTGAAGCTCAACTCGTAGAAGACAGAAGTCCTCATCCTCCGACCCCCCCCCTCAGCCTGGGACATTACCTGGTGGCCCACATGCCCTTGGAAACCCTCCCACTCCCATGCCCAAAACCTCAGCATCATACTTGGCGCCACTCTCACCATGACCCGACATATCAACACCGTCACCTCCACCTGTTTCAACACCCTCTGCATCCTTTGCAAGACCTACAAATGGATCCCCCTGAATCCAGAAAGACTGTCACCCATGCACTCATAACAAGCAAACTGGGCTACAGGAACACCCTCTATGCCAGAATCAACAAATCCTTGCTCTGCAAACTCCAGACCATCCAGTACACTGCAGCCAGACTAGTCCTCACCATCCAATGACATGAGCACATCACCCAACACCTGCGAAACCTCCACGGCTCCCCATTGAAAAGAGAGTAACCTTTTAGCCACTCGCCCACGCCTACAAATCCCTCCACAACCCCAGATCCCAATAGCTCAGTGAAAGAGTCTCCTTCCACGTACCCAAGAGAAACATCCGCTCCACCGACCTTTCCCTCGATGAAACCCCATGGAACTGCAAAGAGCGGCAAAGACCTGGAACAAGCTCCCGATCAACATCAGATGCTCCACCACTCTACACATCTTCAGGAAGAGTCTCAAGGCCTGGCTCTTTGGCTGATTCAGAGCTACACCCCGCATGCTTTGAAAGCCTCCTGGGCGAGTAGGATGTTTCACAATTCCCTGGTTGATTGATTGATATTATAGTATTTGTACCGTAATTGCAGGAGTGCACTCTTTCTGGTAGTGTGAACATGTAACTTTGGGTAGCACTGCAGTGGACGAGTATTAATTTATTATAGAGTGTATGTTGTGATTGTTCTGTAAGTTGCTGACTCCTTAATAGAGACAAAATCTGTTCTCTTAAGATACTGCAACCTCTTGCTAGCAATGGAGTCCTTGTGAATAATTAACTGCCTTCAAACACCCACCACTGAAGCGCCAGAAGAGAAGTCAGCCTGTGTTCAATACAATAGCAGTGCTGAAGAGGTAAACTTTACACAACACACAGAGCTAGCACAAAGCCTAGGAAAGCTATTTCTAAGGCGTGCCAGGCACGGGAACAGGAGCCAGCATTCAGAGTTCAGTTCATGAAAAATGATCAGATCAAGGGACCACTGATGCAACTGAATTTTTCCAAATGATTGAAGAAGCATTTCTATTGAAAAGGTACACCTTTAAAATGCTAATGTACTCAGCTCACTGCCACAGTCAGAGCAGTTGTAATTTCTGAAGTGGAAACATGCATCACGATAGATCAGAACATTGCTGAGACAAGCGAGTGCCATGTGGGCAAAGTACAATCTAACAAGCTGTCATGTGAAGTACCAGATCCCGATGAGCAGAAGACAACACATACCGCTGAGGCAATATTTACTACCCTCTGGAGAGCCGATGCTGTCTGAGGAATCAAAGTGAACACACGTGCAGGTGATGCTCGAATCTGCTCCATAGAGGCTGCAGGCCCAATGCAGACCACAGGCACAGTGTGTTTTTCAGCCGTCAGAGGGAGAGATAGGCCTCTTTTGCCTGGTCATTTTGTTATAAATGTTCTATCTCCATCACTCAGTGGCCAGCTATAACATAGGCATGTCATCAGTAGGAATGAGGGTACCCTTAAACTCCGAATATTTGTCAGAGATGGAGTTTTTGCTGAACTCCACGGTCCAAGTGGAGCGCTGTATAGCAAAACACAGCAAACTCTGCCGGCGGAGCGGAGTTTACCACACAACCCTAACAAACATTTCTTAAGAAAACATAATGCTTCAAACATGGATGAGGGCAGTTGGTCTGATATCACAAGTGTGGTGAGTGATCATCCACTGGACACCTGAGTTTGAAGACTAACTCCTATTTCCTAACTAAAAGCATAATACAACAACAGAACAGATATGCCTGCTATATATCAAATATATTTATATAAATTCCCATACACACACAACATAACATACCTATTATTAGGAGGAATGTGGAATCAATGCACTGAACATTACTGACAATACAACCTGATTACTCCATTGATTCCACATTCCAAATGGAATCTTCACTCATGATGCTTTTTGAAAATTCAGCTGTGTCATCTGTGCAGCCACTGAGCTTACCATCTTGAAACTATCTGAGGAAGGCGGAAGCTGAAATGTTGTAGTGGAATATATTTTTGTTCTTTGGTGAATCTATCTATTTGAGTCACTTCTATCTTGGATATTTTATTTCTTTGTGACTCATTGTATCCTTTGGGATCCAGATTTTTGCCCTGGCTGGCTGTTGTTTTCTTGTGATCCTTCATCCTCAAGTATATATATTATATATTTTATATATATATATATATATATATATATATATATATATATATATATACACCTCATAGCGTGGGTTAACCTTAATAGACCCTGACAAACACAATCATTGTGAGGGCCTGTGCATCCAGGCAATGTGTTTAGGTATTTTCGAGCGAGTGCATAAAAAAACCTAAAAGTGCAGTTAAATTTGCTTTAGTCTGCTTATAACCTACGCTGCTATCAAAGTGCGTGTGGAGTTAGAATAGTAATTACATTCTTCTTTATAGAATATATAAATATATATATATATATATATATATATATATATATATATATATATATATATATATATATATATATATATATATATATATATATATATATATCTGTTATATATATTATATATATTATATATTATTACCTACTGGCGGTCGCCAGTAGGTATATATAGTTAGGATTTTTTCTCTATGGGTTTTTTGAAAATTCTATGTCTAATAACTTTGGCGTTTGTGGACGGAATTGGCTGAAATTTTCAGGAAAATGGCACATTTTGTTTCTGAGCAGCCCTTGAAAATTTGGGGGGGGTTCGTCCAGTGGGGGCCGAGAAAAAAGGGGGGTCCCAAAACGTGTTTTTAACATTGAGTTTTCCATAGGGCGGTTGGCCTCACTTTCAGCCCGAACGGCTGAATGGATTTGCACGAAACTTGGCAAAATTGTAGGGACTGGTAGCCCGATGTGCCTTTTGTAGGTCTCAATATATGTGCTCCAGTGGATTTTGAGAAATTAACGTTTAAAAAAAGATATATATCTGTAACAGCGGACCGGTTAGCGCTCTGGTTCGCGGACTTTTCGCGCAACGGAGCTTTGTGAAGCGAAGCTGATTGGTTCTCCGGCGTCTGTCAACATTCCAAACAGTCCGTAGCGGCCGCCATCTTGTCTCTCGGTAGGATCGAGAGACAAGAGGAGGTCAAAACAAAGGGGGAAATAACTATAAGGGGGCATAGTAGATCCTCGCTGACCCCCTAGGTTTGATGTGGAGGTTTTAAAAGGGCCCCGCGGGGCAAAAAAAAATAATAAAAATAATAATTGAACGGCTGAATGGATTTGCACGAAACTTGGCAAAATATTAGGGACTGGTAGCCCGATGTGCCTTTGCTAGGTCTCAATATATGTGCTCCAGTGGATTTTGAGAAATTAACGTTCAAAAAAAGATATATATCTGTAACAGCGCTCCGCTTCGCGTAACGGAGGTTTGCGAAGCTGATTGGTCATTCTGTCACTGGGCTATAGTTGGGCTACATCTGGCTGATATTTGGGCTACATTTGTTTTTTTGTGTGTCTGGCGGCCATCTTTGGGCTACATTGGGCTACATTGGGCTTCATTGGGCTACATTCGGCTAATTAGCAAATAGCTCATCGCAAACTAGGAATGGTAAAGAATCGCTATTTATTCCTTAAAGTTCGCTATTTAGGAAATGCAAATAACTTTGATGATACATATGGCGGTTCATCTCTAACAAGATAAGAAGCATAGGGATAGATTTATGATGACTGGCGCATCACCAGGGAT
Organism: Lissotriton helveticus; assembly: GCF_964261635.1. NCBI lineage: Eukaryota > Metazoa > Chordata > Amphibia > Caudata > Salamandridae > Lissotriton > Lissotriton helveticus. The sequence goes on from NC_136061.1 coordinate 696,375,416, forward strand.
GTGTTAGTCATTCTGTGCCGCTGTTCCGTCACCTATGGTGTGCTGCATTTACAATGCGGCGCATCACGGGGCAAAAACAGCACAGATGCGTGATGTATCTGTGCCGTAAAGGTGGCGCATTGCTGGAGTTGTATCGCAAGTGTGATGAAGGTCCAGCAAGGGTCGGGGGTGCCCCTGTCGCAGGGTTTCTGTTCTCACACAGAACTGTGGACAGAGGATTGGAACCTCGGCGAATTAGGGTGTCCCAAAACTCACGTTAGTAATCAAAAACTATTTAGCAAGCTAGGTACAGTGTCACATTGGATATAACAAACTCTCAATGTTTAGACAATCCAGAATATGAACTTATAGTACCTCAGGATACGTGGAACTCATGAACAGTCGGTCGTTATATATTTCTTAGAAACCAGAACATGGAGTTAAGAAGAACACATGTGTATTTGAAATGTTTATTTACTAATGCCGTCTTCTCAGGCGTAGTACCTTAGATAATAAAAGTACACATATTATCAGTAGCAAAATTACCAGCATAGTTACTAGTACATAAAAAGTGAATGGTGATAGTATGTTAACATGCTGTAAATGAATAAGAGTTAGCAACACTTATAAGCAGCCGCGGGCCGTGGAGGGAGTTACGGTGAGGCAGGGAGGCGGGGAGGGGGAGAAGCAGGGTGGAGAATACAAGTACACATATTATCAGTAGCAAAATTACCAGCATAGTTACTAGTACATAAAAAGCGAATGGTGACAGTATGTTAACATGCTGTAAATGAATAAGAGTTAGCAACACTTATAAGCAGCCGCGGGCCGTGGAGGGAGTTACGGTGGGGCAGGGAGGCGGGGAGGGGGAGGGGCAAGGTAGAGAGGGCTCCACCCTGCTTCTCCCCCTCCCCGCCTCCCTGCCCCATCGTAACTCCCTCCACGGCCCGCGGCTGCTTATATCTCACCCTCCCTAATACACATATTATATTATTTGCTAAGAAGGTCTCTTTGTGTTGGTTTAGGGCGTGCCCATACTTTAGTGTCTTAGATTTGAAGGAATCACATCAGCATACACCAGCTCTCTCTTCATGTGAACCGCATCAACTGTTGTGTATGTGTGTTCGGCAAAGCAATATAAAACCCGCCTCATGCCCAGAATTGGCAGAAGTTGCACTTATGTTATGAGTATGAAGTCGTGGAGATCAGACCTCATAACAATTCTGTATCGTGTTGTTCTTGAAACTTTAGCACTCGCTGTACAGATATAGTTTAACAAGCAAAGCAGATAGTAGAGCAATAACATATTATTCTCATGTAAACCACGATGAACTACTAGGTTGAAAGCTAAAGCAACAACTAAATGTCGTGTGCAGAAGTTGCAAAAAAGGAAAAATGGCGTTTAAACCGGTAATGAGCCCATGCTAACTTAACACGGTGTAAAGATATCCAGGACCTAGATGACACCTCCTCATGATCCGGAAACGAACTGAATAAGATAATAGAAGTGCCATCTCATGAGAGCAGATTGCAAGTTTATATGTGGACGGTCCGCAAGGTAAAGCATTAAAAACTAGGAAAATTCAATGCTAAAGAAAAATAAAACAGCCAAGTACTTTATCGAGTCTTAAGCCAATAGGCAAGGTAAATAATAAAAACTTGACAATTAAGTCAATGAATTGTCAATGAAATGCTAGTACTCAGCATATGAAACATGAAAAAGGTCTATGACATAACTGTGTATGCAAAATAAGCTGCAACAGCCTCCAACAGGAAGTCACCGTCTTCATCCGAAAACAGTTCAGCCATCCAATTTAAAAGCGGAAAAGAACATACGTGCTCTCCCAGCACCGGATCCTCTATCACCATCAGAGGACAGCTCGGTGGGTTTTCAAGAAAGCTGTGTTCCAAGAAAGACTGTGCTGCCGCCAGTAAATTCCAGGGACCAAGTAGTCCATGCATCAATGCCACAGCCATAATCCTTTCGCCAGGACAAATCAACTCGTGAGTAATGATAGGAGTCATCAGCTGATTAAAGTCGACGTCAGGAGAAACCGGTCCGCAGAGACACAAATCAATGGCCCAATCGAAATCACAGGTCAGGCAGTGAAATACAGGCTGGACACAGGTGAAGTAGGAGAACCGAAAAGATAATCCATATGCCGTGCTTAATATCGCCAACGGCATTGTGCCATAATATTCTAGCATGCGATTGCGGAACAGTGTCAGCAGCTGCAGGGTCGGAGGTTGCATAGGAGGGACATCCATATTTAAAAATGTAAAAAAGTACAAGAGCGTCCGCTGGTAATGCAAGTAAAAATGCAATCCACGAACCAGAGTGGAGAAAATGGAATGAAAGGGAGCAGGGATGACTCCAAAGATTTTCTCAAATGAAGTCACGAGACCACTGGTAACAACTTTAAAAAAGTGTGCCAGGGATTTTGTGGAGGATGCGTTAAAGATAGTCGGAAACATGTTGCTGAAATTGAAAGGCAAACCTGTGTACGGGTGTTCGCTATGTGAAGTACGAAAGTTTCACGGGCCGAACTCAAGGCCACCTCTCTCTGAAACAAAAGAGCTCTTATTCTTGTCATGCCGTTGAAACGTGTCCCAAGGTTGGTATTTGTGGCCAGATTGAAAACTCCCTATGTTCATGTGTGGGAGGAAATAGAACATTTCTGCAGCAAATAACCCGTTCACTTACTGTTACGATAAAAGGAATACTTTTAATTAACTCAGAACAATCTTCATTATTGAGCATCAAATAACTACCATTTTGCAACAACTTGAACGTGGGGATGATAGCAGGAACTGGCGTGCCTTGCATCACGCAAGCCATATTTGGTCGCTGTTTGTTGCATGAATCGTGTAACTGTATGTGCCTACACATTAGTGAATGATCTGGCGTCTCAGTGCATTCCTCTCCATTCAGATAAACTTCTTGATCATCTTTGAAACATCTGTATGTGTATGGAAGCGACCAGACCTCATGAACAAAAGCACTACCTAAAGGTTCATAAAGACCTATTGGTATATATTTCATACAATTTGAAAACTTATATAAAGCAAAAGGCAGCGTTATTAAACCGTCGATAAGGCATGGTGCCAAAAAACCCGCAATCCTCTGCTGATGATGTCACTGAGCATGTCATGAATGATGTAATATGTGACATCATCAGTAGTGGATTATGGGTAATAGTATCTCTAGTTTACTCCCCTATAGCTGTCTTTCTTTTAACATAAGTGTGTGTTTCCTTCCCTTATACTTACTGTTTTTGGTTCGCTTCCAGTTCGCGTACCAGCGAGCGAACTAGGAAGCGAACTAAGAGAAATAGAGGTTGGCACAGTTCCAAATATTGTACCAATTTTTTAATAACGGGGAGGTAGTTCTGAAAAGAACTTTTTTTTTTATTTTTCTGAACATTTTTTTACTGTAAGGTTCCCGATTCGCGAAGCGGGAACGAAGAAAAAAAAATATTTAAAAAAATAATTATTCATAAACATATAAAATATATTTTTGGATTTAAAGAAGAATAAATTTTACAGCTACAGATATTAGCTGTTAAAAAACCAATGAAATTCACTGAAAAAACCATAGGTTATAGACCATATATAGTTAGGAATTAGCATTTACAAAACCTTGAAAATTCACTGAAAAAACCATAGGTTATAGACCATATATAGTTAGGAATTAGCATTTACTAAACCTTATTTTACTCACACAAAACCATTGAAATTCCATATATAGTTAGTTGCACTAACTATATATCGCGCACCCGCAATCCACTGCTGATGATGTCACATATTACATCATTCATGACATGGTCAGTGACATCACTGATGACATCACTGATGACATCTCAAATGACATCACTGATGACATCTCACTTGATATCAATGATCACATCACTGATGATATCATTCATGTGATAATACAATGCATCTCCTCACACTCTAATATAACCTCCGTTACACCCAGTGTTAAATAGAGAGTATCATTTTTGAAACCATTGACACACCAATACTAGTTACTACATACGCACTCACTGATTCCTATGTCTACACACACATTCACTCATACAATCATTCATACATACAATCACTCATCTTTACAACACTATCATATGCACTCATACACCTATACAGACACTCACACTCTGCCACTCATCCATGGAGTTACTCACACACCTAGTCAGTCCTGAAAAGAATCAATCACACTTCCATTTTCTTATCTATACAGTTAAACACAGAACACCTTACATTTTTGAAACATATACTAACACATAGTTACTCTCTTATAGAATCACTGATACAAGTACACATTGATCTGCACAGAGTCACACACCTCCCAGCCAGCCATACACACACTCAGTCTCCCATACAAATACTTGTGCAACCAATCAATAACCCATATAGCTACTTATATAGCTACTGATGAACACGTGCAGCAGCTTGCACAACAACAGACATACTGATGCACACTTTTAGACAGTTTAGTCACTAACCCGTGCATTCAGTAAGACGCATTTAATCACTCACTCATACAGTCAATCACGCACCTACTAAAACCTTCATTCAGACACTTATACATCCACTCATTCTTCAATATGTAAAACATATTTAAACTTTACAGAAACACATAATCACTGGATGTTGTCATCAGTGATGTCATCAGTGATGTCACTGACCATGTCATGAATGATGTAATATGTGACATCATCAGCAGTGGATTGCGGGTGCGCGATATATAGTTAGTGCAACTAACTATATATGGAATTTCAATGGTTTTGTGTGAGTAAAATAAGGTTTAGTAAATGCTAATTCCTAACTATATATGGTCTATAACCTATGGTTTTTTCAGTGAATTTTCAAGGTTTTGTAAATGCTAATTCCTAACTATATATGGTCTATAACCTATGGTTTTTTCAGTGAATATATATATATATATATATATATATATGAAAACATCCAGGTTGCTCACTGCAGGAAGTCACACCCCATGGAAAACACACCTTTCTCGTGGGTGGCGGAGCCGCCAGCTAGCACAACACATACCAGGTAGCCATACGCGTTTCGAGCAAAAAGCTCTTGATCACTGGCATGAGGAAGCAGGAAACAGGTTTGCACAGAACAGATTTATTTGAATACTTAGAGCCCCGCCCCAGTGGGCGTGTTGCAGGGAATGCTGGTTGTGGTAGTCCAAATTATTCCCCATGACTCACAAAGTTCTTTTCACCAAGTGGTCTCTGTCCTGCCACTCATAAAATATAATTCCCAGTCAGGAGGAATGCTGTTAGTACTCCGCTGTTCAGCTCACCAATGTCACCATGAGCGAGGCTCCACGGGTCCACAGAGCGCTCGTCTGTAGTGCACTCAGGAAACGCCTCTCAGCGTCGGGACTCCCCACGGCCTGAGCGAGCCGCTAAACATGAAAACATCCAGGTTGCTCACTGTAGGGAGTCACACCCCATGGAAAACACACCATTCTCGTGGGTGGCGGAGCCGCCAGCTAGCACAACGCATACCAGGTAGCCATACGCGTTTCGAGCAAAAAGCTCTTGATCACTGGCATGAGGAAGCAGGAAACAGGGTTGCACAGAACAGATTTATTTGAATACTTAGAGCCCCGCCCCAGTGGGCGTGTTGCAGGGAATGCTGGTTGTGGTAGTCCAAATTATTCCCCATGACTCACAAAGTTCTTTTCACCAAGTGGTCTCTGTCCTGCCACTCATAAAATATAATTCCCAGTCAGGAGGAATGCTGTTAGTACTCCGCTGTTCAGCTCACCAATGTCACCATGAGCGAGGCTCCACGGGTCCACAGAGCGCTCGTCTGTAGTGCACTCAGGAAACGCCTCTCAGCGTCGGGACTCCCCGCGGCCTGAGCGAGCCGCTAAACATGAAAACATCCAGGTTGCTCACTGTAGGGAGTCACACCCCATGGAAAACACACCATTCTCGTGGGTGGCGGAGCCGCCAGCTAGCACAACGCATACCAGGTAGCCATACGCGTTTCGAGCAAAAAGCTCTTGATCACTGGCATGAGGAAGCAGGAAACAGGTTTGCACAGAACAGATTTATTTGAATACTTAGAGCCCCGCCCCAGTGGGCGTGTTGCAGGGAATGCTGGTTGTGGTAGTCCAAATTATTCCCCATGACTCACAAAGTTCTTTTCACCAAGTGGTCTCTGTCCTGCCACTCATAAAATATAATTCCCAGTCAGGAGGAATGCTGTTAGTACTCCGCTGTTCAGCTCACCAATGTCACCATGAGCGAGGCTCCACGGGTCCACAGAGCGCTCGTCTGTAGTGCACTCAGGAAACGCCTCTCAGCGTCGGGACTCCCCGCGGCCTGAGCGAGCCGCTAAACATGAAAACATCCAGGTTGCTCACTGTAGGGAGTCACACCCCATGGAAAACACACCATTCTCGTGGGTGGCGGAGCCGCCAGCTAGCACAACGCATACCAGGTAGCCATACGCGTTTCGAGCAAAAAGCTCTTGATCACTGGCATGAGGAAGCAGGAAACAGGTTTGCACAGAACAGATTTATTTGAATACTTAGAGCCCCGCCCCAGTGGGCGTGTTGCAGGGAATGCTGGTTGTGGTAGTCCAAATTATTCCCCATGACTCACAAAGTTCTTTTCACCAAGTGGTCTCTGTCCTGCCACTCATAAAATATAATTCCCAGTCAGGAGGAATGCTGTTAGTACTCCGCTGTTCAGCTCACCAATGTCACCATGAGCGAGGCTCCACGGGTCCACAGAGCGCTCGTCTGTAGTGCACTCAGGAAACGCCTCTCAGCGTCGGGATTCCCCGCGGCCTGAGCGAGCCGCTAAACATGAAAACATCCAGGTTGCTCACTGTAGGGAGTCACACCCCATGGAAAACACACCATTCTCGTGGGTGGCGGAGCCGCCAGCTAGCACAACGCATACCAGGTAGCCATACGCGTTTCGAGCAAAAAGCTCTTGATCACTGGCATGAGGAAGCAGGAAACAGGTTTGCACAGAACAGATTTATTTGAATACTTAGAGCCCCGCCCCAGTGGGCGTGTTGCAGGGAATGCTGGTTGTGGTAGTCCAAATTATTCCCCATGACTCACAAAGTTCTTTTCACCAAGTGGTCTCTGTCCTGCCACTCATAAAATATAATTCCCAGTCAGGAGGAATGCTGTTAGTACTCCGCTGTTCAGCTCACCAATGTCACCATGAGCGAGGCTCCACGGGTCCACAGAGCGCTCGTCTGTAGTGCACTCAGGAAACGCCTCTCAGCGTCGGGACTCCCCGCGGCCTGAGCGAGCCGCTAAACATGAAAACATCCAGGTTGCTCACTGTAGGGAGTCACACCCCATGGAAAACACACCATTCTCGTGGGTGGCGGAGCCGCCAGCTAGCACAACGCATACCAGGTAGCCATACGCGTTTCGAGCAAAAAGCTCTTGATCACTGGCATGAGGAAGCAGGAAACAGGTTTGCACAGAACAGATTTATTTGAATACTTTGAGCCCCGCCCCAGTGGGCGTGTTGCAGGGAATGCTGGTTGTGGTAGTCCAAATTATTCCCCATGACTCACAAAGTTCTTTTCACCAAGTGGTCTCTGTCCTGCCACTCATAAAATATAATTCCCAGTCAGGAGGAATGCTGTTAGTACTCCGCTGTTCAGCTCACCAATGTCACCATGAGCGAGGCTCCACGGGTCCACAGAGCGCTCGTCTGTAGTGCACTCAGGAAACGCCTCTCAGCGTCGGGACTCCCCGCGGCCTGAGCGAGCCGCTAAACATGAAAACATCCAGGTTGCTCACTGTAGGGAGTCACACCCCATGGAAAACACACCATTCTCGTGGGTGGCGGAGCCGCCAGCTAGCACAACGCATACCAGGTAGCCATACGCGTTTCGAGCAAAAAGCTCTTGATCACTGGCATGAGGAAGCAGGAAACAGGTTTGCACAGAACAGATTTATTTGAATACTTAGAGCCCCGCCCCAGTGGGCGTGTTGCAGGGAATGCTGGTTGTGGTAGTCCAAATTATTCCCCATGACTCACAAAGTTCTTTTCACCAAGTGGTCTCTGTCCTGCCACTCATAAAATATAATTCCCAGTCAGGAGGAATGCTGTTAGTACTCCGCTGTTCAGCTCACCAATGTCACCATGAGCGAGGCTCCACGGGTCCACAGAGCGCTCGTCTGTAGTGCACTCAGGAAACGCCTCTCAGCGTCGGGACTCCCCGCGGCCTGAGCGAGCCGCTAAACATGAAAACATCCAGGTTGCTCACTGTAGGGAGTCACACCCCATGGAAAACACACCATTCTCGTGGGTGGCGGAGCGCCAGCTAGCACAACGCATACCAGGTAGCCATACGCGTTTCGAGCAAAAAGCTCTTGATCACTGGCATGAGGAAGCAGGAAACAGGTTTGCACAGAACAGATTTATTTGAATACTTAGAGCCCCGCCCCTGTGGGCGTGTTGCAGGGAATGCTGGTTGTGGTAGTCCAAATTATTCCCCATGACTCACAAAGTTCTTTTCACCAAGTGGTCTCTGTCCTGCCACTCATAAAATATAATTCCCAGTCAGGAGGAATGCTGTTAGTACTCCGCTGTTCAGCTCACCAATGTCACCATGAGCGAGGCTCCACGGATCCACAGATCGCTCGTCTGTAGTGCACTCAGGAAACGCCTCTCAGCGTCGTGACTCCCCGCGGCCTGAGCGAGCCGCTAAACATGAAAACATCCAGGTTGCTCACTGTAGGAGTACTAACAGCATTCCTCCTGACTGGGAATTATATTTTATGAGTGGCAGGACAGAGACCACTTGGTGAAAAGAACTTTGTGAGTCATGGGGAATAATTTGGACTACCACAACCAGCATTCCCTGCAACACGCCCACTGGGGCGGGGCTCTAAGTATTCAAATAAATCTGTTCTGTGCAAACCTGTTTCCTGCTTCCTCATGCCAGTGATCAAGAGCTTTTTGCTCGAAACGCGTATGGCTACCTGGTATGCGTTGTGCTAGCTGGCGGCTCCGCCACCCACGAGAATGGTGTGTTTTCCATGGGGTGTGACTCCCTACAGTGAGCAACCTGGATGTTTTCATGTTTAGCGGCTCGCTCAGGCCGCGGGGAGTCCCGACGCTGAGAGGCGTTTCCTGAGTGCACTACAGACGAGCGCTCTGTGGACCCGTGGAGCCTCGCTCATGGTGACATTGGTGAGCTGAACAGCGGAGTACTAACAGCATTCCTCCTGACTGGGAATTATATTTTATGAGTGGCAGGACAGAGACCACTTGGTGAAAAGAACTTTGTGAGTCATGGGGAATAATTTGGACTACCACAACCAGCATTCCCTGCAACACGCCCACTGGGGCGGGGCTCTAAGTATTCAAATAAATCTGTTCTGTGCAAACCTGTTTCCTGCTTCCTCATGCCAGTGATCAAGAGCTTTTTGCTCGAAACGCGTATGGCTACCTGGTATGCGTTGTGCTAGCTGGCGGCTCCGCCACCCACGAGAATGGTGTGTTTTCCATGGGGTGTGACTCCCTACAGTGAGCAACCTGGATGTTTTCATGTTTAGCGGCTCGCTCAGGCCGCGGGGAGTCCCGACGCTGAGAGGCGTTTCCTGAGTGCACTACAGACGAGCGCTCTGTGGACCCGTGGAGCCTCGCTCATGGTGACATTGGTGAGCTGAACAGCGGAGTACTAACAGCATTCCTCCTGACTGGGAATTATATTTTATGAGTGGCAGGACAGAGACCACTTGGTGAAAAGAACTTTGTGAGTCATGGGGAATAACTTGGACTACCACAACCAGCATTCCCTGCAACACGCCCACTGGGGCGGGGCTCTAAGTATTCAAATAAATCTGTTCTGTGCAAACCTGTTTCCTGCTTCCTCATGCCAGTGATCAAGAGCTTTTTGCTCGAAACGCGTATGGCTACCTGGTATGCGTTGTGCTAGCTGGCGGCTCCGCCACCCACGAGAATGGTGTGTTTTCCATGGGGTGTGACTCCCTACAGTGAGCAACCTGGATGTTTTCATGTTTAGCGGCTCGCTCAGGCCGCGGGGAGTCCCGACGCTGAGAGGCGTTTCCTGAGTGCACTACAGACGAGCGCTCTGTGGACCCGTGGAGCCTCGCTCATGGTGACATTGGTGAGCTGAACAGCGGAGTACTAACAGCATTCCTCCTGACTGGGAATTATATTTTATGAGTGGCAGGACAGAGACCACTTGGTGAAAAGAACTTTGTGAGTCATGGGGAATAATTTGGACTACCACAACCAGCATTCCCTGCAACAAGCCCACTGGGGCGGGGCTCTAAGTATTCAAATAAATCTGTTCTGTGCAAACCTGTTTCCTGCTTCCTCATGCCAGTGATCAAGAGCTTTTTGCTCGAAACGCGTATGGCTACCTGGTATGCGTTGTGCTAGCTGGCGGCTCCGCCACCCACGAGAATGGTGTGTTTTCCATGGGGTGTGACTCCCTACAGTGAGCAACCTGGATGTTTTCATGTTTAGCGGCTCGCTCAGGCCGCGGGGAGTCCCGACGCTGAGAGGCGTTTCCTGAGTGCACTACAGACGAGCGCTCTGTGGACCCGTGGAGCCTCGCTCATGGTGACATTGGTGAGCTGAACAGCGGAGTACTAACAGCATTCCTCCTGACTGGGAATTATATTTTATGAGTGGCAGGACAGAGACCACTTGGTGAAAAGAACTTTGTGAGTCATGGGGAATAATTTGGACTACCACAACCAGCATTCCCTGCAACACGCCCACTGGGGCGGGGCTCTAAGTATTCAAATAAATCTGTTCTGTGCAAACCTGTTTCCTGCTTCCTCATGCCAGTGATCAAGAGCTTTTTGCTCGAAACGCGTATGGCTACCTGGTATGCGTTGTGCTAGCTGGCGGCTCCTCCACCCACGAGAATGGTGTGTTTTCCATGGGGTGTGACTCCCTACAGTGAGCAACCTGGATGTTTTCATGTTTAGCGGCTCGCTCAGGCCGCGGGGAGTCCCAACGCTGAGAGGCGTTTCCTGAGTGCACTACAGACGAGCGCTCTGTGGACCCGTGGAGCCTCGCTCATGGTGACATTGGTGAGCTGAACAGCGGAGTACTAACAGCATTCCTCCTGACTGGGAATTATATTTTATGAGTGGCAGGACAGAGACCACTTGGTGAAAAGAACTTTGTGAGTCATGGGGAATAATTTGGACTACCACAACCAGCATTCCCTGCAACACGCCCACTGGGGCGGGGCTCTAAGTATTCAAATAAATCTGTTCTGTGCAAACCTGTTTCCTGCTTCCTCATGCCAGTGATCAAGAGCTTTTTGCTCGAAACGCGTATGGCTACCTGGTATGCGTTGTGCTAGCTGGCGGCTCCGCCACCCACGAGAATGGTGTGTTTTCCATGGGGTGTGACTCCCTACAGTGAGCAACCTGGATGTTTTCATGTTTAGCGGCTCGCTCAGGCCGCGGGCTGTCCCGACGCTGAGAGGCGTTTCCTGAGTGCACTACAGATGAGCGCTCTGTGGACCCGTGGAGCCTCGCTCATGGTGACATTGGTGAGCTGAACAGCGGAGTACTAACAGCATTCCTCCTGACTGGGAATTATATTTTATGAGTGGCAGGACAGAGACCACTTGGTGAAAAGAACTTTGTGAGTCATGGGGAATAATTTGGACTACCACAACCAGCATTCCCTGCAACACGCCCACTGGGGCGGGGCTCTAAGTATTCAAATAAATCTGTTCTGTGCAAACCTGTTTCCTGCTTCCTCATGCCAGTGATCAAGAGCTTTTTGCTCGAAACGCGTATGGCTACCTGGTATGCGTTGTGCTAGCTGGCGGCTCCGCCACCCACGAGAATGGTGTGTTTTCCATGGGGTGTGACTCCCTACAGTGAGCAACCTGGATGTTTTCATGTTTAGCGGCTCGCTCAGGCCGCGGGGAGTCCCGACGCTGAGAGGCGTTTCCTGAGTGCACTACAGACGAGCGCTCTGTGGACCCGTGGAGCCTCGCTCATGGTGACATTGGTGAGCTGAACAGCGGAGTACTAACAGCATTCCTCCTGACTGGGAATTATATTTTATGAGTGGCAGGACAGAGACCACTTGGTGAAAAGAACTTTGTGAGTCATGGGGAATAATTTGGACTACCACAACCAGCATTCCCTGCAACACGCCCACTGGGGCGGGGCTCTAAGTGTTCAAATAAATCTGCTCTGTGCAAACCTGTTTCCTGCTTCCTCATGCCAGTGATCAAGAGCTTTTTGCTCGAAACGCGTATGGCTACCTGGTATGCGTTGTGCTAGCTGGCGGCTCCGCCACCCACGAGAATGGTGTGTTTTCCATGGGGTGTGACTCCCTACAGTGAGCAACCTGGATGTTTTTATATATATATATATATATATATATATATATATATATATATATATATATATATATATATATATATATATATATATATATATATATATATATACCGCTCACCGTGCACTCAAGCACACATGCACTCCTTGCCGGCACAGACACCAACAATGTATCGTTGCTTGAAAAGAGATGTATTTCAAGTGCATCTTAAGCCAAACAAAAATACCCAATGCCTTTCAGCGTAGCCGCCTTGCTCACGGGTAAACCTCATACTTTTACAACTGGACATTTAAACGACCATAACACGATCATGTGACACAGAACATCATGACATAAAAAGTGGACTAGTGTTAACACAAACATAAAAAGTGTCAGTCATATTAGAGTGGTTCCATCTAGTGCGTGACATTAAATCCTGCTGCCACAATTCATGCCGAGTATTGAGTTCATACTCATGATGCCCTACAATAGTGTGTACCCTTCATAAAAGATGTGTAGTCATTACATAACCATACACAAAACATAATATAGAGCAGATTACTCAAAATACAAATATGGCAGCCACTTGTGGTGTGCTACATAGTATCAAACAATCCATTTTTATGCTAGGTAGAGAATAATCCAATAGTCCAATTGTAAAAGTATGAGGTTTACCCGTGAGCAAGGCGGCTACGCCGAAACGCGTTGGGTATTTTTGTTTTGCTTAAGATGCACTTGAAATGAATCTCTTTTGAAGCAATGAGACATTGTTGGTGTCTGTGCAGGCGAGGAGTGCACGTGTGCTTGAGTGCACGGAGAGCGGCATTGGTGAACCAGGCAGCCTCGGACTCGGAGGTGCACCTCAGCTGCTAGTTGTCCCGGCTGTCTTCGGAAGATGGAGGAATGTATATATATATATATATATATATACAAAGACAGAATCCAAGTGAAGAATCCAGACAAGCCCGTAGTTCATCCGAAAGTTCTTTATTCGGCTGGCACAAAAGTCAAGGGATAACGCGTTTCGAACAACAAGTTGTTCTTGGTCACATGACCCGCGTTCATCTCAACCCACTATTTAAAGGTGTAATCACACAATAAATCATAAACATAGAAGACATTTCTCCTTAACGCTCAGAACAACGTCTTAGCTTCTGTATCAGTTAAAGTCACTGACAGAAATTTATACAAATTTTATAAATATGAATAAAGTGAAAACAAGAGAAAAAAAGCCCTTTTCAGAAAAAGATACAAAATAACACAACCAGCTCTTTTTTAGAGGAGAGACTCCGTTCAGCAGTGAAGTTATGCAAAGTCCAAAATTACCGTATAGTACCCATATCTAGCAAAATATATGATTTCTCCAAAGACAATTACGGTATAGTACCTTATGCCTATTCAATGCAACTAACTATACATAATCATGTACATTTCATTTATAATAATATACATTTTAGATAGGAAGAACGTAAATTTCCCATGTGTGGACGTCACTCAAAAATGGTGTCCTCTTCTTATCAACCTAAAGGAAGAAAAGGAAAGAGTTCATGGATTTATCAAGTGCAAGAAAAGGTAGTCTAAAGAGTTCAAAAACGATACTCAAAGGGCCTACTTAATATTATACTATGCAAACTTCATAATTGCTAATAATTATAGAGACTGGTTTCAAGTTTAAAAGAAAAGGGTTTGGGGGTGAGAATGTGCAGGAAGGGTACATAAAACTAAAAGTATATTGTTTCAGGTGAGAATTCAGCTCTCCTACTCTTCAATCAGGTAAATCATTTTTTCAAAGATGGGAATGTAACTCCTCGTCCACATTCAAACCGTCAGGGAAACGGGTGCCTGCCAAAAGAATCAATCTTGATTCTAATTTGCGTAATGCTCCCAATCTGTCTCCACCTCTGATGTTACTTTTGATAGTGGCAATGCCTATGTAGCTTGCTTTAGAAGCATCACTTTGGTGGAATCGGCTGAAATGTCTCCCTGTGCTGTAAGAGAAGTCCTGATTAGTGATTGCTCGCAAATGCTCAAGAATACGTTTCTTAACAGGTGCTGTAGCTGACCCAATATACCATAAGTTGCATGGGCAACGAATCAGGTATACAACGTATTCCGTAGTACATGTAATCAAGGTGTTAATCTTCCATTTCATTTTTGTTTTAGGTAGGAGGATCTCATTACAGTTTTGACTATACTTGCACGCCTTGCAATTTCCACATTTCCTGAAACCCTTGGTCGTTTTCAACCAGTCAGTTTCTTTTGGGGCTAGGTGGCTTTGTACTAGGCAATCCTTAAGGGATTGGCCACGCTGATATGAAATACCAGGAGAACTACCCGCGGCGTTTCTCAATATGGGATCTTGCCTTAGTATATCCCACCTATTTTTCAATATTCGTCTTATTTGATTTGACTGGCTGAAGTATTTAGTGATGAATCTCACTTTTGGGGTTTCGGGATTAGTAGTCAAAAGAGTAGTAGTTTTAGGTGTTAAAGCTTTCTCTCTTGTTATCTTATCAATCCTCGATTCAGCTTCCCTGAGTGATTTGGTGGAATACCCCCTGGCTTTGAATCTTTCTTTCATCTCCTCCTTAGTGTTTTGGAAGTGTAATTCAGTTGAGCAATTTCGTTTAGCTCTCAGGAATTCACTAAAAGGGATTCCCCACCGAAAGCTGGGGGGGTGAGCGCTGGAGGAATGGAGAAGAGAGTTCCCTGCTGTCTCTTTGCGCAAAAGTGAGGTGGCTAATTGGTTGTTGGTATTCGTAACTTTGACGTCTAAGAAATCTACGGAGTGTTTACTGTAATGCCTTGTAAATTTTAAATTTACCTGGTATATATATATCCACAATTACAGAATCATCAGCATCACAATCCCTTGGAGACAGATACTGAAACGGACTCCAGTTTTCCTTTGTGCAATATTTTTTATTTAGCTATTCAAGGGCAAATCCCCCATGACGCGTTTCAGCCCCTAGAGGCCTTGATCACATGACGTAATGGTGTTTCCTTCATTATTTAAAGTGACAGTGATTATAACAAAAAACTGAAAACAGACTGCCTGTCCATTCTCCAACAACATTTAGCATATTATGAAAATCTTGCTGTTAAATACAAATGCTGTTATTTTGATAACGGTTTCAAATACCCATTTGCACAGGAACATAATGCGTCACAATCGATACGGTCTCATTTGCGATGCAATAAAAATAAGAACCCCCCTTGAAATATTCATTAAAAATTTTGAGCAGAACTTACTACCGCCTATCTGAAGTTTAACAAATGAAAATACTCCTTTGCAGTAAAATTTGATTGTACAACAGATTAATGTAGTTAAAACTGCTCCAAACACCATTTTTACTGTGCAAATAACGCATTATACATAAAAGAGACTTCACATGATGATCACATCAGTACTTATGCAAAATAGCGCAATGTGCAAAAATGCAAATGTTCAGTGCAAATCCTTGTCACATTTGAAATGGATAACCTTTACTGGGTTTTCTAAGTTACAGTATAAATACTATTTGTGCAAATGACGCATTCCTATGTGCAAATTAAGCAATTTAAAATGAGATGGTGCTGCTGTATACCATCAATGTAGTGCTCCGTGCCAAACCCGATTCAAGTGTATAATTTTTGTACCACCTCCTGGTACCCAATTACGTGTAATTAAAAACTGTTATGGAAACAGATCCCGGGATGGAGTAAATATATGGACAAAATAACAATGTTTCAATAAGATAAATTGTTCCACTAGTATCTAAATAACTTTATCGATTTTGAGATTGTTACACACCAATCAATATCTAAATGCTTCCAGAAAAACTTATTGGAGATCAGCATGAATATCTGACCCTGGTAGATGTTATTCAGAGCCCTGTATGAAAATCCTCAGTTGTATTTAACCCATTTGGATTCTTGCAATCTAATTCCAGAATATATTTTGTCTCCAAGCGCCTAAGACCTGCCTCCCTGTTGCCACCGAGCTTGAAGAAAGGAATACTATCAATTACAAAATATTTAAAATGTTGCAGGTCATTTGAGTGTGTCTCCTTAAAATGCCTTGCAACTGGGTAGGAATCATCTAAGTTAGTAATGGCCCTTATATGCTGGAGCACTCTTTTATGGACCTGCAGCTTCATGCTACCGACATACTGCAGGCCACAAGAGCACTCCAGCACATAAATCGCATATTCAGATTTGCAAGTCAACCACTTGTTAATGTTGCATGCCCTTGCCTTGAATGGAGTGATATATGAGATTTTATTTATCCCATATTTACAGGCCTTGCATGACTGACATTTGACAAAACCTTTCCGGTTTGATAACCAATTGCTTTTAGATTTCATTTCTGGGCTGTTATTGACTACCAGATCCCTGGTGCTTGGAGCCCTTCTATAAGTGATAATAGGTGAGCTAGGTATACTCTCACCTAAAATGGGTCACTCTGAATTAGATGCCAGCTCTTCTTCAGTATTCTATAAAGAATGTCCTTCTGTCTATTATACATGAGAATGAGCCTCGGGCTTTTGATAGAGGTGCTGCATATCTCTGTGTTGGCTAATGCTTGTGAGCTTTTATTGGCAGATCTGGGCTGTTGTTTCAAGATCTCGCTGCGGGAGACAATTCTAGTTCGTTTTATGGCATCATCTATGATGTGATTAGCATAGCCCTCTTCACAAAATCGTCTCTTACACTGTTGTTGGGCCACCTCTAAGTATTCATCCCTGCTGCAAATCCGTCGAATACGCAGCATTTCCCCGTAGGGAAATGCTGCATATGGTATGCCTCGGATGAAAACTTGATGAGTGGAGTATTGTATTGCCAGCAGTTGTCTTATGATGTAACCTGGTTTCCAACATACCGCTTGCAATAAATACCTCCACATCCAAAAATGTAATGGACTGATCACTAATGTCATGAGTGAAATGCAAGTTAAGATTATTAACATTCAATGTGGAAATGAATTCCTCCGCACTGGTTTTGTCCCCACGTCAAATCACAAAAAGGTCATCGATAAACCAGACCCATTTCCCTATATTGTTGTTAAGATTCTCTGCAAAGTCAGTGATAAAATCATTTGTTCCCACCACCCCGTGTGTAAGCAGGCATGGCTAGGGGAAAAACCCATAGCTACGCCTCTTACTTGAAGGTACACAGTCTGGTCAAACATAAAATGGTTGTTATCCAAGCAAAATCTTGTTAAATCAATGAACATCTTATTGTGTGTAAAAAAACTCCATGGGTCTTTTTCCCAGGAAGTAGCTCAAGGCTTGAATACCATCGTCCTGTCTAATTGAGGTATATAGATTGGATACTTCTAATGCAATAAATAAGAAGACATTGCACCATTCAAAATCATGGATTTGTTTTTAAAAGTCTGTCGTATCCTGTACAAACAATGGGAGATTTCTCACATGTTCTTGTAAAAAATAGTCTATATACACTGATACATTTTCCAACAAGCCCTGCTTGGCCGAAATGATGGGTCTGCCTGGCGGCCAAAGAACGTCTTGAGGTACCTTCAGTATCAAATACATGCTGGCCATCAGTAATTGGATGGCCAGCAATTGCCTTAAATTGAACTTCGAAAAAACGGAGGTCATTATCTTTGGAAAGCCGTCTCCTTCATGGTCCAGTTCCTGGTGGTCACTAAGGTTAGCAACTTAGGTATCATGTTTGATGATAGATTGAATGTTGTCTCCCATGCCAACCAAGTGGTCTCGGCAGCATTTCACAAACTTAGATTTATTAGGAAAATTATCCCTTATCTCCCCGAAACTGCAGGAAAAACTTTGGTCAGCACGCTGGTGATGTCATCTCTGGATTACTGCAGTGGGTTGTTTGCTAACGCACAAAGCAGGGTAATTAATAAACTGCAAACCGTTCAAAATGCAGCTGCCAGAATGTTATCAGGGACCCCTAAATTTAAATCTATCTCTCACGTGATCAAAAGTTACCACTGGTTGGCAGTAAGGAATCGCATAAAATTCAAGGCTTTATGCATTGCCTTCAAAGCCTCTCGCAACATGGGCCCCCAGTTCCTTATAAATCAGTATCCACATACTGCCCCAACAGACAACTTCGTTCCTCCACCGCATACCAGCTACTTGTCCCACGTACAAAGACGGCGTCTTGGGGAGACAGGCGCTTTGTTGTGACAGCAGCAAGACTATGGAATGCCTTTCCATTAAAGATTCGTTCCTGTCAGTCACTTTCGTAAGATGATAAAGACATGGTTGTTTGACCAATTAGCCAGCTTCTGAAATCTGCTTCATCCGCAGCGCTGAGACGCCCAAGGGCATTTGTTGCGCTTTATAAGTTTAAAAAATAAATAAATAAATTAATTAATTGGCAAAACCGGATATTCATTTAAAAAAAAAAAAATCATTTTGATTAATAAGACCCCTGCTCTTCCATGCTAGGAACTTGGTGAATACATCATTTTGTACTGCCTTAGTTGTTTGCTGGTTGCTTGTTCTACAACAATCTCGATCTGATAGTTGGCTTCCTGTTATTTCTTAAGTGGCCAGATCACCACGTTGCCCCCCTTGTCCGAACCCCGCACAACTATGTTGTCATTGTCGCATAATTTCTTTATTAGTTGATGATATTTCCACTGATGTTGTTTCCTGTGAACATTAGCTTCAGCTTGCATCCTAAGGTTCAGTTTCTTAATGTCTGATGTTACAATGTCATGAAATATGTCAACAGAGTCCTTTGGCATAACAATTTTGATTTTGGTTTGGATGCTGTAGTGGGAATAGCATTAATTACCACTCCTTCAATATCCATAGTTGTTTGGGTGGGATTCAACTCATCAGTCCTTTGGCCATGCTCTAAATGATGTAAGTTGATCAGAGTTTTGACGTCTGAGGCTACTAGATTGTTATAATTATTTTGGGGAGCAGACATTGTCTTTTCAGTTCTCTTGGTCATTCTATGATGATACTTCTGCAGCTTGAGCTTCCTGATGTACATACATATGTCAGCTCGAGTTTGTGGATAATCAAAGTTATTTTCTGGACAAAAAGATAGTCCTAAGGAAAGCAGTTGCTGTTCAGCTTTATCCAATACCATTTCGGAGAGGTTGATAATGGCATTGTTGTTGTTGGTTGGGGGTTCATGTACTAGTTGCTTCTCCACCCCCTGTTGTTTGCTTTGTTGTTTGATTTTGTTTTTGTACCTGCTTCTCCTTCTTTCTTTTTGCTTGTTGTTTCTGCTCTTTTTTATTCTGATTGGGCTTCGTGTTTCTTGGACGTAAAGTTTGACGTCTTTCCTCCGGTAAAGAAACCGCCTCCTCTACCAGAGTGTGCTTTCATGCCTTCACTTTACTGATTCAGACTCTGTCTCCACAGATGAGGTTAAGTCAGATATTGAAGATGCTGTTGTTAATGCACTACTGGGTCCTGCCATTGCGCCACCTTCCTTTTTCTACATCATTTCTTTTGTAATTTGATTTGGCTGCATCGTATTTGCGTGTGAAAGTGAATATCTGGCCTTGGTCATAATCGTTTTTATCACGTTGAAACTTGAAGACCTAGCGTTTCTTTATTACATCTTCATCCTTTTTAAGACGCACAATCCTATCATCTCTGAACTTAATACCTGCTTCAGTGCCCTCTATCGATCGAATTGTTGCATTCAGTTGGTCAATTTCATTTTGCAAGTCCTTTCTGTCGATTTCAGCATAGTCAATGAGGATCTTCATTAACCTCTTTGAAGATTCCAAATTACATTCACCCCAATCCTGAAGCATATTCGGGGTTGGGGTTGTCATAGCTCGGAGCAAGCATTATTCTCAAAACACGGGGGATCCTACCCACTTCCAAGTTTTTGGAAACGGACCGGTGCTCCCACCACTTAGCTTGCTCCGTGCAAATCCGCCATGACACGTTTCAGCCCCTCGAGGCCTTGATCACATGATGTACTAGTGTTTCCTTCGTTATTTAAAGTGACAGTGCTCATAACAAAAACTGAAAACAGACTGCCTGTCCATTCTCCTACAACATTTAGCATATTACGAAAATCTTGCCGTTACATGCAAATGCTGTTATTTATATATTTATATATTTCAGCACGTTTCATGTTTTACCTAAATGCATTGTTTTATTTTTCCTATTCAGCTTCGGTTGGGCTGAGAGCATTGGCGCCATCTAATGTAAAAACTTTATAGCAATTATGCTTGGTATTACGATATGCCCACCCTCAAGGCAGAGAATATATGTATACTTTTTCTGTGTTGTGTTCTATAGTTGTGTATGTTCTATCTTCGGTAGAACAAACTGGCTGTGCACTATGCTGTTAGTTACATTTATTATTTTTATTGCACTTTGCATTTTATATATTTTTGCCAAAATAGGCTTGTCTCAATAGGCATGTTTTACCATTGCGCAGTCTATTTTCTATGTTTACATGTGCCTTAATTAAGCGGGAGGGCTATATAATCTTTGAATTTCATGGCGCCATGTAGATTGACAAAGCTTGCTGCACAGGCGAAACGCGTCTCTCTTGCTATGCGGGGTCGCAGGAGACCTGTAGCTCATTAAATAAGCCTTATTCTTACCTGCCTCGTGTACGTACCTCTTCTTGCTGGGAGTAGGATTGTCTTCATATATATATATTCACTAAAAAAAACATAGGTTTCACACCAGTTATAGTTAGCTGGAAATTTTACTCGCATAAAACCATTGAAATTCCCACGTTATAGTTAGTTGGACTCACTATAACTTGCGCGTGCAATGCACTGCTGATGATGTCACATATTACATCACTCATGACATGGTCAGTGACATCACTCATGACATCACTGATGACACCATCCAGTGAATGTGTGTCTATCCGAAAAATAAATATGTGTTATATATGTGTATGTAAAACTTGATGGAAGAATAAATTAGTGTTTAGATGTTTTTTTTTTTTAATTGATTGGTTAACTGGCTTAATAAGTGTATCTTAGGCAATACATATATTAGTGAGTAATGTTTAAATATTTAAATATAAGGATTAGTGTTTCACTTTCTGTATAAGTGGCTGCATGGGTTGGTGAGTAGCTACATGTGTATGTATATGGGTTATTAGATATTTTTCTTAGTATCAGTATGAGTGTTTGTATGGTTTGGTGGGGGTATTACTTAGCACATAGATGCATGAATAACTGACTCTCTGTATGTGTTTTGAAGACAGCATATGTGCAGGACTGTATGGGTGGATGACTGTGTATATTTGTGTGTTACTGACTAAATGACTGTCTCACTAGTGTCTTTATCAGTAACTACATATGTTTTAATGTAGTATATGTGAATATTGAGGTATATAAGTGAGTATATGTGAGAGTAAGGGATTGTAAGAGTTCCTGTTTAAATAAGTATGTGTTTCTATAAATGATTGTTTAAGAGAGTAAGTATGTGTAAGGTTCCTTAGAAGTAAGGTGGTAGTGTGTGTATAGCTTTATATGCAAATAAATGGATGTTCAATAGTTTATTTGCATGTGTGAGTATGTGTGAGAGTATCTTTTGGATGACTGTCGGTGTGTAACAGGATGTATATGTGTATCATTATATTTGATGAGTGAGTATACGTATGAGTGATTATACAGAACTGTTGGTGAATGAGTGGATGTGTATATAGATGGTGGAATTATTGAATTGGTTGTTGTAACTGGTATGGGTATCTCCATTTTTTGAACATTTTAGTTTCTATTTTTGAATATGTGTTTTAAGGGTTACATTACAGTGAAAGGAGGTCTGTCTCTGTATCACAAGGATGGTGTCATCAGTGATGTCATGAGTGATGTCACTGACCATGTCATGAGTGATGTAATATGTGACGTCATCAGCAGTGCATTGCACGCGCAAGTTATAGTGAGTCCAACTAACTATAACGTAGGAATTTCAATGGTTTTATGCGAGTAAAATTTCCAGCTAACTATAACTGGTGTGAAACCTATGTTTTTTTTAGTGAATTTAATAGGTTTTTTAAATGCTAATTCCTAACTATAACTGGTGTGAAACCTATGGTTTTTTCAGTGAATTTCATAGGTTTTTTAATAGCAAATCTCTATAGGTATGAAATGTAATATTTTTTATAACGAATTTTATATTGTATAATTATGTAATATTTTTTTTTTGCCCCGTAGCGCTCCTGGGGCGCGTACCGATGCGCTCACCGGTAAGCGTAGTGCAACGGCGCGCCCCGGGGCGCGTACCGGTGAGCGTCCCGTTAGCGCTATTCCCGCGAACAAAAACAACATCGTGACGTATCGTGTAGCCGCGTGATGCGTCATATGACGCACAGCGTAAAAGCATGCGAGCGCATACGATCGCGAAACGTCCTGACGCGCTTGTACATAGGACCTGCGCTCTGTTTCTAAAATGTTATTCAAAAAACGATTTTGGGGCAAATCAATGGCTTTTACATTTTTGAGAAGGAATAAATATTGTGTGCATGATTACATAAAAATATTTGAACCTTTCCCAATCATGTCACCTGTGTTACCTCAGATTAGGAAGGACACTAAGCTTCTTTGCTGTTGGTTTGTGTCATTTTTTTGGTAGGAATGTTTGCAAGAGAGAGTGGATTGTGCAGATGAGGTGAGGCATGTCCAGGGGCGCAAAGGAGTTGAGGCCTGTGTCCATGAGTGCAATTGAGAGGACTTACCTCCTCTGACCCTTAGACAAACATTATCTAATCTGTGCCCCTTCGACAGGCCTCAATACATTGAGTATAATTGATGGTAACAGGGTGCAGATGAGAGGAGGCGTGTCCAGGGGTGTAGATGAACTGAGGCCTGTCTGTGCAGTGGGGGATAGGCTTCATGAAGTGCAGTCCAGTGCACTCTTAGACACCGGCCTCACCACCTATGCTCCCCAGGACAGTCCTTACCTCATGTGTACAATCTGCTTAATAATCTGAGGAAACACAGGTGATATGATTGTGAAATGTGCAAATATAGTTTTTTTAATCATGCAGATACTATCTAATCCTTGTCAATAATGTAAAACCAATTCATGTGCCCAAAATATTTTTTTAGAATTATATTTAAAAAACAGAGATAAGGTCATATGTATAAGTATTATAGTGTTTATATTGTTTGCTTATTGTCATTGTTTTGTTGTTTGGTAATAGTGGTCTATAATGATTTTTTTATTTTTTATTTTTTGTTTTCCACAGATTAAAATCAAGATTTTAATAGTAAGGAAATATGCCCTCAAGGGAAAGGAGACGAAAAGATGCTAAGCGGAAAAAATCAAAAACAGCAACGGAATTAGAGCAGTCTCCTACAACAAATACTTCAAAAAACAGGAAAAAAGCTCCTGGTAAGACAACTAAGTCTTTCTTACGGAACATATGTAGATCAAAAAAAAATGTTGGACATAATGTAGAAAAAGAGAAGGAGAGAGCAAATTTGAAGAGGAAGGAGAGATTCCGAAAAAATCGCGTTGCGTCAGGACGTTTCGCGATCGTATGCGCTCGCGTGCTCTTACGCTGTGCGCCATATGACGCATCACGCGGCTACGCGATACGTCTCAATGTTGGTTCGTTCGTGGGAATAGCGCTAATGGGACGCTCACCGGTACGCGCCCCGGGGCGCGCCGTTGCACTACGCTTACCGGTGAGCGCATTGGTACGCGCCCCGGGAGCGCTCCGGGGCAAAAAAAAATAAATATTACATAATTATACAATATAAAATTCGTTATAAAAATATTACATTTCATACCTATAGAGATTTGCTATTAAGTATTCACTTAAAAAACCATAGGTTTCACACCAGTTATAGTTAGGAATTAGCATTTAAAAAACCTATTACATTCACTGACATGAGTGATGTAATATGTGACATCATCAGCAGTGCATTGCACGCGCAAGTTATAGTGAGTCCAACTAACTATAACGTGGGAATTTCAATGGTTTTATGCGAGTAAAATTTCCAGGTAACTATAACTGGTGTGAAACCTATGGTTGTTTCAGTGAATTTAATAGGTTTTTTAAATGCTAATTCCTAACTATAACTGGTGTGAAACCTATGGTTTTTTCAGTGAATATATATATATATACATTCATTCATTGAAAAAAACATTGGTTTCAGGGACGTTATAGTTAGTTGGACATTTCACTCGTACAAAACCAGAGAAACTGGGCCGTTATAGTTAGTTGAGCTAACTAGAATTTGCGCCCCCGTAATGCAATGCTGATGACGTCACATATTACATCACTCATGACATGGTCAGTGACATCACTGATGACATCTCAAATAACATTACTACTGACATCATCCAGTAACCGATTTAAAAAAAAAACTTTTAATTTATATATCTGCCAAGGTGTATTGAAGAATAAGTGGGTGTATGAGTGTCTGAATGGATAATTTAGTAGGTGCATAACTGACTGTATAAGTGAGTGATTAAATGTCTTAGTGAATGGATGGGTTAGTGACTAATCTGTATGAATGTCTGTATCAGTCTTTCAGTTGGTATGTAAGTGGCTGCATGGGTTGGTGAGAACCTACCTGACTATCTATATGGGTTAATGATTGGTTGTCTGAGCACCTGTATGGGTGCCTGAATCTCTGTGTGGGTGAGTGTGGGGTGTTTGACTCCCTGCATGGATGTGTGAGTGGGTTATTCACTGGGTGTATGGGTTCATGAGTGCATCTGTGAGGGGTTATATGGGTTGGTGGGTGCATGTATGGTTGTGTTGGTGAGTAAATGGATGTCTCACTGTGACATCAGTGAGTAAATACATATGTGAAAGACAGTATATGTGAGTGTTAGAGTATATAAGTGACTACATCTGGGAGTGAGTGATTGTGAGAGTGGCTGAATGGATGAGTGTGTACGTGTGTCAGTGAATGTAGAAGAGAGTAAGTATGTCATGGTATCTGAATTAATATGTGAGGTGGTGTGTGTATAACTGTATAATGAGTAAATCGCAGCATGATTCTTTGGGTGACTGACTAGGTGTGTGAATAACACTACAGGTTAGTGGGGTTGTGTGAGTATTTGTATATGTGTATGAGTGCATATATCAGTGGCTGTATTGATGAGTGACTGCATGTATCAGTAACTGTATAAGTGAGTGGATGTGTGTGTGTAGACCTATGAATCAGTCAGTGGGTATGTATTAACTGGTATTGGTGTGTCTATGGTTTTGAGAATGGTAGTTGTATTTTAGAGTAGATGTATGAAAGATTATATTAGGGTATGATGAGGTGCATCAGATATTAAGTAGATGATGTTGTTAGTGATGTCATCAGTGATGTCATTTGAGATGTCATCAGTGATGTCACTGACCATGGCATGAGTGATGTAATATGTGACTTCATCAGCAGTGCATTGTGGGGGTGCAAGTTATAGTTAGCTCAACTAACTATAATGGCCAAATTTCTCTGGTTTTATGCAAGTGAAATGTCCAGCTAACTATAACATCCCTGAAACCTATGTTTTTTACAGTGAATTTCTATGGTTTTTCAAATGCTAATTTCTAACTATAACGTCCCTGAAACCTACGTTTTTTTCAGTGAATTTCAAAGGATTTTTAAATGCTAATTTCTAACTATGCCAACAGAGGTAGGACATGTACAGAAAGAGGAAGAAAGGTACAGAAAGAAGCAAGAGAAATTAAGAAAGAGGCAACAGAAGTCCCGAAAGACGGAACCAGGTCTATGCTGAAAGACACTTAGAAAACATATACATACACTAGGGTAAACTATGGATTGGGGTACCCCTGTGATTGGTATGACCTCCCCTGTAAGGCCCTAGTACATAATAGTGCAGGGGTATTAAAACTACCTCTAACTCAGAGGTGCAGAAAGAGGCAAGAGAGGTGCATAAAGAAGCAACAGAGATGCCAAAAGAGGTAAGAGAGGTACAGAAAGAGGCAAGAGGGGTGCAGAAACAGGCAAGAGAACTGCAGAAAGAGGCAAGAGAATTGCTGAGAGAAGCAACAGAGGTGTAGAAAGAAGCAAGAGAAGTACAGAAAGAGTCAAGTGAGGTACAGAAAAAAGCAAGAACAGTGCAGAAAGAACCCACAGAGGTGCACAAAGAGGCAAGAGGGGCGCAGAAAGAGGTAGGAAAGGTGCAGAAAGAGGATACAGAAAGAGGCAGAAGGTAAGCAGAACAACTGAAGAGAAGTGCAGAAAGAGGCAAGAGAATTGCTGAAAGAAGCAACACAGGTGTAAAAACAAGTAACAGAAGTACAGAAAGAGGGAAGTAAGGTACATAAAGAAGCAAGAACAGTGCAGAAATAATAGAGGTACAAAAAGAGGCAAGAGGGGTGCAGAAAAAGGTAGGGGGTGCACAGAGAGGCACGAGAGGTACAGAAAGTTGCAGGAGGGGTACAGAAAGAAGGAAGAGAAATGCAGAAAGGTGTCACAGAGGTGTTGAAAGAGGCCTGAAAGATGCAGAACGAGAAAAGAGGGGTGCAGAAAGAGACAAGCGATCTGCAGAAAAAACAACAGAGGTGCTGAAAGATGCAAGTGAGGTTCAGAAAGAAGCAAGAGAGGTACAGAAAGAGGTAAACGAAGTGCAGAAAGAAGCAACAGAGGTGCAGAAAGAGGTAAGGGATGTGCACAACAGGCAGGAAAGGTGCAGAAAGAGAAACAAGGGGTACATAAAGAGGCAAGAGAGGTGCAGAGAGAAATGAGGGGTGTATAAAGAGGAGAGAGAAGTGCAGGAAAAAGCAAAAGAAGAGATCAAAGAAGCAAGAGGGATATAGAAAGAGGTACGAGGAGTGTAGAAAAAAAGAACAAAAGTGCAGATAGAAGCAAAAGTGGTGCATAGAGAGGGAAGAGAGGTGTAGAAAGAAGCTAAAGAGTTGTACAAAGAGGGAAGATGGAGCAGAGAGGGGTGCAGAAACAGGCAAGAAAACTGCAGAAAGAGTCATGAGATCTGCAGAAAAAAGCAACAGAGGTGCTAAAAGAGGCAAGTGAGGTGCAGAAAGGGGCAAGAGATCTTCAGAAAAAGCAAGAGAGGTGCTGAAAGATACAAGTTAGGTGCAGAAAGAAGCAAGAGAGGAGCAGATAGAGGCAATAGAAGTATAAAAAGAAGCAACAGAGGTGCAGAAAGAGGCAAAAGGGGTGCAGAAAGAGGCAAGAAAAATACAGAAAGAGGCAAGAGTGGTATAAAAAGAGGCAAGGGAGGTGCAGAAAGAAGGAAGAGAAGTGCAGAAACAAATAACAAAGGTGCTGAAAGAGGCGCAAAACGTGCAGAACGAGAAAAGAGGGGTGCAGAAAGAGGCAAGAGGTCTGTAGAAAAAAACAACAGAGGTGCTGAAAGATGCAAATGAGGTGCAGAAAGAAGTAACTGAGGTGCAGAAAGAGGCAAAAGGGGTGCTGAGAGAGGCAAGAAAAGTACAGAAAGAGGCAACAAAGGAACAAAAAACGCAAGGGATGTGCACAACAGGCAGGAAAGGTGCAGCAAGAGGGACAAGGGCTGCAGAAAGAGGCAAGAGAAGTGCAGAAAGAGAAACAAGTGGTGCAGAAAGAGGAGAGAGAAGTACAGGAAAACGCAAAAGAGAAGCTCAAAGAGGCAAGAGGGATGCAGAAAGAGGCAAGAGGAGTGCAGAAAGAAGGAAGAGAAGTGCAGAAAGAGGCACGAGTGGTGCAGAAAGAGGCAAGAGAGGTACAGAAAGAGGCAAAAGAAATGCAGAAAGAAGCAGCAGTGGTGCAGAAAGAGGCAAAAGGGGTGCTGAAAGAGGCAAGAAAAGTGCAGAAAGAGGCAACAGAGGTACAGAAAGAGGCAAGTCATGTGCACAACAGCCGCGGTGCGTCCATTGGGGCGTAGGGGCGTAGCCCCTCCAGCCACATGGACCCACCATCGGTGTGCATCGCGCATTAGCAATTTAGCAGCAATCCCATTCCCCATATAATTTAAATTGCAATCCATCCGCCTGACCCCCGGGACACACCCGGCAATTTCGGAGTGTGCAGGGGGGGTGGCCTCAGCCTGCTGCAGCTTGAATGACAGTCACTCAGTCACACCCTCAGGCTGCAGCAGACCAGTCCAGACCGTAGTGCGCCAGTGCAAGTTGGTGTAAAACTTGCCCGCGCATGCGCACTGGCGTACATTCCCTTACAGAGCGTGACCAGAGGGTGCTGGTTTACCCGGCCGCAGCCCCCGGCGTTTACATGGGGCGACTGGGCGAGCAGCATATATGCCCCCCTACCCAATCCTGGCGCTGCACGCAGCGCCAGGATTGGCTGGTCCACTGCACAGCATCGATCCTTGGATGCCGCGCGTGGGGGTGACACAGACTGCCTCAGCCGCACTGTTATGGCCAATCACTGTGTGACTTCCTGTGAAGCCATGCAGTGATTGGCCATTATCGCCGGGATGCGTGCGCTGGCTGCTGTGAGTGTAGCGTGGTGCCTCACTCTTGCGCGTCAATACAAGCGAGATAGGGAAAGTTTGGTGCTGCAGCAGTACTTTGATAACCAGTAACCGGCCGCCATGTGCCCCTGCAGACAAGGTAAAGAAGGCTTACATTGTAATATTAAAAACTGCAGGAGCTCTGAAAACCCCTGCTTCTGGTAGACACTATATAACGACAAGAGCCCTGGGGCAGCGGGGAGGCAGGGCAATGACGTAGCAAGGGAGCCATGGCCCCTGTGGAAACAATGGAAATGTCTTCCCTTTTCTTCTGTTTGGATAGTGAATACAAATTCATCAATGATATGTGGGCCCTGGTGCCACGGTACCTGCTGGACGAATGATAGCCGAATCCTTGAGGAGCAAAAAAACTAAAAGCGTGGCAAGGTCTTTCGACGCACATTCAGCTTCCCTTGCCCTTTCCTTCGCTGAGCATAGTCACCGCAAGGAGTAAGCCGGAGTTTATAGGCTCCTGTTCCCCTCCTCTTGATTTACAAGTATAAGCGTCAGATCGTCTCCCCACGCTTCGGTGGCGCCATTTATTCCACTACCAGACAATCGATCTGGGCTGGAAGGGGTTGGCCCCAAACTAAAAGTCACACCAGGGAGTCATGAAATAACACGCACGGGGCACATCTGCCCACGCAGTGATCGTTGGTTCTGAAGCACTGTCAGGAGACAGATACTAAATGTACAATTAGCACGTGCTGCGTGCAATCAAGCAAGCAGCCTAGTTATTTGGGAAGCTTATCTATAACGGTATAATACCTTGCCTCACAAGGTTGGCAGAGGACAAGCTAGGTTTTCAAGTCTAGACAGCTACCAGAGCTCCGGCATAAAACAGGGACAGAACATGCATTTCAGGGTAATTACGTCCCCATTACACAAGGGGAGGAAGGCCTAGTAGGGTGGGCGAGAAGCATTTAACTCTACAGCCTGATCTGAATGTATTTCCCATGCAAAAGGTAGGGTAGAGCGCCATCTGAGGCAGGCTAACTCCAAATGGCAGGCAAGCTAATTCTTTGCCGCCTCGCAACCACCGATTCTTCACCATGTTATGCTCACTGGCATTTTCCCTAGAAAGCTTGCAGGAGGCAGAAATATTTACGCTGGAGCTCCTGCGCAGAGGATAGCCCAGTGTCACAGGACCCATCTCGCCTTCTGCAAGAGAAGCAGACTGTTACACTTAATTTAAAAACACACAGTATTTATTCATTTGTGTGCATTGTCAGCATCCGTTTGTTTACCGTCACAACAGGCCACAGAGGAAGGGTGTCCTAAAAGGGTGGGGAGAGCAGCCCATTAGCTGTCTTCCCACGCCAGGTCTGTTAACACCTCTATAACACCGCTGTAAAAGGGTGTCACATCGCAAGCCACGAGTCATCATCATGTGTTCAATATAGATACATCCAATATTCAGGATGGCTGCGGCCCTCGATATTGTGTAGCACCACAAGCGAATTCGAAACGGGTTTATGGCCAGGTCTGCATCTTTGGTTTTAACTGTTTTCCTCTTTGGAGTGATATGCTAGTTGTTACCTGCTCTTGATGTGTGCACGACTGTCCCCAATTTTGAGGTATTGGGGTCTAGTTCGGTCTAATTACAAACAAATTGTTTATTCAAAGGTTTTTTTAGAAATCTGAAGAGGTCGCGTCAGTGCGCTTCACATAAAACATAGCGCCAAGGACAACCGGAGGCTCTTTAAAAGAAATCTTTACAGTACTTATGTGTGTCACGGCACTGCCTGGCATCGAGGATGGTGCTTACAACATACATGTGCTAGGCCTGCATGGTCGGGGGGTCATGCCAGCAGGAGAAGGACTGGTGCCGCCTAGCCCTAGACACAACTCGCAGAGGTGGGTTCCGGGGTTCCTGGGGGGGGGGTCTTTCAATCCGGTGCTGGGGAGTTCTGGACGGTTTTAGCCATCGCACTGATGGCTTGGTCTGTACTGTGACTGTCTGAGCTTGTGAGATTCTGAACTAGGGGTTCAAGATGCAGGAACGTCTGTTCCTAAGGCCTCTGCCCTCCCGAGAGGGTGAACAGCTCAGACAGGTAAGTGCCTGTGCCACCCACCCTGACGGTGAGCCGCCTCGTGCGCACTTACCACCGTGACTTTCACTACAGCATCCAAGGGGAAGCAGTGGAACCATTTCAGTTTTGAGGTTTAGAAGTTTATGGCTTTTAATTTTTTTATAATTATTACGTTAATAAAAGTTATTGTAATTTATAATGGCAATAGCTTAAACTTTTGTAAATAACTTTTGTGAAGGTTATGTTCAGTGTATTTTATTGTGACACAAATCCAAGAACAGAAGTGAAATATTAACATCTTTTGGTGACATTTGTAATATAGCTTGAAACATTGAGAGAACATATTTGAACCAGTTGTTGTTGAATGGTTGCACAGATTGATGCTGTGGTGGCACTTGAGTCTTGGTTACCTGGTAGCGCCTTAGTTTGCAGCTCTGCAGCATTACTCCGGCCAGGAGTAAACACCCCAGCACCCAGGCCAGGAGTAAACGCCCCAGCTCGTCTGCTGCAGCTTTGACAGACTTGTCAGACCGCATGAAATTTATATGTAAATAATTAAGGGAGAGGTGCTTTGGTGGAGCCCCTTCACTCGTTTTTTGGTCCAGTCTACAATTACAATACATAAATACAGATTTCTAAGTATGCTTTCACTAAATTAGCTTGTTGTTTTCACAAGGTTTAAAACACCTGAGCCCTGTAAATGGTTTGAAATAAAGGAGATAAAAGAAGTTAATTTGTTTGTTGTGTTTTGCTCGGCCCATCACTAAATAGGTTTTCCATGCACTCTGCTCCCTTAATTATCACACTGAATGAGTTGCTATTTTCATCATGCGGCTGAACCTGTAATCTGTGTGTAGCAAAGGGGTGCTATGCTGTTGGAAACCTTGCTGAATCTGATAAGCTGGAGGGTACTTTTAATGCCAATATCGGAGTCTGTAATGGGACGGAATGTATGAAGCTCTGTGGTTATACTGAATAAGCAGATACCTATGTTATACCATCTATTAATGTAATAACTGCACTTTCACAACTGCTTTATTAACCTTCCTACTTTCTCAAATTTGCTTGAACATGCACGATTTTTCGTCTTTTTTTCCAAAATTTTCTTGGGAGGGGTCACCCACCGCCCCTGGTGCACAACAGGCAGGAAAGGTGCAGAAAGTGGGACAAGGGGTGCAGAAAGAGACAAGAGAGGTGCGGAAAGAGAAACGAGGGTACAGAAAGAGGAGAGAGAAGGGCAGGGAAAAGCAAAAGAGGGATGCAGAAAGAGGCACAAAGAGTGCAGAAAGAAGGAAGAGAAGTACAGAAAGAAGCAAGACTTGTGCAGAAAGAGTGAAGAGAGATGTCGAAAGAGGCAAGAGAGGTGCACAAAGAGGGAAGATGGAGCAGAAAGAGGCAAGAGGAGTGCAGAAACAGGCAAGAGAAGTACAGAGAGAGGTCTGTAGAAAAATGCAATATAGGTGCTGAAAGAGGCAAGTGAGGTGCAGAAAGGGGCAAGAGATCTGCATATAGAGGAAATAGAAGTGCAAAAAAAAGCAACAGAGGTGCAGAAAGAGGCAAGGGAGGTGCAGAAACAGGCGGGAAAGGTGAAGAAAGAGGGACAAGCGGTGCAGTAAGAGGTAAAAGAGGTGCAGAAAGAAAAACTGGTGCAGAAAGAGGAGAGAGAAGTGCAGAAAGAAGCAAAAGAGGAGCTCATAGAGGCAGGAGGGATACATAAACAGGCATGAGAACTACAGAAAGAGGCAAGAGAATTGCTGAAAGAAGATACATAGGTTCCAAAAAAGCAACAGAGGTGCCGAAAGAGGCAAGGGAGGTGCAGAAACAGGCGGGAAAGGTGAAGAAAGAGGGACAAGCGGTGCAGTAAGAGGTAAGAGAGGTGCAGAAAGAAAAACTGGTGCAGAAAGAGGAGAGAGAAGTGCAGAAAGAAGCAAAAGAGGAGCTCATAGAGGCAGGAGGGATACATAAACAGGCATGAGAACTACAGAAAGAGGCAAGAGAATTGCTGAAAGAAGATACATAGGTGCAAAAAGACGCAACAGAGATGCCGAAAGAGGCAAGAGAAGTGCAGAAAGAGGCAAGAGGGGCGCATAAACAGGCAAGAGAACTTCAGAAAGAGGCAAGAGAATTGCTGAAAGAAGCAACAGAGATGTAGAAAGTAGCAAGCGAAGTGCAGAAAGAGGCAAGTGAGGTACAGAAAAAAGCAAGAACAGGGCGGAAAGAACCAATCAACAGAGGTACAAAGAGGGGTACAGAAAGAGGTAGGAGAGGTGCACAAAGAGGCAAGAGAGATACAGAAAGAGGCAGGAGGGGTGCAGAAGACGGCAGAGAAGTGTAGAAAGAGGCAAGAGAATTGCTGAAAGAAGCAACTGAGGTGTAGATAGAAGCAAGAGAAGTGCAGAAAGAGGGAAGTAAGGTGTAGAAAGAAGCAAGAGTTATGCAGAAATAACCAACAGAAAAGGCAAGATGGGTGCATAAAAAGGTAGGGGGTTCGCAAAGAAGCAAGAGAGGTACAGAAAGAGGCAGGAGGGGTGTAGAAAGAAGGAAGAGAAGTGTAGAAAGAAGTAACAGAGGTGTTGAAAGAGGCCTGAAAGGTACAGAACAAAAAAAGAAGGGTGCAGAAAGAGGCAAACGAAGTGCAGATAGAAGCAACAGAGGTACAGAAAGAGGCAAAAGGGGTGCTGAAAGAGTTAAGAAAAGTGCCGAAAGATGCAACAGAGGTACAGAAAGAGGCAAGGGATGTGCACAACAGGCAGGAAAGGTACAGAAAGAGAAACAATGGGGTACAGAAAAAGGCAAGAGAGGTGCAGAAAGAGAAATGAGGGTTCATAAAGAGGAGAGAGAAGTGCAGGAAAAAGCAAAAGAAGAGCTCAAAGAGGCAAGAGGGATGCAGAAAGAGGTACGAGGAGTACAGAAAAAGGAAGAGAAGTGCAGAAAGAAGCAAGAGTGGTGCAGAAAGAGGGAGGAGAGGTGTAGGAATAAGCCAGAGAGTTGCACAAAGAGGGAAGATGGAGTAGAAAGGGGTACACAAACAGGCAAGAGAACTGCAGAAAGAGTCAAGAGATCTGTAGAAGAAGCAAGAGAGGTGCTGAAAGATACAAGTGAGGTGGAGAAAGAAGCAAGAGAGGTACAAATAGAGGCAATATAAGTGTAAAAAGTAGCAACAGAGGTGCAGAAAGAGGCAAAAGGGGTGCAGAAAGAGGCAAGAAAATACAGAAAGAGGCAACAGTGGTATAAAAAGAGGCAAGGTAGATGCAGAAACAGGCAGGAAAGGTGCAGAAAGAGGGACAAGGGTGCAGAAAGAGGCACAATAGATGCAGAAAGAGAAACAGGTGTAGAAAGAGAGAGAAGGGCAGAAAGAAGCAAAAGAGGAGCTCATAGAGGCAAGAGGGATACAGAAACAGGCACGAGAACTACAGAAAGAGGCAAAAGAATTGCTGAATGAAGCAACAAAGGTGTAGAAAGAAGCAAGAAAGGTGCAGAGCAAGGCAAGTAAGTTGCAGAAAGATGCAAGAGCAGTGCATAAACAGGCAAGAGAACTACGGAAAGAGGCAAGAGAATTGCTGAAAGAAGCAACAGAGATGTAGAAATAAGCAAGAGAAGTATAGAAAGTGGCAAGTAAGGTACAGAAAGAAGCAAGAGCACTGCAGAAAGAACCAACAGAGGTGCAAAATGAGGCAAGAGGGGTGCAGAAAGAAGCAGGAGGGTTGTAGAAAGAAAGAAGAGAAGTGCAGAAAGAAGTAACAGATGTGCTGAAAGAGGCGTGAAGCATGCGGAAAGAGCAAGAGAAGTACAGAAAGAGGCAAAAGAGGTACAGAAAGAGGCAAGAGATGTATAGAAACAGGCAGGAAAGGTACAGAAAGAGGGGACAGGGGTACAGATAGAGGCAAGAGAGGTGCATAAAGAGAAAAGAGGGGTGCAGAATGAGGCAAGAGATCTGCAGAAAAAAGCAACAGAGGTGCTGAAAGAAGCAATTGGGGATCAGAAAGGGGCAAGAGATCTGCCAAAAAAGCAACAGAGATGCTGCAAGAGGCAATGGAAATGCAGAAAGAGGCGATAGAAGTGCAGAAAGAATCCATAGAGGTGCAGAACGAGGCAAAAGAGGTGCAGAAACAGGCAGGAAAGGTGCAGAAGGAGGGACAAGGAATGCAGAAAGAGGCAAGTGAGGTACAGAAAGAGGCAGGAGGGATACAGAAAGAAGAAAGAGAAGAGCAGAAAGAAGTTATAGAGGTGCTGAAAGAGGCGCGAAGGGTGTAGAAAGAGCAAGAGAAGTGCAGAAAGAGGCAACAGAGCTACAGAAAGAGGCTAGAGAGGTGCAGAACAAGAAAAGAAAGGTGCAGAAAGAGGCACGAGATCTGCAGAAAAAAACAATAGAGGTGCTAAAAGATGAAAGTGAGGTGCAGAAAGAAGCAAGAGATGTACAGAAAGAGGCAAAAGAAATGCAGAAAGAAGCAGCAGAGGTGCAGAAAGAGGCAAAAGGGGTGCTGAAAGAGGCAAGAAAAGTGCAGAAAGAGGCAACAGAGGTACAGAAAGAGGCAAGAGATGTGCACAACAGGCAGGAAAGGTGCAGAAAGAGGGACAAGGGGTACAGAAAGAGACAAGAGAGGTGCAGAAAGAGAAACAAGGGTACAGAAAGAGGAGAGAGAAGTGCAGGAAAAAGCAAAAGAGGAGCTCATAGAGGCAAGAGGGATGCAGAAAGAGGCACAAAGAGTGCAGAAAGAAGGAAGAGAAGTACAGAAAGAAGCAAGAGTGGTGCAGAAAGAGGGAAGAGAGATGTCAAAAGAGGCAACAGAGGTGCACAAAGAGGGAAGATGGAGCAGAAAGAGGCAAGAGGGGTGCAGAAACAGGCAAGAGAACTGCAGAGAGATGTCTGTAGAAAAATGCAACAGAGGTGCTGAAAGAGGCAAGTGAGGTGCAGAAAGGGGCAAGAGATCTGCAGATAGAGCAAATAGAAGTGCAAAAAGAAGCAACAGAGGTGAAGAAAGAGGCAAGGGAGGTGCAGAAACAGGCGGGAAAGGTGAAGAAAGAGGGACAAGCGGTGCAGTAAGAGGCAAGAGAGGTGCAGAAAGAGAAATTGGTGCAGAAAGAGGAGAGAGAAGTACAGAAAGAAGCAAAGGAGGAGCTCATAGAGGCAAGAGGGATGCACAAACAGGCATGAGAACTACAGAAAAGAGGCAAAAGAATTGCTGAAAGAAGATACAAAGGTGCAGAAAGAAGCATCAGAGATGCCGAAAGAGGCTAGAGAAGTGCAGAAAGAGGGAAGAGGGGCGCATAAACAGGCAAGAGAACTGCAGAAAGAGGCAAGTGAGGTACAAAAAAAGCAAGAACAGGGCAGAAAGAACCAATCAACAGAGGTACAAAAAGAGGCAAGAGGGGTACAGAAAGAGGTAGGAGAGGTACACAAAGAGGCAAGAGAGATACAGAAAGAGGCAGGAGGGGTGCAGAAGACGGCAGAGAAGTGTACAAAGAGGCAAGAGAATTGCTGAAAGAAGCAACAGAGGTGTAAATAGAAGCAAGAGAAGTGCAGAAAGAGGGAAGTAAGGTGTAGAAAGAAGGAAGAGTTATGCAGAAATAACCAACAGAGGGGCAAGAAGAGGCAAGATGGGTGCATAAAAAGGTAGGGGGTGAACAAAGAAGAAAGAGAGGTACAGAAAGAGGCAGGAGGGGTGTAGAAAGAAGGAAGAGAAGTGTAGAAAGAAGTAACAGAGGTGCTGAAAGAGGCCTGAAAGGTACAGAACGAAAAAAGAAGGGTGCAGAAAGAGGCAAACGAAGTGCAGAAAGAAGCAGCAGAGGTGCAGAAAGAGGTAAAAGAGGTGCTGAAAGAGTTAAGAAAAGTGCGGAAAGAGGCAACAGAGGTACAGAAAGAGGCAAGGGATGTGCACAACAGGCAGGAAAGGTGCAGAAAGAGAAACAAGGGGTACAGAAAAAGGCTTAGAGAGGTACAGAAAGAGAAATGAGGGTTCATAAAGAGGAGAGAGAAGTGCAGGAAAAAGCAAAAGAAGAGCTCAAAGAGGCAAGAGGGATGCAGAAAGAGGTACGAGGAGTACAGAAAAAAGGAAGAGAAGTGCAGAAAGAAGCAAGAGTGGTGCAGAAAGAGGGAAGAGAGGTGTAGGAATAAGCTAGAGAGTTGCACAAAGAGGGAAGATGGAGCAGAAAGGGGTGCACAAACAGGCAAGAGAACTGCAGAAAGAGTCAAGAGATCTGCAGAAAAAGCAAGAGAGGTCCTGAAAGATACGAGTGAGGTGCAGAAAGAAGCAAGAGAGGTGCAAATAGAGGCAATAGAAGTGTAAAAAGAAGCAACAGAGGTGCAGAAAGAGGCAAAAGTGGTGCAGAAAGAGGCAAGAAAAATACAGAAATAGGCAACAGTGATATAAAAAGAGGCAAGGTAGGTGCAGAAACAGGCAGGAAAGGTGCAGAAAGAGGGACAAGGGGTGCAGAAAGAGGCACAAGAGATGCAGAAAGAGAAACAGGTGTAGAAAGAGGAGAGAGAAGTGCAGAAAGAAGCAAAAGAGGAGCTCATAGAGGCAAGAGGGATACAGAAACAGGCACGAGAACTACAGAAAGAGGCAAAAGAATTGCTGACTGAAGCAACAAAGGTGTAGAAGGAAGCAAGAAAAGTGCAGAACGAGGCAAGTAAGTTGCAGAAAGATGCAAGAGCAGTGCAGAAACAGGCAAGAGAACTACGGAGAGAGGCAAGAGAATTGCTGAAAGAAGCAACAGAGATGTAGAAATAAGCAAGAGAAGTATAGAAAGAGGCAAGTAAGGTGCAGAAAGAAGCAAGAGCACTGCAGAAAGAACCAACAGAGGTGCAAAAAGAGGCAAGAGGGGTGCAGAAAGAAGCAGGAGGGTTGTAGAAAGAAAGAAGAGAAGTGCAGAAAGAAGTAACAGATGTGCTGAAAGAGGCCTGAAGGATGCGGAAAGAGCAAGATAAGTGCAGAAAGAGGCAACAGAGGTACAGAAAGAGGCAAGAGAGGTATAGAAACAGGCAGGAAAGGTACAGAAAAAGGGAACAGGGGTGCAGATAGAGGCAAGAGAGGTGCATAAAGAGAAAAGAGGGGTGCAGAATGAGGCAATAGATCTGAAGAAAAAAGCAATAGAGGTGCTGAAAGAAGCAATTGGGGATCAGAAAGGGGCAAGGGATCTGCCAAAAAAAGCAACAGAGATGCTGAAAGAGGCAATGGAGATGCAGAAAGAGGCAATAGAAGTGCAGAAAGAAGCCATAGAGGTGCAGAACGAGGCAAAAGAGGTGCAGAAACAGGCAGGAAAGGTGCAGAAGGAGGGACAAGGAATGCAGAAAGAGTCAAGTGAGGAACAGAAAGAGGCAGGAGGGGTACAGAAAGAAGAAAGAGAAGGGCAGAAAGAAGTTATAGAGGTGCTGAAAGAGGCGCGAAGGGTGCAGTAAGAGCTAGAGAAGTGCAGAAAGAGGCAACAGAGGTACAGAAAGAGGTTAGAGAGGTGCAGAAACAGGCAGGAAAGTTGCAGAAAGAGGGACAAGAGGTACAGAAAGAGGCAAGTGAGGTGCAGACAGAGAAACAGGTGCAGAAAGAGGAGAGAGATTTGCAGAAAGAAGCAAAAGAGGAGCTCATAGAGGCAAGAGGGATGCCAAAACAGGCAGGAGAACTACAGAAAGAGGCAAGAGAATTGCTGAAAGAAGCAACAATGGTGCAGAAAGAAGCAACAGAGATGCCGAAAGAGGCAAGAGAGGTGCAGAAAGAGGCAAGATTGGTGCAGAAAGAAATAACAGAGGTGCTGAAAGATCTGCGAAAGGTGCAGAACAAGAAAAGAAAGGTGCAGAAAGAGGCACGAGATCTGCAGAAAAAAACAACAGAGGTGCTGAAAGATGAAAGTGAGGTGCAGAAAGAAGCAAGAGAGGTACAGAAAGAGGCAAAAGAAATGCAGAAAGAAGCAGCAGAGGTGCAGAAAGAGGCAAAAGGGGTGCTGAAAGAGGCAAGAAAAGTGCAGAAAGAGGCAACAGAGGTACAAAAGAGGCAAGTGATGTGTACAACAGGCGGGAAAGGTGCAGAAAGAGGGACAAGGGGTACAGCAAGAGACAAGAGAGGTGCAGAAAGAGAAACAAGGGTACAGAAAGAGGAGAGAGAAGTGCAGGAAAAAGCAAAAGAGGAGCTCATAGAGGCAAG
This sequence comes from Lissotriton helveticus, assembly GCF_964261635.1. Taxonomy (NCBI): domain Eukaryota; kingdom Metazoa; phylum Chordata; class Amphibia; order Caudata; family Salamandridae; genus Lissotriton; species Lissotriton helveticus. Next base: position 696,414,262 of record NC_136061.1, read on the forward strand.
AGGGATGCAGAAAGAGGCACAAAGAGTGAAGAAAGAAGGAAGAGAAGTACAGAAAGATGCAAGAGTGGTGCAGAAAGAGGGAAGAGAGATGTTGAAAGAGGCAAGATAGGTGCACAAAGAGGGAAGAAGGAGCAGAAAGTGGCAAGAGGGGTACAGAAACAGGCAAGAGAACTGCAGAGAGAGGTCTGTAGAAAAATGCAACAGAGGTGCTGAAAGAGGCAAGTGAGGTGCAGAAAGGGGCAAGAGATCTGCAGATAGAGGAAATAGAAGTGCAAAAAGAAGCAACAGAGGTGAAGAAAGAGGCAAGGGAGGTGCAGAAACAGGCGGGAAAGGTGAAGAAAGAGGGGCAAGCGGTGCAGTAAGAGGCAAGAGAGGTGCAGAAAGGGAAACTGGTACAGAAAGAGGAGAGAGAAGTACAGAAAGAAGCAAAAGAGGAGCTCATAGAGGCAAGAGGGATGCATAAACAGGCATGAGAACTACAGAAAGAGGCAAGAGAATTGCTGAAAGAAGATACATAGGTGCAGAAAGAAGCAACAGAGATGCCGAAAGAGGCAAGAGAAGTGCATAAAGAGGCAAGAGGGGCGCATAAACAGGCAAGAGAACTGCAGAAAGAGAATTTCTGAAAGAAGCAACAGAGATGTAGAAAGTAGCAAGAGAAGTGCAGAAAGAGGCAAGTGAGGTACAGAAAAAAGCAAGAAGTGGGCAGAAAGAACCATCAACAGAGGTACAAAAAGAGGCAAGAGGGGTACAGAAAGAGGTAGGAGAGGTGCACAAAGAGGCCAGAGAGATACAGAAAGAGGCAGAAGGGGTACAGAAGACGGCAGAGAAGTGTAGAAAGAGGCAAGAGAATTGCTGAAAGAAGCAACAGAGGTGTAGATAGAAGCAAGAGAAGTGCAGAAAGAGGGAAGTAAGGTGTAGAAAGAAGCAAGAGTTATGCAGAAATAACCAACAGAGGTGCAAGAAGAGGCAAGATGGGTACATAAAAAGGTAGGGGTGCACAAAGAAGCAAGAGAGGTACAGAAAGAGGCAGGAGGGGTGTAGAAAGAAGGAAGAGAAGTGCAGAAAGAAGTAACAGAGTTGCCGAAAGAGGCCTGAAAGGTACAGAACGAGAAAAGAAGGGTGCAGAAAGAGTCAAACGAAGTGCAGAAAGAAGCAACAGAGGTGCAGAAAGAGGCAAAAGGGGTGCTGAAAGAGTTAAGAAAAGTACAGAAAGAGGCAACAGAGGTACAGAAAGAGGCAAGGGATGTGCAAAACAGGCAGGAAAGGTGCAAAAAGAGAAAAAAGGGATACAGAAAAAGGGCAAGAGAGGTGCAGAAAGAGAAATGAGGGTTCATAAAGAGGAGAGAGAAGTGCAGGAAAAAGCAAAAGAAGAGATCAAAGAGGCAGGAGGGATGCAGAAAGAGGTACGAGGAGAACAGAAAAAAGGAAGAGAAGTGCCGAAAGAAGCAAGAGTGGTGCATTAAGAGGGAAGAGAGGTGTAGGAATAAGCTAGAGAGTTGCACAAAGAGGGAAAATGGAAAAGAAAGGGGTGCACAAACAGGCAAGAGAACTGCAGAAAGAGTCAAGAGATCTGCAGAAAAAGCAAGAGAGGTGCTGAAAGATACAAGTGAGGTACAGAAAGAAGCAAGAGAGGTGCAAATAGAGGCAATAGAAGTGTAAAAAGAAGCAACAGAGGTGCAGAAAGTGGCAAAAGGGGTGCAAAAAGAGGCAAGAAAAATACAGAAAGAGGCAACAGTGGTATAAAAAGAGGCAAGGTAGGTGCAGAAACAGGCAGGAAAGGGGCAGAAAGAGGGACTAGTGGTGCAGAAAGAGGCACAAGAGATGCAGAAAGAGAAACAGGTGTAGAAAGAAGAGAGAGAAGTGCAGAAAGAAGCAAAAGAGGAGCTCATAGATGCAAGAGGGATACAGAAACAGGCACGAGAACTACAGAAAGAGGCAAAAGAATTGCTGAATGAAGCAACAAAGGTGTAGAAAGAAGCAAGAAAGGTGCAGAACGAGGCAAGTAAGTTGCAGAAAGAAGCAAGAGCAGTGCAGAAACAGGCTGGAGAACTACGGAAAGAGGCAAGAGAATTGCTGCAAGAAGCAACAGAGATGTAGAAATAAGCAAGAGAAGTATAGAAAGAGGCAAGTAAGGTGCAGAAAGAAGCAAGAGCACTGCAGAAAGAACCAACAGAGGTGCAAAAAGAGGCAAGAGGGGTGCAGAACGAAGCAGGAGGGTTGTAGAAAGAAAGAAGAAAAGTGCAGAAAGAAGTAACAGATGTGCTGAAAGAGGCGTGAAGGATGCGGAAAGAGCAATAGAAGTGCAGAAAGAGGCAACAGAGGTACAGAAAGAGGCAAGAGAGGTATAGAAACAGGCAGGAAAGAAACAGAAAGAGGGAACAGGGGTGCAGATAGAGGCAACAGAGGTGCATAAAGAGAAAAGAGGGGTGCAGAATGAGGCAAGAGATCTGCAGAAAAAAGCAACAGAGGTGCTGAAAGAAGCAATTGGGGATCAGAAAGGGGCAAGAGATCTGCCAAACAAAGCAAAAGAGATGCTGAAAGAGGCAATGGAGATGCAGAAAGAGGCAATAGAAGTGCAGAAAGAAGCCATAGAGGTGCAGAACGAGGCAAAAGAGGTGCAGCAACAGGCAGGAAAGGTGCAGAAGGAGGGACAAGAGACATGCAGAAAGAGTCAAGTGAGGTACAGAAAGAGGCAGGAGGGGTACAGAAAGAAGAAAGAGAAGGGCAGAAAGAAGTTATAGAGGTGCTGAAAGAGGTGCGAAGGGTGCAGAAAGAGCAAGAGAAGTGCAGAAAGAGGCAACAGAGATACAGAAAGAGGTTAGAGAGGTGCAGAAACAGGCAAGAAAGTTGCAGAAAGAGGGTCAAGGGGTGCAGAAAGAGACAAGTGAGGTGCAGACAGAGAAACGGGTGCAGAAAGAGGAGAGAGAATTGCAGAAAGAAGCAAAAGAGGAGCTCATAGAGGCAAGAGGGATGCCAAAACAGGCAGGAGAACTACAGAAAGAGGCAAGAGAATTGCTGAAAGAAGCAACAATGGTGCAGAAAGAAGCAACAGAGATGCCGAAAGAGGTAAGAGAGGTGCACAAAGAGGCAAGAGTGTTGCAGAAAGAAATAACAGAGGTGCTGAAAGATCTGCGAAAGGTGCAGAACAAGAAAAGAAAGGTGCAGAAAGAGGAACGAGATCTGCAGAAAAAAACAATAGAGGTGCTGAAAGATGAAAGTGAGGTGCAGAAAGAAGCAAGAGATGTACAGAAAGAGGCAAAAGAAATGCAGAAAGAAGCAGCAGAGGTGCAGAAAGAGGCAAAAGGGGTGCTGAAAGAGGCAAGAAAAGTGCAGAAAGAGGCAACAGAGGTACAGAAAGAGGCAAGAGATGTGCACAACAGGCAGGAAAGGTGCAGAAAGAGGGACAAGGGGTACAGAAAGAGACAAGAGAGGTGCAGAAAGAGAAACAAGTGTACAGAAAGAGGAGAGAGAAGTGCAGGAAAAAGCAAAAGAGGAGCTCATAGAGGCAAGAGGGATGCAGAAAGAGGCACAAAGAGTGCAGAAAGAAGGAAGAGAAGTACAGAAAGAAGCAAGAGTGGTGCAGAAAGAGGGAAGAGAGATGTCAAAAGAGGCAAGAGAGGTGCACAAAGAGGGAAGATGGAGCAGAAAGAGGCAAGAGGGGTGCAGAAAGAGCAAGAGAAGTGCAGAAAGAGGCAACAGAGGTACAGAAAGAGGTTAGAGAGGTGCAGAAACAGGCAGGAAAGTTGCAGAAAGAGGGACAAGAGGTACAGAAAGAGGCAAGTGAGGTGCAGACAGAGAAACAGGTGCAGAAAGAGGAGAGAGATTTGCAGAAAGAAGCAAAAGAGGAGCTCATAGAGGCAAGAGGGATGCCAAAACAGGCAGGAGAACTACAGAAAGAGGCAAGAGAATTGCTGAAAGAAGCAACAATGGTGCAGAAAGAAGCAACAGAGATGCCGAAAGAGGCAAGAGAGGTGCAGAAAGAGGCAAGATTGGTGCAGAAAGAAATAACAGAGGTGCTGAAAGATCTGCGAAAGGTGCAGAACAAGAAAAGAAAGGTGCAGAAAGAGGCACGAGATCTGCAGAAAAAAACAACAGAGGTGCTGAAAGATGAAAGTGAGGTGCAGAAAGAAGCAAGAGAGGTACAGAAAGAGGCAAAAGAAATGCAGAAAGAAGCAGCAGAGGTGCAGAAAGAGGCAAAAGGGGTGCTGAAAGAGGCAAGAAAAGTGCAGAAAGAGGCAACAGAGGTACAAAAGAGGCAAGTGATGTGTACAACAGGCGGGAAAGGTGCAGAAAGAGGGACAAGGGGTACAGCAAGAGACAAGAGAGGTGCAGAAAGAGAAACAAGGGTACAGAAAGAGGAGAGAGAAGTGCAGGAAAAAGCAAAAGAGGAGCTCATAGAGGCAAGAGGGATGCAGAAAGAGGCACAAAGAGTGAAGAAAGAAGGAAGAGAAGTACAGAAAGATGCAAGAGTGGTGCAGAAAGAGGGAAGAGAGATGTCGAAAGAGGCAAGATAGGTGCACAAAGAGGGAAGAAGGAGCAGAAAGTGGCAAGAGGGGTGCAGAAACAGGCAAGAGAACTGCAGAGAGAGGTCTGTAGAAAAATGCAACAGAGGTGCTGAAAGAGGCAAGTGAGGTGCAGAAAGGGGCAAGAGATCTGCAGATAGAGGAAATAGAAGTGTAAAAAGAAGCAACAGAGGTGAAGAAAGAGGCAAGGGAGGTGCAGAAACAGGCGGGAAAGGTGAAGAAAGAGGGGCAAGCGGTGCAGTAAGAGGCAAGAGAGGTGCAGAAAGGGAAACTGGTACAGAAAGAGGAGAGAGAAGTACAGAAAGAAGCAAAAGAGGAGCTCATAGAGGCAAGAGGGATGCATAAACAGGCATGAGAACTACAGAAAGAGGCAAGAGAATTGCTGAAAGAAGATACATAGGTGCAGAAAGAAGCAACAGAGATGCCGAAAGAGGCAAGAGAAGTGCATAAAGAGGCAAGAGGGGCGCATAAACAGGCAAGAGAACTGCAGAAAGAGGCAAGAGAATTTCTGAAAGAAGCAACAGAGATGTAGAAAGTAGCAAGAGAAGTGCAGAAAGAGGCAAGTGAGGTACAGAAAAAAGCAAGAAGTGGGCAGAAAGAACCATCAACAGAGGTACAAAAAGAGGCAAGAGGGGTACAGAAAGAGGTAGGAGAGGTGCACAAAGAGGCCAGAGAGATACAGAAAGAGGCAGAAGGGGTACAGAAGACGGCAGAGAAGTGTAGAAAGAGGCAAGAGAATTGCTGAAAGAAGCAACAGAGGTGTAGATAGAAGCAAGAGAAGTGCAGAAAGAGGGAAGTAAGGTGTAGAAAGAAGCAAGAGTTATGCAGAAATAACCAACAGAGGTGCAAGAAGAGGCAAGATGGGTACATAAAAAGGTAGGGGTGCACAAAGAAGCAAGAGAGGTACAGAAAGAGGCAGGAGGGGTGTAGAAAGAAGGAAGAGAAGTGCAGAAAGAAGTAACAGAGTTGCTGAAAGAGGCCTGAAAGGTACAGAACGAGAAAAGAAGGGTGCAGAAAGAGTCAAACGAAGTGCAGAAAGAAGCAACAGAGGTGCAGAAAGAGGCAAAAGGGGTGCTGAAAGAGTTAAGAAAAGTACAGAAAGAGGCAACAGAGGTACAGAAAGAGGCAAGGGATGTGCACAACAGGCAGGAAAGGTGCAAAAAGAGAAAAAAGGGATACAGAAAAAGGGCAAGAGAGGTGCAGAAAGAGAAATGAGGGTTCATAAAGAGGAGAGAGAAGTGCAGGAAAAAGCAAAAGAAGAGATCAAAGAGGCAGGAGGGATGCAGAAAGAGGTACGAGGAGAACAGAAAAAAGGAAGAGAAGTGCCGAAAGAAGCAAGAGTGGTGCATTAAGAGGGAAGAGAGGTGTAGGAATAAGCTAGAGAGTTGCACAAAGAGGGAAAATGGAAAAGAAAGGGGTGCACAAACAGGCAAGAGAACTGCAGAAAGAGTCAAGAGATCTGCAGAAAAAGCAAGAGAGGTGCTGAAAGATACAAGTGAGGTACAGAAAGAAGCAAGAGAGGTGCAAATAGAGGCAATAGAAGTGTAAAAAGAAGCAACAGAGGTGCAGAAAGTGGCAAAAGGGGTGCAAAAAGAGGCAAGAAAAATACAGAAAGAGGCAACAGTGATATAAAAAGAGGCAAGGTAGGTGCAGAAACAGGCAGGAAAGGGGCAGAAAGAGGGACTAGTGGTGCAGAAAGAGGCACAAGAGATGCAGAAAGAGAAACAGGTGTAGAAAGAAGAGAGAGAAGTGCAGAAAGAAGCAAAAGAGGAGCTCATAGATGCAAGAGGGATACAGAAACAGGCACGAGAACTACAGAAAGAGGCAAAAGAATTGCTGAATGAAGCAACAAAGGTGTAGAAAGAAGCAAGAAAGGTGCAGAACGAGGCAAGTAAGTTGCAGAAAGAAGCAAGAGCAGTGCAGAAACAGGCTGGAGAACTACGGAAAGAGGCAAGAGAATTGCTGCAAGAAGCAACAGAGATGTAGAAATAAGCAAGAGAAGTATAGAAAGAGGCAAGTAAGGTGCAGAAAGAAGCAAGAGCACTGCAGAAAGAACCAACAGAGGTGCAAAAAGAGGCAAGAGGGGTGCAGAACGAAGCAGGAGGGTTGTAGAAAGAAAGAAGAAAAGTGCAGAAAGAAGTAACAGATGTGCTGAAAGAGGCGTGAAGGATGCGGAAAGAGCAATAGAAGTGCAGAAAGAGGCAACAGAGGTACAGAAAGAGGCAAGAGAGGTATAGAAACAGGCAGGAAAGGTACAGAAAGTGGGGACAGGGGTGCAGATAGAGGCAAGAGAGGTGCATAAAGAGAAAAGAGGGGTACAGAATGGGGCAAGAGATCTGCAGAAAAAAGCAACAGAGGTGCTGAAAGAAGCAATTGGGGATCAGAATGGGGCAAGAGATCTGCCAAAAAAAGCAACAGAGATGCTGAAAGAGGCAATGGAGATGCAGAAAGAGGCAATAGAAGTGCAGAAAGAAGCCATAGAGGTGCAGAACGAGGCAAAAGAGGTGCAGAAACAGGCAGGAAAGGTGCAGAAGGAGGGACGAGGAATGCAGAAAGAGGCAAGTGAGATACAGAAGGAGGCAGGAGGGGTACAGAAAGAAGAAAGAGAAGGGCAGAAAGAAGTTATAGAGGTGCTGAAAGAGGAGCGAAGGGTGCAGAAAGAGCAAGAGAAGTGCAGAAAGAGGCAACAGAGGTACAGAAAGAGGCTAGAGAGGTGCAGAAACAGGCAGGAAAGGTACATAAAGAGGGAACAGGGGTAGAGATAGAGGCAAGAGATGTTCAGAAAGAGAAAAGAGATGTGCAGAAAAAGCAACAGTGGGGCTGAAAGAGACACGTGAGGTGCAGAAAGAGGCAAGAGATCTGTAGAAAAAAGGAAGAGAAGTATAGAAAGAGGGAACAGGGGTACAGATAGAGGCGAGAGATGTGCAGAAAGAGAAAAGAGGGGTGCAGAAAGAGGCAAGAGATCTGCAGAAAAAAGCAACATAGGTGCTGAGCAGGCAAGTGAGGTGCAGAAAGAGGCAAGAGATCTGCAGAAAAAAGCAGCAGAGGTGCTGAAAGGCAAGTCAACTATAGAAAGAAGCAAGAGAGGTACAGAAAGAGGCAATAGAAATGCAGAAAGAAGCATCAGAGATGCATAAGGAGGTAGGAGGGATACACAAAGAGGAGAGAGAAGTACAGAAAGAAGCAAAAGCGGTGCTTAAAGAGGCAAGAGGGATGCAGAAAGAGACAAGAGCAGTGCAGGAAAAACCAAGTGAAGTGCAGAAAGAAGCAACAGAGGTGCAGAAGGAGTCATTTGGAGGGCAGAAAGATGGAAGAGAAGTGCAGAAAGAAGTCACAGAGGTGCTGAAAGAGGTGCTAAGCTTGCAGAAAATGTCAAGAGAAGTGCAGAAAGGCACGAGAGGCAAGGGAGGTGCAGAAAGAGGCAGGAAAGGTGAAGAAAGAGGTACAAGCGGTACAGAAAGAGGCAAGAGAGGTGCAGAAAGAGAAACTGGTGCAGAAAGAGGAGAGAGAAGTGCAGAAAGAAGCAAAAGAGGAGCTCCCAGAGGCAAGAGGAATGCATAAACAGGCATGAGAACTACATAAAGAGGCAAGAGAATTGCTGAAAGAAGTAACAAAGGTGCAGAAGGAAGGAACAGAGATGCCGAAAAAGTCAAGAGGCATAATTTAGATTTTTTTTATGGAAGGGGGCGCAAGGCCCCCCTACCCAGGACCACTTTTGGCCCTGGGACCCCATCCCCTGGGCCTGGCAGCCTTGTAGTTTTTTTTAAATGTTGGGGAGGAGGGCTGCATGGCCCCCCTACAGAGGTGAATTATGGCCCCAGGGACCCTATACGCTGGGGCCTGGCCTGCCTTCTTTTTATTTTGGGAGGCAGACCAAAAAAAGCCCTGGGGACCCCATCCCCTGGGGACTGCCAGCCTTCTTTTTTGGGGGGGTAGGGGGCCGCATGGCCCCTCCTCAGGCTAATTATGGCCCTGGGACCCCATACCCACCTTCAAGTTAGGGATCGTGGGGGCCCCAATGCTACCACGTTCCCTACCAGCTCCCCGCCTCTTGCAGGAGCCGGCATTGTTTTGAGCAAGGGGAGCTACTGACCTGCAGCACCCCTTGCCCAAAATCAATTCTGCTTTGCTTCGTTGAAGCAAGAGCAGGTATCAGGAAGTGTTGGCAGCCATCTTGTGCAACCCCCAAAAAAACACTGCAAACGCGAAAAGGGGACAGGGTAGACACACCCTGCCCCCCTAGGCCTGCTCAGGGGGTCCCACAAGGACCCCCAAGGCCAAAAAAATGTTAGTTTGTTTTTTAAATTGCGGGATGCCCGTAGGATCTGCGCATCCCGCACTTTAAAGGTTATTAGCCCCCGTGGTCCAAATCCCGGGGGCATTTTCAAAACATAATGTGGGGTGGTCCCCACACTGCCCCATGGACTGCCATCCCTGGGGCTCTAACTTAATATATGCGGGGGGCTCACTGGGTTTCCCCGCAGCCCTGGGGACTGCCATCCCCGGGGCTTGAAAACATTAACTGGGGGCTCTGAGGCCCCCCAGCCCTGGGGACTTCCAACCCCTGGGACTCTAATTTAATATATGCGGGGAGCTCACGGGGCCCCCCGCAGCCCCTGGGACCACCACCCCCTGGGGCTTGAAAACATTAACTGGGGGGGCTCTGAGGCCTCCCAGCCCTGGGGACCTCCACCCCCTGGGACTCTAATTTAATATATGCGGGGAGCTCACGGGGCCCCCCACAGCCCCTGGGACCACCACCCCCGGGGCTTGAAAACATTCACATGGGGGCCCCCCTGCCCAGGGACCGCCATCCCGGGTCTCTAATTTAATATATGCGGGGGGCTCATAGGGCCCCCTGCAGTCCCAGGAACCGCCTCCCCCCGGGGCTTGAAAACATTAACTGGGGGGCTCTGAGGCCCCCCCCGGCCCCGGGGACCGCCACCCCCAGGGCTTGAAAACATTAACTGGGGTGGGGCTCTGAGGCCCCCCAGCCCCAGGGACCGCTCCCCCGGGGCTTGAAAATATTAACTGGAGGGGCTCTGAGGCCCCCCCAGCCCCGGGGACTGCCACACCCCATTTAATATATGCGGGGGGCTCATGGGGCCCCCAGCTGCCCTGGGGTCTGCCAGCCCCGGGGCCTGTTTAAAATGGGTGGCCCAGCCCCGGGGACTGCCACCCCCGGGGCTTCAAAATTTTAAGTCCAGCCCCGGGGACCGCCACCCCCTGGGGCTTCTTAACAGTGTGGGAGGGGGGCCACGTTGCCCCCCTCCTGGAGCCCAAGATGGCTCTGGGGACCGTCACCCCAGGGCCGGCTTCTGCAGGGTCCCGGGGCCACCCACCCCAGGACACTGCTCTTTGCAATGGCAGGGAGGGAGCCTCGCGGCTCCCACCCTGCCATTGCAAACTGCTTTGCTTCATTGAAGCGAGAGCAGGGAAACCTGCTCTCGCTTTAATGAAGCAAAGCAGATTGCTTTTCCATATGGGGAGTAGCATGTTATCTGCTCCCCATATGGAAAAGCAGGGCCGGCTCCCGCACGAGGCGAGGAGCTGGCGGGACCATGGGGGGATTGGGGACCCCCCACAGTCCCCAACGGTGAGGGCCAGCCCCGGAGAATGGGGTCCCCGGGGCTAACAGTGGCTCGGGAGGGGGGCCACGTGGACACTCTCCCATTAACAAAAAAAACATATTTTTAAAAAAAACAATGGCCGGCCCCGGGGGATGGGGTCCCCGGGGCCTTGAAGTGGCCTGAGGAGGGGGGCTATGTAGCCCCCTCCATAAAAATATTAAATTAATTGGCCATGCCCCAGGGGATGGGGTCCCCGGGGCCAGGAATTGGCTACAGGTGGGGGGCCACGCAGCCTCCTGCAGTGTCCCGGTGTGCCCACCCCAGGACACTGCTCTTTGCAATGGCAGGGAGGGAGCCTCGCGGCTCCCACCCTGCATTGCAAACTGCTTTGCTTCATTGAAGCGAGAGCAGGGAAACCTGCTTTCGCTTCAATGAAGCAAAGCAGATTGCTTTTCCATATGGGGAGTAGCATGTTATCTGCTCCCCATATGGAAAAGCACAGCCGGCTCCCGCAGGAGGCAGGGAGCTGACGGGACTATGGGGGGATTGGGGACCCCCCCACAGTCCCCAACGGTGAGGGCCAGCCCCGGAGAATGGGGTCCCTGAGGCTTTCAGTGGCCCGGGAGGGGGGCCACGTGGCCCCTCTCCCCATTAACAAAAAAAACATATTTTTAAAAAAACAGTGGCCGGCCCCGGGGGATGGGGTCCCCGGGGCCTTGAAGTGGCCTGAGGAGGGGGGCTATGCAGCCCCCTCCATAACAATATTAAATTAATTGGCCATGCCCCAGGGGATGGGGTCCCGGGGCCAGGAATTGGCCACAGGTGGGGGGCCATGCAGCCCCTTCCCGTAATAAAAATGGTTATAATTCATATTTGGGGTCAGGCCCTGGGGATGGGGTCCCCAGGGCCCCAAAAAACTAAAAGGAAAGGGGGCCCCACGGCCCCCTTTCAATTTTTTTTTTAAAAGACGCGATTGTCCCTAAGCCCCGCCCCCTCACAAACGCACTCTGCAAACGGGCCCTGTGGCGCGTCCTAAATTGGGGAATTAATTCCCCTTCAATACTGGGGTTCCGTGGGGGCCAACTAGCCCACCAGGTACCTCCAATAAGCGCCACAGGGCTGCAATGCAGTGAGGTGCTCCAGGCCACGCAAATAGGTTTCAGACATGTTATGGTTAGGAATTAGCATTTAAAAAACCTTTGAAATTCACTGAAAAAAACATAGGTTTCAGACATGTTATAGTTAGGAATTAGCATTTAAAAAACCTTAGAAATTCACTGAAAAAAGCATAGGTTTTAGGGGTGTTATAGTTAGTTGTACATTTCACTCGTACAAAACAATTGAAATTCCCCCGTTATAGTTAGTTGTACTAACTATAACTTGCGCGCCTGCAATCCACTGCTGATGATGTCACATATTACATCATTCATGACATGGTCAGTGACTTCACTGATGATATCACTGATGACATCTCAACTTTTGTGAGAGAAGCATTTGGGTATTTCATGTGTATGCAGGGACATAACTGCTTAAAAACCTGTCCTGTTCTCAAATTTTGATAGAATTAGAAACCAGTCATTGTTTATGGATTTGTAAAATGAGTCAGGCTTCCACACTAAAATGAAGTACAAAAATATGTGGATTGTGTGCAGGCACCTTACCTTTTCCAGAGTAGTTAATGTGTTTTTGTAAAATGCAATGGATAGCGTTGCTTGTCTACAATCACACTATGAGTTTGTGTGCATTTGGGAATCATTCTGAGAGAAGCATTTGGGTACTGCATGTGTTTGCAGACACATAACTGCTTAAAAACCTATCCTGTTATTTAGTTTTGGTAGAATTGCAAACCAGTTATTGCTTATGTATTTTCAAAATGGGTCAGGCTTCAACACTAATGTGCAGAAGTAAATTATGTGGAATGTGTGCAGTCACCTTACCTATTCTAGATTAGAAAATGTGTTTTGGTAAAATGCAAGGGATAGTGTTCCTTGTCTAGAATCACACTGTGAGTCTGTGTGCATTTAGGAACTATTGTGAGAGAAGCATGTTGGTATTTCATGTGTTTGCAGACACATAACTGCTTAAAAACCTATCCTGTTCTCACGTTTTGGTAGAATTAGAAACCAGTCATTGCTTATGTATTTGCAAAATGAGTCAAGTTTCTACACTAATGTGCAATAGTAAAATAAGTGGAATGTGTGCAGTCACCTTACCTCTTCCAGACTACTAAATGTGTTTTGGTAAAATCCAAGGGATAGTGTTTGTTGTCTACAATCACACTGTGAGTCTTCGTGTATTTAGGAACCATTCTGAGAGAAGCATTTGGGTATTTCATGTGTTTGCAGACACATACATGCTTAAAAACCTATCTTGTTCTCATGTTTTGGTAGAATTAGAAACCAGTCATTGCTTTTGCATTTGCAAAATGAGTCAGGCTTCTACACTAATGTGCAGTAGTAAACTATGTGGAATGTGTGCAGTCACCTTACCTCTTCTAGACTAGTAAATGTGTTTTGGTAAAATGCTAGGGATAGTGTTTGCTGTCTAGAATCACACTGTGAGTCTGTGTGCATTTAGGAACCATTCTGAGAGAAGTATTTGGGTATTTCATGTGTTTGCAGGCACATAACTGCTTAAGAACGTGTTCTTACGTTTTAGAGGAATTACAAACCAGTTAACTCTAAATACCTTCACACTTGTGTTTCAGGCCTACAATTCCCTAGTCAGTACCCATACACTCCAGAAAACACCCTGTCACTGCTCTTGCAATCCCGTAGTGACCCTTTCAGCACCATGTACTAATCCATTCACTGAAGTAAAACTCAGCAATTATGAATTCACCCAGTGTCTCTACTTGTACTACTCTAATCATTTAGTCACTATTCATGTACTCATGCAGTGAGCCAGGCCTTATGACATGGATTGCATTAAACTCTTCTACACTATGCATGTAGTGGTCTAACCACCTATTTACTTGTGTTTCAGCCCTACAATTCCCCAGTCAGTATCTATACACTCCAGCAAACACACTGTCATTGCTGTTCTAATCCCATAGTGACCCTTTCAGGACCATGTACTAATCCATTCACTAAATTAAAACTTAAACAATTATAAATCCACCCAGTGTCTCTCCTTGTAGTACTGTAATGTTTGAATCAGTACATAAGTACTCATACAGTGATGCAGGGCCTTAGCACTTGGACTGGTCAAACTCCTGCACAATGCATGTACTCCTCTAATCACCTACACACTTGTGTTTCAGGCCTACAATTCCCCAGTCAGTTTACATACACTGCTTCAGACACCCTGTTACTGCCTTTGCTCTACTCTAGTGACCCTTTCTCCACCATATATTAATCTGATCTCTGTAGTAAAACTCAACCAATAATACATTCACCCAGTGTCTCTCCTTGTACTACTCTAATCATTCAGTCAGTATCCATGTACTCATGCAGTGAGCCAGGCCTTAGGACATAGATTGCTTTCAACTCCTATGCGCTATGCATGTAGTGGTCTAACCACCTTTTCACTTGTGGTTCAAGCCTACAATTCCCCAGTCAGTATCCATACACTCCAGCAAACACCCTGTCACTACTCTTGCAATCCCATAGTGATCATTTCAGCACCATGTACTAATGTATTCATTTCAGTAAAACACAACCAATTATAAATTCACCCAGTGTCTCACCTTGTACTACTCTAATCATTCAGTCAGTATACATGTACTCATGCAGCGAACCAGGCCTTAGGACATGGATAGCTTTAAACTCCTATGCACTATGCATGTAGTACTCTAACCACCTTTTTATTTGTGCTTCAGGCCTACAATTCCCCAGTCAGTATCCATACACTCCAGCAAACACCCTGTCACTGCTCTTGCAATCCCATAGTGACCCTTTTAGCACCATGTACTAGTCCATTCACTAAAGTAAAACTTAACCAATTATAAATTCTCCCAGTGTCTCTCAGTACTGTAATGTTTGAATCAGTACATACGTACTCATGCAGTGATGCAGGGCCTTAGCACTTGGATGGTACAAACTCCTATACACAATGCATGTACTCCTTTAACCACCTACACACTTGTGTTTCAGGCCTACAATTCCCTAGTCAGTTTTCATTCACTACTTCAAACACCCTGGTACTGCCCTTGCACTCCTCTAGTGACCCTTTCTGCACCATGTATTCATCTGTTCACTACAGTAAAACTCAAACAATTATACATTCACCCATTGTCTCTCCTTGTTCTACACTCATCATTCAGTCAGTATTCATGTACTCATGCAGTGAGCCAGGCCTTAGGACATGGATTGCTTTAAACTCCTATGCGCTATGTATGTAGTGGTCTAACGACGTTTTCACTTGTGGTTCAGGACTAAAATTCTCCAGTCAGTATCCAGACGCTCCAGCAAACACCCTGTCACCACTCTTGCAATCCCATAGTGACCCTTTCAGCACCAAGTACTAATCCATTCACTGAAGAAAAACTTAACCAATTATAAATTCACCCAGTCTCTTTCCTTGTAGTACTGTAATGTTTGAATCAGTACATAAGTACTCATGCAGTGATGCAGGGCCTTAGCACTTGGACTGGTACAAACTCCTATGCACAATGCATGTACTCCTCTAACCACCTACGCACTTGTGTTTCAGGCCTACAATTCCCTAGTCAGTTTACATACACTGCTTCAGACACCCTGTTACTGCCCTTGCCCTCCTCTAGTGACCCTTTCTGTACCATGTATTTATCTGTTCACTGCAGTAAAACTCAACCAATTATAAATTTACCCACTGTCTCTCCTTGTACTACTCTAATTATTCAGTCAGTATCCATGTACCTATGCAGTGAGCCAGGCCTCAGGACATGGACTGCTTTAAAATCCTATGCACTAAGCATGTAGTGCTCTAACCACCTTTACGCTTCTGTTTCAGGCCTACAATTCCCCAGTCAGTATCCACACACTCCAGCAAACACCCTGTCACTGCTCTTGCAATCCCATAGTGACTCTTTCAGCTCCATGTACTAAACCATTCACTGAAGTAAAACTCAACCAATTATACATTCACCCAAGGTCTCTATTTGTACTACCCTAATCTTCCAGTCAGTATCCATGTACTCATGCAGTGAGCTAGGCCTTAGGACATGGACTGCTTCAAACTCCTATGCAATATGCATGTAGTGCTCTAAACATCTACACACTTGTGTTTCATGCCTACAATTCCCCAGTCAGTATCCATGCACTCCAGCAAACACCCTGTCACTGCTCTTGCAATCCCATAGTGACTCTTTCAGCACTATGTACTAATCCATTCACTGAAGTAAAACTAAAAAAATATAAATTCTCCCAGAGTCTCTCTTTGCAGTACTCTAATCATTCAGTCAGTATCCATGTACTCATGCAGCGAGCCAGGCCTTAGGACATGGACTGCTTTAAACTCCTATGCACTATGCATGTAGTGGTCTAACCACGTTCCACTTGTGTTTCAGACCTACAATTCCCCAGTCAGTATCAATACACTCCAGAAACACCCTGTCACTGTTCTTGCATCCCCATAGTGACACTTTCAGCACCATGTACTAAACCATTCACTGAATAAAAACTTAACCAATTATAAATTCACCCAGTGTCTCTTCTTGTAGTACTGTAATGTATGAATCAGTACATAGGTACTCATGCAGAGAAGCAGGGCCTTAGCACTTGGACTGGTACAAACTCCTGTGCACAATGCCTGTACTCCTCTAACCACCTACACACTTGTTTTTCAGGCCTACAATTCCGCAGTCAGTTTACATACACTGCTTCAAACACCCTGTTACTGCCTTGCACTCCTCTAGTGACCCTTTCTGCACTATGTATTAGTCTGTTCACTGAAGTAAAAGTCAACCAATTTTAAATTCACCCAGTGTCTCTCCTTGTACTACTGTAATCATTCAGTCAGTATCCATATACTCATGCAGCAGGGCAGGCTTTAGGACAAGGATTGCTTTAACCTCCTATGCACTATGCATGTAGTGGTCTAACCACCTTTTCACTTGTGTTTCAGGCCTACAATTCCCCAGTCAGTGTCCATACACTCTACAAAACACCCTGCCACCGCTCTTGTTATCCGATAGTGATCATTTCAGCACCATGTACTAATCCATTCACTAAAGTAAAACTCAACCAATAATAGATTCACCCAGTGTCTCTCCTTGTACTACTCTAATCATTCAGTCAGTATCCATGTACTCATGGAGTGAGCCAGGCTTTAGGAAATGGATTGCTTTAAACTCCAATGCACTATGCATGTAGTGGTCTAACCACCTTTTCACTTGTGTTTCATGCCTACAATTCCCCAGTCAGTATCAATACACTCCAGCAAACACCCTGTCACTGCTCTTGCAATTCCATAGTGACCCTTTCAGCACCATGTACTAATGTATTCATTTTAGTAAAACACAACCAATTATAAATTCACCCAATGTCTCTATTTGTACTACTCTAATTATTCAGTCAGTATCCCTGTACTCATGCAGTGAGCTAGACCTTAGGACATGGACTGCTTCAAACTCATATGCAATATGCATGTAGTGCTCTAACCATTCTACACACTTGTGTTTCATGCCTACAATTCCCCAGTCAGTATCCACATGCTCCAGTAAACACCCTGTCACTGCTCTTGCAAACCCATAGTGACTCGTTCAGCACCATGTACTAATCCATTCACTGAAGTAAAACTCAACCAAATATAAATTCTCCCAGTGTCTCTCCTTGTAGTACTCTAATCATTCAGTAAGTATCCATGTACTCATACAGCGATCCAGGTCTTAGGACATGGACTGCTTTAAATTCCTATGCACTATGCATGTAGTGGTCTAACCACCTTTTCATTTGTGTTTCAGGCCTACAATTCCGCAGTCAGTATACATACAGTCCAGCAAACACCCTGCCACTGTTCTTGCATTCCCGTAGTGACCCTTTCAGCACTATGTACTAATCCATTCACTGAAGAAAAAATATATGTTATGTTATGTTATGTTATACTTTTATTTATATAGCGTACGGCTACTCTAAAAGAGTGTACCGGCGCTTTATGTAGGCAGCTCAGCAATTTTAAAAAACATAACAACAATAAAACAGAGACAGAGGAAAAAGAAAAAAAGGAGCACCCTAGAGGTTGAAAAGCCAGGTCTTAAGGCTCTTCCTAAACAGGAACAGACTGGGAATACTGCGTAGGGCGAGAGGCAAGGAATTCCACAGCTGGGGGGCCCTGAGACTGAAAGAGCGACCCCCCGTGCGAGCCTTCCTCACTCGAGGGACCACGGCCATAAACAAAGATTCCGACGAAGTGAGCGGGCCGGGCGATAAAAGGCGAGCCTACGCTGCAGATACCTAGCTCCAGAGCCAGAAAGTGCTTTATGTACAAGGGTCAAAGTTTTAAACATAATCCGCTTTCGGATGGGCAGCCAGTGAAGCGACTGCACCAACCCGGATGTTCTCGCTCGCCTATGAAGGCCAAAGATGGCGCGAGCCACGGAGTTCTGCACCACTTGCAACCGCTGGACCAGATAGTCCGGGAGCCCTAAATATAAGGCATTAGCATAGTCCAATCTAGAGCCTATTAAGGCTTGAACAGTGATCTTTCTATGCTCCTCTGTAAGCAGAGGTAGGAACTTCCGGAGCATCTTCAAGATACCAAAACAAGTGCCCGTTAGACCAAGAATGTGTGATCTAAGCGTGAGGTTGTTGTCAAACTTGACTCCCAAGTTTTTGGCAACCAGAGATGCCTGAGCAGGAGGACACATGTCCGATGGCCACCACTCACGCCAATCAGGGTCTGAGGCGCATCCAAAAAGCAAAACCTCCGATTTGTTGGAGTTGGCCTTGAGGCTGTTCCGCTGGAACCAGTCAAAGACCATCCCCAAACACCCCCAGATACTCTCTCCATCAAATGCCTGATCTTTCCTGCACGTGAAGAGCAGTTGCGTGTCATCCGCGTAAGACACGATCTGGGCCCCAAAAGTCTCCACCAGTGCCGCCAGAGGGGTCATAAAGATGTTAAAAAGAGTCGGGCTCAACACAGAGCCCTGTGGAACTCCGACTCCCAAAGGCGGCATCTCAGCGGAGCTCGTGGAGGCCCAGACCGTTTGTCGGCGGTCCTCAAGAAAAGATGTAAACCATTTGAGCACCGTCCCCCTTAGACCGATGTCATAAAGTCTGGCGAGAAGCGCCTCATGGGGGACGGTGTCGAAGGCCGCCGACAAGTCTAGCATGACAAGCATGGCCTTGCCTCCTGAATCCAGTGTCTCCTTAATGACCTCTGACACCTCCAAGAGTGCCGTCTCCGTACTTAAATTAGGACGGAAGTCGGATTGCGAGGGGTGCAGTAGGTCATTTGATTCTAGAAAGCTAGATAGAACGCCATGCACATGCTTCTCCATGAGCTTCACCAGGGCCGGAAGAAGGGAAATTGGCCTACAGTTGGCCAGAACCTCAGCATCCAGTCCAGGCTTCTTGAGGAGAGGGATCACCATGGCCCTTTTCCAGGACCGCGGGACCCTCCCCTCCCTCAAAGACAAGTTCAAGAGAGGATTGACCAATGGGTTCATCACCGACGCCATCCTAGCCAAAAATTTGGCCGGACATGGGTCTAGTGGCGAGCCTGATTTAAGACTGGCCAGAAGCGTAAGGGAAGCATCGGGGGAAACAGAGGGGAACTCAGCCAAGACAACATCTGGCGTAGACGATGGAACAAGTCCCGTCCCAATGCTGAAAAACCCTTCAGCGGACCTCTCTGAAAAGGAGGCCTGGATCGATTTGACCTTATCCGTAAAAAACCTGGCGAGGTCACAGACCCATGACTCAGATGACACTATTTGATGCGAATTGGATCTAGGGGCCGTAAACTCCCTCACCACGGTGAAAATCTCCTTGCATGAGTTGGAGGCCGCCTCTATCCTCTTGGCAAGATAATCTTTTTTTGCACGGAGAATATTGCGATGGTAGGCTTTAACCGCCATACTATAGGCAAGTCTGGCCTCCCCATTGCACTGAGAGCGCCACGCCCTCTCGGCCACCTTGCACTGGCTTCGATCAGTACGCAGCGCCTCCGTAAACCACGGCGCAGACTGCCGCTTGGCCGTGGGTCAAGGGGCCCTTGCGGGGGCTAGATCATTCAGCTAGATCATATACCAATTATAAATTCACCCAGTGTCTTTCCTTGTAGTACTGAAATGTTTGAATCAGTACATAAGTACTCATGCAGTGATGCAGGGCCTTAGCAATTGGACTGGTACAAACTCCTATGCACAATGCATATACTCCTCTAACCACCTAACACGTGTTTCAGGCCTACAATTCCCCAGTCAGTTTACATACACTGCTTCAAACACCCTGCTACTGCCCTTGCACTCCTCTAGTGACCCTTTCTGCAGCATGTATCAATCTGTTCACTGTAGTAAAACTCAACCAATTATAAATTCACTCAGTGTCTCTCCTTCTACTACTCTAATTATTCAGTCAGTGTCCATGTACTTATGCAGTGATCCAGGCCTTAGGACATGGACTGCTTTAAAGTCCTATGCACTAAGCATGTAGTGCTCTAACCACCTTTACACTTCTGTTTCAGGCCTACAATTCCCCAGTCAGTATTCATACACTGCTGCAAACGCCCTGTTACTGCTCTTGTGCTCCTGTAGTGACCCTTTCAGCACCATGTACTTAACAATTTACTCAAGTAAAACTCAACCAATTATAAATTCAACCAGTGTCTCTCCTTCTACTACTACAGTCACTATCCTTAGGACATGGACTGCTTTAAAGTCCATTGCAGTAAGCATGTAGTGCTCTAACTACCTTTATGCTTGTGTTTTAGGCGTACAATTTCCCAGTCAGTATCCATACACTCCAGCAAACACCCTGTCACTACTCTTACATTCCCATAATGACCCTTTCAGCACCATGTACTAATCATTCACACTGGTACAAATCCTTGTCCATTACACATGCAGACATGTAACCATCTATAGTTATCTTTACACCTTGAATTACAATTTTAATTAGTGATTACAAAAGTGAGTGGTTAAATGGTTTTTACATAGAATGTTTTTGTATAGTAATAGAAAAGTATAATTTATAAATTTATCGAAATACATTTATTTATGTTTTTTACAGATATTGTTTATCCTCATTAAAATAAAGTTATCATGCCTGCAAAATCTAAGAAAGAGAAAAGGACAGAACAAGGACAATTATATGAAGAAAATTCAACAACAAGTATTGGATGACCAACTCCATGTGGCTAAAAAGAAGAAGTCTTCAGGTAAGACAACCAAGGAATTCATTAAAAAACTTTCATAGCCTACAAACAGTGTGCAGAATGTGGAAACTAATGACAATGATTCGACTAGGCAAAAGAAAATCAATAACAGGAAAGAAAAAAAGAAAATTTACATACAAATGATTCGAAGTATGGTAAAAGAAGGCAAAATCAATACAAAGAAATACGTAAACATTTTTTTTTACAATAGAGTAGTTCTTAATTTGCTGAAAGATATGAAAAATATAGGAAAAAGGCACTATTTTATAAAAAGAAGAAGCATATTGAATCCATTGTTGAAAAAGCTTTTGAAGTAAAAAGGAAACTATTTATTTTAGTTTTAAACAGAATTTGATCACTAGATAAACCAATCCATTTGCCAAAAGTAAGAGTAAACTAATGTTTGTGATTTTTTTTGGGTGAATGGAAACACAGTTCAAGTTCTGAGCCTTTCTTTAATGAAGTGAGTTATTTTCGGGCCAATGATTTGTTGCATGCAGTTGATACCAGTGGTCCAGCTTATGAGGTTAGAAATGGTTGTCCAATTGAGAAAGAGAAAATGGTTCCCAGAAATGCAGAAGAAGTGATAGCTGATGAGGTTCTAGGCAGACGTCCTAAACCGCAGTGCACACTTGGGATTGCAGTAGTATTTGTAGTGTACGACAAGAATCTATTGATATTTTACGCGATTTCTTATGAGAATATACAAAGAAATCTGTTAAACAAAAGATTAAGATATTGTAAGGACTAGACCCTTGTAGAGTGAGAAAACATACTTTTTGGTTTGCAAGGTCATTCTCTGGCTTGTATTTCTAGGAAAGTATGTCAAAGTGTTTTTCATCATTTCAGGATGTTAGCAGTACATCATACTCAAATGTGGAAATTAGTCACAAGATTGTATTATGCAAAAAGTCCAGCACTAATGTTAAATGAGTTGAACGGTGCTCCTTTGCGTGGATCAGTATCAGATGTGAAGAAGGTTTGTGATGAAATGAATTTTTGTTACTTTGCTCCTGAACAAGAGAGTGCAGAAACCGATACATTAATAGAAGAAAATGTTGAAGAGAATGTTGAACATAGTAGTCCAAAAAAATTTGAAGATCAAATTACAAAGTTTAAGGTGATTTCAGGTGAAAGGCCAAATTATTCTTGTATTTGTTGCTGGCGAACTCACAATAAAAATCAGACTAGGACTGTTGATTTGTATTTAAAAAGTGAAAGAGAAAATAATGATAAGTAGAAGGAATTTGAAACTTATTTGTTGGTAGAGAATTGTTTTGATTTGGGTTCTGATCAGCGTATTTGTAAATATTGTTACAATAAATTAGATGAGAATAAAATGCCTGCTAGAGCTGTCCATAACAATCTAGAGTTGGTAACTATTCCTCCAGAATTGGTAAATTTAAATACCTACGAGTCTATTCTCATTCAATATGTACACCCATTTCAGGCTATTGTTCTATGAAGCCTAAAACAGGTAAATTGCCTCCTTCAGATTTACTGAGAGGATTAAAAGGAAGAGTTGTATATTTACCTCTAGATTTAAAGACAAATGTTGAAACTATTGGTGTAGAGTGTGTAGAAAATGAACCACTAGTCATTCTAGTTAATGGCGGGCCTACTAAGAGTAAGAAAATCTGGCAGGGGTTAGTAGATGTAAGGAAAGCGCAAAAGGCAACTTTGTATTTGATAAAAAACAATGAGTGCTATAAAAATGTGTATATGGGAGAAGAAGAAATACTTTTAGCAGATGATATTGAAACATCAAGTGGACAAATTGAAAAAGTGGACATGTCCAGAAGTAAAGAAATCTATGAACATTACAGTGTACATCCACTTCATTCAAAAGAAGTGATGGGGAATACTATTGAGTTATTCCAAATGAAAAAAGTGAAGGGAAGTTCCATGAGTGTATGGGAAGAATGCTTGGAGGCTCATTGTTTTCCACAGTTGTTCCCAACAGGTAAAGGAGGACAATATGATGAATGACCTGTGCAGATTCCTGCATCTGAATATTGGACAACAAGATTGTATGCAGAAGATCCAAGATTTCGACAATGTATCCCGTATATATTTCATCTTTTGTTTGAAAGTGACTTGTCTGGACTTTCATATGCAGTCAATCACATATTGAAAACAGAAGTACATCTGCAAAATGTTTCTGCAAAGGATTTTATGGATAAAGTGCACCAGAGAGATGATCATTTAGAATCTCAGCTGATTAATCTGATGGCATGTCAACGTGGGACTAATGAATATTGGTACCGTCGTCATGGAGAACTTAAATGTATGCTAAGGAACTTAGGAACTCCTACATGGTTCCTTACCCTAAGCTGTGCTGAGTACGCTTGGGGTGATTTGCTTGAATTTCTTGGAGAGGCAAATTCCAATGTAAAAAATATTGAATACAAGACACCAGGTTAATTGTGCTCTTTGGATCCTAATAATGTATGCAGGTATTTCAATCATAGATGTAAAGCTATGATGTCTTTTATTTGCAATAAAAAAATCCTCCTCTTGGAGAAGTTGTGGATTTCTTTTGGAGAAAGGAGTATCAAGCAAGAGGTGCTCCTCATATACATATGCTATTATGGATCAAGGATGCCCCCAAATTCGGAACAGATTTGGATGGTACTGTTTTGTCTTTTATTGAAGAATATGCTACATGTGCTATACCCAAAAGCACAGAAGAAAACAATTTAAGACAAGTCCTACGATGCCAAAGCCATTGATGTGGAAAATACTGTTGATGAAAGTACAAGTCTAAGGATAAGTTCTATACCAAATGTTGTATTGCATTTCCACGTCCTGTATTATTCAAGGGAAGAGTGAACAGTTTTATGTCAGCTATGCGACATACCATCACAAGAAAGTGTCCAAAAAATGCCTACAATTTAAGAAGAAGCGAAGAATCAAAATACTTAAATGATTACAATCCGGTTATTCTGTCCATGTGGAATGCTAACATGGATATTCAGTACGTTGTGGACAATTCCATTGCTGTTGCTTGATATGTAACATCATACATTACAAAATCAGAAAAGACGGTATTGAAAGAACTGTGGATAGAGAATTCTCACGTGAAGAGTCTAAGTGAGAAATTATACAGTTTCAGTTTGAAGATGTTATCCCATCGAGAAGTCAAAGCATATGAATGCTCAGATCGGTTATCATCTGTAAGTCTATTCTCCAAATCTAGAAGAATCATTTGGGTGAGTCTAGGTCTAGCTGCATTGCGAAATCGAGTACTTAAACGGTACAAGAAATTGAACATTTAGTAGAAAAAGATCCAGAAAGTACAGATATTTTGAAAACGAATATGTTGGACACATATTACCCAAACAGAAGCCATCATCTTGAGAACATGTGTCTCTATGAAGTGCTGCAAAACCACATTTTTAAACGGAATACTACAGAGAACATCAATGATGGAAAATATGGAGAGATTGGTTCCGAAGGATGTTTGGTGAAACAAAGAAAGGAAATTTGATTAATCACAGAAAAACTGACTTGCGACACTGCTGATAAAAGGGAAGTTTACTATTTAGCCCTTTTGCAACTGTTCAAACCGTGGCATTCAGAATTCAAATTACTTGGAGATTTTCAGAGCTATGAAGATTCCTTCAATGCTTGTAAAGACACCATTGAATGCACTGTTTTTGCAAATTATGTGAAAATGTTGAACGATGAAATTGATCAAGTCGCTACTATTGCAGCTGAGATTGCTAGAGACAGCTCTCAAGACAGTCAAAGCTCTGCTCTGCTGAGTCAAGATCCACTAGGACAACCAATTGTTGAAAATGAATCAGCAATCGCCATGAATGAGGTGGAAACAGCAATGCATCAAGCTTAAGAAGATATAATGGACTTAGCAAACTTGGAAGAACAACTAAATGTTGAACAGAAAGAAATATATCAGCAAGTGAGACAACAGATTGACCATAGATTTCTTCATGAAAAGAAAAAATG
The DNA here is from genome assembly GCF_964261635.1 of Lissotriton helveticus. NCBI lineage: Eukaryota > Metazoa > Chordata > Amphibia > Caudata > Salamandridae > Lissotriton > Lissotriton helveticus. The sequence goes on from NC_136061.1 coordinate 696,438,623, forward strand.
CACATGCACATCATTTCAACCTATCCAAATGTATGTGAGTGGGCAAGTTGGAACAGGAAATAGTTTCCTAATTAAAGTAATCACCAGTTATCTATAGAAAACAGCTGAGTCACTTTTCTCTTTTATTGTAACTGCTCCAACTGGGTTGGCAGCACACAATACTAACCGCATTAATGCGGCGGCTCTTCCCGCTGTACGCGGCAATTTTAAAATTACCGTGTTACATGACGAGCTCAGCTCGTCATGAGTGCACGGCAGGTTACGCTCATGACGAGCTGAGCTCGTCATCAGCCTGGAAGGGGTTAAAGGAATTAAATTACATCATTTACTTATGCTACCTGTGGAGCATGAAAACAAATTTGAATATCACAAGCTATCTGGAGAAGCTGGTTGTGAAGTTTCAAGAGTGCTAAAGAAAATGAAACTTCTTATTGTTGAAGAGGTAAGCATGGTCTCAAATTTAATGCTTGCTTTGTGCATTTAAGAATTAGGCGAATTCTTCAAACAGAGTACGACGTATTATTTGGAGGAAAGCATGTCATAGTTTTTAGAGATCTACTGCAACTAACTCCTGTAAAAGGACAACCAGTATTTAAAACACTTGCGCATGAAGACACCATAAGGTCTTGGGGTAGCATTGGAAATGTTAACATGTGGTCATATTTTGAATGCAAGGAACTCATTACAAATAGGCAACAGGCAAATGATGTTGATTATGGAACTATTCTTTAAGATATAAGAATTGGAGTACTGACAGAACATGGCAAACAAGCTTTGCAGAGTCGATTACTTTCCAATTTGTTTCCAAATGAAAGTATAGTTCCTGAAAAAATATATATGAAAATTGCAGAAAACATATCTATAATATGCTTAATGCCACCACTGTGCGAGTGTTCTATATTCAATGAACAACTTTTGAAGCTGGAAAATTAAGAAATAATAAATGTGGAAGCCATTGATAAAATACAGCATGAAGGAATAACTATTATTTTGACAGGAAAACTGAAAACAAAATTGGATTCTTTAGAAAAATCGATATCTAAAACTGCTGGTTTAGAAACGAATCTATATGCATGTGTAAACTGTCGGGTAATTTAAGGCAAAATTTGGATGTAGAAAAAGGTTTAGTTAATGGAGCAAAAGGCAAAGTTGTAGATTTGGTTAATTATCAGAATAAAGATGGAATTGAATTTTTTGATAATTAAATTTGATCAGATTCAAGAAGCAAAACAAATTGGTTGTTGTTCCGTTCATTTTTTGCTTGTTAAAGATTTATATGTCCGTAGAAAACAGTTTCCACTTTCTCTGGCATACGCAGTGACTATTCATAAATCTCAAGGTTTAAGTGTAGACCGTGCTTTGGAAGTACTGTGTTTAAAGAGGGTATGGCATATGTTGCTTTGTCCCGAGTCAGAACTTTATCTGGTTTGTTTTTGATTGATTTTGATGACACAAGGGTTATTGCAGATGCAAACTGTGTAAAAGAGTATAATAGGTTAAGAAGAGTGTGTGCTCCCAATTTAGGTCAATATCCTGCATTTGAAAAGCGTGTGGTAGGTCAAAAAGGTATAAGAATATCTGTAATGAAGGTATAGAGAAGGAAAAAAAACAAGCTAATGTTGTGATTGCAAGCAAAAGGATACTCTTGAAGAGATTGTTGGTTATCAGTTTGAAAATAGTTCAGGTGTCAACTGCTATGCTAATGTAGTGGTCAATGTTTTTTTTCTTGAAAGTTTGCAACAGCAAATTAAGGAGAATCAGGAAAAAAGATTTTGTTCTTTGGTGCATTGTATTTATGAAAATTTGAGAACTGATAAAAGTAAAATACAAAGCATTTGCGATATTCGTAATCTTTTGGATGTATGTTCTGGTTCGACACAATTTACGCAGAATATCCAACAAGATGCTCAGGAATTTCTAATGTATATGCTTACTGTATTGGAAAATGAAGGAAAAGAAATTGAAAATCTTTTTGGCCTTTGTTATGAATGGGAACATCACTGTGAAAATTGTATGTATACATGTAGCACTAATATAGACACTGAAAGATTTATATATTTGACATTACCAGACTGTAAATCAGTATCTTTCAATAAACTAGTTAAAGCAGCAAATCAAAACATGGAGTGGCGCCAATGCAAATCAGAAATGTTATCAACATTATTTATACAAAGATATGGACAATATATCATTTTAATGATGCAACGTTGTACAGCTGATGGAAGAAAATTGGACGATTTAATAAAACATTTTGTAGCAAGTCAACTATCAATATCAGGAAGGACTTTTGGAGCAGGAGCAATAATTTCCCATGATGGTCCTTCAACAACATCTGGACATTACACTGCCTATCTAAAATGTGACAAAGGCTAGACATATTGTAATGATGCTCAGTTGGTTTTTAAACAACGTTTGCCAAGCAAATTACCAAATCTTACCTAATATTTTTAGAGCCAAAGTTTTAGGAACATAATTCGGCCTCTGTGGAATTTAATAATATGTATTAATACGATTACTATTGGACAATTGCAATATAAAGGATTTCAAGAATAACATTTGGCCAAGAGGAAAGGTGTATGTTTGAATTACGGACTTTTTCTTGCACATTCTCTCAGCGTATATTTTTAAACAACAACATTTATAGTGAATATAAATTTAAGTTAGAACATTTTCTTAGGAGTATGCATTTTATATATGTGTGATTTGTATTATATGGTATGTTATTGAGGACGTAGTCTTGTTTTTTTTTAAACAATCTTATTGATTGTTTTTTTTGCCCGCTGTTATTACGATTGAAATCACTGTTTCTAGTGAAATTCCATATATTCTGAGAACAGCAAAAAAGGCAAAGAAAATAATTTGTAAAATGTTAAAATTATGCTGTATTCTAAAAAATATAATAATATATATTATAACTGTATTTTTTCTTCTCTTTCACAGATCCTAATTCTAAAATATCAAATTTTTAGAAATTTAGATTATAAAAAACAACTGAAAAACAATGTGTAGAATTTTTTATTTCTATTACTGTGAAGGTAAGTTTAACTAAGTGTTAAAATGCACCATGGCCTGTGTTTGCACACAGGTGAAGAAAGGGGAGATGGACGGAGTAGATATTTGTGAAAAGATGCTCTGTGAGCATTTTTAAGTTACAGGACAAAGTTAACATGAATACTGAGGGGCCCATTACGATGTCGGGCGGATTGCCTCCGCCAGGCTGGCGGTAGCACCCGCCGGCCTGGCGGAGGCAATCCGCCCAACATCCACACTAGTTTCCCCCCCGCCATATTAGTATGGCGGACGGGACCTCGGCGGACGGAAAGACCGTCCGCCGCTTTTCTGTCCCAGTCGCCTAGCGGCCAGGGCGGAAAAGGAATAATATGGTGGCGGTGTCTATCAGACACCGCCAGCCATATTATGATGTGCATTTTTCAATGCCTTTCTGTGGGGGCAATGCCGCCATGGAAAGGCATGCGAAGAATCCCTGCGGGGGCCCGTTGCGGGCCCCCAGGGACTCCGGGGGGTGCACATGGGGGTACCTATGGTACCCCCCAGAAGTTCAATGCACAGCATGGCAGGCACCGCGCGGTGCCTGCCATGCTGTGCATGGAAGGGCACAGCATGCTTTCCTTCCATTGTCGCCTATGGTGCTGAGTGCTCCGCCCTCCACAATGGTAGGAATGCGGGATGCACCCATCACTGTTGCGGGAGTATCCTAATGCTGGTGATGGGACCCCCGCTCTTACGGCAGCCGGTCCCTATTACCACGAGGCTGGCGGGCGGGCAAAGCCCACCCACCATCCCAATGACCCCCTGAGTGTCACTGGGGGCCAACTAATCCACCGGATATGTGCAGAAAGTGTCAGAGAGTTGCATTGCAGAGAGGTAAAAAATGGGATATGGCTTCAGAGCACCTCTCTGCAACGCAGCTATATGGTGTTCAATAGAGAGACATAGTGGGCTACTACGGTCCAAGGAGTTTGAGGATTACAAGAGACTAAAACATGTCTCAGAGTGTGTTTGCACATGTTACGTGAGGCTGCATCCTTTCCCTTCAGAGTTCTATAAACATGTTCTATCACTTTGCTGAAACTACTTATACTTATACATTTACCTTGTTCTCTCTTTGCAGTACTTAAATTACTCTACTTATTACTCATATAGTTAATGATTGGCCTAGCCATTAACCCTAGTACAAGTTAGTTTCTTTATATACTATGCCAGCAGATCTGCAAGAAGCTACAAAGTATTAATACAGTCTTGAAAACACCCAGTTTATAAATATGTAGTTTTGGAATCTCCCTGTCATAGGATATTGTGTGACCTGAGAAAAAAAGATTTGATTGGTTCATAATATTACCCATTGTACCTATTGAAAGAAAGCAATCATTTCAATCATTCTTCTTTGAGCCTCTTTGGAGACATAACTCTGTGCTTACCTCCTATCACTCATGCAATTTTTAAAATAATTAACTAGCAACATGTTGTTACTGTAACAGTCTGCCATTACCTAAGCACTTATGTGATAAATGTAGAAGCATCCTGTGCTAACAATATGTCACTTTTTGTAACATAGTGATGGCGCAAGACACTCTTTCATATTTACAAAGAAAAGAAAAGGTACTCTGTGTACCTATTCTTCTCCATGTAAATACGACCTCATCATACACAGCACTTTGCATTGGAAGTGCGTTCTATAGGTATAGCTATTGCTGTGTGTATTTACACAGAACACTCATAGAACAAGACACATCTCCAGATTTATCATAAATCATAAATCTGCAATTGGTGTAGCAAGGCACAACAAGGAGAATTGTCTTCATTTCTCCTCATGTTTTCTCTTTCAATATATGCTACAATGCACAGCATACATTGAAGGACAAAAATGCCTTCATTGATTGTTTTTGTGCAGGACGTTGTGTCTTCCTGCTCAAAAACAAACTCCACACGACACAGATATCCTTGCACCATGGTGCAAGGGTGCCTGTGTCACCACATGGCTGCAGTTTAAGCAGCAGTGCAGAGAGAAGCATAGACTTGCAACATATTTATGTACATATGTTGCATCCCTGTGCTTCGGAAGTACCACAGCACACTGGAGCTAAAGAGCTTACAGTGTCATGCTGCAGCACTTCCTTATAGTTCTGCACTTATACATTTACCATACCCCACAAAAGCATTCTTTCAGTCAATTATGCACTACACATACATTCATGTAAACTTTCACACGCTATCATACAAATATAGCTCTTTTTTTAACCAGAGTAGTTATTTCTGAAAATAACTTTTTTTTTCTTTTTTCTAGTTTTATATATTTTTTTTATTTTTTAAACGATTTAAAAAAAAAAAAGTCAATGGGACGAACAAAACAATGAACTTTAGGGCAAAAAAAAACATAACTCTAACAGCGATGGTTATCAAGTGCCCTGCAAACTAAATTGACAGACCGCTCCCATAACACAGCAGTCTATTGCATTTCACGCAGTAAATTTTTACATTAGCCAATTGGGGACGTATGTCTAGATTTGAGCTGGAAGTGGACGCCCCAGAAGGGCTCGGAACCTGCGGTGGTGGTAGACTGTCCTGCAGTCTTCTGCACTCCTCTTTGGCTATGTTCACTGGATGCAAAAATTGCAAGTGTTTCAGCATGCTTGCTGTTCCACACAAATACATTTTGTTGGGGTCTCTATGTGATAATACTGCTTTGCAAATTTTGCAAGTTGCTTTGGTTGCGTTGACTTTTTTAAGTCCCTATGGAAAAGTAAGATATTTCCAGACTATGGAGACATACTTTTGGGGAAGCGATGGTTCTGGTACAAATCCTTCTTCGTTGGACTGTTCCGATTCTGAAGATTCATCTGTTGTGAAGCCATTTTTTTAAGTGAAAGCAAAACCAGGTCTGCAATCCCAAAAAAATGTGTTTCTTCTTAGCACAGGTCTTCTCCCAAGGAAGGTCTAAGAAGAGTGATTGAAATGGGTGGGGTCCTTCAATAGTTAGAATAGGAAGTGTTATGAACCAATCAAATCTTTTTTTGTCTGATCACATGGGATTCACGTAGGGTGCGCACACGCAGCATGCACCCAACGTAATATAGGTTTATTAAATGTAAAAGTATATAATTTTTATGATTACATCAGATAATGTCTTGCCCTAATATTTATATTAAATATATATAAATATATGTTTTTAGACATTAAAAAATGTCGCCGGAGTCGCCCACTCACCGCGTCCAACACGTATATGACATCACGCGGAACCACGCGTGCATTGCATAACCTAAAACGTACATGTCGCATATGTGCCAGGAGTCGCGTACCGGTCGCATAGCGATCGCACAGGAAAATGCTTACCCGTCGCACACCCTACGCAGATTCTACACAACAATCCTAACATGGCGGCTAGGTTCCGCACAGTGCTCAAGAAAGGTACACTTTGGGTGCGCGACTCCCCCCAAAAATTTGAAAAAAATAAAATAAAGAAAATAATATAAATATATAAAAAATATATAAAATTGAAAAAAATGCATTGAAATATATATATATATATATTTTTATTTTTTTAATTAAAAATATGTAATATAATTTAAAAAATAAGATATTTAAAAATAAATAGATTAAAACATGAAGTAAAACATTATGAAAAAAATAAATATAACAATTAATACATTTAAAAGTTATCATTGAAAAAACCTTAGAAATTCACTGAATAAACCATAGGTTTCAGGCCCGTTATAGTTTGGAAATAGCATTTAAAAAACCTTTGAAATTCACTGAAAAAAACATAGATTTCAGACATGTTATAGTTAGGAACTAGCATTTAAAAAACCTTAGAATTTCACTGAAAAAAACATAGGTTTTAGGGGTGCTATAGTTATCTGGACATTTCACTCGTACAAAACCATTGAAATTCCTCCGTTATAGTTAGTTGTACTAACTATAACTCACGCGCCTGCAATCCACTGCTGATGATATCACATATTAAATCATTCATGACGTGGTCAGTGACATCACTGATGGCATCACTGATGACATCATCCATGTGCCAATCTGTTACACCTCATCATACACTAGTATAACCTTTCATCACTCACTATAAAATATAAAGTACCATCTTTAAAAGAATGACACACCAAAACAACTTCCTAAAAACCCACTGAATGATTTGTAGATCTACACACACACATCTAATCAATACAACACTATTAAATACACTTATACACCTATATTGACATTACACAGCAGCACACATCCTATTCAGTTATGCAGCCATCCTTCTCACTTATGCAAACAGTTGATCATACTTACATTTACTCACCTACACACTTATACAACGCTACATTATTTATTCATATACATTGAAAGTCATACTTAGTGTGTTAAAAAATCACTATTACAAGTATACCGTTTTCCATACAGTCACTTATACAATCACTGAGTCTTATATATGCTTATTTAAATACAAGAACTGTCACATACACTGCCTATTATATTTCTATTTTGTTGGACATGTAGAATGATTGAGAAATATATTTACTCATTATCTCACCCATAAAGATATTCACTCACTCAAACAACTATTTTCACATGCAGTCATAACCTCATATACAGTGCTTAATTTGTAAAATATGAAGTCCAGGTGCTCAAATGTTTGTCGGAGTCCACACCTACTTTCCCCCGGCTCCACCCACTTCCTCAACTGGGTCCACCCACTTAAATTATCGGCTTCACCCACATCTTCAACTGGTACTGCTAACAGTTAGATGTAATACCAGATCTGAATTTTAGCAAGGAAGCCTTCCTCATAAGCAAAAGAAACAATAAACTTAATTTAACTTAAAGTAATGAAAAATGAAATAGTGATGTTGGAGTTTTTCAAAACTGTTCCTGAAGCTCACTTGGATTATACCATAAAGCAGAATGCGTGGGGGCGTACTTGTCTACATACAATTAAATATCTTCAGATTTGTGAGTTCGAAAGTTGCCTCTAATGGGTGTTCTATGTTTAAAAAAAGTTGGACAGGCTTGTCAGGGGCACTGAGACTGGCACTTTGGCAATGCCTGATGTGCAAGTATAACACTGCCTTTAAAAGCAGGAGTGCATTTACTAAAGCTATGGGCAACAATTTGTCTCTAGTACAGTCTTTAAAAAAAGCAATAGTTGATGGTAAAGGCATGTGCAAAACCAGAGTAAGCCCATGTTGTACTCAGCTTTTAGGTTCTTATGAAACAGTAATACAAAATATACTGTTAGCACCCGTTTTTGCACTCCCTACGATAACCCAAAAGTACCTTTTTATCCAAAACAATTGCAAGGACTTTGATATTGTAAGAAAACCAAGATCTGGCGAACATAAAGGTTTCCACATTCTAACATGAACAAGAGAGTAAAGTCAAAGCTGTAGGTTGAGAAACAACAATCTATCTATCATGGAAGAGAAAGCTACTGCAGTTTTTTATGGATATTCTTCCTCTGGGATGATGTATACAAACTTCAGATTACATTTTTTTTTAAGTGACATAATGTATGCCAGTTTGAACAAAAACACGTTGCCATGCTTTCAATATAATAACTTGCAGAAAAAACTACCAGGCTCGTGGGAGGGCCATGCATTTCCTTAAACATAGTCTTTCACATAAAAAATAAATATGAGTCAGCCTTGATTACTGAAAATATTGTCCGGCTGTGGTGTTCTGAGAATGACAAGCATGTATTAAAAGAGAGGGAAAGTGTTCGACGGAAAACGAAAAATAAAAGGAAGCATCAAGAGGGGGCATGTAAGAGACAGAAAGATATTAAGAAAGAGAGGGGGAAACAAGAAGTAATAAAGAGAGAGCGAGAGTGAAAACAGTGAGAGGGACAGGCAAAGAGGGGGGGACAGAAAAAGATAGTGAAAAAAGTGTAAAAGAGACCACTTACCAACTATATTTGCATTAAAGGTATTTTCGTGTGGTGTATTCCTAGAGAGAACGCCTGATGCAGAGCTGGAAATACCAGTACTTTATGACATGATAATAGTATTTACCCTTTGGCTTCTAATTACATTAGTAATAACAGGTATTACTTTAACATAGAAATATTAACTTGTTCAACTGCAGGATCGCAAAAGGCTGTGACACCAGCCAGGCCTCAAATGTGTGCCCCTCCGGTGCTGATATGTCTCTACTGCACACTTATAGTTCTCTAAGTTATCTTTACAGGTTGTACGACCTTCCCGCGGCTTTAGGATAGGAATGGAGCCAAGTTTCAAAAGAGATCTTACAAATAGGACTGGGTGTGTTGTCACGTAGCTGCAAAAACCTTACAAAGTTCGGTCATAAAACTGCTTTGTGCTCATCTTGTAAAGAGAACGTTCTCTTCACCACCCCGCTGCAAATTGATTATATTTAACTGTAAGTGCTGGTCAGTGGCTATGTAGACAATTAAAATCACTGCAAGACTTGGAAATCTGAAGAAAAATCTGCACACCTGCCTGCTGCACACAGCCCGCGGAAAGAACTAAATCATCCATATTCGAGCCCGGGGCATTCCCAACATGCTTGTCTGTGTATCATTTGGGTGGTGAGGGTTATGGGACGAGGTGTACCGATGCAACTACTATGCCTGCTGCACACAGCCCGCGGAAAGAACTAAATCATCCATATTCGAGCCCGGGGCAGGGCCTTCCTTAATTTAACCGTTCCCCGGCCCTAAATTAAATCCACACAGACTACGGCAGCCTTTGTAAAATAAAATCACACTTCTACTGTGCCTGTTTGGGACCCGACAACTGGACTTACCCATGGACTCCCTGACCTCTCAATCAAACCAAGGTCTAGCCTATTTGGCACTTTTGCGTAGAATAAGATGCAGTGTGTAGAATCTGGATATTTTATTATTATCATGTGTACGGCTGACGGCCGCGGGCCGCTTCTAGGCCAGGGCAAGCACTACGCACTCGAGTAGTGCTAGTGCATCATGGAATCTTGTGGAACTGGAGCTATCAACACGGTCCTTTACGACACCACGCTCAAAAAAGAAAAAAACAGCTTTGGTATGACAATGGAATTCTTACTGTTTACTCGTGGTGGTGAGTCGGGGCACTGCGTTATTAACTTACTAGATATGCAGAGCTGTGCAGGCCTGGTGACTAGTGCCTCTGTTCCTCAACACCGGCGGGCTGAGTGACTCGAGGGTGGGATGCGGCTGCGCGGGTGTGCCAGGGCATCACGTGACAATCTGTGAAAAAAACTCTGCGCACGCTGCCTGTTGCATACAGCCCCGCAGAACCAATTACATTCAGATTCAAGGTCAATCAGTGTCCCTACTCCCGCCCACCACCGGCACTACTGAACCAAAGGCTGCGACCGCCATCGTATTATAGGAATATTGGCTTTAGGCAGCTCTCACAGCTAAAACACTTCACCGGGATGCAATACCAACACTCTGCACAATAAAACAGTCATGCCGAGACTTATCAGCAATGCGTTATGTGACGTGCAGACGCCGCCATGTGTAGACCCGGCCCTGATAAGTAAGTGCCGATGCTAAGCACCGGAAAGCACCGGCACAAATTAAGCACTGCTCATATACCTACTAAATCAACTATTTACAAATCTTTGGACAATCACACACCTTCCACCCAACCACACATACATTCACTCTCCCATACCAATAGTCACTTAAGTAATTAAAAACTGTTATAGAGTTTCACATTATGTAGTAGTTTACACAGCAAGACACAGATTGATACAGATATTCACACACTTTAATGACTATCCCATATATTTAGTGAGACACTTTAAATTAGTTATTTAAACAGTCAATCACACTACTAGTAAATTCTTCATACAGACACTAATACTTCCACTCATTCTTCAATGCAGATTCCTAAATATATATTACTTATTTAAATATCGAGCCAAACCACATTCACTGGATGATGTCATCACTGATTTCATCAGTGATGTCATTTGAGATGTCATCAGTGATGTCATCAGTGATGTCACTGACCATGTCATGAATGATGTAATATGTGACATCATCAGCAGTGGATTGGGGGCACGGGAGTTATAGTTAGTACAACTAACTATAACAGAGGCATTTCAATGTTTTTGTATGAGTGAAATATCCAGCTAACTATAACACCCCTAAAACCTATGTTTTTTTCAGTGAATATATATATATATATCAAAGTTACTGCATGCCCTCCTGCACTTGCTCATAGGTTTCAAAATCTGACGCGTTTTGGTCAACAAGTGAGCTTGATCACATACGGAAACACTGTACGGCTTCTCTTTTGTTACACATCCCCTATGTCACATGATCAATACCATTCAAGAAATACTACATCCTTAACTTATGACAGTGATAGTCTGTGTTTAGAGCGCTACTAATTAAATTTCTGTTTTTCTCTTTCTTGTATTATATTATTTTTGTTTTATGCTTTTTTTGCGACAACATTGTTATTAAGACAAATCACAAAATTGCATTTTTAAACGCATTAGATATATAACACTTAATATATAAATATAAATATTTAAATACATAGCTTTTATATATACACATTTAAAAACATTTACATCCTCATTTAAAAAAAGATTCTGTCCATATAAGTATGAAATGTAAATTGCTTCTGCATTAAACCCATTAGTTTGTCATGTTGGAACATATTTATATAACCACATTAATGCTAAAACGGATATTGATTATCAACAACCTTAAACTAGCTAACTAAATTTGCTATCATAAAATGAAGCACCTATTATTCTCTAATTTTTTCAATATAAAAGTATGATAATGCTAAAGTTAAAGTGATAATGATAAAGTGCTTATGTGCCTAGCTCCAGAATTAAGTGCTTCAGTGCTTAGAAATTGCTAGGTGCATTTTAGTGTAACTATAATTTCTTATCAGTTGAGGTGGTGTTTAAAATTATTTACATAGATACATCTATATTATAGAAGGTGTTATGCTTTTATCTGATGGCGTTTTTTCTAAATCACATAACCTGATTATTCCCTGCTTCTACTTTTACACTGGCACATTCTATGATGGTGTATATGAAGCTATATTTGTTCATGTATTATGGGAGATTATGATAGTGTCCCCAATTTATAGGAAATTATGGTTGTTTAGCCCATTTGGAGCCTTACAATGAAACTCCAAAATCATACATGACTCTAGTTGTCGCAGCATGCTTTCCCTGTTCCCGCCTCTGCAGAGGCTCAGAACTCTAAATGTAAATGTAAATTGATACTTGTATAGCGCACTACTCACCCGCAAGGGTCTCAAGGCGCTTGTACGAATACCGCTGTGGAACCCATCCTGGCTTTCCCTGTGAGGTGTCCACTCCTGGGCACCCCCAAGGTGGAGGCCAGGCATCCTTAGCGTTGTGGGGGCCGTTGTGGAGATTAAGCAAGCTATTGCCCAGAGTTGCAGAGTGGGACTCAATGATTGGAATAGGCACCAAGGAGAGAATTATCAGGTCTGTGGAATTTTGAGCCCAAGACCCGCCGAGGTGGGGAATTGAACCCTGGTCCCGGGCTAGACCTCTGCATCAGGGTCTGCCGCTCTAACCATTGAGCCACACTTCTCCACATAGTATGTTAAGAATTTGTGTACTCATTCCTAAAGTAGCGTTCGACTGGGTATGTGGTATCAGTGTTTACGATGGCCCGTAAATGTTGCAATATCCTGACATGTACCTGTAGCTTTGTACTGCCTACATATTTTAGGCCACAGGTGCATGTCAGTACATATACCGAATATTCAGCTCTACAGTTGAAGCTGCCCCTCATGGCAAATTCACCCGGGCTGAATGGAGTAGAGTAGTGCGTTGTATTGACTCCAAATTTACATGCTCTATACATAGAGCTTTTAAAAAATCCTTGTCTAGGCTTGAGCCACATTGGGCCCGATTCACAGAACTAACTTAAGACTAAATCCTAAACTTACTACTTTTGGTATTCACAGAAGTTAGGATTTTGTCTTAAGACAGACTTAAGACAAAATCCTAACTTAAGTCTGTCTTAAGTCTGTCTTAAGACAAACTTAAGACAAAAACCTAACTTCTGTGAATACCAAAAGTAGTAAGTTTAGGATTTTGTCTTAAGTTAGTTCCGTGAATCGGGCCCATATTGTTTAAACTGATATCAAGGCTGCTTATGACTATTTGTGATCTCATGGAGGCTGCTTTCCTATAAGTCATAGTGGTTGCTGTGGGAAGTTTAGCTGCCAGTACTCCATCCGTGAGTACAATGGCCAGTTTTTCTTGATTATAGACCTTACCTGCCTCTCTTGCTTACTGAACTAGATGATCAGTCGGTGGGTACTTTCATCTGTTTGGTTAGGTCCCTCGGATGTTAGTAGACCATGGGTGGTTTCTATGTTGTTTTCCCTTGGTGTCATAAGGGACTCCCTCAATCTAGTCCTTACTAGTTTCTCAGCATTGCTAAGAGTGCTTGTATTATACCCCCTTCTCCTAAATCTTGTTAGTGCATCTTGTGAGTATTTTTCAAATTCTATCGGTGTACTGCAGATCCTTTTTAGTCTCAAAAGATCCCCATATGGAATACTTTTTATTAGGTGTTTTGGGTGCAAGCTGCTGGTGTGTAATGTTGAATTCCCCACCGTGGCTTTGTGGTGTAATGTTGTTTCTAATTTACCATCAGCTACGTACCCCTTTACATCTAAAAACCAGATATTGGTTTTGCTAAAATTAGATGTGTTGATGTTGATCTCATGAATTAATTGAGTTGCACTATCATAATCTCCTTGCCACACCACAAAGACATCATCAATAAAACACAGCCAATATTTGCAGAGAATTCTTTTCATAATGATCAGTCCTGAGTGCCTGTTCCTCCCACCAGCCTACATGCAAGCAGGCATAGCAGGGGGAGAAACAGGCTCCCATCACAACGCCCCTGAGCTGTTTGCATAGATCTTTTCAGAATAAGTAGTCATTGTAGAAACACCATACACTCAAATCTAAAACCATTTAGTTATGTTTGTAATAAGTTGCATCTCTAGTATTTAAAAGATGTTCAGTTGCTTTAAGACCTGTTTGGTGTTCGATGCTAGTATATAGCGTTTCGATTTCCAATGTAATGAGCATTAGATCATATGTCCATTTAATTTCTCTCACTTTTTCCCAAAAGTGTCTAGTGTCTTAACATAGGTTGGAAGCCCTTTAACTAGGTCCTGCAAAATGAAGTTCACATATTGCGTGATGTGTTCGCCCACACTTTTTATGGCTAAGATTATCGGTCTGCCCAGTATGGGTGTTGTGTTTTTGTAGAATTTGAGTACAAAGTAAATAGTAGGGAGTACTGGATGATCATTGTGTAGGAACTTGAATTCCTCACTTGATATTAATCCCTCTCTTTTACAATGATATAGGTTGTTTTTTAATGCATCTTTTGCTTTGTTGTATTCTTTTATATTAGTTCTTTCATAGCATTCCAGAATGTTACATTGACAATGGGCTTCCTGTAGATATTCTGTTTTGGGCCATATCACTATATTTCCACATGTGTCAGACTTATTTATAACCACTTCTTGATTGTTCCATATATATACAAATTGTTTTACTTCAATTACATGAAAATTACTTGATGGATTTACACAAAATAATAAAAAGGACACTTTCTGGACAAAGAGCTAGCTTTCTGCCAAATTTGGTGTAATTCTGGACAGCATTCCGGGCTGTAGTCGTGTTCAAAACCCATATGGGAATTATAATACGAAACACACTTTCATTGACCCCCCCCCCCATTTTTCTTGGCTTGCACTTGACAGATTGACCCAAAACGTTCCATGCACAACAAGATCCAACTTGACACTTTTTTGGGTAAAATTTAGTAAAGATTCGTTAAACGGCGAGAAAGGTATAGGCAAGTCAAAAAATGCTTTTCCTATGGAAACATGGGGTCCTAACTATAACTACCTACTGGGAACCGCCAGTAGGACATATACATATTACCTACTGGCACGTGTCAGTAGGTAGCTATAGTTAGGACCTATTTTCCTTAGGAAAAGCATTTTTTTGTCTTGGCTACAACTTTGCAGTTGTTTGACCAATCTGCATGAAATTTTGCCAAAAAGTGTCACAGTGGGTACTATTAATTGGAAAAGTTTGGGGGGATCCATACAGTGGGACCGAGAATGTTTGGGTACAAAATAAGGATGCGGTTGTACTGTTAATTCCCATAGGAATCTTTGGCCACATCTACAACCCAAACCGCTGAACGGACTTATACCAAATTGGGCAGGGAGGTTGATGTCGGTTCAAGGAAGTACCGTTTGCTTATTTGGTGTAATCCGTGCAGTAGTTTTTGATAAATCTAAGTTTAAAACTATTGTGATATCTCTGGCCACAGATTCGCGATGAATCGTGAATGCACCTGCCTATGGGAATGCTCTTATTAGCTGTCCACAACCTGAATGGAAAGTTGCGGCCACCTTTTTATCTATTAGGAATGGTTTCCGGGGCTGACAATCTGTGCGAAAGCCCACATAAGGGGCCAGGGTGGAGATACTCTGACCCCATGGTTGAGAAATGGGTGTGTTAGTGACACAAGTTATGTGTCCAAAGTGTATTTTTTTTAAAGGCCCACAATATTCACAACAATGTTGTGACCGCCAGTGTGGTCCCCCCTGTACCATTGCAGGGACACTGCGACTATCATCGCCATTGCGATGTCTGGAGTCACCTCGAGAACAGAAAATAGGTTTCAGAGATGGTTGTTTTAGAACTACACTAGAAAAACATGAGTTTGAAGTGTACAGTAATAAATCCTTAGTGTGTAAAATAGTGCTCTATATGTGCATGTATGTGTTTTCACTTTATGGGAATGGTGCAATTGTCACGGTTAACTACATCGTCTACATGTCCCGAATAACTGCAAAAATTGGGAATAGGTCTGAACGATGGGTTTTAAAGAAACTTAGTACAAAAATATGAGTTTAAACATGTTGCGGAAGAAGTATGTATATCATAATGTTTGTTGGGCAATGTTCAGTATGGATTTTTTGAATATTATTTTGCATGTGTTGGTGACTGCTTTTGTTTTCTGTTTTAGTGACGTACCCTTTAGAAAAACACTTCACAATATTTCGGGTACTAGGGTGGCTCTGTGAAGAGCCATGTGTTGTGTGTCTGTATATATAGCTGCTACACATAAGACTGGATGCAGAGTTTCAGGTTACTTAGAATCACCCTGTTGCCTTCATCTGTAAAGTGCACTCTATCATTTCTACAAATCCAAGCATGTCAAAACGCAGATTGTTGTTGATACAGCCCATGAGATGGTCTCTGAGGAATTCAGAAACAGTTTTATAAACATGTTTCCTGGCTTTGACAATCTTTGGACAGAAATATTATTATTATTATTATTATTAGCGGGTTTGTAAAGCGCTAGAATCGACTCCACAAGGGAGTATCTCTGCGCTGTTGGAGCCTTCCTAAACGGTAACTATGCATACAAATGACCAAGGCAAAAGAGCATAAAGAGAAAAAGGAGAGTATCAAAGACAGATAGGAATCACAGAGGGTCAGTGGTGCCCAAGGAAATAAAAGAACAAGAAATTTCAAATCAGCACTGGAACAAAGAAGTTTTCAATTTACTTCTAAAGCTGGAATGGTTCACACATTGTCTGTGGGAAAGAGGAAGATCATTCCAGAGCGTAGGACCAATGACAGACAGCGCCTTGCCTCCCTGTCTTGTCTTTTTGTTCCTAGGCACCTTCAGAAGCAGCTGATTGCTAGAACGAAGACATCTCATAGGAGCATACGAAACACATTTTTCTGCTAAATAGGAGGGCGCTAAACCATGGATTCCTTTATGGACAATACAACAGACCTTGAATTTAATCCTCTGACGGATAGACAGCCAGTGGAGCTTGGCCAGAAGGGGCTTGGAAGGAGTTCTAGAGGGAGCATTTAAAACCAATCTGGCAGCAGTGTTCTGCACTACTTGAAGTCTGTCTAGTACTCCTTCGTTAGCAGATGCTAAAAGGCCATTGCAGTAGTCAATACGACTTAATACCAACGCCTGCACCAAGGTCTTTTTGGTGGAGTCAGGCAGAAGAAGAAATACCTAGCGAAGAAGGCCAATCATGTGAAAGCAGGTTCCAACTATGTGATTTCCCTGTTGTTTAAATGTTAACTCCTGCTCCAACCGTACACCAAGGTTTTTGATCACAAGTTTTGGCTCAGGTAATGGGCCTAACTCGGTGGGCCACCAATCTGGGGCCCATAGTAACTTTGCCTCACCAAAAAGCATAAGTTCTGTTTTAGTCACATTACACTGGAGGAAATTTGACGACATCCAGCACGACACTGCTTTCATCCCTTCAAAGAAAGATCGTTTAACCTCTGTAGTTAGAGTTGTAAAAGGGAAAAGCAGTTGTGTGTCGTCAGCATATGAGACTGGACTGAAGCCAAAAGCTCTCATGATCTTAGCAAGGGGGGCCACATAGATGTTAAAAAGAGTGGGGCTCAAACAGGAGCCCTGTGGCACCCCCTTCGAGATCATGGCCTCAGAAGAATGAAATTCCCCCATACTGACACGCTGGGAGCGTTCAGAGAGGAAACTCTTCAACCAGTCCAGTGCAGTGTCTTCCAGTCCACTCTCAGCAAGGCGATCAATAAGAAAAGTGTGGGATGCGTTACCGAATGCTGCCGATAAATCCAGCAGCACCAGGACAGCCGAAACTCCCCTGTCCTGGTACATGCGGATGTCACGGCTGCTATTCCTCAGGATCGGAAAGATGCTCAATAGGGGTCCACTTCCTGACGTCTCCACACTCTGACTGAGTAGTTCCAGAGTATAAAAGCAGTCAGGCGAGGGAAAACAGGGAAGGGGAAGGGAACAGCAGGGATAAGGACCTGTAACGACAAGGAAAGACACGTTAGTTCCTTGCACTCTAACCCCTTAGCTATATCACAAGTGCTGTTGTGAATCCTCACCTGATAACTCTCAGGATAATAGACCCTTCCCACTGATGGAATCTTCCTCAGACTAAAGGAAAGAGCGGTACGTTATAGCCTGTCTATTTTCTGCTAGAGACACACACATCAACCTCCCACCTGTATCACCCTCATTCACTCACCAGTTGCCTGTGGAAATCATGACTGAAAATGGGGTTCTCAAGAGGCGTCTGGATAGATAACAGTCTCTCCCAGCTGCTTCTTGTAAGGTACAACAGCATCCGCTGATGTAAAAAGAACAGAAAATGTGAACGTTTATAGAAAGCCAGCCGGCTTCTCCTACTCACAGTTCGAGTATGGAAACACAACGAAAACAAAGTCCCTGCAACAGGAGGGGGCAATCCTGCGTCTCCCGTTCGGTGTTCTCAGCCGAGAAACACCGTGCAAGCATAGGTAAGCGCGGAGGGTGAAATCCCGCGTCTCCCTCGCCACCTATGACATGCAGCACCAGCCGGTGTCTGCTTCGCAGATGAATCTGCGTCCCGTGAGTGACAGTGAGGGGGAAATCCAAGCGTCTCCTGCTCACTCACATAAACAAATACAAACAGTATCGCAAGAACGCGGAGGGGGCAATCCTGGCGTCTCACGCGTCTTGCGGCTGTAACCTCTTGACAGTACCAGCCGGTACCTGTCGTCACGTAGTCCACTACAGCTTGCTCCGCAGCCACAGAACAAAACGAACCACACCTTCCCTGGAACTCCGCGGGGACAGGGCGTCCGCAACATCGGCTCTACGAAGACAAATCACAAGCACCAGTAGATGGCGTCCAGGAGAATATATGCCTTCTGAGGCCCTCCCCCTTCATGCTAGGCATTCTGGGAGATGTAGTCCAATTCTAGGTAGGCACGTTAGTCAGACCCTGACAGTACGCCCCCCTGCCCCGTGCCTCCTAGCGCCCGGCTTCATCGGGTTGCGAGCAAAGAAGGAACGGATCAGGCGCGGAGCGTGGACATCACAGCAGGGCTCCCACGAGTCGTCTTCGGAACCATAGCCCTTCCAAGAGACAAGAAACCACAGCTTCCCCTGACGGATCTTCGAGTCCATGATACGCCGGACCTCGAACTCCATCTGTCCGTCCCTCAGCACCGGTGGCGCGGCCTTTTGTCGCAACGAACCAGCTGGTTTCAGCAAACTGCTGTGAAACACCGGGTGTATTCGCATAGACATGGGCAGCTTCAGCTTGTACGCCACTGGGTTGATTCTCTTGATGACAGCATAAGGACCGATAAAGCGTGGATGGAAAATGCTGCGGTATCTGAACCGAATGTTTCTGGTAGACAACCAGACCTTGTCTCCTATCTGGTACACAGGACTCTCCTGTCGACGTTTGTCTGCCCATTTCTTATATGAGCCTTTTGCTTGACCCAGAGTCTTTTGGATCTGTTGATGAGTCTCCAACAACACCTTTACATGTGCCGCCACATTGGGTTGATTCTGGACTTCACCGGGTACCGTCAAAGGTAAGGTATTAGCGTGGAACCCTGTATTAGCCTTGAATGGAGATTCTTTTATGGCACTGTGCCATGCGTTATTGTACGAAAGCTCTGCCAACCAGAGAAGAGAAACCCAAGAATGACTGGCTTCTTCCGAATAGCACCTCAGATATTGTTTGAGTGTTTGGTTCAGCCGCTCTGTCTGACCGTCTGTCTGAGGGTGGAAACTGGTAGACAGAGCATCTTCCACTTTCAGAGCCTTACACCACATGTGCCAGAACCTGGCCACGAACTGCGGCCCCCGATCTGAGATTATCACCCGTGGGAGTCCGTGTATTCGTACCACTTGAGTCAAGAGCATTTGAACAGTCTGGCTAGCAGTAGGTAAGTTCTTGCATGGAACGAAGTGCCCCATTTTGGTCAAACTGTCCACTACTACCATAATCGCGTTGTACCCTTGGTCCATGGGCAACCCCACGATGAAATCCAGGCTGATGGTGTGCCAAGGACGTGACGGAGTGGGCAGTGGTCTGAGTTTGCCACGACTCATGGCATGGTCCCCCTTTGCACTTGCACATGTGTCACACTGTCCTATCCATCTCTCTACGTCTTTCACTAGAGTGTCCCACCAGAAATGACGTTTCACGAGGTGGACTGTTTTTCTCACCCCAGGATGGCCTGCCATAGCGTTCCCATGACACCAGTTGAACGCCTGGAGACGCAGTTCGTGCGAGGGCAAAAACAACTTCCCTCCGTGCAAGGGCACTCCATGGTGGATGGTACGGATGTCGTTCTGGCTTGCCCAATATCTCCATTGGCCTTGATCTCTGTCCTTTTGTACTTGCTCAATGAACCGGTCAGCTGTTACCAGACACACCACTTTTTCTGGGTCGATTATTGCTCTTGTTTGTTCCTTTGCCGGCACCGTATCCCCCCCTTGACGAGAGAGCGAATCTGCTTTTCTGTTTTCTGTTCCGGGACGGAACGTAACAATGAAATTGTATTCTGCAAAAAACAGCATCCACCGCATTTGACGTTGGGACAAGTGGCGAGCGGTTTTCATGAACAACAAGTTCTCATGGTCGGAATACACAGTTACTGGGTGTTGTGAACCCCATAAATAGTGCCTCCACTCCTGAAATGCTCGCTTGATGGCCAGCAGTTCCTTCTCTGATATAGTGTAGTTGGCCTCAGCAGAGTTCAGTTTCTTTGACAGAAAAGCCACCGGATGTAGTTGACCCGTCTCCCTGTCTCTTTGTGACAGCACAGCCCCCAATGCTGAATCGGAGGCATCCGCCTCGACGATAAAGGGCAGATCCAGTTGAGGGTGCGTCAGGATTGGGGCAGAGACGAACGCTTCCTTCAATGACTCAAAAGCCTCCATGGCTTCAGCATTCCACTGGAACGAACATCCTTTCCTCAGCAGTTTGGTAATGGGAGAGGCTAACAAGGAGAACTGGGAGATGAAACGTCTATAATAGTTGGCGAAGCCAAGGAAACACTGCACCTCTTTCACACAGGTAGGTACTGGCCAGGCACGCACTGCATCAACCTTTCTCTCCGCCATGTGGAACCCTCCTGGTGTCAAGATAACCCCTAGGAACTCCACCTCCTCCACACCAAACTCACATTTACTGAGTTTACAGTAGAGTCGGTGCTCCAGCAACTTTTGTAACACCAGGAGGACATGACTGGCGTGTTGTTGACGTGTGTCCGAGTAGACCAGAATGTCATCGATATACACGATGACAAACTGGTCCAGATACTCTTTCAACACATCATTTAAAAAGTACTGGAATGCCGCCGGGGCATTACAAAGCCCGAACGGCATTACCAGATACTCAAAAAGGCCATAGCGGGTTTTGAAGGCCGTCTTCCACTCATCACCACTGCGTATTCTGACCAGGTGATAGGCCCCACGAAGATCCAACCGTGTGTAGATCACGGCCTCCCTCACCTGATCCAACAGCACGGGGATGAGCGGAAGAGGATACCGATTCCGTATGGTCTGTTTGTTCAACTGGCGATAGTCGATGAGGGTGCGCAGCTCCCCATTGGCCTTCGATGTAAAGAACAGAGGGGACGCTGCTGGTGACCGGGAGGGCCTGATAAAGCCGATAGCACTGAAGTGCGCCAGGTATTCTTGTAGGTGTTTGGATTCGGGTTCTGACAATGCGTATACCCTACAAGAAGGAATGACAGCTCCTTCCACCAGGTCTATACGGCAGTCATACTCCCGATGTGGTGGTAGTACCTCGGCCTGACTTTCACTAAACACCTCACTGTACTCGAGATACTCTTTGGGCAAGACGGTTAGCTTTTCCGCCGCGGTAGCGACGTACATTGTCTGAGTCAATGCTACAGTATGTGCTGTGGATGTATGTAAACACATGTCCTGGCACTCAACAGACCGAAAAGCCAACGTTTTCTCTCTCCAGTCAATAGAAGGGTTGTGCTTCTCCAACCATGGGATACCCAAGATTAATTCGTACTGTGGAGCTTCAATTATGTTTAACACTATGCTCTCGACATGGGAAAGGGCACTGTTCTCCAGTATCAGCACCAGTTCCTCCGTACGCTCAATGATGGGACCAGATTTGAGGGGGGTGCCATCCACTGCCAACACGGTCTCCGGGTTGTCAACGGACACTCTTCCCAACCCTAGACGACGCACCAAGCCGTCGTCCACAAAATTCCCTGTTGCCCCCGAATCCACCATGCTCCACACGGCATGTGTCTTGCCCTGAGATAGCAGGGAAGTGGGCAAGGCTACGTGAGTAATCGGGGCTTCGCTCTCAACCGAAGCTAACGATGTCAGTCTCCATTCCTTAGTTTCCCGGCCCTTAACTGAAAGAGTGTCTTCAACGTTTCTCTCGGACTCAGCTGTGGTGAGAGCCACTTTTTTACCCGAGAAAAAGGTCTTGGATCTCTTGGGCTTAGAGGGACACTCTTTAACGTAGTGCCCCTTCTTCCCGCAATACATGCACAGGCCCTGTGTGCGGCGGGTCTCTTTTTCTGCTCTGGTAAGTGGGGACCTGATGGCGCCAACATCCATTGGTTCAGACGAGCTATCGCTAGGTCGAGGACCGGATGGAGGTGCTTGTCCCATAGAACCTGAAGGGCCATCATGTCTCCTACGGTCACCTCCTCGCTCACCTAGACGATGGTCCAAGCGGAGCGTGAGGTTGATTAAATCGACACAGGTTGCTGGTTGAGGATCGATCTGAGCTATTACATCCTTCAACTCGTCTGACAGGCCGTGGTAGTACAGCGCCATCCTTTTTTCTTCGGGCCATGCTGTTTCAGCCACCAGACGGTTGAAAGTAGTCATGTATGAAACCAGATCTTTCTTCCCCTGTCTAAGTCCCAGCAGCTCTCTGTCTGCACTCAGGGTTGTCGCTCTGCGATCAAATACCCGTTCGAACTCACGGCGAAAGGCCGTCCAATCATTCAGGATAGGGTCGTCGTTTCTAACGAAAGGGACCGCCCAGTTCGCCGCATCTCCAGATAAATAAGAGATGGCGAAAGCCACACGGGACATATTGTTAGGGAACGACGCCGGTCGACACGAAAAATGCAAGGTGACTTGAGTCAGGAAAGCTTGGATTTTTTGAGGGTCACCTGAATATCTTTCTGGGCTAGCTAATGGTATCGGGGGGGGAACGGTTACTTGGATAGCGCGGCCACCGGTAGCAGCATCGAAAGGATTGGCCTGTTGCCGATCTAGCCTTTCTTTTAAGGCAGTGGTCTCTACCTTCGATGCCGCTAATTCCCGTTGGACCAATACCAGGGCCTGGAGCACGTCGTCCATTGTTGCCATGGTTTGAGCAACTTTCCGACCAGGAGGAGTAATTACTTGGGCTTGTGATTCTGTCACGGCTGCTATTCCTCAGGATCGGAAAGATGCTTAATAGGGGTCCACCTCCTGACGTCTCCACACTCTGACTGAGTAGTTCCAGAGTATAAAAGCAGTCAGGCGAGGGAAAACAGGGAAGGGGAAGGGAACAGCAGGGATAAGGACCTGTAACGACAAGGAAAGACACGTTAGTTCCTTGCACTCTAACCCCTTAGCTATATCACAAGTGCTGTTGTGAATCCTCACCTGATAACTCTCAGGATAATAGACCCTTCCCACTGATGGAATCTTCCTCAGACTAAAGGAAAGAGCGGTACGTTATAGCCTGTCTATTTTCTGCTAGAGACACACACATCAACCTCCCACCTGTATCACCCTCATTCACTCACCAGTTGCCTGTGGAAATCATGACTGAAAATGGGGTTCTCAAGAGGCGTCTGGATAGATAACAGTCTCTCCCAGCCGCTTCTTGTAAGGTACAACAGCATCCGCTGATGTAAAAAGAACAGAAAATGTGAACGTTCATAGAAAGCCAGCCGGCTTCTCCTACTCACAGTTCGAGTATGGAAACACAACGAAAACAAAGTCCCTGCAACAGGAGGGGGCAATCCTGCGTCTCCCGTTCGGTGTTCTCAGCCGAGAAACACCGTGCAAGCATAGGTAAGCGCGGAGGGTGAAATCCCGCGTCTCCCTCGCCACCTATGACATGCAGCACCAGCCGGTGTCTGCTTCGCAGATGAATCCGCGTCCCGTGAGTGACAGTGAGGGGGAAATCCAAGCGTCTCCTGCTCACTCACATAAACAAATACAAACAGTATCGCAAGAACGCGGAGGGGGCAATCCTGGCGTCTCACGCGTCTTGCGGCTGTAACCTCTTGACAGTACCAGCCGGTACCTGTCGTCACGTAGTTCACTACAGCTTGCTCCGCAGCCACAGAACAAAACGAACCACACCTTCCCTGGAACTCCGCGGGGACAGGGCGTCCGCAACATCGGCTCTACGAAGACAAATCACAAGCACCAGTAGATGGCGTCCAGGAGAATATATGCCTTCTGAGGCCCTCCCCCTTCATGCTAGGCATTCTGGGAGATGTAGTCCAATTCTAGGTAGGCACGTTAGTCAGACCCTGACAGCGGAGGTCGTCAGTTATCGACAGCAAGGCCGATTCGGTACTATAGTTCGGCCTAAAGCCAGACTGAGAGGGATCCAGGAAGTTGGAAAGATGTTTGTTCACATGCTTTTCGATTAACTTACCCAAAAAGGGGAGCAGAGAGATAGGACGTAGGTTAGCTAGATATGTCCAAGGTACGGAGGGGTTTTTCCTAATAGGCCTAACCAAGGCCTTTTTCCATTCTCCTGGTACACACCCTGTATCTAGCGAAAGGTTCACCAGTCTCAGGATTTCAGGAACCAAGACTTTGCTAACTACACCCATAATACGTCCTGGGATTAAATCGGACGGACTACCACTTTTAATGAGGTCAATCAACTTCTCCACCTCCAGCAAGGTTATATTAGGGAAGCTAGAGAGGGTGACCTGACATGTGCTGCCATTAGCCATGGGGAAGACAGTGCATGGGTCAATAAGTGCATTTGACACCATGATTTTGCTGTAGATGTTTTCAATCTTCTCGGTGAAGAAAGTTGAGACATTATCACATAGTTGTTGCGAGGAAATATCTAAGCTTTCACATGCCACGGGTTTAAGGAAGGAGTTTAAGACCTGGTATAGGGCTTTAGGAGCATTCCCTGCCTCTTCAAGTTGCACAGTAATGTGATTCTTACAGGCAACTTTAATGGCCTTATGGTAAATGCTCATGGCTGTCTGATAGCTGGATTTATCCAGCTCCAGATGTGATGTTCTCCATGCTTTCTCCATTTTCCTAGCCTTTTGTTTTAGAGCCCGCAACTCCTCAGAGAACCAGACTTCCTGTTTCCGGGCCGGCCTTTCTTTAAACAATTTTTGCGGGGCCATTAGTTCAACCGCTCTATGGATAGCCTCTTCATCTTTGTATAGAGACAAGTCAATAGTATCGGTGGATGCAGGTTCAGGCGCAACAAATATCTCTTTAAAAGCATCATACGATACTTTATGCCATGGTCTGCGCAATAGCGGGATCCTTAATGAGCGGTTAAATGTAACCTCTTGCTCAGGTATAGTAAATTCAAGGATGAAATGGTCAGTACAGCTAACCTGTTTCGGCTGAGAACATATCGTCTGTAAGGAGTTAGATAATATCAGGTCTAAGGTATGCCCCGCCTGATGTGTAGGGCCGGTGTTACATTGTTTTAGACCAAGCAAGGACAAATCATCCAAAAGCGATTGCGCCTCCACGTTCTCTCTCAACTCGCTATGAATGTTAAAATCCCCAAGCAATAGGAAGTCTTTATCCAAGTTAATATGAGGTGCCAATACTTCCATCAAAACATTGGAGACCTTTAAGGTAGGACCGGGGGGACGGTAGACTAGCGCCCCTTTCCTAGAGGTCTTAGTTGAAGTGCCCATTTTGAAAACTATCATTTCCAAATCGGGATTATTACATTGGTCCAAAATCGAGATGACGATGTTGCTCTTATGGACAATGGCTATACCTCCACCCCCTTTGGTCCGCCGGTGCATTCTAACTATCTTATACCCGTCTGGAATGCCTAAGGTGATAACCGGAAGGGAATGAGGCTTGAGCCATGTTTCAGTGAGGAAACATAGGTCAGGTTGGTAGGAAGAGATGGTATCCCAAACCTCAGTGTGGTGCTTAGATAAAGATCTGACATTGCATAACATATTTCTCCAAACCGGACGAGTGTCCACCTTGGCTCTTAGCTTAACAGATGGGGAAGCTTTTTTCCTCAAGGAACAGTCTGTGAGCGCCTGAAAATAGCAATGTCTACAAGAAAAGGGTCCCTCAGGGGGAATTTCCTTTTTAATCGTACATGTATTCACAAGAGTTGCCCTTATATTATAGAGAGTTTGGAAAGAGTAACTCACCCTACATACAGGAGTATAGCCTCCATTCCCTTCAACCATAGCTGTAGCCCCAGCCCCTCGCCCCATCCGGTCGCGGACGGGTGCAGATGGGCTTCTCTTAGGCTTGTCTTTGGCGCGCTCTTTGGCGCTCCCTTGCGCGCGATCGCTGTGCGCTCACTATAGTGGGAGAGTTAAGTAGCCCTCAACGTCCAGAATCTAGAGCGCTAACTGCTTGTGAGTGGGGGAGGTCCCTGGCTCTGCCTATCACACCCGAGTCACAACGGGGCGTGGAGGGTCAAACACACGATCCCAGGGTCGGGTAAGTCTGCGTTTTTCCCCCAGAAGCGCTATCTAAATAATGCGATATTGTGCCCTATTTAAAAGTATTGCACCTATCTATTTAAAAGTAATGCGGCGAAATAAAAGCATCAGAACCTGTATAACAAAAAAGGTTAGAAATTGCACACAATATCACAGAATTCCACCAAGTGTTTGCACAAAATCATATACAGCCAATAAAGCTACCATAAAGCTCCAAGCGGGTTAGGAGACACTGCCACTGTCTCTTTACCGCGCTGGGCCCGCTGCTATTTCCGGCTTAAGTAGCCCTCAACGTCCAGAATCTAGAGCGCTAACCGCTCGTGAGTGGGGGAGGTCCCTGGCTCTGCCTATCGCCCCCGAGTCACAACGGGGCGGGGAGGGTCAAACACACGATCCCAGGGTCGGGTAAGTCGGCGTTTCCCCCCCGGAAGCGCTATCTAAATAATGCAATATTGTGCCCTATTTAAAAGTATTGCACCTATCTATTTAAAAGTAATGTGGCGAAATAAAAGCATCAGAACCTGTATAACAAAAAAGGTTAGAAATTGCACACAATATCGCAGAATTCCACCAAGTGTTTGCACAAAATCATATACAGTCAATAAAGCTACCATAAAGCTCCAAGCGGGTTAGGAGACACTGCCACTGTCTCTTTACCGCGCTGGGCCCGCTGCTATTTCCGGCTTAAGTAGCCCTCAACGTCCAAAATCTAGAGCGCTAAACCGCTCGTGAGTGGGGGAGGTCCCTGGCTCTGCCTATGGCACCCGAGTCACAACGGGGCAGGGAGGGTCAAACACACGATCCCAGGGTCGGGTAAGTCGGCGTTTTCCCCCCGGAAGCGCTATCTAAATAATGCGATATTGTGCCCTATTTAAAAGTATTGCACCTATCTATTTAAAAGTAATGCGGCAAAATAAAAGCATCAGAACCTGTATAACAAAAAAGGTTAGAAATTGCACACAATATCGCAGAATTCCACCAAGTGTTTGCACAAAATCATATACAGTCAATAAAGCTACCATAAAGCTCCAAGCGGGTTAGGAGACACTGCCACTGTCTCTTTACCACCACCGTCTCTTTAATTGATTTGACTCCTTCCTTTTCTGTCTTTGACATATACTAGAGAACACCATGACAGTCTGAGGGAAAAACGACATCAGTTCTGCAAAGGTTTCTTTCATTAGGATTTCCAGCCCTACCACAGTCAACATGCCTAGGTCATTGCCACCACAGTGCACAATCATGAGGGGAGGAGTTTGGGAATCCACAATGGATTTAATCAAAGCTAGCAACTGACGAAACTTTGACCCTCTATGGGCAAACAAAGTAATCTGCACCTTTGACAAACCCAAGTCCCTGTCAATGCCTATCTTTTTTGCAGCCTCTTTTGCCCAATAGATATAGTTGTGGCCTACAATCCATACTCTAAGCATTTTGAAGTGAAGGAGCAATAGTAGTCAGGAGAAAGCTGGAGCGGAATGAGGTAGTTTGCCAATGTAAAAGCAGTTAGAATTGAGGTGGTTTTTTTTTATTTAAAAAAAAATAAAAAAACGTTATATTTCATTGAATGCTGGCAGCATGAAAGAGAATAAAATTAGGTAGTGTGTTGAATGCCTTAGAAAGAAGTTTTAATATTGGCTTTTGTTTAAGAAAAGAAATGTAATACAGGCATGGATATGCTTTTGAATGTGTGGAGTAAAGCACACCTGCTGTATCTTATTTGGAAGCAGCATGTTCCTTCTAGAATGTGCTGTGAACGTGTGACCTACTGGTTCCACTGGGTTGCTAGGTTCACTGAGCTAAGACTGTATTGGGGGAAGGTAAAGGGTAAATTACAACTGCTTTCACCCAGCCCTATCCCGTTGAAAGAGGGCCATGCGGGATCAGACCTATTATCTGTACTTTGATCTATGTAAGCATGCGTCCCAATTTGCAATTATTATGGAGGCTCAGGTTGTTGACTTAGCCTTTATCACTGAGACCTGGGCTGGCACTTCATCAGGCCCAGACTAAGCCATCGCCGTTCTAATTGGGTACACCATTTTTAATAAAGACCGGGTAGGAAAACAAGGTAGTGGACTGGCCATAATTTTCAGAAGTAGCTGGAAAGGGCCATTTACTACTCAAAATAATCTTTCAACCTTGGAATCCCTACTTTTCAAGATCCCCATTGACAACCGCTATACTTTTAATGGCCTATTATTTTTTCATCCTCCAGGTCCCAGGGCAGACTTTCTAAACATTGTGGGTCTGTCATTGGATGTGATATCTCAGGCGCTGGATTTCACACTCTTGGGTGATTTCAATCTACACTTTGAGGATCCATCAGACAGGGATGAAGTATACTTTATCGATATCATGAATAGCCTAGGACTTACTCAGCAACTATTTGGTAGCACCCACTCTAGGGCATCTGCTGGATGGAATATTTTCCAATACTAATGCTCTGCAAAGTCTCCCGTCACTCCCGCTTACCTGGTCTGACCACAACGCTGTCATAGTCTCCCTTTCTCTTCATCATTTGGGATCAGAGAATTTGAGAAATAAACATCCCAGATGGTTTAGTACATGGAACAATATTGTAAAGGAAACCCTTGAAAGCTCCCTGGCCCAGAATCCCCGTAAGATTAATAATGCCCCCAACACAGCGGCAGTCACCTTCGCGCAGTGCCTCCACAGTCCAATTGATCATGTTTTACCAGTAAAGTCCACCACTAATCAAAGATCAAGACACTCTGAACCCTGGTATACTAAACACATTAAAACTCAGAAACAAAACAGCTGCCGATTTGAAAGGAAATGGAGATCTCGTTATGATATGAATGACAGAATAGCCTACAAACAATCTTTGTTAGACTTTAAAAAATGAATGCATGAGAAGACGTGCTATTTCAACATAGTTATAAGTGCAGCAAAAAACTCATCCAAATAATTATTTGCCTCAGTAAAAAAACTGGCCAAACCCCACAAAAATAGTCAACACACCAGTAAGCCAGACTTTTTGCAACTCCTTGGCCACCTTCTTTCAGGATAAAGTGAGGTCAGTTTACAGTGGTTTTGCTCCTTCCATGACTCAAACTGTGACCCCCTTCTCAATGTACGACAGTTGCTCCTAACAGGAAAGAGGATGTTTCCTTAGCCAACTCAAAATCTATTGATCCTCCAGAACTACTCTATTTTCCATCCCTGAACTCTGATCAGGTCATAAAACTTCTGTCCACTAAATCTGGATCCCCTTTAGACCCATGCCCTCCTAAGATTTTTCCTCTTCTACCAGAAGTAATTGTTTCTCATCGATCTCCCATTTTTAACCACATTTTTTCTCTGGTATATTTTCCACCAACTGGAAATTAGCATCTGTCCTCCCTCTTCTAAAGAATTCTAACTTAGATGGAGCAGATCCAAACAACTACCGTCCAATCTCAAGACTCCCCATGTCAGCCAAAATTGCAGAGAAGGCCATGAATGCAACACTATTGGACTACATTGAGAAACATGCTTTCCTGGATGCCACCCAGTTCGGCATTAGAAAGTACCATAGCACAGAACTGGCATTGATCTCAGCATCAGAACAGATCAGGCAGACAGTTGATGCAGGGGGTAATGCAGCTTATGCTGCATTTGACACTGTAAATCATACAAAATTACTAGGATGCCTTGAGAGGGTAGGCATACACGCAAAAGCTCTTACCCTACTTAGATATTTCCTGTCTTACAGAGAACAGGTTGTAGCTCTCTCTGAATTCAAATCACCCAATTTTACATTGCCATGTTCATGCAGCGTGTGTCATTTAACAACTACCTCGAAACAACTGAACCTGGAACAAGGTAAACTTTGGCATCAAAAGTCACACACGAACTGCAACACCACCCTCGTGGTCTACTTAATCACTTGTCCATGTTAACTTAGATACGTGGGGATGACCACCCGGAAGGTAAAGCAACGAATCTGCAAACATCGCAGTAATATTCGATGTAAGAAAAACAGCACAAAACTGACTGATCATTTCCTGTTACAACATCAAACGACCAATGACTTACGCTGGACAGTGATTGAACATCTGCTGCCTGGTGCTACCACACAACAATCCCTATTTGAAAAGGAACAGAGGTGGATTTATCGTATGGCAACCGATCTTGTAGGACTAAATAATATTCAGTGGGGCACTGTATTGGCCCGTTAAGATTACATCAGGGTGGTCCCGAAGATGTGCTCCCTAGTGATCATGAGCAGTGTAATGCCATGTATGTCCTGTACATTGAGTAGAAATGTACCATAATACTATAATGAAGCACTTCATTCTCCTTTCAATTCGGGTAGACCGGATGTAATGATCTGTCTCTTGCCATAGACAATGTGAAACATAAAAAACATTGAGGATCTTTTGTAACACAACCCTTTCCTTTTGGATAATATTGCCTTTTGGATAATATTGCCAACTAACTAAAAGTTGTGACTCCCCCTCTGCAGCGTAAAAAACAGTCTAAGTACCTTCATTTGGTTTTGCCTTCAGACAGTGGTCTTTGCGAATTAAATGTATTCTTTGTTAGTCACTAATAAAGTTAACATTCTTTCAATACCGGGCAACGTTCTAGTTGCCAAAATGTGCGCGTCATCCCCCCTGTTTCTGGTCAGGCCCTCAATCCTTGTCACACGTTTCTGACGCTGTGACGTCATTCGGGAAGCAGCATTTGTGTACGGAGATCTTCTTTCTCGATAACATTCGGACCGGGGCGGACCTAAGTAGGTGTGTGGCTGAAACTGGACGATACAGGAAGTAAGTTCCTTTAGAAAATAACGCATTACAGCTCAAATTTTTTTCGTAGTGCTCGTGTTCACAACTTGCTCTCATTTTATTTAGATGCCCAAACATCCGTTCCCCCTCCCTGTGATTTCCATGAAGCAAGCAAGCTACTTCATGATTACAAGTATGCCATTTTTCTCCGTTTTTTTTGCAAGAGTCAAAAGCATGGTCTTCCCTAGTTCCGGTATCCCTATATAGGGGTTATGAATTTGAAGACAACTGCAAGATATGTCGTTTATGCCAATTAAGCCATACTGGATACAGATTCCTTTTGAGCATTCATGTAAAGTTCAATGCGCTCGTAGGTATTTAGAAATGCTTTAGAATCACGATGCGCTGTAATCATTTTTAAGAAATGATAAAGGAAAAGAATCATTTGCTGTTACTATAATAATAAACACATCCTGTTAATCACAGGTGTGTTCCTCTTACAAATTATTAAGAGAAGAAGATAAAAATTGTGAATACAAAATGTATATACAATATCGATTTGAAGAGACTAATCACTTCCGTAGTGCTTGTTCAAACATGTAGTTGTGCTTAACTAGAATGAGTTGGGACACAATGACAAAATGTATTTTTCTTACTAACATAAAGGTCTTTGAATCTACGAAAGACCACTGGGTATAACCGTGAGTTGTACCACTTGTTTTATTATTCCACAGGTTAGGGTGCGCCTTAGCGTGCGCACACCGCCGTGGAATTTATTTTGGGTCCTGAGGAATGCTTTACCAACAGCATGTATAAGCAGAAACATGTTGACCACTTCTTAATATAAATGTGGATGTTGCCAGCTACTTTATAGGACTGTTTTACATCCACCTCACGTTTTTATTAGTATTTGGGCAGCCTTGAATAAAATATTGGATGGGCCAGTTCCAAACACTTTTTAATCATCACTTTCACATTTCACCACCTATGCACACACGCATTTGAACATCCTGCTCCGCTGTAAATCAGGCTTGGAAGCACACCAGGGAAGCACACTCAGCTTCTCTGGTGGAACCCTATGATGAAGCATGTCACCGACCAGGTCGGTTGGTGAGGGTTCTTTTAACAAACATATGTTGTGCCTTTTCCTCTTCAGTTATTTAGAGCAATTATTCATTAGTTGTCTCTTAGTCACTCTTTTGTTGTTTAGTACTGATTTACAGGGGGTACAAGAGTGCCTAGTTCCCTTTCTCTCTTGTTGTTTAAAGTACCCCAAGGCTCATCATTGAGCCCGACCCTTTTCTATCATCTACGTTGCTCCCCTGGTGCAGCTGATTAGATCTCCGGGCTTCTTAGCAATTACATATTCTGACGATACCCAAACTGTGGTATCAGTGACAGGCTCGCCTTCGGACACAGGTCCGTCAAGTTGTTGACTGGATGGCCACCAACTGTCTGAAAATAAATTCTAATAAAACTGAAGTCATACTCTTTGGCAGTAACACCACTTTTTGGTCCCCAGCTCTCTGGCCACCGGAACTGAGCTCTTTGCCGGTCCCTACTACTAAAGTTAAAAACCTAGGAGTCACCTTCGATTCCAAGCTCACATTCGAAGGCCATGTAAACGAGGTTACCTCTGCATCTTTTTATACATTAAAACTACTGAGAAAAACCTTCCATTCATCACTGTCAATCTACGCAAGCTGGTGATCTCTGTGCTGGTTCTATCTAGAGCCGATTACTGCAACGGTCTCTTCATCAACCTCTGGACTAAATGCTTGGCTAAACTACAGATAGTGCAAAATGCTTCTGTGCGCATCTTGCTGGATATTCCCAAGCACAAACCTGCTACTGCTGCATTAAAAGAATTACACAGGCTACCAGTGAAGAGACGTATTGCGTTCAAGGCCCTTTGCATAGCATTCAAAGCTACCCATGACTTAGGACCAGTCTTTTTCTAGCAGAATCTTCGCCGGTACATTCCTACAGGCCATTTACGCTCAGCTGAGTCCCATTAATTGGTAATCCCTGGGTTCAGGAAAAGCTCCTGGGCGGCAGAGGCTTTCTAATCTGTACGAGCAGACTCTGAAACTCTCTACCCTACAGGTTGAAAAATGAAACTGACCTACTGGCTTTCAGGAAAGCGCTAAAACATGGCTGTTTCGTACCGGATGAGCTAGCACCTTGACTCCTTCCGGTGATTATATTGCATTTTATAAATCCATTTTTCATTTCATTCGTTTCATTTTGAGGCAGAATATTTTATTTTAAGTTGAGGAGTGATGACACAATGTAAGTAATTGCAAGTTATGATTTCAAACTTAGGACTATGTAATAAACTTTTGTGTAGTATTCAATTTCAGAAAAATTAAGCTAGTTATGAATTTGAACTCCTGGTTTGTTTTGCGATTTCTCTGCAATAATCGTAATGACATCATGAATGCACATTGATAGG
Source organism: Lissotriton helveticus (assembly GCF_964261635.1). Taxonomy (NCBI): domain Eukaryota; kingdom Metazoa; phylum Chordata; class Amphibia; order Caudata; family Salamandridae; genus Lissotriton; species Lissotriton helveticus. The sequence continues at coordinate 696,472,361 of NC_136061.1, forward strand.
AATCTCTTTTTGAAAGAGAGGGAAAGGTTTCACAGATACTAACCATTCACAAGAGGAGATAGTGTAGTCTAAAATAAAAGACATGATTTCATTGCTGCCTTTCTCATGATGATAGAGTGGAAAGTTGAAGAGTTTGCCTTTTTAGATTTTCTTTGTGTGAGAGTGGAGTAACATTCTTGCGCTTAGTTTTTACAAATCTTAACAGTGTCCCAACTATGCAGAAAGAGCTAAAACAACAATATAATCTACAAACTGAATTCAGTGGTATGTATTTAACTTTGTAATTATTTTAAAAATGTACATAAGCAATTAAGATGTATATGTGAGTTTGATTAAAAAGAGTATCCCAGTGATGAGAAAAAATATATGAAATGAACTGTATCTATTAGAGGGCATGTGTTTAAGAGGTTAGTGGTGAATGCTTTGGGAAGAAAGAGAAAAATTAATTTGTGCCTGTTTATTACATTGTATATTTTATTGGAAAAAACACAGTATAGTTTTGTGGAAAGTTGCAGTGAAGAACTAAGAATGTTTTAAATGTCTAAACAGCATGTGAAAAATAGATACACTGTCATTTGCATTCTGGGAGTTGTAGTACTTGTATTAACATTATTAAACAGGAATAGTGTAGTGAGAAATAAAAGATGAGAACATGTTGTCTGCGTGTATATGAATTAGAAAGAAGTAATACTTGTTAGGTATTTGTTGGGAAGTGTTTGTCAATGTGGTTTTTATCTTATATGACCACTTTGCATATGCTTACATGGTGAGATATGGTTTCTGTGCTTGCACATAGCTATATATACAGTGGGACATGTGAGTTTGCTTAAACATGCAGAGAAGTGTTTATTTTGGGAAAGATGGTTTGAAGGTGTACATCTATTAAGAAATCATATATATGTTTATATTTACATGGCGATTTATATTCAGTAAAGCTGATGAAAATTTCATGTATATGGTGAGAGTGGTATTTTTCTTTAAACATGGTTTGTTTAAGATTGAGGAGAATTAATTGTGCAGAATGCTTTGAGAGCTTTTGTGACAACTTCATTTCGACTGTAACTTTTGTTTGAGATATGCTGAATATATATTTTAGAAGTAGAAGAAGTATTCAAGAAATTATGTAGGTATGCCATTCGCAAAAGGTTTTGTGCTTTGAAAAATTTCAAAATGTTGTTTTCTGTTTTAGAAACTTACTGATGCATGTGCATGCTCAGTAATACAGCAATGTATGTTACTAGAGGGCCATGTATGCAATTATATATATAATGTGTGATAACTAGATTTCACTCATACATAGCTCAGAGGAAAAGCATGTACACAGCAAAACAGGTAGTTTGATACCGACAGAAGGAGACAAACAATAATTCAAAGATATAGTGACAACTTTTAAAAAAAAAAAATTATTTGCAAAGTTTTATATATCGCGGGGTAGACCCAGAGGTGTCAGACCACTTTACATGAGGATAAGAGAGTTACAGGTTACCTAGTTACATCAATTAAATCAAAGAATCATCCATCAATTAAATCAAAGAACTATGAAAGGAGGAGGAGGGGGGGAGGGAAGGAAACCCATCGGGGAGACGAGGAAAACAATGTCAGATGTCCGGCTGGGTAGGTGACGGCCATGGAGGTGAACCAGAGCCAGACTCCTCTATAGCTACATAGGACAGCTCCACCGGGCATTGTCCACGGTTGCTCGGGCTCCGCGGTAAGTACAAATAATTTTGGTATCCGCCTGGGGGGCATCGTCATAGTTCCATTGAAAGCACCGGTCCCGGTATTACTGGGAGTGTTGTCCTCCTCGTCCTCCAGCTCACCCCCAGGACAAGAGTAGTGAGAGGAGAGGTGGAAGGGACAGTTCCAAAGTCTGCAGATTGAGGGACCACCCATTGTTCTTCCCTTCGATTTGTTGCGAGAAATGCGTGAGCATGCGGGCATGCGCAGTTTTCACCAGGATTACCGATAGGGTGAGGAAGAGAGGACTGCAGCCCAGGGACGCCGCAGTACAGAGGTAAGTGATTTTAAATGTATTTTTAATTAATGTTTACTTATGTATAATAGTGGGGGTGGCGGCGGGGTCTGGCTAACTATGCTCCGCTGTGGAGTGTGCAGAGATTTGCCTTCTCCGCGGATCGCGTAAAAGGCAAATCCCTCCACACTCCGCGGGCAGAGCGGAGGTCTCCGCCCGAGGTTAACTTAAACATCCTACCAGTATCTATTATTAAAGCATTAGCCACGCACTTGTTGACTCATTCAGACTCTACTCATGCAGTCATCCAAACATCCAGATACGAGTGGTTTGCAGTGAGTAAGTATGTATGCAGATATGGAATGACCTATGGAGTTAAGACATAGTCAGGGAATCATCTAGACACTCATTGTATCCTCACGGAATCACCTAGGCACTACCTATGCACTCATTCAATCATCTAGGGAGAATTGATGTATTCAAGTACAAACCCATGTATTTACATGTTTTACTGAGGAATTTGTAGTCTTTAGACAATATGGGTGATAGGTTTACACAATGGTACCCTCTACATAATTACATGAGTGCATGAGTAGAGGCTGAGTGTTTAATCACTTTCAAAGCGTACATGGGTTGTAAGTGGGCGTTTAGATGGCTGCATAGGTTCTGCGCGAATGTTATAATTATTGCATTGTTACAGCCATGTAAATTTAGTGTTGAATCTAAAAATGTGTAGAAGAAGGAGAGATGCAGTACAACAGAAAGAACAATTTGTGAGAGTAGTTGATGAGGCCTTTGCTTTGAAGAGGAAGCTTTTCATTTTGATTCTTAATAGAAGGAAGACTCTTGACAAAACCAGAAGAAAAGATTAGAGAATAGAAGTAACTATTGTACAGTTTTTAGTGGACAATAGATACATACTTATTGTTCAGAGGCTTTCTTTAATGAAGAAAGCTATATCCAGTATAACAAAATAGTTCATGTTATTGATTAAAGAGGACGCTGTAATAAAATGAAGAATGTTAGTCCTATAGCAAAAGAGGTGATGGGATCTAGAAATGTAGAAGAAGTTATTGCAGAAGAGGTACGAGAGAGGCGTAGTCAGAGTACTGTATACATATGGAATTGTAGTAGTGTTTCTAGTATTAGACAGCAATCCATTGGTATAATAAGAAAATTCCTACGTATCTTTCCAAGGCAAAGTTTAAAACACAAAATAAGTTATACCACTCAACAATGTGAACTTTAGGTAGGGGCTATCTTATGTAAAACTCCTGGTTTATGTTTAGGAGAAATACGTAGAGCACTTTTGCATAGTAGTGTGCCAGACATAGAAAAGGTTTGTGGTGATGTGCAGTTTTGTTTCCTTGGTCCGGCGCAGGATTCTAGGGAAAATGAAGAGTTGTTAAGAGGAGGAGTTCCAGAACAAAACACATATTACAGTTGATAGTTTTAAAAAAGAGATAAAAATTTGACACAGTGTTCTTTAAAAAATAGAGTATGTTTGTATATGTTGATGCACTTACTAGAAGATTTAAATACAGACTGTCGACTCATATTTAAAAAGTGAAAAAAATATTAATATAATTGGCAAACGTTAAATGTGTATTTAATTGTAGAGGGATAGTTTGACTTGTCCATACAGCAAGCTATATGTATTTAGTGTTACACAATCCAGGGAGTATGACGCCATCAGGAAAAACAGTGGAGTCAAATCTTGAAACTGAGATTGTACTTTTGTACAGACTCTCTGCTTCGGTGTTGTTGTGCTGCTATTGAAGTTGAGTGTCCTTCAGCCTTGCATTGCCTTCTTGCTGCTCACTATTTACTCTTCTTATGAACTATGCAAAAAATATAAAAGGGTGAAAAAATGTACCATGTATGAATTTTGGCAGCATTGTGAATAGCTGCAACACACTGCTCACCAGCTGTTATATCAACAGTGCAGTCATGCAATACGTGCCTTTCTTGAAAACGCTGGAGCCATATTTGTTTTAGTAGTCTGAAACCTCTAAAGGGACATTCTGGCTGAAAATTGTTGCTGCTGCCACTTACGTAGATGGTTCTCCAGGTTCCTTCTGCTTGATCAGCAGTAGGAGACGTTTTCTATGAAAAGTTTCAAGATGATAAAACAGGAACGTTGTCCCACATGAATCTAAAGAAAGTCTCCAGCCAAAATCTATGACCTGCCCACAATAAACTTCTCGAAAAGAATATTCAAAGAAAGAAGAGTGGGTATATGTGTCCTATTGGTTTTACTGATCAGTATATTATCCAATGATATTCCTTAGTTTCCCGGTCATGTGCCATTTTCAGATTGCGCATTACACTAGTTTGGCAACAGTTTTCAATTCCCCATGAGCTTGCGTAACAATGGGTAGTTTGACGGGTGTTTGGTAGTTATGTTGTATTTGAGTTATTTTTTTTTAATTGTTGTTTATGTTAAATGTATTGTTAAAATAAAGTTAAACAATTATGTTACTAGCTAGACTCAAACGTTGTGTAAAATATGTCTATATATCTGTTTTTCCCTTTTTCATTTGTGTTGGTGACTACTAATATAAAAAAACAGAGTACCTTCTCCTGGATTCACTATGACACAGATAGTATTCTTATACCATTCATGGGGACATTAAATAATAGCGCAGGGGGTTGCAGTGTTACACCAGTTACCAAATGTACACCTATGTGCCTATGGTGCCCAAAATTATCAACAATGACAAAAACAGTCGTTATTTTTATAAAAATATTGATCAATCATTTATTGCAAAACAGATTAAAAAATAAATAGTGACATGTACATGGTAGATGCCCAATTTATTCAAAGATTTTATATAAAAAAACATTCATCATATTGAAACAGTTGCTCTGTTACTCAGACACTGATGCATGCACTCTCAGACCCACTTACAGACTCATGCGCCCAGTCACAGACTCACTCAGAGACTTATGTAGCCACTAATAGACCCACTCAGAGTCATGCACCCAGTTACAGACCAACTTATACACTGATGCATGTACTCACAGATCCATTCAGAGATGTATTCACCTATTCACATACCCAGTTAGAGGCTCATGCACCCACTCACACAGCCACTGAAAGACTTGTGTACCCATTCACAGACCTTCTCAGAGACTCATGCACTCATTCACAAACCCACTCAGAGACTCATTAACCCACTCAGACACTCACAGATACATTCACAGACCCATTCACTTACTCATCCACCCACTAACATACCCACTCAGACTCTCACACACCCAATTACATGCATGGAGTGACTGATAAAGTTGTGAATTTGAAATGTGCTGGTGTCTATTGAATGACAGCTTTTGATGTGCGTATTAGTACATTTGAAAAAAAGGGATTTAAAAAGAAAATGATCCAGTGTTTGGGAAAAAGGTGGCTTTGAGAAGAGCCTTTGTGTAATGATAACTACACGTAAAACAGGATGCAGTGCTTCAAGTTGTTGAGGAACACCCTGTTGCCTTTCTCTGTGAAATGAACTCCATCATTTCTATAAATTCCATCCATGTCAAAGCTCAAGATGTTGTAGATAGAGTCCATGTTATGGTCTCTAAGGAATGCAGAAACCGTTTTATTGACATGTTTCCTGGCTTTGCCTATCCGTGGAGAGAATTCATTTAACCACTTCCATTTCTGCCTTTGGCATATGTTGGAGAATACCAAGGCAGTCAGAGGGAAAAGCACAATTAATTGAGTTAGGGTATCCTTCATTAGGATTTCCAGTCCAATGTGCCTAAGTCATTGCCACCACAGAGCACAATCATATGGTAGGCGTGTTGGCAATCCGCAATGCCTCAACCAGAGGCAGCAATTGATGTTGTATAAACCCTCTCTGAAGAATCCAAGACATTTTCACATTGGCTAAACTTAAGTCCCTGACACTGTCATTCTTTCTAGCACACTCTTTAGACCAAAACACAAAGCTGTGACCTAGTATCCACAAACTAAGGATTTTGAAGGCAAGGAAAAGTATCACACAGAAGAAGGTTAGAGCTAAATAAGACAGTTTTCAAAATGAAAGGCAGTTAAAATAGAGGACAGGACCTGGTTTTAAAAAAAAAAATTGATTGGATGGTGTACACATGCAGGTTAATAAATTAATTAGTGTCTTTAAAGGATGAGTAAGTAGATCTGTGATTGGCTCTGGGAAAAATAAAAACATCTAATGCACGCTTGGATATGCTTTTTATTCCGGACAGTCAGCCACACCTGCTGCTGTTCATTTTGAAACTAATATGTTGCTTCTAAAATGTGTTCGGAAAGTGTGACCTACTGGTTCAAGAGAGTGTTCCAAAGGGAGTTGCTATGGATACTCAGCTAAGAGACTGTACGGAGAAGGATATTGAACAGACTATAGAATATTAGTTAACGTTAGAGTGGCTTAGACTCAATATTTATTTATTTTCCTAGTCAGGAGTTTTTTTATGAAGGGTAGTTTAGTTGTAAAGTATCAAGAGTACAAAGCTAAATATGTTTTTGAACTCCCATACATATTTGCGAATTAGTCCCAAAGTTACAAGGGGTTCCCCATTAAAAGTTGCCACAAATTCGTGAATACGCCCCAAAACTAACTGCAGGCCGAGAGCTTCGCTCCACCCACGGAGTGTGCGGAGATCTGTCTACTCCGCGATCCATGGAGAACACGGAGTAGGCAAATCTCCACACACTCCGCAGCGGACCGAAGTTGACCAGCACCCGCCTCCACCCTCCTCTCAAGAATTATTTAAAACTACATTAAAAGTAAAAGAATAAAGACTTACATTGACTGCGGTGTCCCCGGGCTGCCATTCTCCTCTTCATCGCCGTCTCAGGGTGATCTGCGAATGTGCACGTGCCAGCGCATGCGCATTTCTTGTAAGGAATGCGCATGTACACATGCGGAAGGGTGTACGTAGGCCATAGGACAGGATGCTATGTGCTTAAAATGTAAGATAATGTTTTTGGTGTACAAGTAAAAATCGTAAAACAGAAAAAAAGGGAAAAATACATGTTTTACTATATTTTGATATACTATTACAGCATAAGCGTACTGTTTTGTTTCTGGAAATTTGTAAATGTAATACTAACTTATATTTATGTTCTTTTTTTTCTTTTTCAACAGCACTTGAAGTGGTAGATTTTTAGATGTTCCAGCATACTCGTTTTTCCCCACAAGTATTTCTTTGATGTATCCCTGGAGAGGGTCTTGTCACATAAAGAGCACTTGGCATGCTTTGCAACCACTTTCTTTTCCCCAAAGGGGATGATAAAAAACTCCCATGCAATGGTTTGCTGCTTTGCCAGGAATTTGTCCTCCAAAGAATTGTGTTCAATAGGGTGTGGCTGCTGATCCTTACTGCCGCTAGATGCCATTTTATTTGGAAATGATTTCCAAAATATCACCAAAATGAATTTAGAAGAAGAAAAGAGCAAGTGCTGAATTGTGAATTGAGGCTGTTTTCTACAGTCTGTGTGAATTTCCCCCCCCCACTGCTCAAGAATGAATCTTTATACAGTACATTGTTTATGGTGCACAATTACATTACTATAATGTGAAATACTTTTACAGCATAACACAGTCTAAAGTTTTATTTATACTATGAACATATGCATTGCAGGAACTAAATGTTTATTGTGGAATTTTGTAAAAAGTAAAACTTATATTTATGTTCTTTTTCTTTGAAAGCAGATGAATAACTCCATCTATTGAAGTAAAGCAATTTCCTAAGTACTTCTTTCTGTGTAGTTCAAGAAACTTGCATTTTGAAACTGTATACCAAGGGAGACTCTCGTACAGCCAGTGAGACTTCCAGACACTCTGATGCAGCCACTCATATACTCAGTCACTCACATACCAACTCCCTCGCCAAAAATTAGTAAAACTAAGTAAGTAAGTCTCTCTTACTAATACAAGTTCTACCACATGCACTCGCTTTTCCATATAGATACTCACACATCCATGCACTCGCTCATATAGCTACTGACCCACGTATTCACGGACCCATACAGCCACTGATACACCCACTAAGTCACCCATATGATCACTTACATACCAGTCACTCTCCCATGTAACCACTGACATATCCAATCCCTTACCTATACAGGTACAAACATACACACTCACTCACCCATTCAATCACTAACTCTCCCAGTCACTCTCCCATGTAACATCACACACACCCAATAGCTTACCCATACAGCTGCAAACACACCCACCCAATCTTCCATACAGTTACTGATACAGTCACACACTCACCTATACAGCTACTAACACAGTCTATCTCCCATATAACTAGTAACACATATACTCAAACTTGTATGCAGTCACTCACTCACCTATACAGATACTCACACACCCACTCATTCACCCCCACAGTCAGTAACATACTTATTTATTTATCAATACAGGTTCCACCAAATGTACTCCCTTACCCATACAGATATTCACACACCCACTCACTTGCTCATAAAGCTACTGATACTCACTCATCCATACAGCCACTAATACACCCACTATGTCAGCCATAAAATCACTAAAACACCCAGGCCCTCTCCCACGTAACCATTCACACATCCAATCACTCACCCAAACAGCTGCACACACACACACACACATCCTTACCTTAATAGTTACTGACACAGCCACTTACTCACCTATACAGCTAACTTAGCCAGTCAGACAATCATACAGCTAAACACAAGCACCCTCACCCATACAGTTACTGACAAAGCCACTCACTCACCTATACAGTTAATAACACAGCCAGTCAGTCATCCATACAGCTAGTGACACACACTCAGTTTCTCATTCTGTCTCAGACACAGTCACTCACTCACCCATAAAGACACTCACTCACACACCCACTCACTAACCAACACAGTCAGTAATGTACCAACTCACTTACTAATACAGGTTCTACCACAGCACTCATTTACCTATACAGATACTCACACACCCACTCACTTGCTCTAAAGCAACTAACACATCCACTCACTCACCCATACACTGACTTAGTCACCCATACATTCACTAACTCATCCCTTCACTCACCCATGTAACCAGTGAAATACCGAATCTCTAACCTATACAGCTAGAAACACACCCACTCAACATTCATACACCCAGTCACCCATATAAGGAGTAACTCTCCGATGTAACCATGTGTACATGCAATCACTCACCCATATAGCAGCTCACTCAACTATACAGATTATGACTAATCCAGTCAGTCACCCATACAGCTAGTGACATACACACTCAGTCTTTCATACAGTCACTAACACAGTCATCTACTCACCCATACAGATACTCACAAATTCACTCACTCACCCATACAGACACCCATACACCCACTCATATTCCCTCTCATTCACCATTTACAGTCCCTCACACACCTACTCACTTACCCATACAAACACTCACACATGAATTCATGAATCAATAAGGCCACTCACACACCCATTCAGACACCCATACACCCACTGGCACACCCAGTCACTCCCAATACAGCCACTCATGTACCCACTTACCCATGCAACCAATCACACACTCATTCTCAAACCCATTTAGCCACTGACACACCCACTCACTCACTCACCCACACACCAACTTACTCAACCATTTGTGCATCCACTTACTCATACATCCAGTCACTCACTTATACAGAAACTCACCCATGCTCTTTCTTATACATGCATACACGTAAGATTTATCTTTTTTTAACCCAAAAAAAATTAACATGTGTGGTGTTTTACCTCCTCCAGAACTGCAGCAACAGATTCTTCCCCTACGGTGAGCACTTTCGTGCAGTCCAAACAAAATGACCCCATTGTTTAAAGCTCTGGTGACCTCTCAGGGAGATGTTGCTGGACCTCTGTTGGTACAGGCTCACCTGAGGCAATTGGTGCCACACTTGGTGTGGGTGCATCTTCCGCACTGCGCTCTCTCTGTGCTCTGCCCAGGTTCTTGGATTGGTGCATTTTTAGGTGTGTCGGCATACTCGTTGTACCACACAAGTATTTCTTTGACACACCCCTGGAGATGGTCTTCCCACACAGAGAGCACTTCACGGTCTTTGACACAATTTTCGATTCCCCAGAGGGGATGGTGAAAAATTCCTACATGAATTGGCACTTCGCCAGGGGTTAGCAAGTGCTAGAATGTGAACCTCCAATCTCAAAACTTGAAGTCTAAAGAAAAGAAAATGGGGTCGGGACTTCCTTTCTAGAATAATGAAAAGTCTGTTGTCCAATGAAATCCCTTTAATCCATAGTCATGTGATATTTGCAAACACCGACTATTTGCAAATGCCGACATATTCATGATAACTAGAAATGGAATAAAACAGTGTTGAAACATAAAATTAGTTATGAAAATATCACTTTAAATGTTATAATAGTAAGCTACTGGTCACAAAAATGGATTACAATATGTGTATATATGATTTTTAGACTTTCTAAAAATCACGCCAAGTTTGCTAATAACCATGGTAGTAATATGTACATATTCCAAAGTTTCGCAGCAATTCGCGTGTATAAAATAATAGGAAAAAAAAGGCTTCTGTGCATATCTGTTTCTTGCATGATACAATATTTCTATTAGTTTAAATAATCCTAAATTCCTGGGCTTTCCGAAGAGAAAGTAAGTGTGTTTTGTCAGCAATTCCTCATTAAAATAAGATCTGAAATGCTTGGTGCATGTGAATGCATTACTGGTCTGTTAGAGTTAAATTTGTTGTGACTGTGATGAGTGGGTTCATTGTTGTCCTCTTTTGATAAGAGGAGAAAACATGGTTCTCCCTTTACATTATTGTAAGTAAACACCTTTTTGTAGTCTCATTATCTTCTCTATAGGAGGATTTGTGTTATCACACACTTCTGGATGAAGATGCATGTGAAAAATTCACATTGCTGAAATGCACACAAGGTCTCAGGAGACATTTCATCCTGCTTCATTATGCAGCTGAAATTTGTTGTGACTGTGATGAGTGGGTTCATTGTTGTCCTCTTTTGATAAGAGGAGAAAACATGGTTCTCCCTTTACATTATTGTAAGTAAACACCTTTTTGTAGTCTCATTATCTTCTCTATAGGAGGATTTGTGTTATCACACACTTCTGGATGAAGATGCATGTGAAAAAATCACATTGCTGAAATGCACACAAGGTCTCAGGAGACATTTCATCCTGCCTCATTATGCAGCTGAACTGCACTTCATATTTAGCCAATGAGGTAGCACTTACTAATTAGCCAATAGAAAATTATCCATTGTGTAGACATTTTGTGCCAAGCCATGTACAAATCAAAGGTTACAGCAATAATATAATTTAGAAATAGAACTAAATAAACCTTAGAAAATCACTAAAAAAAACAAAGATTAGAGGGATGTCATAGTTAGGAAGTAGAATTTAAAAAAACCTTCGAAATTCCCTTCAAAAACCAAGGGTTAAAGGGACATCATAGTTAGGGGATAGAATTTAAAAAACCTTTGCGTGTGATGTGTTATTACATTTTAAGTTCAGAGAGCTCAAACTCCAAATCTGTTCCCAATTGAAATTTATACATGCAAAATGTTACAGTGCAGCTCCAATGCTAGTCTATGGGCCAGCCAGCCTTTCAACAGTGAAAAACAAAATGCAGTCTTTCACTTTATGGAAATGGAGCACACACACAAGTACATGTCCCACCTTTCACATACACTGCACTCAGTCCATGAGCGTACCTTGGACCTACCTGAGGGATGCCTTACATGTAAGAAAAGGAAAGGTTAGGGCCTGCAAAGTTAGTGCACTTGCCAGTTCAACATGGCAGTACGCCTGGAACTACTTAAAAAACACAAAGGAGATACCCTCAAATCCACTCGGGGACAGGGTGAGAAATTGCAACAAAAATTAAGTCCCTACCTATAGGTCAATGGCCAAATATTTAGAGATACCCTCTCGCCTGCCACAGTAAAACTATGGGAGGTAAAAAAGGCAAATCTTAATACACATACCAATCCTACTGTAAGACAATATGAAATGCAAAATATGAAATACCTGTTACTTTATGTATTTATAGAGCAAAACACCATCGTAAGAGCACTGAGTAGTCATGCACAAATCAATTCAATCAATTAAAAAGATACAATTTTATTCTTAAAAACAAGGTATTCGCCTTGTACACATTCTCATATATCACATATTAAAATTTAATACAAAGAAACTTTACAAAAAACCATAAAAGTCGACGCAGCGTTTCGGTGCTTTTGTTGGAGATCTGACACCTTCTTCAGGACGGTTTTTTATCTATAAAGAAATGCACATATTTACTCCACAGGCTCTTATGTACAGAATAGTATATCAGGTGTTGGAATTAGTTTAAAATCACAGTTAAAACACAATATTGCCCTTCATTGTATAGTGCAATACTGAAAACATCTACATCAAAACACTATTAAAAACTCTATTTACAATCCATTTCATTATATAATAGTGAGTTCCTCTCACATTTGACCACACCTCGACCCAATGTGGTCTATTCGTATCATGATACTAACAGATAAACCACTCCGCTTTATTATTGCTTCTACTAATACCCCATCAGTGTGTGTCATCTCCTATCAGTTTTTTTTCTTTCTCTACACATCTAGGCAACTTCAACTCATTACATACCTCTTAATGACTAAGAGTGAATCTTGTCTCTTTAGACACCCCCGGTCAAGACGTAATGGTACTGCTTGTTTGTTTTGTGCGTATTTACAATCCTGCAGTTCCTATGTTGTAAAACAGGGATAAAGATATCATTAATACCCTACTTAAACAATATCATGTTTTCCACTGTATTAAATGATTTGTTTACAATAAGCGTACCTTCAAAAACGGGCAATCCTTCATCGGTTTGGATAGAAGAAAAGACACTGTAAATCTTCATTTGATGTTGTTACATACACTTCGTGATTCCTATTATCACGCTGGGTAGACAGAAATACATAACGCATATATAAATGAGCGTCCTTCCCCTATATGTGAAAATCAAAAAGTGACTAGAATTCACAAACCCTACCTTAGTTAAAATGAAAATCCTGAAGTCATCACTTTTTCAGGTACCCCGGACTACGTGTAGGCGTCTTTCAATATGCCTTTCTTTTCTAATTAAATCCCGTTACTAAAGATAGGGACAATCTGTAGATAATAAAGGTTCTATTTAGAATCCCCTCTCTCTTAAAGGTCCTATACTACAACCAAGAGGCCAATCACCCATTACCCCTCCCAGTCGACCTAATATTGTTAATTCATCTGGTATATGTTAAAAATTAAAACACTAACCCCCAAGGTGGGGCAGCCTCAACCTGTATCTCGCTCTATTTAAGCCCCTCAAACAGGGAGATTTCCTTATGGGACTAACTTGTGAATACAGAATTAGAATGACAAAACATAACAATATGGGCCACATCACCAAATTGCTCGACACACAAGTGAGAAGGGAACCCTCACCTCCCTCTCTGCTCCATTATACTAAAGGCAATATATACACCACGATAAGGGCGCTTTCGAAGCAGCAAGTACCTTAAATGTAGACAAGCTCAGTCTCCTGACATCCGACCGTTTGCGCGTTTCCAGGTTGCCGTCATTATTGCAACCGCCATTTTGGGTTTATTTATATCCGGCCTCTCTAGGGTCAAAGGGGAGAGGCGCGCATTGATTCCTCCACGGGAACCTCTACCTAACTTATTTTGTATATTTTTCAATACTTGTACAAATGTAACCTTATTATGGTTCTCTCTCTCTGTGCGCTTTTCCGCTACGCTATTTTAATAATAATTGACTTATCGACCGATCGTAACTGAAAAAAGTGTCGGCCATGATGGATAGGGTAAAATAGCATATCATAACTATAGTTCGCTACTTCTATGTTTAATTTATCTAGAGTACAAATGCCTCACCGCGCTAACGTCCGTCCCCTTCTTGAAATAGAATACCAAATAGGAGACAAATATTTAAAATACTTTAGAGTATGCATCGCAAACGGCACATATATGCGCCCCAGGCCGAGTGGCGGCCATCTCAGTCTAGTCTGTTTCTATATTCATGTAGTAGCGATTCTAACCCTGGCAGTTGATATGGGCCCTATTTTTCCAACAAGAGCTGTTATCTTAAATGTACATATTTCTCTAAAACTGACTATTATCTTTTGCCGAATCTTCACTACTGCAATACGCCAACTCGCCTACTTGCCCTCTATGTACATAGCCCTTCAGCGCTGATCTCTTTTCAGGGGTCTTAGTGTGATCAGTCGTGGGAACCCGAAAAGTTCCAACGGTGACGATACTAGTGCAGTCTATTCGTAGTTGTTCTAATGACTCGTATAGTCTAGATACTAATATCAAGAAAATTCATCTACTATATCTACCTGGTACAGAGTGTCATCATTTATACAAACCCCTGTATCCTATGATAATATAAGCAGAGCCAGACAAGACATTATCAAACAGGAGATATTTATCTCAGTAACTTCTACCATTCCTCTTTTGTTTTTAAACCCTTGCGTACTGAGTTAAACTTTGACAAAAAAAACTGTTCCCGCTTCTTTCTTTTAAGTGTAAGGTCACCACCTCTGTAGTTGGTTTTGACAGTTTCTATTACACACCATCTAATATCTTCTGTTGTGTGTTTGCCCTCTGACCAATGTTCAACCAACGGGCCGATTTTTGAAACGTCCTAATGGCTGACCTGTGCTCATTAATACGAATCCTAATTTCTCTCGATGTTTCCCCTACATATATTAATTGGCAGGGGCATTTGATTAAGTAGATCAGATTTTTCGATCTGCAGTTATAAAATTCCTTAAAATATTGAGCTTTGTCATTCACTATGACTTCAGGGCCTTTTAGAATGTATTTACAATTGCTGTACCCACAACACGCAAAGGTCCAGTTTTGGAAGGGGGGTGTTGTGTATCCTCAAATGTGTCTGATTTTCTGTTTCTCTATATGTTTTCACTACACTATTCCTAATGGTTTTATTCCTCTTATATGAAAACATAGGTTTAGGAAGAGTGGTATTATTCATATTAGTAACCAGATGCCAATTGTGATTCACGATATTTTTGATCTTATTACTGATGTTGCTATGGTTGGTTACAAAGATCAAGGGTACCGTTGTAGTCTCAGTATTTTCTAATTTCCTATCAAAAAACATGTCCCTGTTAAAATATTTTGCTCTCCCATAGGAGTGCCTAATTAGTCGCTTGGGATAACCTCTGTCTACAAATTTCTGTGTAAGTACCTTAGCATGTTTATCATAGTCAGTGTTTTTGGTACAGTTCCTCCTAAGTCTAAGGGATATTATTTTTCTGACAAGCCGGATTGTAGCTCGTATAATGCAACATCGTATTTCTATCTGTTGGTTTAGAAAAGAGTTCCACTATACGGATACCTTCCTCATGTTTAATCAGAATGTCTAGGAAGTCACATTTATTTCTATTAAAACAATGGGTGAACCTGAGATTTGTATCTCCCAGGTTTAACCAGTCTATAAAATCCCTCAACTGGTCCTCTTCGCCTGTCCACACAAAAAAAACGTTGTCTATATAACGCGACCAGCGACTAATATTTTCAAAAAAACGGGCTATAGGATTAAAAATATGATGGTTCTCAAATCTTGTGACATAAAGGCAGGCCAGACTGGGGGCACAAGTGGCCCCCATACTGGTCCCCTTGACCTGTTTAAACAAAGTTTTTTCAAATAAAAAAATATTGTTTTTCAAAATCAATGTCACACATTCCACAATAAATGTGGAGTGAGCTGTCAAATCCTGATGCTCTATTTGTAAAAGGCCCTGTATCATTTCAACGGTATTGTCTTGTGGTATGTTTGTATATAGCGCTTCAATATCTAGTGTAACTAGAAACTGATTAGCTGGATTGAAGCTCAAATGTTCCACCTTCTCTATCATAGGTGTTGTGTCTTTCAAATAAGCTTTTTGTTGTGTAACTAAAGGCTGTAAGAATATATCAATATATTTACTGAGAGGCTCTGTGAGAGAATCAATGCTTGACACAATAGGCCTCATTGGGGGATTGAGCTCATTTTTGTGGATTTTAGGGAGCCCGTAAAGGGCAGGTATAGTCGGGTACTCATTATGAAGAAAGTTATATTCGTCCTGGCATATTATACCATCTTCTTTCGCAAAAATCAACATTTGGCTAATTTTCTGAGATAATGTATTAAGCTCTTCTTTACTCGAGAGACAATAATGTGATTTATTATTAAGGAGAGAAAGCATACGGGCATTATAATCCTCTGTATTCATAATCACTATGCTTCCCCCCTTATACGCTGGCTTTATAGTTATAGGTATATCCTCTTCTAACGCCTTTAAAGCATTCTTTTCAGTCATAGTGAAATTATGATCTATCCACACCCTCTTGTCTAAGAGGTCTTCTATCCCTTTCTCCACACACCTCTCAAACACCTCTATATCAACTGCCAGGGTTAAAATCGCTACTATATGAATATAGAAAAAGACTAGACTAAGATGGACGCCACTCGGCCTGGGGCGCATATATGTGCCGTTTGCGATGCATACTCTGAAGTATTTTAAATATTTGTCTCCTATTTGGTATTCTGTTTCAAGAAGGGGACGGACGTTAGTGAGGTGAGGCATTTGTACTCTAGATAAATTAAACATAGAAGTAGCGAACTATAGTTATGATATGCTATTTTACCCTATCCATCATGGCCGACACTTTTTTCAATTACGATCGGTCGATAAATCAATTAATATTAAAATAGCGTAGCGGAAAAGCGCACAGAGAGAGAGAACCAGAATAAGGTTACTTTTGTACAAGTATTGAAAAATATACAAAATAAGTTAGGTAGAGGTTCCCGTGGAGGAATCAACGCGCGCCTCTGCCCTTTGACCCTAGAGAGGCCGGATATAAATAGACCCAAAATGGCGGTTGCATTAATGATGGCAACCTAGAAACGCGCAAACGGTCGGATGTCAGGAGCCGAGCTTGTCTACATTTAAGGTACATGCTGCTTCGAAAGCGCCCTTATCGTGGGGTATATTTTGCCTTTAGTATAATGGAGCAGAGAGGGAGGTGAGGGTTCCCTTCTCACTTGTGTGTAGAGCAATTCGGTGATGTGGCCCATATTGTTATGGTTTGTCATTCTAATTCTGTATTCACGAGTTAGTCCCATAAGGAAATCTCCCTGTTTGAGGGGCTTAAGTAGAGCGAGATACAGGTTGATGCTGCCCCACATTGGGGGTTAGTGTTTTAATTTTTACCATATACCAGATGAATTAACAATATTAGGTCGACTGGGAGGGGAAATGGGTGATTGGCCTCTTGGTTGTAATATAGGACCTTTAAGAGAGAGGGGATTCTAAATAGAACCTTTATTATCTGCAGATTGTCCCTATCTTTAGTAGCGGGATTTAATTAGAAAAGA
The DNA here is from genome assembly GCF_964261635.1 of Lissotriton helveticus. Taxonomy (NCBI): domain Eukaryota; kingdom Metazoa; phylum Chordata; class Amphibia; order Caudata; family Salamandridae; genus Lissotriton; species Lissotriton helveticus. The sequence continues at coordinate 696,489,776 of NC_136061.1, forward strand.
AAGGCCTATTGAAAGACGCCTAGACGTATTCCGGGGTACCTGAAAAAGTGATGACTTCAGGATTTTCATTTTAACTAAGGTAGGGTTTGTGAATTCTAGTCACTTTTTGATTTTCACATACAGGGGAAGGACGCTTATTTATATATACGTTATGTATTTCTGTCTACCCAGCGTGATAATAAGAATCACGAAGTGTATGTAACAACGTCAAATGAAGGTTTACAGTGTCTTTTTTTTCTATCTACACCAATGAATGATTGCCCGTTTTTGAAGGTACGCTTATTGTAAACAAATCATTTAATACAGTGGAAAACAGGAGATTGTTTAAGTAGGGTATTAAGGATACCTTTATCCCTGTTTTAGAACATAGGAATTACAGGATTGTAAATACGCACAAAACAAACAAGCAGTACCATTACGTCTTGACCGGGGGTGTCTAAAGAGACACGATTCACTCTTAGTCATTAAGAGGTATGTAATGAGTTGAAGTTGCCTTTAATTATGTGTAGAGAAAGAAAAAAACTGATAGGAGATGACACACACTGATGGAGTATTAGTAGAAGCAATAATAAAGCGGAGTGGTTTATCTGTTAGTATCACGATGCGAATAGACCACATTGGGGCGAGGTGTGGTCAAATGTGAGAGGAACTCGCTATTATATAATGAAATGGATTGTAAATAGTGTTTTTAATAGTGTTTTGATGTAGATGTTTTCAGTATTGCACCATACAATGAAGGGCAATATTGTGTTTTAACTGTGATTTTAACCTAATTCCTACACCTGATATACTATTCTGTACGTAAGAGCCTGTTGAGTAAATATGTGCATTTCTTTATAGATAAAAAACCGTCCTGAAGAAGGTGTCAGATCTCCAACAAAAGTACCGAAATGCTGCGTCGACTTTTATTGTTTTTTGTAAAATTTCTTTGTATTAAATTGTAATATGTGATGTATGAGATTGTGTACAAGGCGAATACCTTGTTTTTAAGAATAAAATTGGATCTTTTTAATTGATTGAATTGTTTGTGCGTAACTATTCAGTGCTCTTACGATGGTGTTTTGCTCTATAAATACATAAAGTAACAGGTATTTCATATTTTGCATTTCATATTGTCTTACAGTAGGATTGGTATGTGTATTAAGATTTGCCTTTTTTACCTCCCATAGTTTTACTGTGGCAGGCGAGAGGGTATCTCTAAATATTTGGCCATTGGCCTTTAGGTAGGGACTTATTTTTTGTTGCAATTTCTCACCCTGTCCCCGAGTGGATTTGAGGGTATCTCCTTTGTGTTTTTGAAGTATTAATACAGCTTGTTAGCTGGGGAGCTCTTTGTACTCTTCACATGGAAGGCATTAAAACCTATGGGTTTACGGAGGACCAGTTTAACAAACTGATTAATGGTACCTCCAGAAATATCTCTACCGTGATTATTGATAACAGTAAAGAGGAACAATGTAGAGAATTGTGGAACCTCTAAAAGAAAATTGTGAGGAAAGAACTACATGCTGACTTTTTGATTGATTATTGCAAAAAGGGAATCATCCCTATGGGGTTACAAGTGACTAATGAACCGGGGGTTTTTGTGAAAATCAAAAAGTTCCTAGATAACTGGACATTGATAGCCAATAGATGTAGCAGAGATTGGATGCTCCTCATCATTGAGACTGCACAAGAAGAATTGATCATAGAGAGGGCAGAGATTGAAGCATTAGAGGCTAAGATGAGAGATTGTGATGCTCTGTAGGATGCCAAGAAAAAAATAGAAGAGATACAAGCAGATATAGCAGGGTACAGGGACTATATGGTGAACAAGAAGTCCAACAAATTGAGGAAGGATGTCCTGCAATATAATGTAGAGAAAGTCTATCCGTATCTGCAGAAAGACTATTATGATAGACCGAGGGAAGACTATCAAAATAGGAGACAATGGCAGCAAACCAGCCGTAATTTTCCAAAGGAAAAGGTGAGGTTTTTCGATACCTCATATACCAGCTTGGATTCTGAGGGGGAACCCCAGTATGACCCTAATGACAAATCTAATGAACCAAATACAGCCAGCAATAGAGAGGGTCTCTCTTTTTTAGAACATCGCCAGAAACCATTTGTCCACCAGAGAGGAAGGGGGAGAGGGAGAGGGGGGTATATCCCCCAGAATCAGAACCAGTTCCAACAACGTCCCTACAACACACGGAGTACGAAAAAGTGGGACTAGAAATGAAGGCACCCATTATTAATCTCTCCTCTAGGACTCTCACTTCGGAAGAGGAGGGGGTCTTAGAAAAGGGATTAGGTTATTCCGTAGCAACCCCTATTGATAGATACGGTTTAGAAAGGGACCTCCAAAGTTTTTTCAGAAAGGTTAGATTGAATGCATACTTTGAGGGGAAACCCCGCACGCCTACTATGAACAAGTCAGGCTTGAAAGCTAAATCCAGTTGGACTCCACACTCCAACATGGTTAAAAAGGACATAGAGGTGTTTGAGAGAGGGCGTGGCTTGGCCACCAACAGGAATGGACGTGTGAGCATGAAGCTCCGTGCTCACCCTCCGTTTTATCCTGTTCAATTTGGCCCTGTTGTCCCTGGAGGGCAGGCAGTCATCACCTCGGGCTGCGCGGGCCCTGGGGAGCCGTCCGGAGTGGCAAGGGCCGACCTACAGCTGAGCGACACCGAATTGCCCCGGAGTCCTTCCGTCCGGCGCCGGCCATCTTGTGCGGCCTTTTTCAGAGAGCTCATCCCCGGCCTCGAGTAGCTGGCTGGCTGGGCCGGAGTGCGTGGGGGTCGGCCCCACTTCACAGTGTCAGCTCATGCACCGGTGAACATCAGAGTGAGGTCACCGGAGGAGCGGCGAGCCTTGGAGCAGCTAGGGGATCCCGGCGGTGCCCTGCGGTGGCCCTGGCGAGCAGAATAGGCGCTACATTCTGGCGCTGCTTGGCCCTTGTGGTGAGGTTTCGAGGCGACCGGCTGGGCCCTGATACATGCGGACACTGCCATCGGCCTGTCTGCCCCTGGGCCCGGAACAAGCGTCACCGTGGGGGAGCCTGGAAACAATCTGGGGGGCCCCAATTGATGCCCCCATGGGACTGCGCCACGTACCCACGCGAACTGGAGCTCTTGGCTTAGGCCCTGGCCGAGATTCTGCGGGGGCCTAATTGACTGTCTTGGTCGGTGGCTCCGATTCTCCCTACTGACCCAGAGTGCCGGTAATCATTGGATGTTCCACCTCGCCATCCGAGTAGTGACCCTGCGGCCCGAAGGGGGGAGTTGGTCAACCTAGCGGTGACCTTTGACGATCCACGCATCAACGGCGAGGGACCTGGGGACACTGACGGAGGCCCGCCTTTCCTGCCGAGGGGCATTGTTACTGGGAGGCACTTTCTGGGGCCCTGCACACGGGCAGACATTGGGGTTGTGTGAGCTGGGACCCCGACTGCATAACGCAGACCGCCCTGCGCGGTTGGAGGATTGCCTGTGGCTCGCCATCATGTCGGCGTTGCGGCGCTGCTACTGGATTGCACTGGCTCACCCTCGGGCACATCGGGATCGTCTTTGCTTCTGTTCCTGGTGGCACTGCGGGTCATCTGGGACCTGAGGTGGTCCGGCGGCTCCCCGGGACGCCTGACGGCGGGGCCGGTTGGGGCCATCTTGGTGCCCGGACGGACTTCTAGTGTGGAAACTGCTGATGGGAAGGGCCCTATCGCCTCCGTGCTCATAGGTACGCCTTATCATTATAGGTGGGTGCTCCTGGCGAACCGGCCTTGGGGGTTTGTTTGCGGACAAGGGCCCAGTGCACTGCTTGGACGGTGGTACGATGGAAAAACCACGCCCGAAACCGGGCGCGATGCCCCCTGACCCTGCGGCAGACCTCTCCGGGGATCGGGACCCGGGCCTGACCGGGGACCCTGTGGCGGGACTACAGCAGAGCCAGATGGAACAAATCCTGAAAGCCATTGCGGACACGAGGGAGGCCCTTCATCATGACATCGCCCAGGTGGCCACGGGATTGGAGCTCCTGCGAGCTGACCACGGGAAGTTAGTAGACCGCGTCACGCAAGCCGAAGCTACGCTGGACTCTCTGACAGCTCAAAAAGCAACGCCGCTGCCCTGCGGATGGGCTCTTGGACGAGTAACCCCTGTACCCCCCTTATTATGGTATAGTAAGAATACGTGTTCAAGGGCCTACAGCATGGGGATGCCAGGGTGGCTTGGGGGGGTTGTAGATTTGAAGTGATGATGGCAAGGTTGCGTTGAATGACTTTGCGATGGCTGACACTGTCTAATGGACAACAGTGGACCTATGTAGGAGGGTGGGTCACCAGACCACGAGAGATTCGGTGTCCATGATACTGTGGTGCCAGACCCCCTAGCTCTCACACCTGCTGTGAGACTCTGGTGGCTACCAGAGGTTTTCTTTAATTGGGGATTTTGACTTTGGATGGGTTCCTGCAGTTTAGTGCCTGTTCTGGGGGTGGGTGGGAAGGGGGTTTGTTGGGCTGTTTTGGGGTTTCTTGGGACTGTCAGTGCGCCCGGGGATTTGACGAAGAGACGATTTAAGTATGTTCTTTTGCATGGGGACCCTACCTGAACTGAAATGTTTAACTTGGAATGTGAGGGGATTGAATTCCATGGTAAAGCGCCACAAAGTGCATGCCTATTTGGTGCGCAGGGGGATCCAGGTGGCCTTCGTGCAGGAAACGCATCTTGATCAAACTGAGGGGCGGGCCCTGCAGCGCAGGTGGCGGGCCAATTGTTTTATACTACCTTTTCCGCTTTTGCACGGGGGTTCTGATATGGGTGAGAGCGGGTGTTCCATTTCAGCCTCTAACTACATTAGTAGATCCTGAAGGACGGTTTCTGGCAGTGCAGGGCCGCCTAGATGGGAGGGACTTGACACTGATTAGTGTTTACGCCCTGAATGTAGAGTAGGTTGCCTTCTTTGCCCGCCTGTCTGGCAAATTGGCGACGGTCTTAGCTGGCACGGTCCTGCTCGGGGGGGACTTTAACTCTGTTGTTGATGTGGGACTAGATAGGTCACACCCACCACTAGCTCCATCACCAGTGCGTAGGATAGCGAAGGGAAGACGAGATTCGCAAGACACGTGGGGTCTGGTCGAGACTTGGAGGACACACCACCCAGCGGAGAGGGACTATTCCTTTTATTCCACTCCACATGACTTGCATGTTCGACTAGATAGTATTTTATGCTCCCCAGATGTTCAGGGTTTGGCCTGCCATAGCAAGTACCTGGCGAAAACGATCTCCGATCATAATCCCTGTCTGGTGGCGATCCATTGGACTAGACAGCGACAGGCGATTCCCACCTGGCGTTTGAACCCGCTGGCATTAGAAGACTCAGTTTTTAAAACGGGCGTGCAGGAAGGTATAGAGAATTATTTTATCGAAAATGAGGGGACGGCAACAAGTAGGGCCCTCGAATGGGATGCCTTTAAGGCGGTAATTCGGGGGGTGTGTATATCCTCCACAGCGGGGGCTCGCAGAACTCTGCTACAGGATCTTGCGAAGAGCGAAGATCGGTTGCGTCAGGCAGAGCGAACCAGCCACACAGATTTGGGGCCTCATGCAACGGTCTCGGCAGCGCGCGAGGAAGTCGCAGCGCAAATGGAGAGACTCCGCTGTTTTGACCACAAGGAATGCCTCATTCGGGCTCATGCAGAACGGGATAAAGTGGGCTCTCTGCTGGCCTGGTTGGCTAATCCTGCCTCCTGTGGCACCCCGATTTTGTCCCTGTCTGCAACGGAGGGCCGCTTGGTGTACTCCCAGACGGAAATTAATGACCAATTCTTTGCCTACTATGAACACCTTTATAGAAGTGCGATGCCGGACGTACCTGGAGACCTTGATGGTTTCCTAATCGCGGCCCATCTACCGCGCCTAGATCCAGCACAGGCAGATAGCTTGGGAGGAGAGATCTCAGAGGGCGTGATTTGTACAGCAATAAAACATATGGCTCGCCGTAAAACCCCTGGTACGGTTGGTTTACCAATCGAGTTTTATGCAGCATACGCAGACATACTTGCCCCACGATTGTGGACTGTCTACAGGGAAGCATGAGACACCGGGATATTGCCTGCGACTGCCCGGGAGGCCCTTATAATCCCGTTATTGAAGCGTGGGGGGGATGCCAGCTCTCGCTCAGATTATCGACCATTATCCATGCTTACGGTCGACTATAAAATCTTGAGCAAGATTCTAGTGACTCGACTCCTAACACACATGAGAGCGCTGATTCATCCGGACCAGGCGGGTTTCATTCCCCAGCGCACCACGGCGACATGTACACGCCGGCTCATTCGGCTACTGGGGGAGAATTTCGAAGGGTTTCCAGAGGCTGCTGTGCTTTCAATCGACATTGAAAAGGCATTTGACAGTGTTGAGTGGCCCTACTTGTTTCGAGTTCTGAAAGCATTCGGATTGGGCGACCGGATTGTCCAATGGACTACGTTGCTCTATAATGCAGCTGCGGCTAGGGTGAAAACGGGCGCCACAATATCAGCTGCATATCAGGTGGGCCGTGGGACGCGCCAGGGGTGCTCACTGTCCACCCTTTTGTTTGCGCTGGCCATTGAGCCCTTAGCGTCTCATGCTCGGCTAGGGCAGGCGTACGAGGGTTTGATGCGGAGGAGCGAGACCCAGTATATCTCTTTGTACGCTGACGAGTTACTGATGTTCCTGGCAGATACACGCGACTCCCTTCACAGGGCCGAACTCCTGCTTCATAAATTTGGCCACCTCTCGGGACTAAAGGTCAATTGGGGAAAGTCTTGTCTCTTCTCCATGACCCCCAGAGAAAATACACCCCTGATCACCGGTAACCTTCGCTGGGAGCATCACTGTCTCCCATATTTGGGCACCCATATCTACCATTCACAACTAGATCTGTTGGAGGGCAGTGTGCACAGGGCGATCAGGAACCTACAGAGTAGCATGGGGTTTTGGCGTACCCTGCCTCTCTCGGTAGCGGGGAGGGTGGCCCTGTTGAAAATGGTGGCGCTCCCTCGCCTACTGTATTTTTTTCGCACGTTGCCGATATGGATCCCAGCGTCAGTTTTTCGGAAACTTCATTCCTTGACCACAGGCTTCGTCTGAGGTTCGGGCAGACGACGAGTCGCTTTGACCACCCTGTTGCGTCCCAGAGCTGAGGGAGGCCTAGCAGTCCCTGATTTTGAATGGTAATATCTGGCGGCACAATTGCAATGGTTTATTCAGGCAGTGGCTCGGGATTTCAGGGGACCGGAAGGTTCGCAGGGCAGACTGATTCCCAGACACGTACTCTCTTTTATAGTATTACGCCAGAGGATCGACTCACACTGGAGGAACACACCATTCGTCTCTGTTGGAATCGGAGTCATAAACGATCGGGTACCACTCATCCGTATGCACCGGAGATTCCTCTAGGAATGTGTACGGCTCTCCCGTACGGTGGCAACTGGTCGGCACTGGCTGGTTAGGAAGACCTTGGGCTACATATGATTGGCGATTTCTATAAGGATGGGGCCCTACTGACTTTTCAAGAGTTGCTGACTGCTTACGGGCTCCCGAGGGGAGATTATTTGCTTCATGCTGCGTTGATCGCTGGCATCCAGAAACATTGGAGTATGGGCTATCGGAGCCTCCGACCTCTCTGGGCTGCCAATACGTGGTTATGGCCGCTGGTACTTACAAAGCTGTGACGTGCCTCTATAGGAGGCTCTCAACGCAGACTTTGTTGCCGCTCGAGGGATTGCGCAGTAGGTGTGAAGTGGATATCGGAAGACCCGTTCCTGAGTCGACATGGCCCCAGTTGATCCGACGCACCTGGAAGGGTACTCGGAACGCTAGATTCCAATTAGTACAGTTCTTTACCTTGCATCGGGCATACCTGACTCGGATTAAGATCTCACAGTATTTTAATGGCGCTCCTTCGCAATGCCTGAGGTGCAAAGTCGATGGGGCTGATTTCTCCCACATGTTTTGGTCATGTCCACACCTGGCAGGTTACTGGGCGGCGGTGGTGGATTGTTTAAATACTGTCACAGGCCGGCAGCTTGGGGCGGACATGGGAACCTGTCTATTATTGTGGTTCCCGCATACATCCCGGAAAAAAGTTACTAGTAAGTTTTACGACCTGGGCCTGATTCTGGCCAAAAGGGAAATCACCATGCATTGGAAATCGAACATAGGCCCTAGTTATCTGAGGTGGAAGGCGAATCTACTGCGCTGGGCGCCAGCTGAGGGAACGCTCCGGCTGCAGCAAGCCAGACGACTAGATAATGATAAATCCCTAGCTGTGGCCAGAGCTTGGGAGGCTCTGGTGACAGCGCTACAGACCCCTGCAGAGGGTTCCAGTGAAGGAGAGGAAGATGGAGATTAGGGATGCATTGCCCACTGGACCTGTACCTGGCGTAGGAGGGGTGGGTGGGGTTTTCCCTACCAGATTAGCTGCAGAGACATCCCCTTTGCATCACACAATGAGGAGAATTCTTGATGTACGATGGTAACCCGTTTAGGTTATACTTTTAGGTTATTGGTCGCAGGCGCACTGACAGAGGGTGGGGGTCTGACGGGGGAGGGAGGTAGGATGGCTTTTGCAGATTGTCATTTATTGCTGAGTGTCATGTCGATACAACGACCTATTGTGTTATTACATATGATGCTCATTTTGGTTGTAAATGCCAATAAAATTTATTTACAAAAAAAAAAAATTATAGAGGTGTTTAAGAGGTGTGTGGAGAAAGGGATAGAAGACCTCTTAGACAAGAGGGTGTGGATAGATCATAATTTCACTATGATTGAAAAGAATGCTTTAAAGGCGTTAGAAGAGGATATAACTATAACTATAAAGCCAGGGGATAAGGGGGGAAGCAGAGTGATTATGAATACAGAGGATTATAATGCCCGTATGCTTTCTCTCCTTAATATTAAATCACGTTATTGTCCCTCGAGTAAAGAAGAGCTTAATACATTATCTCAGAAAATTAGCCAAATGTTGTTTTTTGCGAAAGAAGATGGTATAATCTGCCAGGACCAATATAACTTTCTTCATAATGAGTACCCGACTATACCTGTCCTTTAAGGGCTCCCTAAGAGCCACAAAAATGAGCTCAATCCCCCAATGAGGCCTATTGTGTCAAGTATTGATTCTCTCACAGAGCCTCTCAGTAAATATATTGATATATTCTTACAGCCTTTAGTTACACAACAAAAAGCTTATATAAAAGACACGACGGCTATGATAGAGAAGGTGGAACATTTGAGCTTCAATCCAGCGAATCATTTTCTTGTTACACTAGATATTGAAGCGCTATATACAAACATACTACAAGACAATACCATTGAAATGATACAGGACCTTTTACAAATAGCGCATCAGGATTTGACAGCTCACTCCACATTTATTGTGGAATGTGTGACATTGATTTTGAAAAACAATATTTTTTTATTTGAAAAAACTTTGTTTAAACAGGTCAAGGGGACCAGTATGGGGGCCACTTGTACCCCCAGTCTGGCCTGCCTTTATGTCGCAAGATTTGAGAACCATCATATTTTTTATCCTTTAGCCCCTTTTTTTGAAAATATTAGTCACTGGTCGCGTTATATAGACAACGTTTTTTTTGTGTGGACAGGCGAAGAGGACCAGTTGAGGGATTTTATAGACTGGTTAAACTTGGGAGATACAAATCTCAGGTTCACCTATTGTTTTAATAGAAATAAATGTGAATTCCTAGACATTCTGATTAAACATGAGGAAGGTATCCTTATAGTGGAACTCTTTTCTAAACCAACAGATAGAAATACGATGTTGCATTATACGAGCTACCATCCGGCTTGTCAGAAAAATAATATCCCTTACGGGCAATTCCTTAGACTTAGGAGGAACTGTACCAAAAATACTGACTATGATAAACATGCTAAGGTACTTACACAGAAATTTGTAGACAGAGGTTATCCCAAGCGACTAATTAGGCACTCATATAAGAGAGCAAAATATTTTAACAGGGACACGTTTTTTGATAGGAAATTAGAAAATATTGAGACAAAAACAGAACCCTTGATCTTTGTAACCAACCATAGCAACATCAGCAATAGGATCAAAAATATTGTGAATCGCAATTGGCATCTGGTTACTAATATGAATAATACCACTCTTCCTAACCTATGTTTTCATAGAGGAGGAATAAAACCATTAGGAATAGTGTAGTGAAAACATATAGAGAAACAGAAAATCAGACACAGTTGAGGATACACAAAACCCCCCTTCCAAAAGGGACCTTTGCGTGTTGTGGGTGCAGCAATTGTAAATACATTCTAAAAGGCCCTGAAGTCATAGTCTATGACAAAGCTCATTATTTAAAGGAATTTTATAACTGTAGAAAAAAAAATCTGATCTACTTAATCAAATGCCCCTGCCAATTAATATATGTAAGAGAAACATCGAGAGAAATTAGGATTTGTATTAATGAACACAGGTCAGCCATTAGGACGTTTAAAAAATCGGCCCCGTTGGTTGAACATTGGTCCGAGGGCAAACACACAACAGAAGATATTAAATGGTGTGTAATAGAAACTGTCAAAACGAACTACAGAGGTGGTGACCTTACACTTAAAAGAAAGAAGCGGGAACAGTTTTTTATGTCAAAGTTTAACTCAGTACGCAAGGGTTTAAATACAAAAGAGGAATGGGAGAAGTTACTGAGATAAATATCTCCTGTTTGATAATGTCTTGTCAGGCTCTGCTTATATTATCATAGGATACAGGTGTTTGTATAAATGATGACACTCTGTACCAGGTAGAGATAGTAGATGAGTTTTCTTGATATTAGTATCTAGACTATACGAGTCATTAGAACAACTACGAATAGACTCCACTAGTATGGTCACCGTTGCAACTTTTCGGGTTCCAATGACTGATCACACTAAGACCCCTGAAAAGAGATCGGCGCTGAAGGGCTATGGACATAGAGGGCAAGTAGGAGTGTTGGCGTATTGCAGTAGTGTAGATTCGGCCAAAGAAAATAGTCAGTTTTAGAGAAATATGTACATTTAAGATAACAGTTCTTGTTGGAAAAATAGGGCCCATATCAACTGCCAGGGTTAGAATCGCTACTACATGAATATAGAAAAAGACTAGACTAAGATGGCTGCCACTCGACCTGGGGCGCATATATGTGCCATTTGCGATGCATACTCTGAAGTATTTTAAATATTTGTCTCCTATTTGGTATTCTATTTCAAGAAGGGAACGGACGTTAGTGCGGTGAGGCATTTGTACTCTAGATAAATTAAACATAGAAGTAGCAAACTATAGTTATGGTATGCTATTTTACCCTATCCATCATGGCCAACACTTTTTTCAATTACGATCGGTCGATAAGTCAATTATTATTAAAATAGCGTAGTGGAAAAGCGCACAGAGAGAGAGAACCATAATAAGGTTACATTTGTACAAGTATTGAAAAATATACAAAATAAGTTAGGTAGAGGTTCCTGTGGAGGAATCAACGCGCGCCTCTGCCCTTTGACCCTAGAGAGGCCGGATATAAATAGACCCAAAATGGCGGTTGCATTAATGACGGCAACCTGGAAACGCGCAAATGGTCGGATGTCAGGAGACCGAGCTTGTCTACATTTAAGGTACATGCTGTTTAGAAAGCGCCCTTATCGTGGGGTATATTTTGCCTTTAGTATAACGGAGCAGAGAGGGAGGTGAGGGTTCCCTTGTCACTTGTGTGTAGAGCAATTTGGTGATGTGGCCCATATTGTTATGTTTTGCCATTCTATTTCTGTATTCACGAGTTAGTCCCATAAGGAAATCTCCCTGTTTGAGGGGCTTAAATAGAGCGAGATACAGGTTGAGGCTGCCCCACATTGGGGGTTAGTGTTTTAATTTTTAACATATACCAGATGAATTAACAATATTAGGTTGACTGGGAGGGGTAATGGGTAATTGGCCTCTTGGTTGAAATATAGGACCTTTAAGAGAGAGGGGATTCTAAATAGAACCTTTTTTTATCTACAGATTGTCCCTATCTTTAGTAACTGGATTTAATTAGAAAAGAAAGGCATATTGAAAGACGCGTAGACGTATTCTGGGGTACCTGAAAAAGTGAAGACTTCAGGATTTTCATTTTAACTAAGGCAGGGTTTGTGAATTCTAGTCACTTTTTGATTTTCACATATAGGGGAAGGACGCTTATTTATATATACCTTATGTATTTCTGTCTACCCAGCGTGATAATAAGAATCACGAAGTGTATGTAACAGCTTCAAATGAAGATTCACAGTGTCTTTTCTTCTATCTAAACCAATGAATGATTGCCCGTTTTTGAAGGTACGCTTATTGTAAACAAATCATTTAATACAGTGGAAAACAGGAGACTGTTTAAGTAGGGTATTAAGGATATCTTTATCCCTGTTTTACAACATAGGAACTGCAGGATTGTAAATACGCACAAAACAAACAAGCAGTACCATTACGTCTTGACCGGCGGGGTCTAAAGAGACAAGATTCACTCTTAGTCATTAAGAGGTATGTAATGAGTTGAAGTTGCCTTTAATGATGTGTAGAGAAAGAAAAACACTGATAGGAGATGACACACACTGATGGCGTATTAGTAGAAGCAATAATAAAGCGGAGTGGTTTATCTTTTAGTATCACGATACGAATAGACCACATTGGGTCGAGGTTTGGTCAAATGTGAGAGGAACTCGCTATTATGTAATGAAATGGATTGTAAATAGTGTTTTAATAGTGTTTTGATGTAGATGTTTTCAGTATTGCACCATACAATGAAGGGCAATATTGTGTTTTAATTGTGATTTTAACCTAATTCCAACACCTGATATACTATTCTGTACATAAGAGCCTGTGGAGTAAATATGTGCATTTCTTTATAGATAAAAAACCGTCCTGAAGAAGGTGTCAGATCTCCAACAAAAGCACCGAAAAGCTGCGTCGACTTTTATGGTTTTTTGTAAAATTTCTTTGTATTAAATTGTAATATGTGATATATGAGATTGTGTACAAGGCGAATACCTTGTTTTTAAGAATAAAATTGTATCTTTTTAATTGATTGAATTGATTTGTGCATGACTACTCAGTGCTCTTACGATGGTGTTTTGCTCTATAAATACATAAAGTAACTGGTATTTCATATTTTGTATTTCATATTGTCTTACAGTAGGATTGGCATGTGTATTAAGATTTGCCTTTTTTACCTCCCATAGTTTTACTGTGGCAGGCGAGAGGGTATCTCTAAATATTTGGCCATTGGCCTTTAGGTAGGGACTTAATTTTTGTTGCAAGTACGCCTGGAACGCCAAGAAGTGCAAAAAAAATCCATACTGCTACGCGGAGCCCTGCAAGCGGCGGAGTGCATTTGAAAAATGAAGTTCTCTGTAATTTTCAGCTCCAGGTGTTTGTCCACACTGTGAAAATATCACAAACTGCACCATGCACAGCGCAAGCCGGTGCTGCTTCTTTCTGCCAATCTCGTAGATTTTCTACGTGAGCTACAGCTTTCTCAACGTGAATGGACAGTTTCTCAATTTGAACGGTCATGAACATACATCGCCACTCGCTTGAGAAATCCGACCACCTGTCTTGAGAAATCTCACCGGGAGGTTGACATCCCTCGCTCACACTCGCCAACTTGATGTTGATGAGCGCAAATGAGGAAAAGCCTTACCGGGAGGTGGATTTTCCTTGCTCGCGCTCGCCAACTCACGTAACACAGAGTGCAGAAAACTCTACAAACTCCACAAGCAGAGTTCACTGCCCAGGGTTAAATGGCAGTCAAAAACTGTGTGTGCAGACACTGCAGTGGCAGGTCTGAGACACATTTACAGGACGACCCCAAAAGGTGGTCTATATCCGACAGGCTGTCGGACCTCCCTGTAGTCCCAGAATGGGGGCGTGACTGTCAGGCTCTGCCGTAGGGATTACAAAGTCTCTTTCTGCTGGTCATTCTGCGGCAGCAGGCAGAAACAGATGTGGGGGCCCGTAGCGGGCCCCCTAACAACCAGGAACAAAGGCGCTGGGGGGCACCTATGGTGTCCCCCTATCTATCCCTACACCACATGGTAGGCACTGCATGGTGCCTGCCACGTAGCACAGGGATATGTGTTGGGTGTCTTGCGGCAAGAGCTGCAGAGCACAGCTCCCGCCACAATGCGAGACATGGGCAATGTGACCGCTACAGTGGCGGTCGCATCGTAATTTGTCCTGGGGGACCGCCACCTAGTAAGCTGGTGGTCCCAAATATGATACAATGGCGGATGGACTGAAGTCTGTCCGCCATCATAATGACCTCCTTTGCATTTAAATTTTCTGATTTTGTAGGTAACAGAGATTCAAAGCATATATGATGGCATGTGTACAAGCTCCTTTTTCTCAAAACAAGATGGCCAACACCCATACTATCTATATCTCAATCAAAATGAAAGTCAGTCTGATGTTATGCACAATATGTTTGGATTTAATTGGTTGGTATCACTGACCTCTGTAATTAATAAATATAAACTAAAAATGATATAAACATCATCCTTTACCTAGCACTGACACTTCCATGCTGTTTCCTGGGCAATGAGTTTCAGAAAGTTATCAGCCGTCCATGATTGGTAGAGTACACTGTGCAACAAAATAGGAGAATATCAATTGATGAGCAAATATTTTAAATGATTTGGATGCAATCCACATATTAGTGATGGGAAACTCCTGAGCCCTCAATGAGCTCAACAACTGGAGATGCTAATTAAATAATAGAATCTTGAGACACACTATAGAGTATTGCAGTGCAGGTAAATGGCATCTAATTTTCACTACATTGGAATTGTTGGTTAGAATGGAAGAGATCCAACTTATGACGTAATGAAGTCTCATGAAGGGGGTTACAAGATGGAGGGTTGTCAGCTATGGTCAACTATATAAAAGGCCATCATGAAATAGAATAGAACAAGTAGGCTGCATGTTACCCCACTTAATATACAGCACACATTCGTTTTCAGTGTGGCAAGGCCAGAATGTTGGTCATGGCTGATCTGGAGCTATGGAGCATGGAGGCAAGTTTTGTGATTGTGTGTGGTTTCCACATGTCATAGATAGAACTGCAATGAATGTAGTTAAGAAAGTTAGGATTAGTCCTTTTCGAATGTGTGAATTTGGTGCATGGACAGTGGCAAATGATGGGGTTCGAACGCTGTGTATGAAGGAGACATTTCTTCATGAAGGAGAAGTGGTGGATAAAAAAGAAAACGCTGAACAGTAAATTTCGTACGTGACGGGAGATCAGTGATGCCTAATGCATGATCAGTGCCCAGCTAGTCTCACAGACAGGTAGAGGCAATAGTGGTGCCTGAGAACGAGATGTGTGTGGATTGAGTCAGGTGGAATAGAGCACTGTCAGAACCACTCTGAGACCATGTAGTGTGCAAGCAAGCAAGAAGAGCCATTAAAAGGAATGGCTTGTGTGTTGTGAATTATACATGAGTGGCTGAAATGGAAAGGTGTGAATTGTTTTTTTAGACAGAAAGGTGCAAAGCTACAGAAGCTGCAATTATTGAACATGCGACTTTTGTGAACATTACTGCATGGTGGAATTAGCAACTGCAGAGTGTATGTGGAGGTAGATGCAGCCTTTTAGAAAATACACAAATGTTGAAAATTGGATAATTTGCCATGAGCAGGAAAAATGATGGTACTCATCTTAGTTCTCAGTGGAGCAAATAAGTTAACAGTTCATAAGAAGCGAGAGAGAGAGAAAGAGCAAAAAAGCTAGAGTGAGAGAGACCAGGTGGTTGCCTACGTGTACTCTAGGATATTACTAGTTCTCTTTCTATGTTTTTGATGGGTGGTTGTGATGGCAGTAAAGATGGCTGCTCACAGTATTTGAGGTGGCAATACCACTCCCATAAGATATACACTGCCTGATCCTGATTGCTAAAGCTTTGTGTTTCGTAGCAGTGAAGCTGCCATTGGAATGGCCTACATTTCATACGTAGACTGCTTTCGATAAAGTGATATGTGCTGTATTTTAGAACTTGCCTGGCCTGAGACTCTCCTATGGACAGAACTACAATGAAGGGATCAGTTCAACACTGGCTGCGATGGCCGCAGGCAGGAATGCTGAGATGCCAGCAGCGAGCAGAAAAAGATGAAGTCAATCTGAACCCTGAAGAAGGGGGTGCACTCAGTCACATAGTTTAATCTCACTTTCTGGGATCACAGCTAGAGCCCCAACTGCCACATCGAGACGTCACGGTGATGGTAGTGAAGATAAGCAGATCCAACCCTTTTCTCATGTCAATCAGCCACCGCTCTCTGCCATTTGAGGTGTACCTGAAATAAGAATGTATTTTATTAACTTGCTTACCCTAAACCATAGCTTTCTGTTATTTTACAGTGTTTAGCTGTTGCTTGAATGTAAAGTGTCCAAATCCTTTTTTTAGTTGTTTTCATTGCCTTTTTTCCCAAAAACTATTGTCATAACAAGTACAGTGTCAATTAGATATTAGCATGTGATATGACCATGGCAAATATAATAATAACAACCAAAATACCAATGCAGGTTTGCGCGATAATAAATACAAACAGATCTACTTATCATACTGGGCTAGCTAACTTAGCATCCAGTGTAGCTGTGAAGGCACTTCAGTCTGTAAGTTCAGGGTGGGGTCGGAAATAAGAGCGTAGCGGTTGGCAAATGTTCTATGGTCGTGAAGCAAGGGGCAGCAACATTCTGTATACATCACTAGTGGTGTCACAGAACATGAGATCCCTGATCCAGACCCACACCGACGGTGGCGCGGGTCCACCCCTGTGTAAGGAGAGCTGCCTCTTTGCTAACAGTAAGGCAATAGCAGCAAAGCGCGGAGTCCGAGCCCCCATGAGGACAGACATATCCCAGCAGTGCAAGCAACGGGGAGGAGGTCAATTCTGAGTCTACCATCAATGCTAAATGCACAGAAACCACCTCCCAGAAAGCCAGAACGGGGGGCAGTTCAAGGCCAGATGGATAAAATCGGCATGTGGTGCTGCACACCTCTGGCAATTGTCAAGTCTAGTTGGGTCCATTTTAGCAAGAAGTTTGAAGGTGACATAGGCCCTGTGTATATAATTCAAATGAAGGAGCTTGTGTTTGTAGTTGTTAGAGATATAGCGAGTTTGCTCACAACAGAACACCCACATCTTATCTGTCAAAGTGTGCCCCAGATCCCCCTCTAAGCCACCTGCGCTCCCCCACCCACCTCCGAACAGAGCGCCTGGCCAAGGTGATAAAGTCAGGAGACTAGATGTCTGCTGTCAGGCGATATAATTATTGTAGCTAGAGGAGGAAAGTCTTGTGGCTCTACAATCGAGGGACGTATTGCGGCAACCAGTGAGGCCCGCATTCTGTGTACAAGACATTTATTGAAAATGGTTATGTCATGACCCTCCACTACATCAGTGACTGAACCTACCTGTCCCTCTAGAAACGCATCTCCCATGACTCAGATTTGACATTGGGAGAGTGCGTGCTGTTTTAAAGTTTCGGTGGTCGGGGCAAACCACAGGTTGTTGAGTAGGGGCAGGTGTGGGGAGTATAGGGAGTTGGCCTTCGGATATCTACGAAGTCTTTCCCAAGCCCAGCATGCGGTCTCTAATGTGTGAATTTCTATTGGTGACCTTGTGAGGCCAAGCGGAAGAATAGCGGAAAGGGGAAGAGCCTGTGAGTGTTCAGATTTTAGATACTGTAGTTGTGCGTCTGGGTGGTACCAAAAATAAGCATAGTGTGTTTGTGCTACTAGGCAATGTAAGTAAAAGTCTGGTAGTCCAAAACCACCTAGTGCAAAGGGCATTATGAGTGTCTTCCACCCTACCCGGTTCTGTCCACCGGCCCAGATTAGTCATGTCAACATGCTCTGGAGAGTAGAAAAAATGTATTTGTAAGTTGAATGGGAATATTTAAAAATAAACAGAGAAAGCGAGGCAGTACAACCATCTTAATGATAGCTTTCCTACCCACAATTGATAACAGGAGCATTATCCAGCGGTCGATCTGTGCCGATCTATGGAGACGGATGACTTCTGATGCTGTATGGTGTAATAGGATGCCGAGATATCTAGGGGGGTCGTCGCACCAACGTAAGGGAATGTCCAACGTGAAAGGGAGAGTAGCACCCATCAATGGAAAGATGTTGAGTTTGGTCCAGTTAGTAACAAGACCGGAAAAAACTCCAAATCGGACCACCTCTCGAATTATTGGAGAGAGATTAGTAACAGGCTCGCTCACAAATAGGAGGATGTCATCCGCATATAGAAAGGCCAGGAGGGACCCCTGATGGAATCTAAGTCCCCGCTGGAGATGGCGCACCTGAAGGTGTCACACCAGGGGGTCCATTGCGATAATAAATAGAAGGGGCGAGACTGTACACCCCTGCCTGGTGCCTCATGACAAGGGGAATTGGTCCATGAGTTCTCCATTAAAGCGGAGCCGTGTCGCGGCGATAGTATATAGGAGGGGGATGAGAGCACAGAATTTACGAGGAAAGCCCAATCTTTTGAGCGTTGCATAGAGGAATGGCCACTCCAGAAAGTCAAACACCTTTTCAGCATCCAACACTATCGCCGCGGTAGAAAGATCAGGTTCAATCTGGTTAATGACTTCAAATATTGTGCGCAAATTGACAGAGGTCGATCTATTCGGGCCAATCCTGTCTGAAGGGGGGAGATAATTTGCCAATATGCATGTCGTGAGCACTTTAGCCAATATCTAATAGTCTTTATTTAATAAAGCAGAGATACGATAGCTTCACGCATAGAGGGAGGAAGTATCCCTGAGTCCAGTGCCTCGGCATAGACTTCCAGAAGGTGCGGGACTAGTATGGTCTTATAAGTTTTATAAAAATACCCGTAAGCCTGTCCGTGTCGGGGGCAGGGTAGCAATTTAGGTCATCTCTGGCTTGAGACACCTCATAGGTTAGACCAGGACTTGTTATTGGCCTCCTTTGATCCATATCATTGCAACCTCTGCTAAGTAGTTGGAAAGGGTAGTATCGATTGTTGGGGAACATGTTGTGTATAGGCGGGTGTAGTAGGACAAAAATGTTGTGAGCATGTTTGCGCTTTGAGTAACGTGCGTGCTGTCATATCATTGCAGTTGAGCAACATATGCTATTTTCTGTCGAGCCAGTGTCCGTCCCGGTCTCTCCCCCTCCCCATTTTATACCCTTGCCCACATAAGCGGTCTCATGAGTTGCGAGTCCCTGGAATTCTTCCAAGAGTTTCGCATGCTGATATAATGGGGAGGGCACGCTGCCCGAGAGTGCCTGAGTGTCAAGATCTCACAGTGCCTTCTCAATGGCGTCAAGATCCCTGCATATGGTACGCAAAACCCCGGCTTGTTTAGGTATGCAGATGTCCTGCATATATACTTTGAAGGCTTCCCATAGAGTGGCATATTGGGACTCTAAGCCCAAGTTGATCTGGAAATATTCGATGATCATGTCTTGTATCTCACTTTTGAAGTCAGCGCCAAGCAGAGCATCAGTTGGGAAGCATCAGGATCTGTATGGGCGCACAATGCTGGGCAAAGTCAGTGATAACAGTACTTCTGAATGATCTGATACCATGCAGGGTACGTAGTCTGTCAACTGTGCATGAATCAAGACACCTGCGGTTAAGAACCAGTGTCTATACAAGACCACACTCTGTGGGTTGCTGCGTAAAAGGAAAAAGCTGTCAGTGGCGTTTTTTGGTGCCACCAAGCATCAGCCTGAAGTAGTTCCGCAGCAGGGGCCCAAGCTTCTCTATGAAGTGTGGTTTGGTGACATGCCAGCACCTGTAGTGTCAGAGGTGAGTTGCAGGGTCAGGTTGAAGTCGCCCCCCAATATAATGGAGTCAATAGGAACATCAGAGATGTGTGGAGCGTTGCTAGCGAAGAAACCCGGTGCATCTACGTTAGGGGCGTAGACATTGATTATGAGTATCCTCTTTGCACCCAAACTCCCCATCACTAATAAATATCTTCCCTTTGGGTCCCTAATTGTTATGTGGGTTGTGAAGGGCAATGTTTTGTAGATCAGGATGCAGCCATCGCGGGAGTAGGTAAATTGCAAAACATCTATTGGTGCCCCAGGAAGCTGCGAAACAATTGTCAGAGAGTGGACCGTAATGGGGTTCCTATAGCAAGGCTATATGTGTTTTGTGCCTGGCTAGATAGGCTAAAACCTGCCTCACCTTGTGAGGGTTGGAAAGACCCCTCACATTCCATGTCATGCATTGCAGCTCCATGGCCCCCGCCCCCTCACTCGGCCTCGTTACAGCAGTTGTAATAGTGTACGGATGAAAGCATCTATGTATGCGCTGCTATGTAGCCAGCCAGTGCATAGTGTGATATACTGCATAATACAAACAAACCATTAAACGTAAAAAAGAACTCCCTCTCACCACCTCCCTTCCACATCGAATAACCACCCAACCTGTCCCCAGTGAATCCCTGTCCCACAATCAACAAAGAAGGAAATCTCTAAGGGGGGAGGCAACACCCAGATTGGGCCACTTAGATTAATGTCTATAATGCATAGATTATATGTAACTGCAATTGAAAAGAGGAGAAAAGAAAGGTACACAAATAAAGAATATTCCATCCCGTCAGTTTGATAAAAATGCAGATGAGTACAAGCTTGATGGGGATCTTCTAGAAGGTTAAGAGTTCATTGGTCTGCCTTTTACATGGCCCTGGGGGTTGGCGGTCCCCAGGGACATTGAGGGCTCCTGGATGGGTGCCACGTGGCCTACCTCCCTTCCTTTTGAAAGCCCCGGGGAGGTGCTAGTCCCCGGGGATTGGGGGTCCATAACTGACACCCAATTTCCATATTTAGTGCCCCTGGTAGGTGTCGGTCCCCAGAGCAGCGTGCGGGAAATTGCGACCACCAAACGCATTTTTTTTCAAGCCCCGGGGAGGTGGCGGTCCCGGTGGCTACATGGGCCCCGCGGGACCCTGCAAATTATTTGGTGAATGCCCTTGGACCTGGCCCATCTGGGGGCTTTACAAGAACGAACGCGGAAACCCGCGCTTCATTTTGTTTTTTTTCACTGCCGGATTCACAACCCCAGCACGAATTCGGGTGATTTTTTTTTAATGCTTTTTTTGGCCTGGGAGACACTTTGTTTCACCCTTTTTCATGTGACTCGGTTACCGAGACACAAGATGGCTGTCAACAGTTCCCAGTTTGAAGTGTTGGCAGCCAATCAGAGTCAAGTTTGTGCTTGGGGAGGTCCGCAAACTATTTTTTAAATTTATTTAGGATGTACACCATTTAACAAAAAGGATGCAGTCTAAACCAAGACCTACCTTTTTGCCAAATTTGGTGTAATTCTGTTCAACAGTTCCGGCTGTGGCCTGTAATAAAGTTCCCATGGAAATTAACATGGAGAAAACGTGCTTTGGGACCTCCCTTTTTTCACAGCTCCCGCTTGACGAATCACCCCAAAACATTCAACACACAAACTGAGCGGTCCAACCCTGTTTTTTGGAAAGTTTCACAAAGATTCGTCAAACGACGCTGAACATATTGGCAAATCAAAACATGTTTTTCCTATGGTAACTAGGTCCTAACTATAACTACTTACTGGCGACTTCCAGTAGGTAATATATAGGTTTCAGGGGTGTTATAGTTAGCTGGACATTTTACTCATACAAAACTGGCAAAGTGATACAGATATTCGCACAGTTTAGTCACTAGCCAATATATTTAGTGAGACACTATAAATTAGTCAAGTAAACAGTCAATTACACTGCTACTAAATCCTCTGTCCAGATATTTATGTATCTACTCATTCTTTAATGCAGATTGCTATATATATAATACATATTTACATACCGAACCAAACCACATTCACTGGATGATGTCATCAGTAATGTCATCAGAGATGTCATTTGAGATGTCACCAGTGATGTCATCAGTGATGTCACTGACCATGTCATGAATGATGTAATATGTGACATCATCAGCAGTGGATTGTGGGTGCGCGAGTTACAGTTAGTACAACTAACTATAACTGAGGAATTTCAATGGTTTTGTATGAGTAAAATGTCCAGCTAACTATAACAACCCTGAAACCTATGGTTTTTTCAGTCAATTTCAATGGTTTTTTCAATGATAATTTTTAAATGTATTAATTGTTATATTTATTTTTTTCATATTGTTTTAATACATTTTTTTATCTATTTATTTTTTGATACCTTATTTTTAAAATACATTACACATTTTTCATATATTTCATTTAAAGAAAAGAAAATATAAAATTTTTATTTTTGTATATTTTTTTTATATATATAGAATATATTCTTTATTCATTTTTTGGGGGGAGTCGCCGACCCAAAGCGCACCTTACTACCGCGTGGAACGTAGCTGCCTTTTTAGGATTGTTGTGTAGAATCCACGTATGGTGAGCAGTGAGGCCTGGGTGGGCACTGGAGGGAGTAGATGCGATACAGCAGACTGGATACAAAAAAGCGACGCAGCGATTTAGGTGTACGCAGTCCTACATACTGCGTACATACTGCATAAGATAGGGTCAAGTGTCCGTCGCTCCTACATGCGTAGCAAAGTAGATGAGTATTTACTTTTTTTATACTATGTACAAAGAAATGTATGATCTTATTTTGACAACCATTCCTTTCTCAATTCATTTAGCACTCACACCTCCGTTGCTGTGCGCAGTACAGCTCATGCCTTCGTTGAAGTGCACAGCACTGCTCACACAGCGCAAAAACATTTTCTATATAAAAAAAACGGGGATATGAACCTAACCTACAAATAGCACACGCTTGTGCATGTCTGTTTCCGTCCGTGCTAAACCATTGGCCTTTGCGTGTGACTTATTCTAAAAGACTGCACGCAATTGGCCAGAGACGGCGCATTGCTCTGTCCATGACCTATTGGTATCTATTACGCGCTTGCTGCGTGTAATAGACTCCAATAGCACATGAGGTTTCAATTATTGTGCCCAGACACGGGCGTGATGATTAAAACCACGTGTATGACTGCGCACCACTTGTTTTCTATAACCGGATGCAAAACATTACTACTCTACTAATTGTTCATAAATCGAAGGCCATTAAACAAGTTAGGACTTTACAAATGGTTGTATTTAAATATATTTAGAATATATTCTTTATTCATTTTTTGGGGGGTGTCGCGCACCTAAAGCGCACCTTACTCGACTACCGCACGGAACGTAGCTGCCTTTTTAGGAATGTTGTGTAGAATCCACATATGATGAGCACTGAGGCCTGGGTGGGCACCGGAGGGAGTAGATGCGATACCGCAGACTGGATACAAAAAAGCGACACAGCGATTTAGGTGTACGCAGTCCTACATACTGCGTACATACTGCATAAGATAGGGTCAAATGTCCGTCGCTCCTACATGCGTAGCAAAGTAGATGAGTATTTATTTTTTTATACTATGTACAAAAGAAATGTATGATCTTATTTTGACAACCATTCCTTTCTTAATTCATTTAGCACTCACACCTCCGTTGCTGTGCGCAGTGCAGCTCATGCCTTCGTTTAGGTGCACAGCACTGCTCACACAGCGCAAAACATTTTCTATATGAAAAAAACAGGGATATGAACCTAACCTACGAATAGCACACGCTTGTGCGTGTCTGTTTCCTTCCGTGCTAAACCATTGGCCTTTGCGTGCGACTTATTCTAAAAGACTGCCTGCAATTGGCCAGAGACGGTGCATTGCTCCGTCCATGACCTATTGGTATCTATTACGCACTTGCTGCGTGTAATAGACTCCAATAGCACATGAGGTTTCAATTATTGTGCCCAGACACGGGCGTGATGATTAAAACCATGTGTATGACTGCGCACCACTTGTTTTCTATAACCGGATGCAAAACATTACTACTCTACTAATTGTTCATAAATCGAAGGCCATTAAACAAGTTAGAACTGTACAAATGGTTGTATTTTTAATGGGGAGGGAAGGTGTGTGAAAGAGTGATGTTATTCTATTCCACATTAAGATAGTGGCAATTAACAATAATAACATCTTTCTTTTACTATCTTTTAGATGTGGAGCTTCAGGGTTCACTATGTCCCGGCATGTGGTGGAAGACACACCGGTGACAGAAAGGTGAGCTGTGAATATTCTTTTCAGAGTCACTCTCTCACTCTCTCTCTTGCTCTCTCCTTTGATGAACAAATGACGCATAATCTTATCTTCCTTTTTATCTAACAGGTTGTGTTTCACGAATTGACGTTCCCCCCCAACACCTCCAAAGCTCAACGTTTGAGGAATCTGCAATGATGCATGGCCATCCTCACAACGCCTGAGAAGGTTGCTTCGACACGTGGTGGACCCTCTTTGAAACACGCCTGTGGCACAAGGTGAGCAGAGAAGCTTCTTTCCGAAAGCAATAAGAAGTCAGCTCTGGTGCGAGTGGATAGTGTACAGCAACTTCAATGCGTAGAAATGTACAATCACCTCCGGGCAATGGGAGTGGATGAGTTGCAACAGTCTGGGTGCGCAGGAACGGGCACTCACTTCCGGACACTGGGAGTGGATGGGGTGTAGCAGTCTGGGTGCGCAGTAATGAGAACCCACCGCTATGCAGTGGAAATGCATGGAGTATAGCATCCTTGGAGGAAAAGAGCGCACAGACACCTCTTTGCAGTGAGAGTTTATGTAATACAGTGCCCTGGGAGTGCAAAGGCGTAATGCAGAAATATAAGTGTGCAGTTGTATGTACTCTGCATTTACTAAGTCTATACTATCTTTCAGATCACTAAACTTGACGGTGCACTATGAACCGGCACGTGGTTGGACACACACCGGAGGCAAAAAGGTGAGCTGTGAAGATTTTCTCCAGTATCAACACTACCTATCCTGCTCTATCTATTCCTTTCTCTCTCTCACACTTTCAATGTCTTACTTTCTCTCTTCCTCTCTCTCTCTCATTTTGTTTTCTCTCTTCCTCTCTTCTCTCTTCCTCTCTCTCTCTTCCTCTCTCTCACACTGTTTCTCTTTCTCTTTTCAAGTTATGAGCCCTGCTGTCCGCACTGCAGATTGATGGATGTATGACATTACAACGCATGCTTTTACCACGCATGCCTTTACAACGCAGTATTTACAATGCATGCCTTTACAACGCATAGTGCTTTGAGTCGCTGGATAGTGAATAGTTTAATTTACTATTCCAACTCCAGTCCCGGTGGATAGTAGGGAAGGTGTTGGATAGTAAATTAAATCTATTCCATATCCTAGAACGCCCCCCAGCGCAATGCGTTGTAATGGTTTGCGTTGTAAATACCGCGTTGTAAAGGCACTACGTTGTAAAAGTTGCGTTGTAAAGGTTGTTCACCCAGATTGATAAATCAAGGCTAAATTCAACGTTGTCTGCAGTATAGATCCAAAGCAGAATTCAAGTTGTGGCCTCTGCTAAATGCAGTGTTTGCAACAAGTAAGCAGAGCGGCCTAGGTGCACAAGGACTCCAATTAAATGCAGTGCGAATTAACGATATTGTCCTACAGAATGATGTGATCTCTCAACTCATGCAGTCTTATCTCTGAATCATTTTAAATACCTGCTGGACCATTCTATAGATCTCAGCCAGCGGGCACTTACCTATAGACACCTCTTTAGCACGAGCCTGCGAGAGGGGTGGGATGCATTACGTTGACTACACACGTACGAATAAGCAATATTGCCAAGTGTTATGTTAATTTGTGATCTTTGACCTCATTCAGTCACATCTCTGTCTCATTTTAAATACCATCTATACCATTAGTTAGACCTAAGCCTATGACCAGCGCTGCCCTACAGACTCGTGTTGAGGGTGATTCTGCGGGAGGGGTGGAGTGCACTACCCTGAGTGTGCGTGTACGAAAAAACGATCTTGCCTTCCGTAATGATGAAATCTCTCACCTCATTCAATCACAATGATCTAATTTTAAGGACTTATTTTTCTTTTTTGTTTTGCAGGTTACCTACGCTGCTACCATTGGAGTCCATCTCACATTTTGTTTATTATACTGTTATATTAAAGTTACGTTTATATTTGTTTTTTTCTGCTTTAATAAAAGTTCATTAAAAAAACAATAGAGTGTATACGTCTTCTTTTTCTTACAACATTTGACTATTATTTAGTGTGATAATTATCTGCTTAGAGAAGACTTTAAAATGAGAACTATTTAACATTACAGTGCACCTACAAAAAATAATGTAAGTACTTAGGCACATAAACACAACTACAAGAGTTGTATGAGTGTATCACTTTATAACAGCATAAGTACTGTCTGTCTGATTACAAAATAAATAAGCCACTGCCTTGCACCACCGAGGCTTCAGGGACACCATGCATATTAAAATAAAGATCCTGAGTATGACAATTCCCGGACTTAAGTTGCCTCGAACTCCTCGAACAATTAGTAAATAGTTCTCGGGAAGGTGGCCGTCTCCTAGACTGCAAAACTTCTCTGTACCCTTCCGCACCCAATTCAAATGTTACATTAACACACTACTTGGGGGCATATTTACAAGGAAGCCGTTAAAATTATACCCCTTAATTTGTAAAAAAATAACTGATGGAGCTCAAGTTTTACTAAGAAAAGAATGATGTTTATTACTAGGAGTGTAATACCGGGTCTAACTCTTTACCAACTCTTTACCAGAGGTTGTAGCTGTGATTAACGGTTCCTATGGAAAATTTAAAAAAGTCAATCACACTTGCTGTTTGGATTAGCCACATTGTGTACTGAACTTGTGACCTGTGTGCTCAATTGAGTGTACCATAAACTGTTACTATGGTAACAGGCAGTAAGCAGTTTGGGGGGGTAGGGTTCAAAGGTGTTGGCTGTACAGAAACCGTCATATTTACCCAAAGTACTCTACATTGCAGAGGAGAAAGCAAACAGAGACGACAGAACACTGGGTACATTAGGAGCAAAAGAAGTACACAACTCTTCGAATTAACCTCAAAAGAGGGCGTGAGCAATAGCCACTGGCGTTACAAAACCCCATGTACAATTTGCCTACTCTGTACTCAATAATGGCCAATTATTTATCGATCCCAATCACACGGCTCCTTCATGTTTCACAGTGTGCACTTCACTAAATACTTTGTGACTACTTAAATAGAAGACAGGATTGTCTACATTCCAAAACTTAGGGGCATATTTACAAGGACAGCGTTAAAATTATCGCTGCTTTAGCGGCAGCAAACTGTAGCTAAAACGGCGATAATTGCGTTTGCTAATATGCGTTATAGAATTCCAATAGAAGCCCAGGTTAGATGTGCAGGACATCCAAACTGGGCTTCTATTGGAATTCTATAATGCATATTAATTGCTGTTTTAGCTGCAGTTTCCTGCCGCTAAAACGGCGATAATTTTATCCTTGGTTTGGATATTGAATGAGAGATCAGGGAAACCTGCTCACTCTTTCAAAATGCAAAGCAGATTGCTTTTCCCCATGGGGAGCTGCAGATTAGCAGGTCCCCGTGTGGAAAAGTAATGGCGGCTTCCCAAGGATGCGAGGAGCTGGCTAGGACCATAGAGACATTGGGGCTCCACCCACGGTCCCCAACCTTGTCTGTAATCCTAAACAGTAAACAGGGCGATTTCATTTTAACCACATTTTTGTCTTTTTTTAAAAATAAGACAAAATATCCCTTGTTAATATGCCCTCAAGTTTGCTATGACAGAGCAAGAAACTATACCTCCGCCCTGCCATACCAAACATCAGTGTCCCGGAGGTACAAACCCTGAGACACAGCAGGAGCCAGCCCTGGGTAGTGGTGTTCCCAAGGGCCCTCGGCTGCTCCAGAATGGGGGCCACACAGGCCCTTTCCCACAATATAAAAAGCTCTGGAGGGTAGTGATCACCGGGGCTTAGAGGGACCTTTGAGCCCTCCGACCAATTTTTTTCAAAGCCCCACCGCGTCCATAGATTTATATGTACTTTTAATTGTGATTTTCTCAAGAACTACTAAACAGATTTACACCATTTAAGCAAAAGGCATGAGTCTGACCCAAGGACTACCTCTTTGCCAAATTTGGTGTAATTCGATTCAGCAGTTCGGGCTGTAGCCGCGATGAACGGTTCCTATGGAAAATTAAATGGGGAAAACACGTTTTGGGACCCCTCTTTTTTCTCAGCCCACGCTTAACGAATCACCCCGAGACTTTCAGGATAGGAGCGGACTGAAGCGCACCAATAGTTTTGAAAATTTCGCGCAGATCCGTCAACCGGCGCAAAAGTTATTCCAAATAGAATGTTGCGGATTTCCTATGGAAAATATGTCCTAACTATAACTACCTACTGACGACCACCAGTAGATAATATATATATATTACCTACTGGCGGTCGCCAGTAGGTATATATAGTTAGGATTTTTTCTCTATGGGTTTTTTGAAAATTCTATGTCTAATAACTTTGGCGTTTGTGGACGGAATTGGCTGAAATTTTCAGGAAAATGGCACATTTTGTTTCTGAGCAGCCCCTGAAAATTGGGGGGGGGGTTCGTCCAGGGGGGGTCGAGAAAAAAGGGGGGTCCCAAAAAGTTTTTTTTAACATTGAGTTTTCCATAGGGCGGTTGGCCTCACTTTTAGCCCGAACGGCTGAATGGATTTGCACGAAACTTGGCAAAATTGTAGGGACTGGTAGCCCGATGTGCCTTTTGTAGGTCTCAATATATGTGCTCCAGTGGATTTTGAGAAATTAACGTTTAAAAAAAGATATATATCTGTAACAGCGGCCCGGGCAGCGCTCCAGTTCGCGTACTTTTCGCGCAACGGAGCTTTGTGAAGCGAAGCTGATTGGTTCTCCGGCGTCTGTCAACATTCCAAACAGTCCGTAGCGGCCGCCATCTTGTCTCTCGGTAGGATCGAGAGACAAGAGGAGGCGAAAGGGAAGGGGCAAATGACGATAAGGGGGCATAGTAGATCCTCCCTGACCTCTTAGGTTTGATGTACCATTTTGCCAAGTTTGGTGTAATTCCGTTCAGCCATTCAGGCTGTAGACGTATCTAAATGTCAATAATCGAACGGCTGAATGGATTTGCACGAAACTTGGCAAAATATTAGGGACTGGTAGCCCGATGTGCCTTCGCTAGGTCTCAATATATGTGCTCCAGTGGATTTTGAGAAATTAACGTTCAAAAAAAGATATATATCTGTAACAGCGCTCCGCTTCGCGTACTTTTCGCGTTACGGAGCTTTGCGAAGCTGATTGGTTCTCCGGAGTCTGTCAACATTCCAAACAGTCCGTAGCGGCCGCCATTTTGTCTCTCGGTAGGATCGAGAGACAAGAGGAGGCCAAAGCGAAGGGGGAAATGACCATAAGGGGGCATAGTAGATCCTTCCTGACCTCTTAGGTTTGATGTACCATTTTGCCAAGGACCTTGCCTTTGGCCCGCAGGTTGGCCGGGTGACGGGGGTGTGTTTCGGCGTCCTGAGAACTTTGAGGAAGGTTTTAGATCTGCTTCCCATTTCGGCTCGTAGGACGCTGGTGCACGCCCTGGTCACCTCGCGCTTAGACTATGGGAACCTGCTCTATCTGGGGGCTTCAGGCAAGGTCATGGGTCGCCTCCAGGTGCTCCAAAATGCCGCAGCACGGCTCGTGCTTAGACTCCCGAGAAGGTCACCTTCTAAACCCGCTCTCCAAGCCCTCCATTGGCTCCCGATGGAGAAGAGAGTTGAGTTTAAGGCCCTCTCAACGTGCCATCGCATTCTGAGCGGCAAAGCCCCTGTGCCGCTCCAGAGTTTGGTGTCCCATTATGAGCCTACCCGCAATTTACGGTCCTCTCAGACGGGACTACTGGTGGTGCCCAGAGTTAGGAAGGCACGGATGGGGGGGAGATCTTTCCGATACCTTGCTCCCAAATGCTGGAATGTCTTGCCCCCAGACCTGCGTCTTGAGCCATCAGAGGCCCTGTTTAGGAAAAAATTAAAAACTCACCTTTTTAGCAGGTAACTCCTGGGGGAGGGGGGGATGGCAATTGCTCACTTATCATAGCGCGGGGACACGCCCTCTGGCGTCACCAGGCGCTTTATAAATGTCCTAAACTAAACTAAACTAAACTTGCCAAGTTTGGTGTAATTCCGTTCAGCCATTCAGGCTGTAGACGTATGTAAATGTCCTATGGAAAATTGCATGGGGAAAACACATTTGAAAGTGTTGAAATTTAGAACCAATTAAAATGTTACTTTGGTTTTGTATTTGTGTGTGATGAAAGTTAATTGGTTATGTATATATGTCAAATGAGAGGAAACCACAGCCATTTTGTGATACTACTGTCTGAGGTACATTTGTGAGGAATTTTTGGTGGTGAATTTCTGGTGTTTGATTTACACAGTACTAACACTTCTCCTACTTTTAAAAAGGTGAGTTGTTAATTTGTAAGGGGAACTATGTTGTACACTTGAAGATAATTTGAAAAAAAAATTCTGTTATTTATTTGCAGTCCTTTCTGTTATACTAAATACTTGATAAAGTTAGTTTTATATTATGTATTACTAAAAACGATAAATGAAAGTGATTATTTTTTTCTGCAATTTACAGCAAGCAATTTCAAAATAAAATGGCTCACAATGAAGAGACCGTGGCAATTTCTTTTGAATTGTCCACTACATTGATTGAAATTGAGAGCACCAATAATGAAATATTGTCACATGGAGGAGATGACTTGTATGATTCCATTAGATTGATTGAAATGGACAGCACCAATAATGAAATATTGTCACAAGGATGAGATGACTTGAATGATTCCACTACATTGATTGAAATTGAGAGCACCAATAATGAAATATTGTCACAAGGAGGAGATGACTTGTATGATTCCATTAGATTGATTGAAATGGACAGCACCAATAATGAAATATTGTCACAAGGAGGAGATGACTTGAATGATTCCACTACATTGATTGAAATTGAGAGCACCAATAATGAAATATTGTCACGAGGAGATGACTTGAATGATTCCACTACATTGATTGAAATTGAGAGCACCAATAATGAAATATTGTCACAAGGAGGAGATGACTTGAATGATTCCACTACATTGATTGAAATTGACAGCACCAATAATGAAATATTGTCACAAGGAGGAGATGACTTGAATGATTTTTTTGATCAATCTGTTGATGGCGAATTTATCGAATGTTTGGAGACCATAGAGTTACAAGAATCATCATTGCAGACTTTTCATGAGGAAATTGCTGATGAGGACATGTTACTAGTTCTTTCAAATTTAGAAAATTCTGAAGAATAAATTTATATTTAGAAATCAAAAATTGTTTGAGACATTATTCATTTTTATTTTTAATTTATGAGGTTGTAGCGAAGTGATTGTAGTATAAAATGAGACTTATAGTATAGAGTGCAACATTTTTATGTTACATGGTAAGTTTACTCATATTTACTTCCCTACTGCCACTATATTATCTCCAATGTGTATTTGACATCTCTTCTTCATCTCCGGCCTCCTTTCTCTCACTGTGTGTCTCCGATGCATCTTATCGCTGCTATTTTGTGTAATTACAGAAGAGAGTAAAATAAAATAGTTCGGAACGTGAAAAGGGGGCAAAGTAGAGTACCCCTCACCCCGTAGGCCCACACCCGATGAGATCCGTCACACCACACGTGTTCCTACTATCTGAAAACCATCCTGTATTGTGATTGGGGAGGGGACCGAGCCTGAAGCGGAAGGTTCCAGGAATGACTCTTTGTACATCAAAGTTTTTACAATTATGTGTCACATTAAAAATATATAACACTCCAACAAAGTAGTAGGAATATAAAACTTTAATAACATATAAATATATACAACAAAACAAAAACAGTAAAAACATTTAAACAACGAAGAGACCGTGGCAATTTCTTTTGAATTCCTGATGAGGACATGTTACTAGTTCTTTCAAATTATGAAAATTCAGAAGATGTTGCCTGGGGGTGGGTCGTCAGTAGCAGTCTGTTGTGCGAATAGTTCCAAGGCAGCAGAAAGCGCTGAAATCTGGATGTCACGAAGGTGATGTCTAGTAAGTTGCCGCCCAGCAAATAACGGCGTGGGGCGCCGCGGGGGTGAGTGAGTCCAGTAGGCACCACAGCTATTCTTACCGGCATTGCAGAATTACTGCTGGGGACAATGCCTGTGCTGTAGCAGGGTCACAGCAGAAACAAAAAGGATTCTGTTGAAGATGTTGTTGGTTTTCAATTTGAAAAACAGTTCTGGTGTCAATTGCTATGCTAATGTAGTGGTTAATGTTTTGTTTTCTCTAGAAAATGTAAAAGAGGGGGAGGCAGTCCAAAGTTCCGTTAAAAGGGCAAAGGAAAGGATCGGTGGTTTGAACTATCAGTCAAAAAGGGGAGGGGGTGCAACAATTTTTCCTACCGGGTCACACTGTGCTTTCACCGGAACTGAGGTCTGCAGGATTCTAGTAATTCAAAGTGAGGCTGGCGCCAGCATGGGAGCGCCGACGTCCCGCGGATACAGTTTCGTCACTCCACGGGCGATCATGGCAGTCATTCCCCATCGGGGGTGTCTGCGGGGGTCGGAGACTGCCGCGGCTCCTGTAGAATCTTCAAGGTCGTGGAGGACTATGGTGGTGGAGTCAACCAGTGACCGGGCCATTTCTTTATGCTGGGCCCGCTCTTGCCAGGTCGACCGCCATTTTGAGAGTTCGGTAGCTACTGGCGATCGCGGGGTCAAATGAGCGGACGGGCTCCACCCTGCCGGGCGAGACGTTGCAGCATCGCCACAGTGGAAGAACCCTTTTCCGGGCGCTTGGAGCGCCGAGGGTGCAGGTGGGAAGCCTCCACTGGGGAGGCGGGAGAGGCCTGTTCGCATCGTCTCTCCCTCCCAGTGCACCCCACGGCGTCTCGCTTGAGATTTGTTATGGCCGGACCAGGCGATGAGGACGAGGGGGGGGGGGTCGGAGGCATGTGCAAGACATCCCCCCCAGTGTTGTCGCAGCCATTATTCAAGAGAGAAGAAGTGTCCCGTCCGTCTTCGGGCCGGGCTTCCGGTGGATGTCGGCCGGACGCCCCTGGCTCTGGCCCCATGAACGGCTTTCTTGGTTTATCGGCTGCAGCCGGATCCCGTCGGCCTCGGCCCCCGACCGTTGGTGGCCGGACCGGAAGAGCATGTGGCGGGACTACCTGCAACTCTCAAGGGCCACCGCGGCCGGACTGGGAGAGAAAGGGGAGGGTCGAGGAGACATTCCCCCCCCTTGAAACTCTTCAGCGTTGTAAAGGCAATCCCCTGGCCGGGTCCCGCTGGCCTCGGCCTCTCCTCCGGCTACACCCTACGTTAGGATCTCCTGGCCGAGGCGTGGCAGCAGGATCCGCCTTATATGGGCTGCTCCCGGCTGGGCGTAGCCGCAACCCTGCCCCACCTTGGAAGTTTCCAGAGTGGGGGCGGATGTTCTACTGACTTGCATTTTCCCTAGTCTATCGATTTTTTTGGCGTGGCAGGCGGTGGGACAGCGAGGGGTGATTTGGTTTCTCTTACTGTTTTTCTGGTCTCTCACCACTGGCATATTTCTAACGTTTTCTTGTTTTCTAGGACATTAATAGGTTTTATCATTACGTTATGTTATCGTTTCTTTGTTCGTTGTTTAATAAAAGTTTATGTTCATCAGTGGCCTACTGATTTTCGTTTTCCTATTCTTTTCTTTCCAGGTTGTTTCATGCTAAAGTTTCTGTTACCAGGATACAGTGATCACTTCGTTATTATTGCATATGTCCTTTTCACTAGGGGTGCTCTCTGGTCGGGCCAGATGACGTATCTCTAGTAAATGGTCCGGGTGAAACAGGTGCATCAATCAGTGGGGAGTAGATAGGCATGACAGATTACAACGGGGGAGAAAGGTCCGCATTACGTACCCTTTCACTATTTGCAAAGATTTTCCTACGTATATTTGCAAACAGGGAATACCTCCAAAAAGAACCAATTCCCAAACAGTCAATGTTTGGGGAAACAATCAATCAATGAGGAATGAAATAGGCACGACGTGTTAAAGGTTTGCGTTACCTACCCTTCACTATCTGCAAAGGGAGAGAGAATATTCCTATTTTTCCTCGTTTGCAGGCAGAGAAGATTCTTAAGAGAACCAACTTCGAACAATTCAATGCTCGATTCAAACAATCAAGAAGGGGTACTGTGAACACAAATGAACGCCGCTTATGTACATACACATTGGTATTATCAACAGGTTGTTCCTAATGTTTCTATTTTAGGGAGGTCAAAAAGAGATCCCATTAGTGGCCTACTGATTTTGCTCGATTCCTTTTCTTTTTTTACACGATTTTTCGCTATCTGCAAAGACTAAACAGAGTATTGCGACTCTGTGCTTGTTTGTAAATAGAGAATGAACCAAAGAGAACAATCAATCAAATGGAGAGAGAAGCAGGCACGACGGATTACAACGGGGGCAAAGGCCTGCGTTAACTACCCTTCACTATCTGCAAAGAGAGAGTACTCCTAATAGAAATGAGGGGTGGGGGGCAGCATTCAAAGCAGATCAGTGTGCATAAACACGAAAATGTTTTTACTTACCACGTACTTGACATTCGACAGCTTATGATATTTGCTATTACAAAACCATTGAAATTCACTGAAAAAACCATAGGTTATAGACCATATATAGTTAGGAATTAGCATTTAAAAAACCTTATTTTACTCACACAAAACCATTGAAATTCCATATATAGTTGGTTGCACTAACTATATATCGCGCACCCGCAATCCACTGCTGATCATGTCACATATTACATCATTCATGACATGGTCAGTGACATCACTGATGACATCACTGATGACATCTCAAATGACATCACTGATGACATCACTGATGACATCTCATTTGACATCATTCTTGTGCTAATACGATAAACCTCTTCAGACTCTAATATAACCTTAGATACACTCAGTGTATACAGACACTCACACACTGCCACTCATCCATGGAGTTACTCACACACCCAGTCAGTCATGCAAAGAAACAATCTCACCTCCATTTCTTCAACTATACAGTTAAACACACCTTACTTATTGAAACATATACTAACACATATTTACTCTCTTATACAATCCCTGATACAAGTTCACAATGATCGATACAACCACTCACTCATTCAGTGGCTCTCATGCACAGTTATTTATATATGCCAACTCTCACATGTACTGTGTTTTACATATGTATTTAGTATGACATGTAGCATTGAGATATCCATTCACTCATCAATACACTCATGCACACAGTCAACTGCCCATGTAGCTGTTTCCACATGCACTCTTGAACTCATACACCTAGTGAATAAACTGCTCACACATCTATGCACAGAGTCACACACCTTACAGTCACCCCCACACAAACTCAATCTCCCATAGAAATACTTGGGCAACCAATTAATAACACATATAGCCTCTCGTATAGCTAATGATCAACACATGCAGCAGTTTACATCACAACAGACATAATGATGCACAAATTAAGACAGTTTAGTCACTAACCCATGCATTCAGTGAGACATATTTAATCACTCACTCATACAGTCAGTCACGCACCTACTAAATCCTTCATCCAGACACTTATACATCCACTCATTCTTCAATATGTAAGACATATTTTAACTTTACAGAAACATACAGTCACTGGATGTTGTCATCAGTGATGTCATCAGTGATGTCATTTGAGATGTCATCAGTGATGTCATCAGTGATGTCACTGACCATGTCATGAATGATGTAATATGTGACATCATCAGCAGTGGATTGCGGGTGCGCGATATATAGTTAGTGCAACTAACTATATATGGAATTTCAATGGTTTTGTGTGAGTAAAATAAGGTTTTTTAAATGCTAATTCCTAACTATATATGGTCTATAACCTATGGTTTTTTCAGTGAATATATATATAATGCTAATTCCTAACTATATATGGTCTATAACCTATGGTTTTTTCAGTGAATATATATATATATATATATATATTCACTGAAAAAACCATAGGTTATAGACCATATATAGTTAGGAATTAGCATTTACAAAACCTTGAAAATTCACTGAAAAAAACATAGGTTATAGACCATATATCGTTAGGAATTAGCATTTAAAAAACCTTATTTTACCCACACAAAACCATTGAAATTCCATATATAGTTAGTTGCACTAACTATATATCGCGCACCCGCAATCCACTGCTGATGATGTCACATATTACATCATTCATGACATGGTCAATGATTCTAAAACAGTGACTATTATTAAAAACTTTACCAATGTATATACTACTACCATGTTTTCTTTTAAAAACCTTTATTGTGAAAATTTCATTATACAAATACGAGCCTATAACCACGTGGGCCGGCCACGGAGCAAACTGTAATCGTATATGATGAGTAGACATTTACACTGTAGAGGAACGTAACGGGCGGGCCATTAGGTTGCAAGAACTAAGGTGTCTAACAGTTGCGGAATCGGTGGACGTACATTTTATAATTAAAATACGACAGGGCCAGTTACAATAAAATTATCTAGATATACATTTGCGGGCAAGTACCATGCGTGACGTTAATTCGAACTTTCAATAGTACAGTAATCAATAACACATCAGAACTTAATATCAATAGGGATGTCGAAATACTCAATCAATTCTCGTCCCCGCCCGCCATGTGCTTCAAAATTGCATACGTATCTCGTGATTTCAAGGTTCTGCAAACAGTACACAACAAGGAGTTACGAGTCCCATTTATTCCGGCGCCATTTTGGGCGAGGACGGGCAGGTCCAGGATATAGTCAAAATGTCTCTACCAACCATCGACTATGATGATGTTCATATGCTGTATTTATAGAGTAACACTCATCTGTCCACATGAAATTAATTTGCCACAATCTAAACATGTCATTTTAATCTTTGCAAAGTTCTTCTAAATATTTGGGACCGTTTCCCTTGCCTCTGATGCTGTCAGTGCCACTTCTTTGATGAATGTACTGGCAGGTCGGGGGTTCTCCTCCAAATCTCTCTTTTATGCAGCACTATAATTAATTGGTGCCACCTCTCCATATGACGATGCATGGTATAGTTACCATAACTATATTTTTTTCGGTTCCTCTGGAGAGTACATCGTGGCAGATGAAGCGTATAACGTACCGGGCATTTACCTTTTTTTGCATGTAGAGGAAAGGAAAATAAATCGAGCGTCCGAGTTCTAAGGTGTCCCAGGGCCATTTTAGTGGACCAGGCTCAAATCCAAAGAACAGGCCGCCATTTTGAGAGTCCTGTTGCAGCCGCCTGTCGCTGTAGCATCAAGAGCGGCCAAAACTCAGCTGAATGGCAACTGAAACGGTAAAGGGGCGCCCCACTACAGCAGACGAGCCTCCACCTAGGAAGGCCCGTTCACGCCGCCTCCCCCCCCCTTCGGGCACCCCACGCCGTTATTCGGAGCAGTATTGTAAGATGGCTACACCAGTGCAGCAACTTGCTAGACACCACCTCGGTGGTAACCGAATCTCAGCGCCTTGTGGTGTCTTCTATTCAGAAAACATTGTTGTGCTGCCTTCGACCTATTCGCCGCAAGTGCACACGCAACTCAGCTGCATAGCTTGCTAGACACCACCTCGGTGCTAACCGAATCTCAGCGCCTTCTGGTGTCTTCTATTCCAAAAATATTGTTGCGCTGCCTTTGGCCCCATTCGCACATCGGTCCGCTACTGCCGCCATCTCACAGGCCAACGGGGCGCCCCACGCCGACTTTCAGCATTGTAGGATGGCCACACCAGTGCACCTTACTAGACACCACCTCGGTGCCATCCGGATCTTGGCATCTCAGCGCCTTGTGGTGTCTTCTATTCAGAAAATATTGTTGCGCTGCCTTTGGCCCCATTCGCACATCGGTCCGCTACTGACGCCATCTCACAGGCTAATGGGGCGCCCCACGCCAAGTTTCAGCATTGTAGGATGGCCACACCAGTACAGCAACTTGCTAGACATCACCTCGGTGCCATCCGGATCTTGGCATCTCAGCGCCTTGTGGTGTCTTCTAGTCAGAAAATATTGTTGCGCTGCCTTTGGCCCCATTCGCACATCGGTCCGCTACTGACACCATCTCACAGGCGAACAGGGCGCCCCACACCGACTTTTACCATTGTAGGATGGCCACACCAGTGCCACAACTTGCTAGACACCACCTCGGTGCCATCCGGATGTTGGCATCTCAGCGCCTTGTGGTGTCTTCTATTCCGAAAATATTGTTGCGCTGCCTTTGGCCCCATTCGCACATCGGTCCGCTACTGACGCCATCTCACAGGCCAACGGGGCGCCCCACGCCGACTTTCAACATTGTAGGGTGGCCACACCAGTGCGGCAACTTACTAGACACCACCTCGGTGCCATCCGGATCTTGGCGCGTTGTGCTGCCTTCGGCCTATTCGCACATCGGTCCGCTACTGACGTGAACTCACAGGCCAACGGGGCGCCCCACGCCGACTTTCAGCATTGTAGGATGGCCACACCAGTGCTGCAACTTGCTGGACACCACCTCGGTGCCATCCGGATCTTGGCGCGTTGTGTTGCCTTCGGCCTATTCGCACATCGGTCCGCTACTGACGCCGCCTCACGTGCCAAAACGGGGCGCCCCACGCCGACTTTCAACATTGTAGGATGGCCACACCAGTGCGGCAACTTACTAGACACCACCTCGGTGCCATCCGGATCTTGGCGCGTTGTGCTGCCTTCGGCCTATTCGCACATCGGTCCGCTACTGACGCGAACTCACAGGCCAACGGGGTGCCCCACGCCGACTTTCAGCATTGTAGGAT
Source organism: Lissotriton helveticus (assembly GCF_964261635.1). Taxonomy (NCBI): domain Eukaryota; kingdom Metazoa; phylum Chordata; class Amphibia; order Caudata; family Salamandridae; genus Lissotriton; species Lissotriton helveticus. The sequence goes on from NC_136061.1 coordinate 696,528,591, forward strand.
GGCCACACCAGTGCTGCAACTTGCTGGACACCACCTCGTTGCCATCCGGATCTTGGCGCGTTGTGTTGCCTTCGGCCTATTCGCACATCGGTCCGCTACTGACGCCGCCTCACGTGCCAACGTATTTTCTCCGCATTTTATACCCTATGCCGCATAACAGGTCATGTGACTTGTTTATAAAACTTTTCATTGGTTCATTTTACTTTTGGTTTCCTAATGATGGAAGGCTTGATCATATGACCTAAAAATAACACTTTTCATTGGATGAAAACTTTTTTTTTCCCAAACGATGAAAGCCCCACCTTGTTTCTGGATGTTTCAGACTGAAGCTGGCGTCAGCATGAAAGCACCACCATCTCGTGGCTCTGTCGTGGTCATTCCGTGAGCAATCATGGCAGCCGCTCCCCACCAGAAGCCTGCAGGAGTCGGGGGCCCCCAAAACTTTTGTTGAATCCTCAAGGCGGAGGGGACGCTTTCGAGAATGGGGTCCAAGACCTAGCAGACAGTCGTCCGATTTCCAAGGTGTCCCAGGGCCATTTCAGTGGACCAGGCCCAAAAAGAAAAGAGCCTGCCGCCATTTTGAGAGTCCTGTGGCAGCCGCCTATCGCTGCACCGCAAGAGTGGGCGCAACTCAGCTGAATTGCGGCTTTTGACACAGTGGACCAAAAGCGGACGGAATGGCAACTGAAACGGTAAAGGGGCGCCCCACTACAACAGACGAGACTCCACCTGGAGAGGCCCGTTCACGCCGCCTCCCCCCCCCCGGGGCGCCCCACGCCGTTATTCGGAGCAGCATTGTAGGATACCAAAACCAGTGCGGCAACTTACTGGACATCACCTTGGTGCCATCGTTCTGCTGCCTTGGAACTATTCGCACAACAGTTTGCTACTGATGACCCACCCCCCGCGACGCCCCACGCCGGATGCCGAAATCAGTGCGGCACCCAGGCAACATCACCTGGGTGCCGTCCAGAAATCTGGACGTTGTGCTGCGTTGGGACTATTCGCACAGCCGACCGCTACTTCGTTGTTTTTCCCTAAAAATGTTTATATGTTTTTACTGTTTTTGTTTTGTTGTATATATTTATAAGTTATTAAAGTTTTATAATCTTACTACTTTGTTGGAGTGCTATATATTTTTAATGTGACACATAATTGTAAAAACTTTGATGTACAAAGAGTCATCCCTGGAATCTTCCGCTTCAGGCTCGGTCCCCTCCCCAATCACAATACAGGATGGTTTTCAGATAGTAGGAACGCGTGTGCTGTGACGGATCTCATCGAGTGTGGGCCTTGATCTACTATAACTCCTTTGAAGAGGGGTGATTCTTTACAGCTGGGGCCATAAACTACATCTGCAGGGCTAGCTGATAGCCTAGGACCGGCCTGGACAATCGGACACAGAGGAAAAGGAGTGTCAGAGGGTGCGGTAGTGAATAGGGCGAAAGGGAGGTGTCGGGCGGGCACAGGGTGTGATTCTCAGGGAAGAACAGCGCAGATGGGGGGAGGTTTATTACCCATGCATAAGACAGAGAGCGGGGGTGACCAGTGCCTGGGGGAGATGCTTGCGAGGGTGGGGAGCCATGCTAAGGATCGACAGCGTGCAGAGAGTGGGTCTGGTCAAGTCATCTAAAATGGCTGCCGTGCACGACAAAAGTGTGGCATTTGAAAAAAGGCAAGATGGCGCAGACAATGTTTTTCAACACTTCCTGATTTCCTTCGAATCGAACGTTAACAGACGTTGGGGCATATTACCAAAGTTAAGCGATATTTATCCCTAACGATGCTTAGCAACGAATTTTTTACCGCTAAGCCTCGTCAGAAATTATCGCAGATAAACCTTGCTATTATCAAGGTTTATCGCAAATGCCATAAAAAACGACCGCAATGCATTAATATCGCTGAAAACTCAGCGATATTCATGCATTACCGAGCTAATGCTCTTAGCCATGTTATCCACCTCCCATTGGATAACATGGCTAAGAACTGCTCAGGGCAGGTGGTAGCTTTTGTAGATATTCGCGCTTAGCACGAATATCTCCAAAAGTTGGTAATAGGAGATAGCGATGTTAGCGACTGTTTCAAGTCGCTAACATCTTGGCATGCCCACTTTGCATGTCATTAGTGATAAATATCACTGACATGCAAAGTGGGGCCCAAGATGGTCGCTATCTCCTACTAGCGGTCGCTAACTGGTGTTAGCAACAGCTAGGTAATACAGAGATAATTTTATCTCCGCGAAGCAGAGCGCTGTTACAGATATATATCTTTTTTTGAACGTTAATTTCTCAAAATCCACTGAAGCACATATATTGAGACCTAGCAAAGGCACATCGAGCTACCAGTCCCTACAATTTTGCCAAGTTTAGTGCAAATCCATTCAGCCGTTCGATTATTATTATTATTTTTTTTGCCCCGCGGGGCCCTTTTAAAACCTCCACATCAAACCTAGGGGGTCAGGGAGGATCTACTATGCCCCCTTAAGGTCATTTGCCCCTTCGCTTTGGCCTCCTCTTGTCTCTCGATCCTACCGAGAGACAAGATGGCGGCCGCTACGGACTGTTTGGAATGTTCACAGACGCCGGAGAACCAATCAGCTTCGCTTCACAAAGCTCCGTACCGCGAAAAGTCCGCGAACCGGAGCGCTGCCCGGTCCGCTGTTACAGATATATATCTTTTTTTGAACGTTAATTTCTCAAAATCCACTGAAGCACATATATTGAGACCTAGCAAAGGCACATCGGGCTACCAGTCCCTACAATTTTGCCAAGTTTTGTGGAAATCCATTCAGCCGTTCGGGCTAAAAGTGAGGCCAACCGCCCTATGGAAAACTCAATGTTAAAAACACGTTTTGGGACCCCCCTTTTTTCTCGGCCCCCCCTTGACGAACCCCTCCCAAATTTTCAGGGGCTGCTCAGAAACAAAATGTTCCATTTTCCTGAAAATTTCAGCCAATTCCGTCCACAAACGCCAAAGTTATTAGACATAGAATTTTCAAAAATCCCATTGAGAAAAAATCCTAACTATATATACCTACTGGCGACCGCCAGTAGGTAATATATATATATATATATATATATATATATATATATATATATATATATATATATATATATATATATATATGTATATATATATATATATATATATGTATATATATATTTTTTTTTTTCTCGCCTCTTTTCACTAAGCCCAGTGTAAACAAAAAGGAGGTCGCACTCTCGCAGGTGAGTTCCAATTGTAATTTTATTCTTCAGTCATTTGTTCAGCAGGCAAAACACAACATATATTTATATTTATCCCAATCTACTGATATTCTATTGTTAACGCAGTGCTAGTCTGCCATTTGGGCCTTCTATTCTATCCTGATACATATTTATTAGATGTGCATATATCGCATACATACAAATAAGAGTTCTGATACAGTAGTTATCCTGTCCTTTTCTAAACCTGTACTCTTCACTTATTTCTTATAGATGATATACTATTCTGGTGTGTGCAGTCACTTATCTGTATAGTGGAAGAGGGTTTTTTTCAGGTATTTCCATACAAATACTAGCTTGTGTTAGACTACATGTAGGCTTTATGCAAAGGAGTACAAATGCACTGATTCTCCTGTTTTCTTACTTATACTCAGGAGGTTTAGAGAAACTATCTGGGCTCCATGTACCATCCTGTTTTGACTCCATGGGACATATTGTTTTTTCTCTTTCCATCCCCTCTTCCCCATTTCCACCTCGACCACCTTTGACATAAGTTGTGCGGTCTTGGTGGTGGGTGAAAGCTGGGAAATAGGTTCACGCTCTTCTTATCACCTCTGCGGAAACTCAGGTGAGATTTGACAAGCGTATGTCCATTACTACACATATATCTTGGTAAATAATTTGTATATAAGAGAGACAGCAACATCACAAACAGGTCCAACTAAGACAAAACACTATAAATTCACCAGAGGCATGCAGTGAAGGTGGCGCTGGAGAGCTGAGGAAAAGAGAACCTCCAGCAACCAACTCTTGTGACTCTGTCAAAGAAAACATGGGCTTATCTAGCGGATCTTGCACGCCACTGCCACACTATCTTGTCTTCTTGGCACTGATAATCTTCCTCTGGAGAGTCCCCAATTTTTCTAAAATACACCTTCAGTTAATCAATCTCTTGCAGACACCCAAAATCCCCCCACCTGTTCAGTACTTTCTTTCTCTCCTTACTTAAAAACATCAGCATTCTCCATCTCCCTTATCAGTTTACCCCTTCAATGTTTAAGACGATTCCCATGCCCTTTATGTCCTAGTGTTGGTGGCCCCTGAAGGGACCTGTACCATAGTTTATGGCTATTATGTAATAATCACATGATCGTACACTGAACTCTTTGCCCTAGTTACATTGTTGTGATGTTAAAACAGATGTTAAACCTTGTTAGCAAAGTATCAATCACAGTGTTACAACTAGGGGTGAGTGGAACTCTCGGAGTTTCATGTTGCGGAATTCTGCAGAGTTACAGGAAAACTCCGCCAGATTCCGCCTATTCCACCAACGGATGAAAGATATGCCTGCTGCTGGCACTGTAATGTAGTCCCTGTAGCATGAGCAACACTGAAAATCAAGGCGAACTGCACTATGCATTGCTCAAGAGCGTGCAGCCATTCAAGTTGATTTTGCTGCCACTCGAGTAGAAAATCTACTTGAGGGGCAGCAAATCTACACAAACAGCAGCCCTCTGCCTGCGACCTCTTGCAAACACCGGCGAATGCCCGCGATGGAAAATCACTCTAGTTGACGGCAAGTCTCTCTTGCATATTCTGGATCCCAGCAGGAGAAAAATTCTGCCATGCAGCGATTGGTGGAATTTGACCAAAACTTTGTGTTAAAAAGCAATGTGGCCAAAATACTGCCAATTCTGCGGGCGCAATGGAATATTTTGCCCATTGCTACTTACGACTCTAGGTTTATTTGCAACTTGTGCGTGTTCTGCGTATTGTTGTCTGTTAACCTATTTTTCATGGTACACATTAAAAATTGCACCAAATGCCCCTACTCCGAATTGATTCGTTAGTTCTTACGAGTTCAATTTTCCAGCTGTGTGATTGTATTTCCTGCATACATTGTAAAGCACTCTGTTGCTCAGGTGGGCTTATAAATGCAGTATACAACATCACAATAAAATAAGTCGAGAAGTAAATCAATAAATACAAATATATATAAATAACTAAATAAAATAATTTAAATAATGAATTCATTTATAACTCCATTCATAAATAGTGGACGTGTTCAGAGGAGTGGTAAGCAAGGTAGATTAGGAAGGTCTTGAGTCATTTATCTGCTGTCAGATTTCTGTGGTACAAAAGACAATGGTCCTAGACCTAGTTCAGATAAGATTTGAATCAAAAAATCCTATTCGGCATATCAATACATTTCTGAGCTTCAGAGAAACGATGTATAGGCTCACAGTACTCAATACATTATTCACAAAATATAGGAAAAGAGTCCAACACACTATGACCTCGTCCAACATGTATTTATCCTCATATCAATTGGCGAGCGGATGTCAAAAAATTCTGACAATTAAGAGCATCAGTTAAAAAAGTATTAGATGTTGCTCCGGGGGAAAGTGCAAATAAGGAAGGGTGCTCAAGTGTAAAGGGTGGTGAAAGGAATTCAATTAGGTGACAAGGAAAAGTTTTGTACATTCTGTATTTGCGGACCGGTTGTAAATCACCGTCCTACTAGGCCTGGCCACAATCACAGTAAGTACGTTCCATTTTATACACAATTCACAGTTACATAGAGAATTATTCTCATGTGGCACGATGGAGGTGTATCTGGGGTCCAGGCCTATTGTGGACATCAACGTTTCGACCCGACTTATGGCCGTGCGGGCAATTTATTCTTCAGACTTGCGGGTCTTCATCAGGACTGGGGTGGGTGGGTGGAGTGGCAACCTGGGTAGGTTTGTGGTCTGGTCACAACCCGCCACGCAGTGCGGGATGTGGCAGCCTATATATGGCGATGTATTCCAGTCTTCAATTAGGGAGGGTTCAGCCAGTTAATGCACCTGAACACGAGTTTGATCGTGCTCATAAGATTATATCCAAGGAGTTGGTAGAGGCAGGGCTTTAGGTGGGCTGGGTCTCAAGGGGTCTGAACACCGGCAGTTTTTTTAAGGGGGTCTCTACCAGGCTCTGTTTTGAGCCCTGGCACAGGCGGTCCTTTTTTTTCCAGACTGCAGTGACAGC